>NC_044031.1:415259494-415883869 GCF_901765095.1 Microcaecilia unicolor
ATGGCGATATTGTTGTTATTATTATTATTATTAATTACATTTGAACCCCATGCTTTCCACACATAGCAGGTTCAATGCGGCTTACATAGTAAATAGAATTACAAAGCCTTGAAGGAGAATGCTACAAGTTGTAGTAAACATAGTAGTAGTGGGGTTTTGAGGATATGTAAATTGAGCATGGAGAGGTAAAAAAAGATAGGATGAGCAAAAGGAGAAGAGATTGGGAGGGGTAAGGAGTAGGAAGGATGGAGAGGAAGAGATTGAGGAATGAGCATAAGGAGATATTCAGTCTAATAACTGGATTACGATCTGTATAAAGCTAGGACTCCAAAATAACTCTCCTAGCTTTATCTGGGTATCTAGCCACATAGCAACCTGAATATTTGTTTATTTAACAAATTTCTATTCTGCCTACAACTACTACTTGGATAGCAGTCAGGGCTGCATCCAGATTTTTAGCACTGGTCACTATCCAGATAGTAACACTGTATATCTGGATTTAATTCAGCCTTGGCAGCCAGAATTACCTTGACTAAATAAGAAGGCCTCCTTGAGAAATCACATGATGTACTAAGGAGACCGGATGTGTTCCTGTTCTCTCTGAGGATCCCACACCTTGCCTGGCTTTCTAGCTCTTTAATGTGAACCATTTGTATAGTGTTGCTCCCCCCAACAGCTTCCTTCAAGGTTCATGGACAAATTTCTTTTCAAATCTGGGGGAATAATGTCAGGGAAAGGCACCAAGAGAGAGAGAAAGAGAATCTGCGGGGTAGCGAGGACAAAATTGCGTTGACGGAGGTAGCAGCGGTTCCCATATTTACAGATCTTCAACTTACCTAGCTTACTGCAGCAGTGACTAAAGCATTGGAACTGCAACTGGAGCAGCTCTCTGGTCAACTGGCTCATTGGGAATCACTGTTGGAAGACATGATTTGCCAGACCGGTGAATTAGAACAACGGGTATCTGCCGCTGAAGACATGGGGGGGCCAGTCTGAGGCAGCCCATGCAGCACTGGAAAGGAAAGTCAGCAAACAAACAGAGAAGCTCGATGATCTGGAGAGTCGCTCTAGATGGGGAAGATTGTGGATTATGGGTCTCCCCAAGCACTTACCGGAGCAAAAACTTGTGCTTTATTGGAATGCTGGCTTGATGCAGAGTTTGCCCTGTCTGATACTGCAAGCCCTCTCTGTCTTGAATAGGCGCACCCGGTAGGTCCACAGGTAGGTCCACGTGTAGTGATCATCAAGGTCCACAATTATGTGCATAAAGTGGAAATCTTACATGGCTTTAAGCAAAAGCGAGACTCGCTCAAAAATGAGATGCCCATAAAACGTTTTCAAGACTATTTTGTGGTGCTACAAGAGCACCAGCATAAATTCACTCCAATTTGTTCAGCACTAAATGAAAAACAGATTTGTTTCATGCTTCTGTATCCTGTGATCTTGAAAGTCTACATTAATGGACATTGGAAGACTTATGAGACCTCCAGCGCAGCCCAGGACTGTTTGAACCATCAGCAGCCATCTATGGCTTCAGAGACCTAAGGGAGGTGTCTATAACTTAAGCATATATACTACACTCCAGCAGTGCTGGGTTTATTATACTGATTTTCTATTGTAAGATGTACATTTTCCATATTGTATCACGTTTGTGGATGCTTGTATTCAAGAGCTGTTTGATTATGTGCTTTTAGGTTGCATCTGGGAGGCAGGTGGGTCATGGGACCTCAAGTATCAAGCGTGATTTTCCTTTTCTACCACTTGGTTCAGTGGTGGAAGCTGTTGTGGGTTATGCAGGGGAGGGATTAGTTGAGGGGGACTTGGGGAGGGGGTTGGGATGGGATAGGCAGGGGATGGACGGGGGGAGGAAGGTTTGGGAAACATGTGAGTCTCAAGCTTGGGTTTATTCTCTTGTCATGAACAGCCTAAGGCTTCTAGATTCTGTCCTTGCTGTGGTTGTGCTGTATTGTGTACAAAATTGCACATTTTTTAGGAGGGGGCCCAAGATGAAGGCTGGGCATCTCAGGTCCTTCTATTTCAGTGTAAGTGCCCTTCTGCTAATTTTTTCTTGGAGACCGCTGTGAACATGGCCTTTTGCCACATAGCATCCTGGAATATGGGTGACATTACATCCCTGATTGAACGTAAAAAAATCTTAATAGTGCTTCAGCGCCAGAATATGGACATTGCTTGTCTCCAGAAAACACGATTGACAGATGCTGAGCACCAAAAACTCCATTGACATTGGTTTGGGGAAGTATATTATTCCTCTTCTGGGATGCATAGAAGGACAGTTGCAGTTTTATTGAGGAAAACCCTTCCCTGTAAAGCAGAAGTTATCTTTCAGGATGTGAAGGGCCACTATCTCTTACTGAAAATTTGGATGCAAAGTAGAGAATTGTACCTTTTGGCTGTATAGGATCCTACACCATTTGATCTGTCTTTTTATCCTTCTTTATTTAGGCACCAACAACTTCCCTATTTGGGGTTTGACCTAGAGGTGACAGGCAATTTCAATTTAGTTATGGATCCCAGTGTGGATTGTTCCTCTGGTAGAAGGGCCAAGGGCCGTGATTCTCAGGAAGGGGGGTGTCCTTACTTCTTTTGTAGCAGCCATGGACTTGATAGATGCCTGGTGGTTGCATCACCCCATGGAACGGGACTATACACATAGGTCCTGGGCCTATGGGGCGCTCTCACGCTTGGATTATATACTGGTCCACCGGAGTTTGCTTCGGTTAGTGCGTCTCTGGTGGGCCCGGAAGAAATATATGACCATTCTGTGGTGTGGATAGACCTAAAGGTTCCTTCCTATTATCGACATAACTCCGGTTGGCACTATTCTCTTTACTTTGTAAAAATCCAGATTTTTAAAAATAATTATCTGAGTGCTGGGACAATTTTCTCACTATTAACACACAGCATGTGGGACAACCTCAGTTGTTCTGCAACACAACTGAGGTGGTGTTGCGTGAAGACATCATTGCTTGCACTAGTTTATGTAAGAAAAAGACAGCTGCCAGTATTCTTTGCTTGCAGCAGCAATTAAAGCAAGCTAAGCGGGAATATATCCACACTGCTTTCCAAGCGGCTAAAGAGAATCTAGTGTCCACACAGATTACGCTCAATGCATTAATGTATGAACAAACTACCTGGGAACTAATCTACTGGAAATATAAATGTCATTATGATAATAAGCCTGGTAAGTTCTTGGTGAGCTGGTTAAAACTTGGGGGAGGGGGCTCCCATGTTAGCCCCTCCTTGAAGGATTCTGCTGGGAACATAGTTACACGCAGTGATATGATAGCTCATATTTTTTTCGATCATTTTCAAACTCTTTATTGAACAGTTGGGGCCATCTCGGCTGCAGCTTCTCAGGCATTTCTGGAATGGGTGGCGTTGCCCAGATTAGCGTCAGAGACCACTGCCACACTAAATGCGCCTTTGCAAGCAAAACAATTCCAGGTTGTTATTAAGTCCTTGAAGGCCTTTTTGGCCCCAGGAGTAATGGGACCGCTTTTGGCTTATTATGAAAGCTGTGGTTGAGACTGGTGCTTTTCCATTACATGGTAACGTGGTCCTTATAACTTTAATTTCAAAGCCTAATAAACCGCAAGAGGAGGCAGATTCATATAGGCCAAATTCTCTACTTAATGTCGATATTAAAGTCCTAACTAAGATTTTGTCTACTCGATTAGCTGTTTATCTGCCTGATTTCATTAGGGAGGAACAAGTGGGCTTTGTACAGGACAATCAGTTCACAAAGTACGCAAAGCTTTATTGGCAATGTCCTACTGTCAAGAGTTTGCTGCTCCTGCCTTGGCTGTAAGCTTAAATGCTGAGAAAGCATTTGGCAAGGTTCATTGGGATCACTTATTTACAGTTCTTCCTGGAGCTGATATCCAGGACTGGTTTATTTGGGCTATTCAGACATTGTACCATTATCCCAAGCCACAGATATTAATCAAGGGAGAGCGTATACCATCCTTTCTGATTATGAGGGGTATGAGACAGGGTTGCCTATTGACTCTCTTATTGGTTTTTTTTTATGCTTAGAGCCTTTATTCCGACAGATCAATTGTGACCCATTGATATCAGAGGTACACGTCGTAGGATATTCTGTGAAAGCATTAGCTTATGCAGATGATCTGTTGGTTTTCCTGACTAACCCCCAATTGACCTTACCTCGATTGCTCCAAGTGATCAGTCAGTTTGGGGAGCTTTCTGGGTATACTTTAAATTTAACAAAATCCAGGGTGCTGCCTGTGTTGCCCGGAGTGAGAAGCTCCTGGGTGGGAACCATCCCTCTTATATGGGAAACTGCAGCCTTAAAGTATTTGGGTATTTTCCTTCCCCACTGATTTAACAATCTTGTATAGAAAAATGTCACGGATTCAAAGATAGTGAGCCCTTGGATCGCAGCTGGAGCTGCGGCAGACAAGTCACCTAGGCTGGCACAAGGCAGGAATCAGAACAAAAACAGGACTAGAATAAACCAGGAGACTAGGCAAGGCAGAAAAGAGGTAAAAAGGCACAGTAGACAAGACAACGACCGGATCCAGATGAGGCAAGGAAAGCAAGGCAAAGGGCCAGAACTGGAACCCAGGCAGGACAAGGCAAGACTTGGAACTGGATTAAAACTGGGACTCAGACCCAGGCAATACAAGGTAAGGCAGAACAAGGCAAGACACAGAACTAGATTAAAACTGGGTCCACAAAATGGCAAGACAAAGACAAGGCAAGGACTGGATCCGGACAGGACAAGACGAGATGAGGCAAGGCTAGGCGCAACTGGACAAGACAGACAGGCAAGACAGAACCAATACTATAGACAAGGCAGTAGCCAGACTTGGCTTGGCAGGCACAGGAACCAGGAACAGACTTGGCTTGGCAGGGACAGGATTCAGGAACAAACTTGGCTCGGCAACAGGAACAGACTTGGCTTAGCAGGAACAGGATTCAGGAACAGACTTGGCTAGACAGGAACAGGATTCAGGGACAGACTTGGCTTGGCAACAGAACAGGATTAAGGAACATACTTGGCTTAGCAGGGACAGGAACAGAGCTTGGTTTTAGCAGAAAGCAGAAACAGGGTTTTTGCTTTAGCTAAAAGCAAGAACAGAATTTTGACAATAGCACAAAGCAGGAAAAGGGTTTAACTGTAGCAAGAGCCAAGAGCAGGGATAGGGCTAGACTAAAATTAGCAGCCAGGGGTAGAGTCAAACTATAACAGACATCAAGAGCAGGGTGTGGCTATAGAGCCAGGTTTTCAGGATCAAGGTTCAGGAACAAGACTCATAGAAACACAGTAAGCATGACCAAGACTACACAGAAGTACAGCTTCAAGGTTTACAAAAGCAAGGCTTTCAGGAAGATGGTTCAGAAACAAGACATTCAGGGACAAGACTCACAAGAACAAAGCCAGGCAGGAAGCAAGGCATAGGAATAAAGCCAAAGAGGACTTGAATCCAAACAGGGAACACAAAGACAAGGTTAAAATACTTGTTGCAAAGGAAAGGCATGAGAGTTCTAAGATGCTTTATAAAGAACTTTGCTGATGATGTCACAACTTGAAATGAGGCTTGATTGGATAGCAGGAATTCCAGAACGAGGCTTGGATAGCAGGAACACCAGAGCGAGGCTTGGATAGCAAGAACACCAAAGCAAGGCTTGGATAGCAGGAACACCAGACAGCAGATGCATCAGTGCATGGACAAGGCAGTCCAGAGGAGCCACAGAGCCAGATCACTAGAAAAAAGATGAGTTTGGATGCAGGGGCAAGACCACAGCCATGACAAATGTACAACTTTGTTAGACGATACATGCAAGAAGTTATTACTCTAGAAGTCTTACCCTTATCTCTGTGGGATCATATACATTTGTTTAATATGCTATTGGCTCCTTGCTGGCTTTATGTATTTCAGGTACTACCATTGTACTTGGGACATGGAGACAAGTGAGCATTGCATAGGATTTTGCAGCATTACTTACGGCAGGGAAAAAGACCATAGCCTTTCATGGCAGTGTTGTAAACTTTGAAAGATCACAGGGTATGGGATTATTAAACATTAGATACTTAAGTGGCATGTGGCATATGGCATATGTCATATAAATGATTGGTACTAATGTTACTTCTTTAGAGATGCACTTGGTTTCTCAGGTGCACTTTAGTTATCTTTTGCATACCACAACTAAACTGCCCCCTGGTGTCTTTCGTACGTACCTTTTCTTGCATATGGGAAGGAAGGTGTGGATATGGCTTTGTAAGTGGCACCGGTTTTTGCCTATTGTGACTCCTTACCTGTCAATTTGTGCTAATCTTGTTTTCACTCATGATCAGGGTCGTGGGATGTTTATGTACTGGGAGGCACAGAGGGCATAGTATATATTGCTTGTTGTGACAGAAGAAGGTAAAATGAAAAGTTTACAGGATCTCCAACGTGAATTTTCTCTTCCAGCTTCCCATAACTTTGCCTATCGACAGATACATCATTATGTCTTTTCCTTGTTATGGACCAATTTGGTGACTGAAGATGTTCAAAAAAACTATTGCAGAAGCTTATACTCTGGGGTCACAGTTACCTGTTCCATTAACCTTTCATCACCAATATCTTATAGACACTATGCCAGATATTGATTATGCACACTAGGCCTTGGTGTGGTCTACAGGCTTGCACAGTACAGTCCCTCCTAAGCTTCTCCGGGATTATATTGTGGGTCCTCATAGGCATGTGGGTAACATTTTGCATCAAGAAACTTTGCACTGCGCCTTTATATTCTCACCTCATAGAGCATACTGGGTGGGCCTTGTAGCATGTGATCAGTGACCTAGATGTCACTTGGGTGGTGCTACCATGGGACACATGTTTTGGTTTAACCCTAGTGTGCAGTCGTTTTGGACCCGATTGAAGCTTTGGTCATGTGATGTGCAAATGGACCCTTTGATTCTGTTTGGACAACATACTTTGAGTGACCCAGTACCAAGAGGCTGAAAGAACTTTATTTTCACAGCAATTTTATTTGGTCTGAAGACAATTTTGTTCAACTGGATTCATTCAGATAGCCCTTCTTTACAGTGCTGGAGGTCCTATTTAGTAACTCAAATACGAATGGAGCACCTGCAAGTGCTTGACTTCTGGTTGTTTGTTTCAGGCGACCTTGGAGCACTTTTGGGCAATGTTGCCCCCTCAAGCAAGGAGTAGATTGTTAAACTTTTAACATACTATGCAGTTCAGGAGCTAATATTTTGAATTAGGGGGCCTAGGGTGCTGCAGTTTGGGGTGAGCTGGGGTAGGGGAAATAGGGGGATGGTTCCTGTAGTTGATAAGGATAATTCTGTCTATCTGGTTCATTGTTGATGTACTTTGTTCATTCTGCAATAAAAATGAGTTAAACATCAGAAGGCCTCCCTCAGAGCTTCAGTCAAGGAGGCGGGAGTTATTTCATATAGGTTATCGCCCCAAGGGGAAAAAATTATTCCCAGACTATATAATAATAAATAAATAAATAAACTGTACAATACTGTTTATATGCTGCAAAAATTGTTGCAGCTTAATTATGTTATCTGGGACTCTAATGTAAAACATAACCAAGATCTGACACTGCACCAGTTCGGTGTTAATGTAAATATATATTCTGCAAAAGCAGAAGAGATTTAAGGTGCTCACAAACCAAAGAACAAAAAGAAAACAAAAAGAACAAACAATAACCACGGCACAGTTTATAACAGTACCAGGGATATTGTGAGCTAATACAAAAGTCACTCAGGATACTGTTGCTTTGGCTACAGTGGAAGCTGGGAAAGGGGAGGAGAGAGAAGGCTATAGGAAAAACACTGCCTCGTGCTTCTCAGAGACTGGGTTGCTACCTGAAGTATCAGGATGTCACTGCCAGCTTTGTATCAAGGTAGGGCTGGAAGGCTCTGGGCTCTGACTACACTCCACTGGTTATCCACAAATTTGATCACTTTATTCACCACTCCTTTCTCCAGATCATTTATGGATATGTTTTACATCACAGGCTTCAGTATAGACTCTTGGGGCACTCCACTACTGACACTTTTCCATGTGGCTAGTTTAATCATTTAATTCTACTCTGATTCCTGTCTTTTAGCCAGTCTTCAGTCTGCAAAATGGTACTGCATCCTATCCCGTGACGTTTTAATGTCCTATTTCAATTTAGCTCACACCTGTTCAGTACTAGCTCAAGGCAAGTTACATACAGGTACAGTAAGGTGTTTTCCTGTCCCCAGAGGATTTACAATCTGAGGGGCCCTTTTACTATAGAGTGTTAAGCCTGAATACATGCTTACACCTGGATTCTACATTTGGCACCAGGATTTGGGCACACTTCCAAGATGCGCACACAACTTAATTAGCTAATAAGCTGTTAACCATCAATAACTGGATGCTAACAACCAATTATTCTCAATATACTCAACTTCACAACATATACATCTTTATTCTATTTTAGAGGTCCAAGTAATCAGAGAGCTCTAGTAGGATCCATCAGATCAGTGTACCTGCCTCCATATTGGTTAAGTAATTTTTATGAGCCAAGCAAACTTCTAGAGGCAGTGTCGCAATCCTCATCAATCTAATTTTATGATTTTTACTTATTTTTTCATTATAGCATGTTGTGAAGTTAAGTATATTGAGAACTGATTGACTGTGAACTCCCTTCACTATTTAAGTTGTACATGTGCCTAGTTACTGTTGTAACAACCAATTATTGGCATTACTTGGCACCAATTAGGATCTGCACACACATCTGGCTGCATATATTCTATAACATTGGGCACCTAATCCAATAGAGTACAACACAAAAAGGGTATGGCCAAGCAGTGGCGTGGCCATGGGGGCCTGGGCTCCCATAGATTTGGCCCTGGACCCCCCTGCCGATGACCCTCTCAACCCCAGCCTCCCGCCACCAACTCGCCGTCCCCGTCGTCTACCTTTGCTGGTGGGGGACCCCAACCCCCGCCAGCCGAGGTCCTCTTATTCCGGCGCAAGGCTTCGTTCTGTTTCTGAGTCTGACGTCCTGCACAGGACATCAGACTCAGAAACAGAACGAAGCCTTGCGCCACAAGAAGAGGACCTCAGCTGGCGGGGGTTGGGGTCCCCCGCCAGCAAAGGTAGGCGATGGCAACAGCGGGTTGGCGGCGGGAGGGGGGTCTAGAGGGTCGTCGGCAGGGGGGGGCCAAAGTTGTTGTTGGTGGTGGTGGTGGCGGCAGGGGGGGTCAGCGGCACCAGGGGGGGCTAAAATGTGCCCCCTTACCTCGGACCCTGAACCCCCCTCCCGCCGAAGTCTGGCTACGCCCCTGTGGCCAAGGAAGGGGCATGGGTGGGTCATAGGCATTCCAAAATGCACAGTGTTATAGAATAATGGTCTCCACACTCAATTTGGGCACCAGAATTTACACCAGATTTCTGCAGGCGAAGTCTGTGCTCAGAGTTGGGCACGGAAACCTTCGCTGAGTGCTATTCTATGCCCTTTATAGAAGAGCGCTTAGCATCGATCTTTTCTGGTACTCATTTTTGAGCACCAGTTATAGAATTCCAGCCTTAATGCATAAGAAAACACTATAAAATGTGTTAAAACCATTTTGCATTAATTTCCCTTTTTCGCACACGAATAGAATATTATTTTTTTAAATATATGTTTTAGTGGGGGCATCTCATGGGCAGGGAATGGGCGTGGAAGAATTATTCAACTAGCACTTTCTGATTAGCACGTGCTAACCAGACAATGCAAACTTAGGGGCTCTTTTACTAAGCTGTGGTAAAAAGTGGACTGCGCCAGTATGGGCACATGAAGATAGCAGTCGATGGGCCGTTTTTTACTGCAGTGGGTTTAAAGGTGTGGCTATTTACTGCCTGAGCCATTACCTATTTACTTGGTGATAATGGCTCATGTGCTACTCATGCGGTAATCAGGCAGCTCGCAGCAATGTGGCTGCGCTGCCGATTATTGCCAGGAACTGAAAACCTCAACAAACAGAAACTGAGATGCCAGACATCAGAGATGCACATTTACCAAAGCTGATATATTCCAAATCCAGAATAAAATATTTTTCTACCTTTCTCTGAGCATTTTATTTTTCCATTTGCTTTGATCCCAGTGTCTCTTTCCTGCTTTTCTGGGTTTTTTCCCAATTCTTTTGAGATGTTCTCCTGTCTATTTGACATTTCTTGTGTGGAGGAGTGGAGGAGTAGCCTAGTGGTTAGTACAGTGGACTTTGATCCTGGGGAACTGAGTTCAATTCCCACTGCAGCTCCTTGTGACTCTGGGCAAGTCACTTAACCCTCCATTACCCCTGGTACAAAATAAGTACCTGAATATATGTAAACCACTTTGAATGTAGTTACAAAAACCCCAGAAAGGCGGTATATCAAGTCCCATTTCCCTTTCCCTCCCCCCTTCTTCTCTCACCAAGTCCACCATCCATATTCCTTCTGCATTTCTGAGCTTCTCCCTTATATGGTAGACAAGTCCTCCATGGTGTATCCCAGGATACACTGTGCAGGGAAGGGTGCCAACTGAGTTCAATTCCTACTGCAGCTCCTTGTGATCCTGGGTGAACTGTCCTCCTGGTGCTGTTTACCAAAATAGTATGGAATGATTTGAGGCTGGTATCATGTAAGCATTTTTTGCCATACAACAAATGGCATTGGCCTTTTGGTCAGCTGGTAGGAGTTACTGGAATGAAAAAGAGAGAGAGAGAGAGCTGGGACAAGGAATTTCAGTGTGTTAGGGGTCAAGAGGTTCCTTTTACCAAGCTGCAGTAAAAAGTGACCTTAGCGTGCCCTTACACAGTAAGGCCTTTTACACTGCAGTAATCGTGCTAATACTTACCGCAGCTTAGTAAAAGGAGCTGATGATGATGAGCTGTTGTATAGCTGCACCAGTCACTGGAGGATATTACACTGGTATTTAAAAAGGTGGATTATAAATTTATTAACATAAATAGATATGTGTGATTGATATTCTTGATCTCATAGAGCTTTTGGGGGGGAGGGGGATTCAATTCATTAGATTTGACCAAATTTCCCACTGTAAATTCAACAGAAGTTTCCAGCAAAATGGGAACATCCCAGAAATCTGAAGAAAAAAACAGTCTGATATCCACTGCCCCATTTTCCAAATTCAGCAGGCTTTGAGTATTCCATAATTTTAACGAGCCTTCCTATCCTTACATGTACATATATATTATAGCTCACACAAGGAGCCCATGAGTACTTATGGGCTGCTTATGTGAGCTATAATATATATGTACTTAATCATAACTTTATTCAGGCCCATTAGTGCCAGTTTAGGTTAGGGCTAGCTTGGTCTGATCCAAAGGAAAACAAAGCCAAAGATATATGCAAGGGAAAAATATTATCTCCTGTAGCACCTGTACATGTTTCCAAGGAAGTTCAGAAATCAACAGCTCAGGCGTCCTTCTGTTTCAGGAATCCATACTTCTCTTAACCCTATCATTAAAGCACAGTGGTTAACTTGGCACAGGAGCTGGATTACTAATTTGCACCTGGGTAACAGGATCAGCAGAAAGCTCCACGTTCAGAAGAACTGATAATAAGGTTTGTAGAAGTGGTGTAACCTCATCTGTTTTTTTATTGACACTTGTTTTGTTTTTGCTTTTTTTTTTTAACCTGCTCGTTTATTTGACTTTAGAATTATTTCATTGTACAACATAACCTAAACAATGCTCCCAAGGGAAAAATAGAAAAGGTGAGTGAAGGGTATCAAAAAAGGGTTCTTTTTTTTTTCTGTTGCTAAATTTTCCTTTTCCTGCAGATGAGATTATTAAAAAATCTCAGATACCACCAGACTTAATCATGAAACAGCTTGCTGAGTCTGGAACCCGGAAAGCTATTTTCTCTCTGCCCTATATGTGTATTAGACTGCACTAATGTTTCTTATAATGTGACTAATGATAACCCATTAGCAATAAAAGCTTTGTCATTTTCTTGTCATGTAGGGCCATAGCTTGAGCAGCAATGCTGACAAATGCACCCCACATAATCACCCGAGATTTCTTTGTTACATTTCACAGTTTGAAGATGATTTCTGCTCAGCACGTCACCAAAAAACACACACAAGAGCTATTGCTTTGTTTTCCATCAATCTGCCCTTACTTTTTGTCATCAGTTGCTTTAAGCCCTTTCCTGAATTCATTATAACATCTTTTTTCAATCTGGCCTTTTAGAGTGGGGCAAATATAAACTGTAGATGGAGAGGGAAAATAAATTCTCTCTAGTTTCCAAGACTTTCACTTGAAAAAAAAAAAACCCAGAAATGGGCTCATTAAAATCCAGTAGAGTCTGACATTTTCCCTTTTACCTTTTCAATCTTTTTATAGTTTCAAATCATTAACTATCAGCATGAAGCTCAAAGATAGCTCTAGCCATCTATGAAATAGTGACACATTTGACAATAATGCTTTTGAAGAGCTTGTCACATCCTCTCCCCAAACAAGTCTCATTAATGCTGAAACTGTCTTGCTTTTTCTGCCTGGCCCTTTTTTTTTTCCTGATTTCTCTCTAATTAGCTTGTTTTTTCAGTGCTCCCTTGTTCTGCAGTTTGAGTTTAAAGGGGAGAAAAAAAGGAGGTGGTTGTCATTTTCCTGAACCCCAAGGCCAAGTTAATCAGCAGAATTAATGACTCCATTACCCATTAGACTTGGGGCTATGAAGCTTATTTCTCAGCACCAGCAGCTCACAATCCTGCACCATCTTCTCTCTTACTATGTCAATGTAAATTTTTGCTCTTTCTTACAAGACGTGGAGGATCCAGCACTGTTCTGAGTTGTCTTCAGGTTGGGAAGACCCTAAACAAGGGCCATTATGGGTAGATCCCTAGATTCTATATAATGTGTCTAGAGATCCGTGCTAAAATCCAAGCAGATTCTATAGGAACACATGTAACTTAACAAGCTGAGTGCTGATAACAGCACTTAACAAGCAACAATAAGCACTAATTGGCACTAATTAGAATTTATGCGCACAACTTTCTAAGCATATTCTGTTACAAAGTGCACCAAACGTCTAACGCACGCAGGGAAATGGGCATTTCGCGGGCGTTCCGAAATTTACATGTGTAGTTATAGAATATGGCCCAGTGTGTGTAAATCTACACACTGAGATTTACACCACGTTTTCACTGGTGTAAATGGATGCACATAGTTTTAGGAACTGAGGTATCAGCTAAGTGTATTCTATATACCATGCCTAAATCTAGGCAGCGCGTATAGAATGCGCTTAGTCGGCACTGATTTCCACGCTGATTTTTTAGGCGCCATATATAGAATCTTCCCCAGAATGCCTTACATCAGATCAGTTTGTTCTGAACTGATGAAGGTAGTAAATCGTTACAAAGGTGACTATAAGTAGATGGCTATACCCAGGGCTTTTTTTTGAGGGGGTACTGAGTACCGGCACCTTTTCCATTCTCTGCTACAATTGACCCATGGATCCCACGTTTTAATGAAAGAGCTCAGGCTCTACACATCAATTATGCCTTGTCATAGATTCTGTGACTGGTTGCAGGGGGCCTGGCTATTGTAGGTTGGGTCCCTCGGTGATCACCCCACCCCTGAAGGGTGGCCTGGCGTTTGAGTACTGGCACCTTTTTCGTTAGAAAAATCACACTGGCTATACCAGTAAAAGGGTATTATGGCCTGCAAGTTACACAAGTCCTTGTTTTTATACAGATACATAGCACAGTGAAATGTCCACATTGTATCAAGCCAACCTGAATACATATTTTGCAGCATTAAAGTCCAGTGCTTTACTTGGGTCATACAAAACAGGTATCAGTGTACTATGATATCCGCAGAGCCTATCCCCTTTTAAACATTAAAGTATCATCTCTCTTCAAACAGCATTCAAGTAAGTGGACAATAAGAGAAGGCTGAGTGGAAAAAAATCTCTTCTGAGGAAAGTGTGGAATACAAAAAGATAATATACAGAACACTGAAAAAGCCATGTTCAGCTGAAAGAACTTTTTTTCTGACAGGAAGAGCATCTTACCTTTGTCATGAACTATTGTTTTAGTATTTTCTATTGCGCAGCAGTAGAATTTGAAAAGAGTTAATGAAATTTGTTAAACATTATGGGCCCTGTTTACTAAGTCGTGTTAGCATTTTTAACGCACCTACAATTAGCTCGTGCGCTAAACGTGTAGGCGCCTTTAGGGATATTGTAGGCACGTACATGGTTAACATGCGCCTATAACGCGGCTTAGTAAACAGGGTCCAATGAGAGCTATTTTAAAAAATGTATTAAATGCAGGTAGTGAGGCACATTTTTAACGTGTGTTGTCATAGCCCATAAGAGGATAACTTGCAAAGAAATGTACATCAGTGAATAATAGTTTATCCATGCTAGTGAGCTACCTGAAAATTGCTCTCTTTCAATTTGGCTAAACTTTTAGTTGCACTGAGAGAATATAGGTAAGAAGATTGTTTCATTATTCAAGATTATGACTATTCCCATTGGGGTCAGTTCATTAAGGGTGTATTTGTCCTTTGTGTAGACATTGAAGCTGCTTGATGAATCTGTCACTGCAGTACACTGTAGCTTGACTTAAAGCCTACAAAATGATTTTCCAGTTGATAAAGCTTTTAAGAAGTAATTTTATAAATGCTCTTAGCAATTAGGAGCGTAAATGACAGTAGTCTATAACACTGTGGCCAATTGCTTGGCACGCCCTTGGTCTGCCCATGCCCCTCGTATGTTCACACCACCTTTGGTGTTGCATGCCATAAAAATTAGGTGCTTGGTTTATAGAATAGAGACGTAAGTTAATTATGCCCATAAGTACAAATTATTGCCAATTAGTGCATGTTAAAGCCAATTATTGATACTTATTGCCAGTTTACCACTAATTAGCCAATAAAGTTATGTGCTTAACTGCCCTATTCGATAACTGCTCATCCATTTGCGTATGTGACTTTGGGTGCCTTTTATATAATTTGGGGGAATTTAATCAAATGATGAGTATAAAAACTTTACTTCACTGGTGATCAGTTTAAATTATGAAATATCTTCACTCAAGTTTGACATCAGGAATAACACTTCCTTGTGTGCTAATAAAAACATCATGGCTACAGAGTGAAAAAAAACCTCTGATACCTTGGGGTGTCTGTACCTTGGGGTCAATTAGTCAGTGGCAGTTATCTGGGTAGGTGTGGTTGCTACCTGGCTAAGTGCCATTCACTGGGGACAGACACTGATTTTCAGCTGTATTACCCTGACAAAGCCACTAAAAATCATTACTGATCACCCTGGCACTATCCAGATAGTGGTGGGGGGTCCTGGGACAGATCCGGAAGTTATTCAAATATCACCAATATTCTGCGCCTATTGCGGGATAACAGCAAAATCCTATCCTAACTTATTCACATAGTTTCCTGGGTGCCTGCACTGAGTATCGGTACCCTTAAGAACATAAGAATAGTCATACTGGGTCAGATCAATGGTCCATCTAGCCCAGTATCCTTCTTCCAACAGTGGTCTATCCAGGTCACAAGTACCTGTCAGAAACCCAAATCGTAGCATCATTCCATGCTACCAATCCCAGGGTAAGCAGTGGCTTCCCTCAAATGTCATACCCAGCTCCATGACAGCAATATGCAGGTCCCTGGAGCAGTTTTAGTGGGTGCAGTGCACTTCAGCCAGGCGGACCCAGGCCCATCCCCCGTACCTGTTATACTTGTGGTGGTAAATGTGAGTCCTTCAAAACCCACTTTACCCACATATAGGTGCCCCCCTTCACCCCTTAGGGCTATGGTAGTGGTGTACAGTTGTGGGGAGTGGGTTTTGAGGGGGTTTTGGGGTGCTCAGCACCCAAGGTAAGGGAGCTATGCACCTGGGAGCAATTTGTGAAGTCCACTGCAGTGCCCCCTAGGGTGCCCGGTGGGTGTCCTGGCATGTGAGGGGGACCAGTGCACTACGAACTCTGGGTCCTCCCATGACCAAAGGGCTTGGATTTGGTCGTTTTTGAGATGGGCATCCTCGGTTTCCATTATGGCCGAAAACCGGGGACGACCATCTCTAAGGTCGACCATCTCAACAATTTTAGGTTGACCATCTCTAAGGTTGACCTAAATGTTGAGATTTGGGCATCCCCGACCGTATTATCGAAATGAAAAATGGACGCCCATCTTGTTTCGATAATACGGGTTTCCCTGCCCCTTCGCCGGGACGTCCTTAGAGATGGGCGCCCTTAGAGATGGTCGTCCCCGTTCGATTATTCCCCTCCACGGGTGCCGCCATCTTGCAGTGTAACATTGTCATTTTCAAAACCAGGCACTGCCTCTTTAGCGTCATCTCTACACACACAAACAATAAAATATCCTCTTTTTACAAGGAACTTGAAATGCTGGGTTTTACTCCCTCACAAGCTGATTTTGTCAGAGAAGATTTGGGCTTAAAAAGTTTTCAGCTGATTTTTAAAAAAAAATCAGTAATTCTGATCTTGGGGGTTTAAAGAAACACTAGTTTTCACTCTAGAAGTGATTTTCTTTTAAAGAAAAATAATTTTATATGCTAACACTTTGAGCAATGCTGTGAGAAAGTGTGGGAGTGATTGGAACAGTGACAGGAGCCCTGTGTAAGGTGAGATTGAAGTCATAGAAGAAAAAAAATTATATTTTCTTCTCAGAACAGTTTTTCTCTGAGATGAGCCTATAAGGCTGAGGCGTAGACTTATCAGCTGGGTATTATAGCTGTGAGTGACTGGAATAGTATGGGTGACGGCTGAAGTTTATCCAAAATTAAAAACGAAAATCCTGAGAAGGAATTTCTTTTGCCTGAAATTTTATTGAGTTTTCAGAAAACATATATTAACATATTACAAAAAAAAAGAACAAATATGTGAATAAGTATAGAAAATAGGTACATAAGAGGTAATAACATGGATATCATATGCATAAGAGGTTGTATAATATGTTTATAGTTTTCTTATTGATTTAATTGTATAATCATGAATATAATGTTGAATTGAAAATCTGTAGCGAGTTTAATCCTTTAAAGGGGACCATATTGAATTTATTTTAATCGTTGAATTAGATAAATCAGCTGATGCTAATTCATATTTATGATACATTAATACAGACTGCCACCAAACAAAGAGACATTTTTCCAATTTGCCAATATCATTTGTTGAGCAAATGTAATTAAGATATCAAGTAGAGACTTTTCATGTTTGGATAATAAAATACTAGAGGAACAAGATTTGAAGATAATTATCTGTAAAGTCAACGGTATACTGATTTTAAATATACAAATGCAAAAACAGATGGGGGAACCCGCTACAATTTGTAAACACAATAACAGTCAATACTGCGGGTCTACTCGCACAGACAGTGAGACTTGAACAAAGAATGGAGGGAGGGAGGAGACCTCAGACTGGTGAAATTCCAGCAAACTGCTGATAATGCTCTGATCTTGACCCAACCACCTCCCTCTATGTGGAACAATATATATTTTTTTATAAAAAAGTTTTTGAAAAAATGCTTAAGAAGCCCCTTTTGGCGAAACGGAACCGTTGGGCGGGGAACCCCGTTTCCGAGGCTGCATCAAGCTAAGTGGTTTTTCTACATTATATATTGGTCGAATTTTGGGACACATGTTAGTGGATTAAGCATTTTTTCAAAAAACGTTTTTATAAAAAAAATATATTGTTCCGCGTAGAGGAAGGTGGTTGGGTCGAGATCAATGATTGATTTACGGTGACCCTCTAATCAGAGCATTATCAGCAGTTTGCTGGAATTTCACCAGTCTGAGGTCTCCTCCCTCCCTCCATTCTTTGTTCAAGTCTCACTCTCTGTGCAAGTAGACCCGCAGTATTGACTGTTATTGTGTTTTAAATGTACAACAAATAATCTTCCATACTGATTGCCAAAATAATTATAATTGAAGGCATTCGTAAATCATATGTGTTAGAGTTCCAGGTTGTATTTGGCAATGCCAACATAAATTCGAGGAAGATAATTTTGCATTGTGTAATTTTCGTGGTGTCCAAACAGCTCTATGGTAGAAGAAAAACATTGATTGCATAAAATTAGCTGCAGCTAATGGTCTGATGAGAGATGTCCAAAAATTGAGATGAGAAGATTCTAAAATAGATTGGTTGGTATCTTTCTCCCATATTGATTGAAGAGTATTGTTGTTCTTATATTGATGTAATAATATTGTCTTATATATGGATGAAGCAACATGTCCATTGTTTAATAAGGAGTCAGTAAGTTGATATATAGAAGGTTCATCTTGGTTACAAGATTTATATAACCTAGATTTTTTAATACAATGAGCTAATCCAAAGCATGGAGTGGAGGAGTGGTCTAGTGGTTAAAGCACCACTCTTGCAATCCAGAGGTGGCCAGGTTCAAATCCCACTGCTGCTCCTTGTGATCTTAGGCAAGTCACTTAACCCTCTATTGCCTCAGGTACAAACTTAGAGTGTGAGCCCTCTTGGGACAGAGAAATAGCCAATGTAACTCACCTTTAGCTACTACTGAAAAAGGTGTGAGCAAAATATAAATAAATAACTGAAGCCACTGAAAATGCTGAGTGGAACACATATAGAATTTTGACTGTAGTTCTTGAATCATCAATAGATCCTGACTTTCACTATTATATATATCATTAACAGTAAAAAATACCATATTCTGCCCATATCTTCCAAAACAATGTATCATTATTAATGAGAAACATATTATTATTCCATATAGAAACAGAGTGTGGAGGGCATAGGTATATCAAGAATTTGATCAAATTGTTGGAGACAAAATCTAGTACTGGTGATAAGATTATTTTTTGTGAGGAGAGAGAAGAGGATTCAAGTAGTTTTAATTGGGATGGTTGAAAAAGTAGTTGTTCTAAATGGAGCCACACAGGAAGGTAATCACTATTAGTTGAAAACCATTGACAGCCTTGATGTAGTATAAATGCTTTGTAATACAAGAAGAAATCAGAAAACAATACTCCAAAATTTTCCTTAGGGGCTTTAAGTTTGATAAGTGAGATTCTGGGTGGTTTAGACTTCCAAAGAAAAGAAGTTAAAAGTTTTTCAATTTGTTTATAAAATGATGTGTGAAATAGTGTAGGAATCATTCTAAATATGAAGTTCATTTTAGGTGAAACCATCATTTTGATTGTTTCAAGCCTTCCCCACTATGAAAGATGAAGAAGGTGCCAAGTAAGAAGCAGTTTCATGAGAAATTTCAAAATGTCACTATTTTGTTTTATAGTATCTTGTAATGTATAACATAGATCAATTCCTAAATATCTAAGGTTCATAGAAGACCAGATTAAGTTGAAAGCTTGGATTAAATCAGGTGTGGCATGAATGTTTAACGGCAGGACCTCAGTCTTAGATTGGTTAATTTTGTAGCCAGAAAATGTTGAAAAAATATGTATTAATGAAAAGAATGAGGGTAGAGAAATAGTAGGGTTGGAGATGTATAGTAATATGTCATCTGCATATGCAGAAACTTTGAAATATGTGTTTTGATATATTAAACCCTTAATAGTGGATTGTGAATTAATTGCTATTAATAATGGTTCTAGTGCTAAATTAAATAAGTAAGGAGATAGGGGACAGCCTTGCCGTGTACCCAGCTTAAGTGAAATATAATCTGAAAGATTATTATTAGCAATAATTTTAGCAATTGGATTAGAATAAAGGACTTTAACCTTGTTTATAATTTCTAATGGTGCCCCAAACCATTTGATAACTGAGAATAGGTAAGGCCATTCCACTCTGTCGAAAGCTATTCTGCATCAAGGGACATAGCAATGACAGGTAGGTTGTAAGATTTAGCCAATTTAGAAAGGTGAAAGAATAGCCTAGAGTTGTCTGTGATCAATCTGTTTGGCATAAACCCAATTTGAGATGAAGATATTACTTTGCCTATAATTTTTTTTTTAATCTATTCGCTAATATTTTAGCATAAAGTTTATAATCAGAGTTAAGCAGGGAGATTGGTCTATAATTTTGCACTAATTGGGGGTCTTTATTAGGTTTAGGGATTACTGTTATTATGGCTTCTGAGAATCGACTAGTTGAGACAGTTGTAGGATTTAGAAAATTAAATAAATTTGTAAGAATAGGAAAGAGAGAATTTTTAAAACTTTTACAGAATTCAATTTGGATACCATCTGGACCAGGGTGCCTTATTTGAAGAGAGGTCTGTTAAAGCTAGTGTATCATCTTCTATTTTAATTGAAATGGTGAGAGAAGCACCATCAGCATCTGTCCATTGTGGGCGCCGAAGAGGTGTAAGAAAACTATCAATATGAGTAAGGTTTTCTTGTGTCTCGGAATTATAGAGAGAGCTATAAAATTGTTGAAATGATTTTAATATTTCATAATTTGGGGTGACTATCAGGCTTATTTTCGAAAGAGAAGGGCGCCAATCTTCCGACACAAATCAGGAGATGGGTGTCCTTCTCTCAGGGTTGCCCAAATCAGCATAATCATCAGCACAATTTTGGGTGCCCTCAACTGCAGTCCGTCACGGGGATGACCAAAGTTCACGGAGGCATGTCGGAGGCATAGTGAAGGCAGGACTGGGGCATGCTTAAGAGATTGGCGTCCTTGGCCGATAATGGAAAAAAGAAGGGCTTCCCTGATGAGCATTTGGTCGACTTTACTTGGTCCATTTTTTTCACGACCAAGCCATGAAAAGGTGCCCAAACTGACCAGATGACCACTGGAGGGAATCGGGGATGACTTCCCCTTACTCCCTCAGTGGCCACCAACCCCTCCCACCCTAAAAAAAACTTAAACTTTTTATTTTGCCAGCCTCTATGCCAGCCTCAAATGTCATACCCAGCTCCATGACTGCAGAATGCAGGTCCCTGGAGCAGTTTTAGTGGGTGCAGTGCACTTCAGGCAGGCAGACCTAGGCCCATCCCCCCCCCCCCCCACCTGTTACACTTGTGCTGATAAATGTGAGTTCCTTCAAAACCCACCTGAAACCCACTGTACCCACATGTAGGTGCCCCCTTTCACCCCTTAGGGATATGGTAGTGGTGTACAGTTGTGGGGAGTTGGTTTTAGGGGGGTTGAGGGGGCTCAGCACACAAGGTAAGGGAGCTGTGCACCTGGGATCAATTTGTGAAGTCCACTGCAGTACCCCCTAGGGTGCCCGGTTGGTGTCCTGGCATGTGAGGGGGACCAGTGCACTAAGAATGCTGGCTCCTCCCATGACCAAAGGGCTTAGATTTGGTCATTTTAGAGATGGGCGTCCTCGGTTTCCGTTATGGCCGAAAACCGGGGATGACCATCTCTAAGGTCAACCATCTCAACATTTAGCTCGACCATCTCTAAGGTCGACCTAAATGTTGAGATTTGGGCATCCCCGACCGTATTATCGAAACGAAAGACGGACGCCCATCTTGTTTCGATAATACGGGATTCCCTGCCCCTTCGCTGTGACGTCCTTAGAGATGGTCGTCCCCGTTCGATTATGCCCCTCCACATCATTTTTGTTATTTTTGATACACGTAATTTTAACTTTGGTTTTCTTACATTTAAGGTAATTAGCTAGTAATTTACTACTCTTATTACCCTCTAGATAGTATCGTGTTTTAGTTTGAAAGATTTCCTGTGTGGCTCTTTCACTGACCAATTTATTATAAGAATATTTCAACTGATAAACTTTATTTAGTATGCTTTTATCATTATGAAAAAGATAATCTTTTTCACATTCTTTTATTTGCTTTTCTAGATCATATGGTGCCTCAGTTTGTTCTTTATGTTTGAATGCAGCAATTGAGATTACCTCGCTCCTTAAAGTAGCTTTAAATGCTTCCCATACAATAAGTGGAGAAATATTATCAGAAGAATTAGGTTGGAAAAATTGTAACATAAAGTCATTGAGACGTGATTTAATTTTATCATCAGTGATAAGTTTAGAATTAAGTCTCCATAGAGGAGACCTGGAAGAAACTTGTGCTGAAGAGATAAATGTCAAAGAGATAGGGACAAGATCTGAAATAACTATTGCATGTATAGTAGTCTCAGTGTCTGAGGGTAACATAGATGCAGAAAGTAAAAAGTATTCTGGGGAAACTGTTATGTGGAGAAGAGAAATGTGTATATTCTCTTGCAACTGGGTATTTAATCCTCCATGGATCCATTAAATTAAATTGAGATATTAATGAGTGTAATGTTGTTGTACTTTTGGAAATTGATTTCGGGAATTAAGAGTGTTTATCTAACCAGATATCTAAGGGGATATTAAAATCACCTGAGATAATGAGAGGCAGTCTGAGAGAGGCTGAAATAGAGATATTAAAAAATCTGGGTAATCAATATTAGGTGTATATCGATTTACTAACAACACTTGTTGACAATCTAGTTCCTCTCTAACAATGAGCCAACGGCCTTCTTTGTCAGCTATATGATCATATATTTTTATTTGTAAATCTTTATGGAAAAGAATTGATACATCATTTTTCTTCCCAATCGAGGGAGCATCAAAAACTTGTGAAACCCAACTAAATGGGGAGATTAAATGAGCCAAATTAGTGACATGTGTTTCCTGAAGAAAATTAATAGAAGGTTTAAGTTTTTTAAAATGTGTAAATATTATTTTACGTTTAACAGCATGCTTTAAACCATTAACATTCCATGATATGATGTTTAGAGCTGAATTGGAAATATTATTAATCATTATGGAGGTTGATAGGAGAAAAGGGTAGAGTTCTTTATCAATGTAGTCCCAGTCAGAGAAGTGATAGAACGGAATTGTCTCTTATGCATTTTTGTACAGAAAGACATTAAGAGCTAGATAGGAGATAGCTCAGTCAGAAGAGAAAAACTATGTGTAATAGTGCTGATGACTGTGATAGAGACTCCAATCAGTCAGAACCCACCAAAGAGAAAGATTAATCAAATTCTCATGAGATCTAGAATAACTATAACTATATGGTAATGGAAAGTGAAAATGGTAATTAGTGAAATTATTATAACAATAATTATAGCAAGAGAAAATTGTGTAATAATATGTTTTAAGGATAATGCCTACAACAAGCTTTAACATTTAGATTTAGATTCACATGTAACATATCATTAAATCATATATTTTATTTTATTTTTTTATTACATTTGTACCCCACACTTTCCCACTCATGGCAGGCTCAATGTGGCTTACATATTATATACAGGTACTTATTTGTACCTGGGGCAATGGAGGGCTAAGTGTCTTGCCCAGAGTCACAAGGAGTATATAGACAGTTATATAGACAGATATATAGGAGATATAGACAGTTATACCTTGCATGTAATAACAGAGGTCATATTAGTTAGAATATGCCATGCGTTTGAAGCTGATCCAAGTAGGATTGAAGTTGCTCTGTTGAATCAAATGATGTAGTAGTATTGTGAATAGTGATAGCCAAGCGAGCAGGGTATTGCAAATCAAATCATGCACCAAGAGATTTAAGCTTTGGACACATTTCCAAGAAAGCCTTCCTTTTCCTTGCAGTGGTTTTAACAAGATCCTGAACAATCAGAATTTTCTTATCATCGATGTGCAGGGAAGTGTACGATCGAGCAATAGTTAGAATCTGTAAAGCCTGGATATGGCTAGTTAGGTTTCTTGTGAGATGGCATGCCGTGCGCACGCTCAAATTCTAATGATGGATCGAAGGTAATATGTAAGACCGATGGCAGCCATTTGCTGAGAAATTCTAGCATTTTTGTTTCTTCCAATCCTTCGTTAAGACCTAACATCTGAATGTTGTTGCTCCTGGATCTGTTTGCTAGGTCTTCAATTTCTAGCTCCATTTTTTAAAAATTGTGCTGCTGTAGAGTCTTGGAAGCGGGTCAGCTGCAAAGCCGTGTGGTCCGATCTGCGCTCAGGTTCTTCTACTCAAAGTTGAAAGGTGGAGAGCGATGAGGTGATATTAGCGATTTCTGTTTTTAATTCACAGGTGGTTTCATAATGGTGAGATGAGAGCTTGCATAGCGCCCAAAGTTCTTCTAAAACTGAGTCCGAAATCATTGCAGCCGATTTCCCATGCACCATTTTTTCTGGTGTCGGTGGATCGATTTTTGATCTTTTAGATCCTGCTGCAGCAGAGGTACAAGGATTAGTTTTAGCTGACTTTAAGCTTGACATCGAGTAAACATGTATGTTGAGAATGCTTAAGATAAGTAAAATTTTCCTAAAGGACATTATTCTAGACGTTTATCTAGTCAGTGAGGTGGGAGACGAAAGATCAGTTGTCCATATCCGTCAAGAGCTCACCAGCGCCCCGAAGGAATTTATTTTTAAATTTATTCCTTTTAGTATACTTTCACAGATGTTAGCCTATTAAAAGAGCACAAGTGTGTTTGGAAGGATGGTGTGCAAGAATCCTGGAAAAGGTTTTGTGCCCTTCTCAGTTTAGGGATGAATGTAACAAGATAGGTCCCAATGTTAAGGATTTTTGCTTTGTTTAAAAAAAAACAGCTAGAAGCCCAAGTGATTTCCTTTCCTTACAGACAGTGTAACTTGGCTCAACACAGGAAGTTTGACTCTCTTTTTAAATTGTTTAAATTTAGTGTAGCAGGTCAAGGCTCCTGAGTCTATGCTGGATCTGAAAAGAAGCAAAGGGCCCCACCATTTCCAAGAAAGACCAAAGCCTATGCCAAGACAGAATACAGTTAAGTGAACTACATGCCTGTGCAAGGAGTGAGACTTTTGGGGAAGTCCCACTCCTTGCACAGGCAGGTAGCCCCACTCCTTGCACAGTGGGGAAGTAGGAAAAAAAATGGAAAGCATATTTAATTTTTCTTACCTGAAGTGTTGAACTCTGATTCCCATATGGGGGTGTTGGGGTTACCTGCAAAATAAAAATATCACAGAGAATCATTTATTTGGAAAGAGGAGAAAAGGGAGTTCAAGATCCAGTGCAATTAAATAAAGTGCCATATCTGATTGCGTATGGTACTTATCTGATGGAAAGTGTTTTTGAGTAGATATCCATGTCTTCATGAAGTTGGTTCTCCAAAAGAGGAGCAAGCTCAAGGTAACTGGTCATGACCACTGAGTAAAGTAGGACTTGTGTTCTCTTCAGGAAGGGGGAGGGGGTTCATTATGTTTAAACAAAAGAGTTCTGCCTAAAACAAAACATTTATTTTGATTTTGATTTATAACATCACTTGCCCCTGAAACATGTCCAAAACAGAATAATCCATTTGTGTATCTAAAATATAAACTTCTACAAAACAGATGAAGATGTGATTCAGTTTAACTTCAATATATTCCATCTGGTTCCTAAGGCAGATTACAACAACAGTTAAGATGAACCTATCAGGAAACAGGATATCCTCACTGAAATTTAGCCATCTGTATTGTATAGAACAGTGTAGGAAAATAAGCACACAATACAGAGTTTATAATTGCTGTTTCTACCAGTTACAAAATTTTTTAAGCTGTTTTTGTAATATTCAATTTTTATTTCATGATATATATATATAGACAGAGAGAGAAATGGGAAGCTTTCAAATACATTTAAAAGCTGTCAAGTTTAAAAAAACAACAAACTTTTGCCCTCCACCTTTTAAGGCACTGCCTATCCAACTGAAACAGCTTTTGACTTTGTAAAAGTGGACCACTCATAGGAAGTCCGTTATTTCTAATAATCTTTTGCTATTGTTTTTAATAGTGTTTCCTACTGTTTGGGTGTACTAACATGGCAGCAAACTCCACCTACTACCAGCAAGTTCCACCTACTGGTTTCAGCCCATATAATGGACTAAATAGGCTCACCCCGTCACCTGTTTTCATCCAGCCTCCTTGGGGAAGCTGAGCTCTGCACAGAGTCTTAGGAGAGAACTAGTGAGTTTGCTGGGGCTGGGGATTGGAGAGAAGGGGGGTGATTGCTGAAAAAGAGTAGGACTGAAGAAATGAGAGAAAATATGAAGGTTCTGCTCTCAGCTGAGGAAAAGGACTGGCAGCAAGTGCCAGAATTTTACGTGATGGTGGACCATGTGGACGGGGCACTACCTGAATGAGCACATAAGCAGCAGGACAACACTAGAAAAGAGAGCTAGAAAATGCATGCAATTGTGTACATTTCTGTATCTCTGCTGAGGACAATCTGATATAAATAAAGTTTCCCTTTGAAAATCTGGGCTGGAGTGAAGAAGTTCAGTGAAGAGAAATTTTCAGCCCGTAGAACTTACCCTGTTAACTATTAAATTACTTGGGCAAATTCCTTTGAACACTTTCTTAATGCTGCTTCCACTCTGCCTATATTCCTTCAGTAGCATAAAAAAAAAAGCTAAATTATTTTATTTTGCTTTTTCCATTTCTGAACCTTTTTTCACATGTAAAACTTTTTGCATTTATATCTTGGACATATTGCCCTTAAATTTCACTCTTTCAGGCAGTCCATCCTTGGAATCTCTAGTTTGTGGCAATCAAGAGTGAAAGTGACTTGACCAGCTTTCCTGGTTTTCAGCCAACTGCTGCAGAGCTGCCAAGTTACCCAGCTCTGGAGGGGGACTTTTTGGTCAGTCCTATTTTTGGATTTATATATCCCAATGCAGTGCTCTATTTGTAGTCCCTAATACCACCATCACTGAAATCAGCACTTCAGGTCCCATAATGTAGCAGGATAGGGTTGCAGAAATCCAGGACTGGCTCAAAATTTCCCTCCTGGAACTGGATAACTTGGCAGCTCTTCAGCTCTAACTATTAAGCATGTGCTTGCATAGTCCCCATGCTCACCCACAAACTATAATGTTATCATAGCTGTGTACTTTTTGCTGCTACTTCTGGAGAGGTGAAATGATGGTGAGGGATGGGGTTCCTGATAGGGGGGGGGGGCTCAAATATATGTTTGCCTAGGGAGCCAAACCAAGAAATACACATAGTTTGTGACACAGCGGGACTCATTTTCAAAGCATTTAGACTGATAAAGTTCCATAGGTTACTATAGAATTTTGTAAGACTAAGGGCCCTGTTTATTAAGGTGTGCTAGTGTTTTTAGCACGTGCTAAAAATTAGCATGTGCTAACCATGTAGATGCCCAAAATATTCTATATTATTGGCATCTACATGGTTAGAGCAAACTATAAATGCTAGCACGCCTCTAGCGCACCTTAGTAAACAGGGCCTTAAGTGCTTTGAAAATACACTTCTATATGTCCCTTCTCCCCTCTCCCTTCAAGTTTGTCAATGGTCTCCTGTCTTCTCATCTTTTACCTATACTTACCAACTTAGAGAGGCACAATCGAACGGCACCGGCCATCTGGCCGGCGCCGCAAAAGGCGGTCCCGAACCGTATTATCGGAAAAGATGGCCAGCCATCTTTCATTTCGATAATACGGTTGAGGCCGGCAAATGTCAGAGATGGCCGGGTTTGAGATGGCCAGCATCAGTTTTCGCCGATAATGGAAACCAAGGCCGGCCATCTCAAACCCGGGAAATCCAAGGCATTTGGTCGTGGGAGGGGCCAGCATTTGTAGTGCACTGGTCCCCCTCACATGCCAGGACACCAACAGGGCAACCTAGGAGGCACTGCAGTGGACTTCAAAAATTGCTCCCAGATGCATACCTCCCTTACCTTTGGTGCTGAGCCCCTCAAAACCCACTACCCACAACTGTACACCACTACCATAGCCCTTAGGGGTGAAGGGGGGCTCCTACATGTGGGTACAATGGGTTTTGGGGGGGTTTGGAGGGCTCAACACTTACCACCACAAGTGTAACAGGTGGGGGGGGGGGGTGGACCTGGGTCCACCTGGCTGAAGTGCACTGCACCCACTAAAACTGCTCCAGGGACCTGCATACTGCTGTCATGTTGCTGGGTATGACATTTGAGGCTGGCATAGAGGCTGGCAAAAAAATGGTTTTCATTTTTTGGGGGGTGGGAGGGGGTTGGTGACCACTGGTGGAGTAAGGGGAGGTCATCCCCCATTCCCTCCAGTGGTCATCTGTTCAGTTGGGGCACCTTTTCGAGGCTTGGTTGTGAAAAATAAGGGACCAAGTAATGTTGGCCAAATGCTCGTCAGGGCCGGCTTTCTTTTTTCCATTATTGGGTGAAGCTGGCCATCTCTTAAGCATGCCCCCGTCCCGCCTTATTACCCTGCTGACATGCCCCCTTGAAGTTTGGCTGGCTCCGCGAGGGACTGCAGTTGAGGCCGGCCAAAATCGGCTTTCGATTATGCCGATTTCGCCGGACTTGAGAGATGGCCGGCCATCTCCCGACTTGTGTCGGAAGATGGCCAGCTTTCTCTTTCGAAAATAAGCAGGTTGGTTAATCAGCTGCTGTCAGAAGGGAATATGCCAAAACAGTTGTGGCATATTTTATTGATGCCTTTACTGAAGGGTTCTAATGTGGACCCTGGCTTCCATCCTAACTATAGACTGTTGGCTAATAGTCCATTTCTGGCCAAGATGGTGGAGGCTGTGGTAGGGTTGCAACTGCAAGAGTATCTTTCTCAGCACCAAATATTAGATTCTAGACAGGATTTCAACCCAACTATAGTACAGAAATAGTTTTGCTGGCTTTGAAGACAAAATCCTGAGTGGTGCAGAACAAGGAGAAGTGAATCCATTATTTACTCTTTCAAAAAGTACAAAGACTAGGGAATACTCAATGAAGTTACTTGGAAATACTTTTAAAACAAAAAGGAGGAAATATTTTTTCATTCAACGAATAGCTTTTTTTTTTATTTCTTTTTATTAGAATCTTAACAAATATACAAGCAATCACTTGCAACAGAAAATATAGGCAACATTCCTAGTAATTACATATATCATAAAAAACTAAAAAGAAATATTATACAACAGGAAAGTTATCCAATCTTAACCCTCAAGTAGGGGAGATGGAGCACTCAAATACTTCAGAGAGAAATACTTAGGAAATTTCAAAATAAGGCAAAAGCCTATACAGTGCATGCATTATCATAATGTCCAAATATCTCTTTCTAAACTGGAGGATCACCAACAAACTGAATTGGAAACTTATCAAGAAAACTCTTTAACTATGCAGGGTCATAAAATATATATCTCACATTCTGAATTTTAAGCAAACACTTCAAATTCAGAATGTAAGATATATAGATAGATATATAGAAAGAAAATGAAGAAAAAATTCACCATTATTTTGTAATACTCATGGGCCAGGAACATCATTCCAGCGTCTCTTGACCCACATCAGGAAAACAATGAAACTGCTGTAGAAGTGGTGTGCAGTGGTCCCAACACTTTCAGCTATAACCATTGTTATTGCCATATTCTGTAATATTTGAAGCCTCTGCACGCTGCTAGCTGTAAAGCTGCAGTATAGAATGTTACAGTACTCATAAGAAGAAAAAGAATGAAGCAATTGAAGCAATTCTTCTGCTCAAGTTGTGCGCAACTTCCATAGCTATCGCAACTGAAAAAAAAAACAGGAATGTACTATTGCTGATACCTATCTGTTGGATTACTGTTAATGATGCATCAATCATTACCCCTAAACTAGTCAACTCATCATTTCCCCTTCCTTCACCCATGACCCACTCTTTCTTCCACCAGGTACCCCCCCTGGCTGAAGCCTTTATTAAAAGTGCTCATCATCTCTTCATCCCACTTCCCCCACCCTCGTCACATCTCCCTCCCTCCAGGCACTCATTCACTTTTGTTCCTCTCCATCATGGCATTCTCTCTTCTTCCTGGCACAATAGGTCACACTGTCTCTCCCTTTCCCTCCCTTATATGGTTCTTCTGATCTTGCTGTAGCTCATATATGGCCTCTCCAACACATATTATCCAGCAGAATCAGAGCTGCATTTCACCTCCTACCACAGTCCATCAGACACACATCTTTCTCGGTCACCATAGCTCTTCTGTTCCCACCAGTTGTTCCAGGTCAACATTGAGCAGCCATCACATCTAAGTCACCTGCATGGAAGTCTATGACTAGGCCTTTCCAGTGCTGTCTTCTACCCATATCCACTGGACTTTACTAGGAATCCAATACCTCCTTGACAAGGAGTGGTTTTAAAACAGAGGTGTATGCATAACCATACTATTTATTCTAACACAGACCAATGACCTAAGTACATAAGTATTGCAACACTGGGACAGACCAAAGGTCCATCAAGCCCAGCATCCTGTTTCCAACAGTGGCCAATCCATGTCACTAATACCTGGCAAGATCCCAAAAAAGTTCAATACATTTTATTCTGTTTATCCCAGAAATAAGCAGTGGATTTTCCCCAAGTCATTTAATAATGGTCTATGGACTTTTCCTTTAGGAAGCCGTCCAAACCTTTTTTAACCCCGCTAAGCTAACCACCTTTACCACTTTCTCTGGCAATGAATTCCAGAGTTTAATTACACATTGAGTGAAGAAAAATGTTCTCCAATTCGTTTTAAATTTACTACTTTGTAGTTTCATCACATGCCCCCTAGTCCTAGTATGTTTGGGAAGAGTAAAGAAATGATTCACGTCTACCCGTTCCACTCCACTCATTATTTTATAGATCTCTATCATATCTCTCCTCAGCCATCTTTTCCCTAGCCACTTCAGCCTTTCCTCATAGGGAAGTCGTCCCATCCCCTTTATCATTTTCGTCTCCCTTCTCTGCACCTTTTCTTTTTTTTTTTTTTTTTTTTTTAATTTATTTAGTTTAACAATTTACAAGAATATACATATTGTATCAGGAAAAACAGAGATAGTAAAATTCAAATAAAGAATTCTCTTCCATAAACCAAACAGTTATACATCATAATTTCTACTCTTCCTTAGACCACTACATGTGGGGGGTTAGTCTTTAAACCAGGAGAACATAAGATATATATAATAAAGAAAAATGGCCTGACTCATATTCTACCCTCTTATCCCATGTTAACAGTATGTTCAAACTATGTTGGATTCACATTGAAGAGCTTTTTCTGTTCCAAAAAAAACTTTAACTTATCTGGTTCAAAAAAAACGTATTTAACATTCAAATATTTGGTTAAACATTTACATGGGTACTCCAACAAAAAAGTGCCTCCTAATGCCCTGGTTTCTTCCCTCAGTGATAGAAATAATTTTCTCTTATCCTGTGTAGTCTTTGTAACATCCGGAAATATCCAAAGCCTAGAGCCACAGAAAATCTTCTTAGAATTCTTAAAGTATAATTTTAATAATGAATTCTTATCTTGCTCGAAGACAAAAGAAATTAAAAGTGTTTGACGCTGAGATATTACTGACAGAGACTGTTCCAAGAATGCTGTTAAATCTTGTAAACTATTTCCAGCTTCAACTTGAGTTTCTTCCCTCAATTCCCCCTGACTTTTCTTTTGCAAGGAAATATAAAAAATGTTGTTCAATGGAGGTATAAGTGAAGGGGAATATTGCAGAATCTCAATTAAGTATTTTCGAAATAGTTCCTTTGGAGCAATACCATCTACCACTGGGAAATTCAAAATCCTTAGATTTAAACGTTTATTATAACTTTCAATTTGCTCTATTTTCCTCATCATCAACGTTTTATCTTTTATTATAGTCATATTAACTGCTTTCAGCGTTGTTAAATCTGTTTCAATTGACTCAAACTTTGTTGTATACTCAATTTTTACTTTCTCCACTGTTTCTGTCAAGGTATTTACTTTACTCACTAGAAGTCTGGTCTCCTGGGCAGTATTCGTCACTATTTTTGTCAAGGCCTGAATAGCCTTCCAAATTGAATCCAACGTTACCACCGGTGGGGTCGATAGCTCCAAAGATAATTCCTCTGCTCGTTCTGGGGTGGCGCCATCATTTTCGGGCCTGTCTCCGTCGCCTTCCGATGAGATCAGGTCCAACATCCCCCCTCTCTCACAAGCAGGACACGGCGGGGTGTTAAACTCCGGCGGTGAAAGAGATGTTTCAACAGCCTGGAATGGCGTCGCTCCTTCGGCATCATTCACAGTGGCTTGCACCACGCCGGTTCCTCTAGGGCAGCTCGCGACGAAGCGATCCAGCGTTGTCTGGAGAGGCGTAGAGGTGAGGAGCACCGACGGCGTATTCCTCACCACACCTTTTCTCTTAGTGTGAGGCATTAGGTTTCTCTCCGATTTATAATTTCAACGAAAGAGAACAACATCCAGCAGCACCAGAGCGTTCAGCCTCGAGTGTGAGTCGCCATCTTGGACACGCCCCCTTTCTCTGCACCTTTTCTAATTCCACTATATCTTTTTTGAGATGCGGCGACCAGAATTGAACACAATATTCGAGATGCGGTCGCACCATGGAGCAATACAAAGGCATTATAACGTTCTCATTTTCGTTTTCCATTCCTTTCCTAATAATACCTAACACTCTATTTGCTTTCTTAGCTGCCGCAGAGATAATGGGAATAATTTTATAAAGACCTGTCTAGTTTTAGGTGGCAGTGTTTTAATTGTTCACATGTGTAAATAGCTACTTTTAAAATACCGACCAGCAAAAATGTTTGCGTGCTGTTAGGATGGCATGTACTTTCACTGTGGGCATGCATGTGGGTAGAGTTTGGGCAGGGCATAGGTGGTGAAAGCAATTATGCATATAGATTACCAAATTTAATTTCATCCTTAATTTATGCTCATATTTGCAAATCGTAGGTACACTCATTTATTCCAGATCTAGGGCTGATGTACATGATCATGCCTTGAATTAAGGTCCATTTTCAGCCATTTACACTAATATATTTTCTTAAAGCAACCACATACTTTTCTTTATAAAGTAGGCTTAAAATAGATGCATTTTGACTGTCTTAAACTAGGCATCTGGTTATAAAATTACCCTCACTAAGGGGTATGTTTACTAAGGTGTGTTAGCGTTTTTAACGTACCTATAAATTTAAGACATGTTAAACGCTAACGTGCCTATACATTTCTATGGGCGCATTAGCGTTTAACGCGCGTGAACCATTTACATGTGTTAAAAATGCTAATACACCCATAGCGTCACTTAGTAAACATAGGCGTAAGTGTAAGCACAGAAAGCTAGCCAGAGCTGGTATCATAGTGACATTTAAGATTGCCTTTTTATCCATCATCTATAACAGTGTTTCCCAAGTCAGTCCTGGAGTACCTCCTTGCCAGTCGGATTTTCAGGATATTCACAATGAATATGCATGAAGTTGATTTGCATATAATTGAGGCAGTGTAGGCAAATCAATTTCATGCATTTTCATTATGGACATCCTGAAAACCTATTTGGCAAGGGAGTACTCCAGGAATGACTTGGGAAACAATGATCTATAACATAAGTAAACATGCCTTCATGAAATTGCCAACGCATTGTGATGTATTTCCCTGTGCAATCATATTTTACCATCATCTTACGAAAGCCCTCCTGACAGTCTATATTGAATGCTTTTGTTAGGTCAGTGAAAGTGATGAGCAGGTTGGAAATCTGTTCCTGACATTTCTTCTGTAACTGGCAAACTGCAAATACCATATCAATGATTCCGAGTCCTTTCCTGAAACCAAACTGCCTCTCTGGCTGAAGTCCTTTTCCAATGGGCCCAAATAAATAAGGAAATTATTCCCTATTATAATCTATGGAAATGTTTTATACATTACTTCTGGCTGTATATTAATTAGAAATGGGTTGTGTTACCAATCCTTTTTTGTTCCAGGAGAAATGGATCTAATGATTAAGTGGCAAAATGGTATAAATTGCTGTCAGGATTGAGTACAAAGTGAATTTCTCTGAGGCTGTTTTGAAGACTATGGTGAAGAATCTGTGACAGCTCTTTGTGAATGTACTTAAAAATATGTTTCTCTGCTGCAATGGCAGTACAGGCATAAGTGATCCATCATCTCATTCCTTACGGGAAGACCTTTATAAGGCTGTGGGTGTTATGTTCTAGAAGGTGATACATTCTGTATAAAATGGAGTTTTGAGTCTAAGGACTGAATAATTAACTGTCAGTTGTTTCGCATTTTTTTTTATTTTAATTTAGATCTATTAGTTTTCAGGGAGAATGGAATGTTATGATTTCATGTCTGAAAGGCTGTTCTAAGCAGTGATAAAAGTTTATTTACAACATAAAAGGTATACTTTCTTTAATTAAATTCTTGGTGAAACTGAATCTTTCAAAAAGGTGTTGAAGTTGCAAGCCATTTTGAAGATCTTGACTTAGGGTTTTTAAATTTGATGATTAATTTTGCATTTTATTTTTTTAAATATTTTATGTAATTTATTTTTTAGTAGTAGTTGTTGTCTCTGGAGACTAAAACACAGTGCCTAATTGGATGGTAAAGCCAGATTTATTTAAACTACGGTTTGCTTTTTGATGGAAATTGTGAGGAACAGGATCTGGTCACAATAGCTGCAGTTTGTCCTGAAATCTGTTTGATCATTAGAGAGGACTTTTTCAGTGATTACAGTCTAACAGGTTAAAGGGCCCTCTCCATTCATTTAGCTTCATTATTCATGGCCCTTTTTTGATGGTCAGGCATCGCAGCATTCTGAAGAAGCAACTAAGCTGTGTGTCTTGAATGGACACACTCCATATTTCCAACTATCTCATGAGGCAGTCGAAGTCCTTTATTCTGGTCATAGAATGTTTTTGCACTCAGCTCCTAGTCACTCTGCTTGCAGTAGCCATGGGATATGTAGGTTTTTGCTGTTCAATATAGGTGCTCATTTTCAAAGCACATAGACTTACAAAGTTCCGTAGTAATGTATGTAGCTTTGTAGGTCTCTGTGCTTTGAAAATGAGCTTCAAATGTTCTAATCAATGGTATGAAGCTTGTGTGGCTTCCAGATAAAGTCATTCTGCTCGCCTAAAGTTCTGCAATGGAGTGAAAGATGTGCAACTCATCACTCAAAGTTATAATAATCAGGAACTATTTGCTGCTGCATATGGTGCTTGCACCTGGGTTTCACTTTTAGTCTTAAATGAGAACACATAAGTCTGGATTATGATTCATTCCCTACTTGGCTGACCTAAATGATCCTTACTATTTATAGTCATGAACTAAGCAAGTGTCAGCAACACATCACCATTTAAGCAGTTTCTGGTATGCTATATTGTGTATACCTGTTGTCTCAATCAGAGTGATGGTCATAACCAAAGGCATTCACACCCCACACTTCCCCCTTTATTCTATTCACACAAAAAGTACCAACACATTTGTAGTGGCAAAACAAGGCTGCAACATCTTTATTAATGTGTCCAAAACACTAACAACAAATCAAATCTCCCTGTCCCACTCAATCCTGTCAGTGACCCTTAACTCCATTCTCCCCTTTTAATTTCCAGTGTCATGCATCAATTTTCCCCCTTTTCATGCTCCATAACCACACTCAGCTATTCAGCTACTCAGTAACAATCCCTGTACTCTGTGGAAATACATGAAGTCTGTGGTAACAGAAATCTGTAGAATCCTACCCCCATTAATCCACAGCAATATCACTCACATGTCTCATTTGTCCTACCATAAACCACAACTTTGGCTGATTCCAGAAACAAACCAACACTTAACTCTATGTCCTCGCTTTCCCACCCCAGAAGGTGTGACTTGATTACCCTGCTTTTGCATTTTAAAAATATCCTACACTGTGCTCAGAAAACTATCCATACCAATGTTGGAAAGGTGCATTCCATCCGGACAATACAGACTGGGACAATCAGATGTCAACAGGTCATACACCACTAATGACACCCCCCCCCCCCCCTTCAATAAGACAACAAATCTGGAGACCTCTGCATTATATAGTATAAGCGGGGATTCCTTGTGTATGCCTGGGTACTGAAAAAGGGAATGCTCACATCAATCTTCAATCTTGCTTTAAGCAGCCTAGTCCAAATGCTGGTATTGCGGCTGACTGACTGTGATCTTCCTTTCTGTTACCCACTCATGAGAATGTCAAATTCTTTCTCACAAAGTATTCTTCCTCACATTGACTTCTGGATGGTTGTCCGAGTTATTTATTAAAAACTGTACCAGCACCACCTTAATATTTGATTTTAGGAAAGCAGTCAGTCTAGGCTTTGACCATACCGCATATAATAATTTTACTGTTGACAACGTGTTGTACCCCCTAGACTCTACACTTAGGGAATTGGGTGTACTAGTTGACAGTCACCTCACATTCAAGTCTCAGGTTTCCTCAGTAGTGAAAAAATCTTTCAGTTCTCTTTGGAAGCTGAGAAGAATCAGATCATATTTCTCACCAGACATCTTTAGACTGCTAGTTCAATCCTTGGTTTTAATTCAGTTCAATTACTGCAATTCCATCTATGCTGGATGTAAGAAGGGTGTCCTAAAAAGACTACAAATAGCCCCAAATACTGCAGTTAGGCTTGTCCTCGAGGTATTGTGTTTTGATAGAGCCACTCCATTATTATGCAAGCTGCACTGGTTGCCATTAAAGCCAGGATTATTTTAAAATTTTGCCTTTGTGTCAGGGAGGTCGAGGGGGCTGGGAGGTTCGCTGGACTTCCAGCCCCCACATTGCTGTCTGGGGGGGCTTGGGGGGGACAGTAGGCCACCAGGGCCTCAGCGATGGATGGGTCCGGAGGTCCCACGGACCTTCATCTCCTGCATTTGACAGGCCCGAGCTTTTGACAGTCTGGACCTGTCAAACAAGTGTGGGAGGATTGTGTCTGAGTGCATTCTACCTTCCTGTGCCTCATCCCTACCAACACCACTATTCATAGGAGTATGACCTGTGTTTCCCAGGACCTCCTGTAATGTATTTGCTTCAGTCAGTACTGCTACATACATCAGCACTGCAGATTTTAAAATACCAAAAAGGACTGTGTTGGATGTGCATTGCTCTTGTTTTCTTTTGTGACTTGCTAATTCATCAGTCACATCAGTGTCCTTGAGATCTGAGTCTCCAAACTGGTTGCCTATGTCCCAGGTGCTAGTTGGGGAGGCCAGCCATACACTTCTGACTGTTGCGGTGCGATTCCAAATACAGGAGAGCGGTCATGTATGCAATGTATCTCTTATCCCTCTCCCACCATTAGATGTCCTTTGCCACATACCCAAAGCCTACTCAATACAGGTCATGCCCAGACAGACAGAATCAGGAGTAACCTAAGGAAATAATTCTATATGGAGAAGGTGGTGAATTCGTGGAACAGCTTCCCAGTGGAGTTGGTGGAAATGAAGACTGTAACTGAATTCAAGAAAGCTTAGGGTAAGTACATAGAATATCTAAGGGAGAGTAAGGGATAATAGCTGATATCGATGAGCAGACTGGATTGGCCATACGGTCCTTATCTGCCTTCATTTTTCTATGTTTCTATTTGCAATGTACAACTGCCTGTTGGAGTGGATGATGCTGGCCCTCCTGAAGAGGCGTTTCTCATTTTGTTTGACTACGGATGCCAATAGGTCACTTTCCTTCTCTGAAAAATTGCACTCCTTCCTAGCCTCCATCTAGTAGGTGCATGTGGCTCTTCCTGACAGTGGGTGCTCTATATTGTGGAATGTAGCTTGTGTGCACATGGTTGTGGCCACCACCTTATGGCTCTCCTGGGAATTGCAGGGTAAAGCTGTTTTTGTGCCACCTGGCATGGCTCTTTGACTGTGGATCTCGACCTTTACCACTGCTACCAGGCCTAGCACTGCACATGTATAGCCTCTGTGCATGCTAGTTGCATTCAGAGCCCTCGAGCGCTAGGGGACTCTGATCATGGAGTGGTAGCAAACGCTGGCGCTAGTATGGCGCTAACAGCCTCTAGCGCCAGCGTTTGCTTCTGATCATCCGTATGCAAATGTTCTGTTTAGAGATGAAAGGGGTAAAGATACTGATAACTGTTCCAGCACTTGGTAATGGAACCCACATGAGATAGAACCATTCTGGACCTGGTGCTTATATATAGGGAGAGTGATTCTGATGGTATTCACTTGATTATGTGTTGTTTAGAATTTTACTTCATGCCCAGTCTTTAGATCTGTGTTCAGCTAATATGAACATATATTTTTTAATAGTTGTATTCTTGTATTAATATTAATTGCCTTGTAAAGCTTCCATGTTGAGAGTGTTCATTCTAAAGAAGGGGTCTTAGAGCAGCAAATCTAACTTTGTCAAGATGGGGGATTGCTTCAAGGAGCTCTTAGTTGGATGGGATCATTTAGGAGAACTGGAAAAGCTATGAACAAAACTAAAAGAAGCTATTTTAAGAGCAACAAATCTTTTTGTAAGGAAAGTAAATAAAAAGAGGAAAAAGAAGTCACTGTGGTTCTTGAAAGTAGCTGAAAAGGTAAGGAAAATGAGGTTAGCTATAAAACTACAAAAGATCTCAGAAAAAGGACAACAATCAACAATATGTGGAAAACTTAAGAGAAACTAGTAAAGTAGTCAGGAGCGCAAAGAAGCAAATGTGAGAAAAAACAGCCAATATAGGAGAATTGTAGAACAAGACCTTTTTTTAAAGATACAGTATATTAGTGATAGGAGTTAGTGCAAAAGTGATATTTTCAGATTCAAGGAAGAAGGAAATATGTAGAAGCTGATGAGGATAAAATGGAATTGCTTAACAAATATTTATATTCTCTTTTCACAGATAAAGGAGCAGGACCACAGAAAACAAACCGGTAGGAATGCAAATGAAGTTGACCTTGAACGATTTTCAGAAGAGTATGCTTGTCAGAAGCTAGCTAAACTAAAAGTAGACAAAGTGAAGGAGCTTGATGGCATAGTACATCTGAGGGTACTGAAGGAACATAAGAAAGTTCTGGTGACTTCACTTTAACATTTTCAATGCTTTTTTAGAGTCAGAAATGATACCTAAAGATTGCTAAAGGGTGGACATTGTCCCTCTCCACAAAAGCAGAAATAAGGATGAGGTTGAGAGGGTAGTTTGATTTCTGTGGTGAGGATATTAATACAAACCAGTGGCGTACCAAGGGGGGGCGGTGGGGGGTGCCGCGGCACGCGCCTGTGGGCTCCGAGTTCGCTACGCTAACTTCACTGGTTCGCTGCAGCTCCTTCCCTCTGCCCCAGAACAGGTGCCCACACATATTAGCTCTGGGCTTCTGGCTACGCCACTGCTAGAGAGGGTCCAAATTTAGGACTTCCAACAGCAATAATCAAACAGAAAGAAACGTCCAAATCAAAAAAGAAGAGTGCCCTAAGTTAGACCTGTTTCAATCATGTCCAGGGTATAAAAAGGTGCCCTAATTGAGCAGCTGACCACTGGAGGGATTAAGGCATGACCCCTCCTTAATCCCCCAGTGATTACTGTCCCCCTCATCCCTGAAAGTGACATGGAAAAGGGAAACTAGGCTCCCTGACAGCATCAGATATTGTGTGCATTCTGAACACTGCAGCAAGGAGGTCTGAAAGGTAACCTCGTGCTCAGTACAGTGGATTGTAAACCAAGGGGCCCAGCATAGGCGGTCGGTGGCCCAACTGTTTGGGGAGGCTAAAGGGGGCGGGGTTAGGGGTGGGGCCAGGGGTGGAGCTTAAATCCATAATTGTCTGATCACACACAGAAAAAATAAATAAATAAAAATAAAAGTCACAATTAATACCTTTTATTAAATTTAGATATTAGCTATGTATCATATGTCAAAGAATAAAGTGGTTGCTCAAAGCATATACTAACCACAATCGCTCAACTGCAAAACACTATGCACAACTTTGTGCAAAAACACACTCAACCTTACTGTACCATAAATATTACACTGGGCAGAACCTAATACACCAATATACCACCCATACAGAAAATGCAGACCGTCAACAATATGAAACAAGGGATCATAATATCACAATTCTCATGTAGAGCCACAAAACACCCTAATTCATGTTTAATGTGGGATAAAATGCCATAAATAAGTAAATAAATATAAACTTTTAATGTTGAGCACCTGATTCTCAAAGTGGACATATTCCAAACACTATAATGAAAATAAAATAATCTTTTCTACCTTTGTTGTCTGGTGACTTTGTTTTTCTGATCATGCTGGCCAAGTATCCGATTCTGCTGCTATCTGTCCTCTTAACTCCGGTTCTAGGGCTTCCTTTCCATTTATTTCTTTACTTTCTGCCTTTCTTCTTCATTTCTTGCCTTACATTCGTAAGTAAAAGCTGGGTCCTCTGCAGACTTGACTGTCCAGTGGATCCAGCTTCTGCCTATTTTCTCCATCGATGTGCAGGTTTTCTCCCTTTTCCCTCATCTCATCTCCTTCCTCTGTCTTCCCTCCCCTCCATGCATGTCCAGAATTTCTCCCCTTCATTCATGTGCATCTCCTTCCTGTCTTCCCATCTCGTCATCCATGTCCAGCAACCCTCTTCTCCCCTCTAGCCACCCATGTCCAGCAACCCTCCTCTCCCCTCTAGCCACCCACCAATGTCCAGCAAATCTCCTCTCCCCTGCCATCCCCTCTATCCACCCTTTCCAGCAACCTTCCTCTCTCCCCTGCCCTCTATGCATATCCAGCAATTGAATTCCCTTCTGTCCCCTGCCCCCCCTCCATCCATACCCAGCGCCAGCGCAATTCTCCTCTCCCCTTTCCCTCCCCTTGTTTACTATCTGCCCCACGCCATCTTTAATTTACCTGTGTGCCAGCGTCAGCCCGCCGCGTCATTTCAAAGCCCGCACTGCTGCCTGTCTCTATTCTTCCCTCCCTTCGCGATGTGATTCGTTCGGCAGAGTCCCGCATTCTGACATCATTTCCTTGAGGGCGGGACTCTGCCGAACGAATCACATCGCGAAGGGAGGGAAGAATAGAGACAGGCAGCAGGGCGGGCTTTGAAATGACATGGCGGGCCGACGCTGGGACGCAGATAAATTAAAGATGGCGTGGGGCAGATAGTAAACAAGGGGAGGGGAAGGGGAGACTCACGGCGCTGCTCGCCCACCCGACGCCTAACTCTTTCCTGCTGCGGCTAGGGAGGCTTAGCCTCCCCAAGCCTCTTATACCGGGCGCCTATGGGGCCCAGGTTCAAATCCCACTTCAACTTTCCTTTTTTTTTTCTTTAACCTTTAAATTGAGAACTCTCCAGAATCAGAGATATACCTACTGTACCTAAATATGAAGGCACCTGCAAGCCTGAGGGCTATTGAGGAGGTGCACATTCAGATCATCATTTAAAATAACAGAGATGCAGTGGAATATGAACCTGAGTACCCTGGATTAAAGTCCACTGCACTGACCACTAGGCAGCTCCTCTGCCCTGCAGGTACATCTGTGCTTTTTTGTATAAATACTGCCAGACAGACATCCTTGACCCTGGCTTTTTGACGTTCATAATTTGGGTGTGTTATTTTGGAAAATTATTTTTCATTTTAAATGTACTCACATATTTTCAAACAGTAAACTCCAACATTTTTCCTGTTCAAAAATGATTGTGGGATGGGTTTTTTGGGGGGACATTATGAGTAGTTCGCCCCAATTCTGACGAACGTTCTTTCAAAAATGCCCCTCCCCATATACTTTCGATGAAAGCCTGGAGAGGTATGTTTTATGTTTTATTAAACTTGATATACTGCATTTGGCTTTTGACAGAGCTCAGCGGTTTACAAATGAAACTAAAAACGAATAATGTACAAGAAAGGACTGCCATATTGTATATAGAAGAGCTCTCATCCAGTCATCCATTCACAAGTAATTTACATAATAACATATTCTGAAAGAGAAATATTATAATCATATCCTGCAAAGAAACTAATGTATCCTTCTCTCTACCTCCAATTGGTGAATTCCCAATTGACTCAAACCACGGAGTAGCACCAACCTATTATCCTGTAAAGATCTTAAGTTACAAATAGGCATATATGGAATCACTAAGGGCTTCTTTACAAAGCCACACTAGTGATTCCCATGCAGCAAATGAGAGAAAGCCCACAGGAATTGAATGGGCTTCCTCTCATTTGCTGCACCGGATGTCGGTAATGCAGGTTTGTAAAAGAAGCCCTTAATCATGAAAATAAGCAGGGCCGTGCCAATGCGGTAAGCCAGGTAAGCAATGCAGGGGGGCGCCTGCCTTCGAGGGGCGCTGCTGCCCTGCGGTCCCTGCCTTCCACTCACTTGCAAAATCTTTTAGCTGAAGTTGCGATCGCCCCTGCCCTAAAACCGGAAGTGAAAGCAACAGCATTATTCACTGAGGCAGGCAGGCAGGCTCTTCAAGTTATTTTAAAGAATGCAACCAAATTGCTATATATGCTGTGGTTTGTGGCTAATTCCTCACTCAGGGTGAGCTTCAGAGCTTGAACCGCATTCAAATTAAAGACAACCTGAAATTTTAAAAGTGCTAAAAATAAGTTTTAAAAGTATTTGTATTAAATCTAATTGCAGAATTCAGGTGCTGGGACTCTGTACTTGGTTGTCATATGCTCAGATTTGTTTAAATCGTATGCAAATTAGTCCGTTTTTGGGAGGTTCTCATTTGCATATTTATGAATAAAAAATGATGGAAGTGTTTACAGCCTTAATGTTAGGGCATGGCTCTGATCAAAAGTGTGAAGTTTGGTCCAAAAACGAAGGGTTTATCTAGTGTTTTTCACTAAAAATTCCCATTACAGTGTCTGTATGTTAATCTGCATTCAAATAGAGCTCTCTGATTGGATGATCAGCTTTTGTTAGAAATCTGCCCAGAAGGGAACAGAGTGAGACAGCAACTGACTGTCGGTTTGGCCAAGAGAGACATGCAGCTGTGAGTTCCTGTGTGTGTTGACTGAAATTATAAAAGACTGCCAGATTATGTGGTAAATGAGAAAATATGAATGAAAAGAGGTTGGTGGAGATTGAAGTTTGAGATTTCTCTAGTGAAAAAGGATCTGAATATTTCAGGATTACTTGAAGTTTATGAAGAATAGAAAAGGGTGAATTTCAGTTTAAGAGTGTTTAAATCCTATAAGCTATATAAAGGCTAGGTAGATTTAAGTGACTGTAAGCAAGGAAACCTTAATATTTAATCTGAAATAAATATTTGATCTGAGATAGTTGATCAGAGACAAATGTTTGATCTGAATTATATCCTTTGGTGCAAAGGAGATTAGAAAAAGAATCTTTGGAAACTAAGAGGACTTTGCTCACATTTTGAATTAGCATTCCTATTTTGAGTTGGAAATCTTTGAAGTGTTATGAAAATACATTTTGCTTTAATGAAATTGCTAAACTTTAGAGTCAGAGCCTTATCAATGAGGGATACATACAGTGCTATTTTTTTCCTGATGTCCAGCTTACTTGCCTGCTCCCTTCTGTTCCTGCTTTGCTAGACGGAGGGGGTGGGGGCGCCAACTGATAGTCTGCAGGGGGGCACCAGAGACCCTAGGCACGGCCCTGAAAATAAGGAAGCTGATGTTCATAATATGCTCTATGTTCCAAAGTCAATATTTTAAATTTAATCCTGTAGAAAACTGGTAACCAATGAAATTTCAAGTACAAAGGGGTAAAATATGATCAAACTTTCTTACTTTACCTAACTACCTCAGTGCGGCATTTTGCATTGTCTGTAATCGTCTAACATTACCTTTTGATATACCTGCATAGGCAATTTTACTGGGAGGAAGTGGATGGTATAGCAATGAGCACTTCCTCATTGAGGGCAGAGTTTAGCTGCCTGGAAGCAGATGGCGCTAAACTACCAAAAAAGGTCCTGAGTCAGAAGGGCAAGACTCAGATGGAAGGAAGGTTAAATGCCCTGAAAGACTGTAGAACCAGCAAGGCCCCAAGTGTACAGGCTTTCAGGAATGAGGTCCCGAAAGAAGAGGACTCCATTCTAAGCTAAGCAACGGTACCTGAGGAGAAGATTCTTGCTATCTGCTTTTGGGTCTGTCCTCCCCTGCTCCAGCATGTCGCCCAGGACCTGGATGATTGCATTAGCGCAATATCGCGTTAATGCAATCATCCAGATCCTGACTCCCAGCATGGACAGGAGCAGGAGAGGACAGACTGTGGGAGCAGGCATGCAGGAAGTGGCTTGCCGGTGCGTATGCCCCTTGAGGCAAAAACAAAAAGGTACAGGAGCAGCAGTGCGAGTGGGGGGGAGCAGTGCAAGTGGCTTATCGGTTCTGGCCCGGCCCCCCCCTTAGAGGCAAAGACAAAAAGGTGCAGGAGCGGCGGTGTAAGTGAGGGGGTGGCAGCAGTGCAAGGGGGTGGCAGTGCGAGTGGGGGAGGGGCAGCGCGAGTGGGGAGAGCAGCCTGTAGCAGTCTGGTTCTGCCCTGGGCCTGGCCATGTCTGTTGGCAGCCCTGGATCAGGGAACCCATTGTATTGGGCTAGGTTGAAAGCTAGCCCTAAAGAGAGAGTGCTGACAGTGATATGTGAAGAACCAGAGAGAAATAAAGGGTCTGTACTTGTGCTGGACTAAAGCCTGTGAAGTAACAGGGGGCACATGAGTTAAATAATAAAATCTTTCCCTTTTTGCTTGCAACCCTGGTGTATATGATTGAATTTGTGCCCATCCCAAGCCACACCCTTGATCACATTACCACAATTACAATAATCTATCTGAGAGACAAAAAGAGCATGAATTAAAGTATGCAAGGTTTATTTAGCAAAATATTTTTTATTATATTTTCCTCAGAGAATAGAATCCTTTCTGAATAACTGCAGAGATTTGCTCATCAAAATCCAAGAGAGAATTAATTACCGCCCTCAAATATTTCAAACTTGTCAGTATGGGAATTAGCTTATCCCAAAAAGTGGGAACCGATACAGGTTGCGCAATATAACCTGTTATCCAACAACTCAATGTTTTATCAATATTTAATACTAAATGATGTTCCTCTAACCAACTGGACATCTTCAATAAACAATTTTGTATGTTTGATAGATCTAAATATAATGGATCAATTCTTACTATTAATAATATATTGTCTGCATAACACTATACATGTATACCAAATTCTTGAATAACTGTCAATAAGAGCGCAATAAAAATATTAAATAAAATTGGGGATATGGCAGATACAGACATTTAAATACTTCCACGGCACAAATGCACAGGAGGCGAGTATCTTTCAAATTGAAAAGAAGCTGTGGAATGAGGGGACATACTGTAGGATGAAGGTGAAAAATGATAGACTAGGGAGTAAACTAAGGAAATATTTTTTAAATAGAAAATATGGTGGATTCATGACAAGCCATCTCAGTGGATTTAGTGGAAATGAATATTGTATCTGAATTCAAGAGGTATGAGACAAGAGCAAAGGAACTCTATTTATTTATATATTAGGATTTATTTACCACCTTTTTGAAGGAATTCACTCAAGGCGGTGTACAGCAATAAGTCAAACATAAGCAATTTGTAATTTGACTTTGTAATTGTATTTACTATGTAAGCCGCATTGAGCCTGCAATATGTGGGAAAGCGCGGGGTACAAGTGTAATAAATAAATAAATAAGCAATAGACAATTACAGCACTAAAAATATTCAAACAATACAAAGTATGGCATTGTACTACTACTACTACTTAGCATTTCTATAGCACTGCCAGGGTTACACAGCGCTGTACAAGTTTAAACATGGGGAAGGACAGTCCCTGCTCAAGAGAGCTTACAATCTAAAGGTAAGAGAGCTTACAATCTAAAGGTATCCTACATTATAAAAGTAGAGGTTTCATACATATTTTTTTATTATTAAAAAAAATCAAACCTAACAAAATACCCTAAAATAGCACAAAAAAAAGTAACATAAAAGAATATACTCATAAATAGAAGGTGAAATTGGTGCCCAGAAATAGTGTAGTGTGATCACCCAGGCAATTGGTAGATCCCAAATTCAATCATTGCACCAAACCCTAGAATGAAAGAGTTCAAGTCTATTATAAAACTAAAAACTGGCTTCAAATGAAATATGAAAATTTGCAACTTATTTGTAATCCACAAAAGGGGTCCAGGATTTTTAATGCATATCAGTAATTCCAAAATACCATCAGAAGTCTCCGAATCAAATTGCTCAGTTCAGGAGTAGGGTGGTATTCAACTAAGTAGTCAATCCAGCACCAATGAGATTCAGATATCAAAAGATATCAATCCAAAATTCTTAAATCCTAGTATCTTAATATCTCAAGTCATCAGTCCACAGTTCCTCAACACGGCCTCGTGTTTCACCAATGGATTCACCAGGAGGAACGCAAATGGAATGATAGGAATGGGTCAGTCAGTGATCTCATAGACAGAGAGCCCACATCTGTACACCACTACAATAGCCCTTATGAATGATGGGGTCCTCTAAATATGGATACAGTAGGGTTTTGGGGGCAGTCTGACACTTTCCACCACAAGTGTAACAGGTAGAGGGAGATATGAGCCTGAATCCTCTTCTCAACAGTGCACTGCAGTGACCACTATACTACTCCAGGGACATTCTTGCTGCTCTACTAGACCTGGCCATAACATCTGAAGCTGTCACAGAGGCTGGTAAGTACTATTTTTATTCATATTTTTTGGAGGTGGGAGGGAGTCATTGACCACTGAGGGAGTAAGGAGGATGATACCTGATCTCTCCAGTAGTCATCTGGTCATTTAGGGCACCTTTTTGTGCCTTATTCATTCTAAAAACAGGTCTAGACCAAACAATTTTCACCCTAGACATTTTTGTTTTGTTCCATTGTGGCTGTAAAACGTCCAGGTGTTAGGCATGCCCTAAGCCCGCCCTAAGCCCGCCTCCACAAAACCCACAACATACCCCCTTGTGATTTGGATGCACTGCAGATGAAATGCATAAATAAACTTCTGTAAAATAGGTTTCGAAAATACTGATTTGGATGTTTTAAGAAAAAATCCATCCAAATGGTGCTTTATGACACTTTTTGGAAGTTTTTCTCTTTAAAAAATGAGCCCCGTGGTATCCTACATTACAATGACAACACGATATTCAATATAAAATTTTAATAGACAGCATAGGGTGTAAGAAAAGATGAAACATATAGATAGATAAGACAGATAACATATAATGGAAAGAAAGAGATTGTAGAGCTTAGTAGTTGGTATGGATGGGCAGACTAAATAGGCAACGTCATCTTTATCTGCCGTCATTTTTCGTTTCAATGGTGGCAATATTTTCTGTAAACACGGGCCACTGCCAGCCAAATTAGACCCAGATATTCAATGTTGGCCACTATTGAGATACTGGCACTAAATATTTGGGTATTTGGTGGTCAGTCAGGAGTTACCTGGATATTGCTGATATTCAGAGACGATACCAGGATGCCTACAGGATGGTATTCTATAAAGGAAAGTGGGCACCTACTTTTTTTTTTTATAGAGAATTGGCTCTATTAGGCATCTCTGGGGATAAGGAGTGACAGGTGTGTAGTTTGTGAGGAGAGGTGAGTAAGGTTTTCGATGGGTGTATGATCGGTGAGAATTGGTTAGTGTGGTGTGAGGTGGATGAAGGGAGATTTGTGAGATGTGTGGTGAGTAATAGGGGTCTATCATGTGAGGTGGAGTATAGGGTATGTGGTGGATGAGTGCTGGAGTGCAGGGTATGGAGTATGTGAGGGGCAGTGGGTAGGGGGGCTGTGAGGGGAAGTATGTGGGGTGAGTGTTGGATAAGGAGTTGTTTGTGGACTCTGTGGTGGGTGAGAAGTGGAGCGTAGTGGGTAAGAAGATATATATGTAGTGTTTGAGATTTGTGATGATGTGGCACAATGTTCCTTACAATAGGCATCTGCTGCTGCTGTTTTTCTCCAGTTTTGAACTTCTGAATAGGCCCAGTTGAGGGGCCTGTGTATGAGAAATTGTGTTTGAGTAGGTAATTGTATGTGTTCTCTGCACATTCCTCCCATAGTATCTCCCCCAATACCAACTGATCTCCTTCCTTTTCTCGCCCCTTCTTCCTATCCCTGACTCTGCATATGTGCGAATACCTAAAATGTTAGTCATGTTGATAGCTAGTTACACTAGTATTCTATAATGGAACCTCAGCACCTGGGTTCCTTTTTAGAATAGGGTCCTACTGCCCGCCCTCTGGGTGCCTAATTGGAATTCCCAGTTATCCTCCCTTAACGTGCAGATTTCTAGAGCTATATCAAAGGATTGCAACAGACAGCAACTAAAACCCTGTGTAGAGCTATCGTTTTCAATGGATCAGCTCTGATTCATATACAGAGTAACCAGGTTAGGCCATCTAGATTATACTTCTCGTGTACAGTCTTTCTTTTTTTTTGGTGTACTCTTTTTGTGCAGTGTCTCAATTTGTTTAGGTTTGGAGTATCATAGTTTAGATAGTCTGCGTTTCCCTTTCTCTCATAAACCAAAAACCTTTGGCTGCTTGTATGGAGCAGAAGTGAGTGGCACTTGCATTGTCTTATCTGCTTCATTTCCCTTTAGCAGACATCTTGTTCTGGTAAGGAAATCTATCAGGCTCTGACTGTTTTTCTGCTCAGAGGGTGATCTTAATTAAACTGTAAAATGTCAAACATTAGTAAGATGGAGGGTACCCCTGAGGGAATAAGGATGAATCAAGTTTATTACACAGTGAGCAGCAGACTAATTGTCCTTTATTAAGAAAAAAAGGCAGATTTTTTTTTTTAAAGAAATGAGAAAACAGAGGTAATTAATCTAACGGACTGTCCCCACACTGTACTCTGACCTAGTTCAGTTACGCTGCTCCTTTAAATCAACCATGTTGACTTTGCATTACAAAGTCATGTTAAAATGTAGCAGACTATCAGGTAATAAAACCATATATAGTAACCTATTAAACCTCAGAAAGTAATTGTCTGATATGATCCAGATCACCAGGTAAAACAACTTACATGCATATTTAATTACATGAAAAATAAAGTTTTGACAGTTTTTGGAAGAGTAACAGAGGAGCAGAGTGAGAACCAACAAAGCCAGGTTACAAATTCTGCTGACACTTTGCAACATTGGGCAAGTCACTTGAATTTGCAGGTACAAACTTAGATTAGAAGCACTTTGGGGACACGGAAATACCTCGCTGCAATTTACCTCCAGTTTCCAATGAAAAGGCATGAGATAAATCCAAATATGACATATCAGAACATAGATTCACCTTTCGCTGAAATGATTCAAGCCACAATCATGTTCAGGAACCTCATAGAGTATTAACTTTTGCTGATGTCATGGCCAAAAGGACAACAGTATGCCACTGGTCCGCAGTCCCTTCCAGAATTCAGTAACAAGTAGATGATGATAATAAAAGACTAAATGGCCCATCCAGTGTTTCCAGTTATTCCTAAGGCAAGACCTGAGCTGTTAGCTATAAAACTTGCCCACCTATAAAATCTCTCCTTGTCTAGAAGTCTTTGCTATTTGTCTTTTTCATTATTATTTTATTTTTATTCATTTATATATTATACAGCTCAAACAGAGATGATATAGCAATTTGAAAATAATAACTTAAACCTATTATCCCTATTAACATTAAGTTGAAATAAGTATAACACCTTCGACCTTTATAATCAGGCAATTCAGATCCAAGAAAATTAAAATATCATATTAATATACATTAGAAAATAAAATTCAACATGGAAGCTACTGCTGACCCATCATCTTCCTCCAGCCTATCACACAGTGTGCTATCTGTTAGTTAACAATCACATTCACCTCTTCTTTAGATAACAGAAATTCTTCTAACTGCTTAGGATCAAAGAATTGAAACTGCTTAGATTAAATAATACTCGACATATACAAGGAAATTTGAGTACAAAATTGGCCCCTAAAGCCACAGTCCTCGGGTGCATAGCCAAAAAGACCTTGCACCTCTTCTGCGTTTCTCTAGACAAATCAGGATAAATTCTTATTTTAGATCCTAAGAACAGAGAGTCTAAGTATCTAAAGGAAAGTCTCAAAACAGCATCTTGATCCATCTCCAAGGCAAAAGACACCACAACAGTAGTTCTCTGGGTAACAACCTCAAATGAGGACTCTAAAAAAGATGCCAAGTTCATACCTTCTCCTATTTGTGATTGAGAAAGTCCAACAGCAGATTTTATATTACTTTGTAAATATTGTGCACAAACTATAGGAGCCAGTGAATCACTTGGCATCCCTAAAATTTCAACCAAATATTTCTTTACCATATCTACAGGTCAAAGGAGACCTAGGAAAGTTGGTTAGTCTCAAATTAAGTTTCCTAGATTGGTTCTCTAAATATTCTAATCAACGAAAGGTAAAATGTCTCTCCTTAATTGAGACTTGTCCCAAATTTTCCAGTGTGTAATTTTTTCCCTAGTTGTTTCACTTCAGAAAACTGTTGGGCAGTTCTCTGCACCTGGATAAGGATTGCTTCAGACAATACCTTAATTTCAGCAGTATTTTTTGAAGTCAATAATTGCAAAGAAGAATGTAGAGTGAATGTCAAGTCCCAGAGTGACTCCATTGTCACTAAAGCAGGTTTTACTAAAGCCCCCAAAGAAAGAATGGGGGGGGGGGGGGGGGACATTGAGAATCTGGTTCAGGGTACTCACAATCTGTGAAGGCAAAGTTTATACAGCAATCTGTTCTCCTATCAGACCATTCTCAACCGTCTCACTCGGCATGGGCGAGTTCCCTTCCTGCACATTCGCTTTCTCTTCACCTGGAATCCGAGCTGCAGGACTTGCTTCCATGCCTTCTCCTACTGGCTGTGGGGGGACCACACGCTGGATGGGGCTTAGGAACACCCCGTCTACACTGCTGGCCAACTCAGAAATGTTGACACCAATAGCAGGGGAGGAAGCTTGTCTGGGTCCCGTCGTCAACCCAAACTGCTCCAGTGTCGGTTACTGCAAAAGGTGGGTCCCGGTGGGGGTCGAGGGATAATCCCATACTTGTCCTCTCTTCTCCATTTCATGATGGGTTCAGAGATCTTCCACAGCAATAACTTGGAGCACGTCTGGGAGCATCTGGTGCTGTAGCTCACTACACCGCCATCTTGGATTGAAAGCTATCTCTTGCTATTTGTCTGAATAGAGTCTCAGCGCCCAATGTTGGGTGGGCCTGAGCCCAAAGTGGGTGGGCATTAGAACCCCACCCCTTGCTCGATATCTCTCATTCCTATCCTCCCAGGGTGATCAGGCATCTCTCAACTCTCTTCTCCCACCCCTCTTTACCGAGCAGGGAGTCACATCTGCTGCTTGTGCCAGCTCCCAGCTTTTCCTCCAAAGTGGTCCCCCTAGGTGGAAACAGGAAGTTGCGTCAGAGGGAAGGCAGCTGGTATGAGTCCCCGCTTGTTGCCAGTGATGAACTGGAGGCTTTAAAAGGTATGGAGGGGAGAGCAAGGGTAGAGTTAAGAGACACCAGAATGCCTATGGAGACAGAAGGGAGAAATGGAAGGAGTCTTAAGCTGGTGGGCAGTGGTGCAGCCAGGATTAAATGGGCCTTGGGTGGGAAAATTGAGATGGACCTTCCTGTAACACCATCACTCCCAAGGTAATGGGGACTGGAGGTGGGAGGGAGGATACACATTTCCCAAAGCCAACATATTATAATTAATAAATTCAGAAAAAATACTTTTTTCTACCCTTGTCTGAGTGTTGCTTTGAAACTAATGTCTTTCTTCTTCTTTTCGGGGGGGGGGGGGGGGTTCTTAACTCTCTTCAGGGTCTTCTTTCCTTTTGACAATTCTTCTCTTTGTCCACCATCCATCTTTCTTATTTGTCTCTATCTTTCCTGTCCAGTGTCTCCCATCTATGTCTCTGTACTTATGTTCCCTCCAGAGCCAGCATCTCTTTTGTGTCCCTGTCACTCCTCATGTCTGACTTCTTTTCTCTCTCTTCCCTTTCTCCTATGCCCCCCTGACCCCCCACCCACCTTCTGCAGTCTGGCATCTCTCTCTCCATCTCTCTGTTGGGCCAGTATCTCTCCCCCAGTCCAGTCTCTGTCTCCGTCTCTCTCTCTCTTCCCTCCATGCCTCCCAGTCCAGGATCTGCTCCCTCTCTTCCACCTCTCCTTTGCTCTAAGTCTCCCTTGATCTCTCTCTATTCCTTCTGCCCTCCCACCCCCTAGAGCTCAGGTCCGATGTCTCTCCACACCCCCCATGTGTGGCTTTTGTCTCTCTCCTCCTCCATCTTGCTCCCTCCCCCCACCATTCCTCTAAACGCTTGTCTCTCTGTTGCAACTTCCTGTGGGCAGGAAACAGCAGAGGAAAGGCCTCCCTTGGACAGAGAGCAGCTTTTAGCACCGCCTCTGTTGTGACCTGCCACAATGTTTGGAGGACCGACAGGGGGAGAGGGAGGTAGACAGATGTCAGACCTGCATGGGTGCACAGGGAGAGGGTGTGGAGATGCGCTGGACCCAGGTGCAAGAGGGAAGAGAGAAGAGGAGAGGAAGAGGGGTGCAATTTCAGGCAGTCCATTACCACTGGGTAGCCTGCTGGTGGGGCTTGGGGAGTCCCGCAAACCATGTCAGAGATGTGCCACTATGAGTGGGCCTGAACCCAAAGTGTGTGGATCTGTGTCCACCTGTGCTAGCAGCCTGTCATTTTCTGAAAGCCTGAGTTTGTATTGTAACTTTCAGACAAGTTCTGCTTACAGTAAGGAGCTGATTTTAAACAGACAGGTGGTTGGAAGTAATGACAGATGTGAAAAAAATATATCAGATCCAATTCTGTTAGCTGGAGAGAAAACTAAACAGTCAATGAAGCTTATGAATGGCTGGATCTGGATGTAGTACTTCTGAAAGCCAAATCTTATTCAGTTATTGTACTACTATACCTGGTCCAGTGAACATAAGAAAGGAGCTTTGTTTTAAATGAAAGCAATTGAATGACTTTGAATTAAGTACAAGGAAGTTAATGACTCAGTGAAAATGAAACTGGCACAGGAGATAAGTGTAGGGGAAATTAAATATTTAGCCAGGGAAAGAGTGAAGTTTATTTTTGTTTTCAGATGTAGGTATTTGCACAGCAGGTATCCTGTAGGTCAAGGGAACACAATAACTATGGTGATTTGGCAGAAGATTGTCGGGTTACCATATACACGTTTCTCTTTCTGAGTTGTTAACGTTAAGGAGTATGAGTTAAGGATCCGAGTCTGAACTAGTAGCAGTGGAGCTGAATGACTAATCTGGAAAGAGGATCTGGTCAAAAACCTAGCAGACTTCACAAACATGATAACTCAACACACCGTAGCACTTTGACACACGTGAGATCAAGTGACACTAAACACAAAAAGTGGGTTCTTGTGTTCCTTGCCAGAACTATTATTTAACCTACAAAAATTAACTAATTGCTCCTCTCTGAGTTTGTATCTTCTTATATGCAGAATGTTCTGTAAGAAAACATATACATAAGGACATTTAAAGAAGCAATCTTGTTCTTGAAATTCCTATGGTGAAAGACAAAGCAGGGTCGATATTCAGAGTTATTTAACCAGGCAGAAGAGGCTCCTGGCCAATTAAACACTGATGTGCATGCTAGGAGCAGATATCTAGAAGCACTTAACCAGAGAGGGTCACTGAATATGGGTTCTGACTGTTACAGCACTCTCCAACTAGTTCCAAGGTGGACCCAGAAGTTATCCTGGCACTGCCGATATTCAATGTCAGTGCCTTGATAGTTATCTAGTAGGACTGCAGAAATAGCAATCCTAACTTGCCTGCATAGTTATCCAAGTGCCAGTACTGATTATCGGCCAGGTCCAGATAATGGCTAGTTGTTGTAGAAATCCTAATTATTCTGTGCCAGTACCCAGATTAGGCCTGACACTGAATATTGGGGTATAAATAAAGATCTAATAAAGATCTGAGTGCTGTTTGATATTAAAAAAAAAACACAAAACAATCAAACCCTTATATCTAAAAAGTGTACTCAGAGGTGCCACATTGTCTCAGCAATGTTGCTTAGAGATACCCTTTTCAATCACTACATAGACAATAAACAAAATCATTAACCCAAAGAATGTTCACAATGAATGAATGAATAAAATGAATAAATGTAGAGAGAAAGAGAGAGAGAGAAAGAGAGATGAACTTATCTCATTTCTAAAGAACAATCATTACAAAAGAAAATTATTGGTAGAAATTTAAAAATTCCACTACTCCACTCTACTTAATGAATGCTCCCAATGATCATTTTCATAGTCCACAATTTTATGCCTGGCATTTTCCAATGTTTTACCAGTGTACTGGCTTCTTCATAGAGATGTCAGGTAGCTGCTTAAGTAGTAGTATTTATTTTCCAGTTTTCTCTTTTTGTCCTCCCAATTTATCATTTTTGTCACGATGGTGACTATTTTCCTTGGCTTTGCTCACCTCACCCTCTGGTGGCAAGAACCGGTGGCTGCCATAGACTGTCTTGCTGTCTCCCTACACATTCCAGATTTTCATTCCACTCCGGTCCAGAGATTCTAGCCGTCCAGACTTGGTTGGAAGTTTGGCAGCTAGCCTCACCCTTAGCTGCTTGGAGATTCCTGCAGCTGAGCCTCAGCTGCTGATTGCCTTTATTAGGCACCTGGCCCTTTCAGCAGGGCCTTTGCTTCGTCTAAGGTCCCTGGTATGTTGGTGTGCTCTGTTGCACTTCTGGTTATTCTGTTTCTTGTCTGAAATCCTTGCTTGGTTCTAGTCTAGTCTTTGTGTAGTTAGCTTGTACTTTGTTACTTGTTTTCTAGTCTTGTTTCTTGTTTGTATTTCCTTGTCTGGTCCCTGGTTAGTCTGTGTGTAGGTTAGCTGTTAGCTTTTTCTGCTAGTTCCCTCCTTAGTGACTGCCTTGGCAGCTTTCTGTTCTTGCCGTCTTGTCTGTCAGTGTTTTTCCCTAGTGGCTGCTTGGCAGCTTTCAGTCCTTGCTGTTACCTGACTTTGTACCCTTTTCAGTGGCTGCCTGGGAGCTTTCAGTTCTTGTCCTTTAGCCTGTCCACTTCCCGCCTAGTGTTGTTTTGTCTGTCTGTGAGTCCTAGCCCAGTATTCTGTCTTGCTTCCAATGTATATTCCTTTCCCCTCTGACCCTCAGTCCCTGTTCAGCCTAGTTGTTATCCAGTTCCTGCCCTGTCCTGTAAGTCCTGCCGGCCGCCTGTACCCAGGGGCTCAACTCCTGGGGAACGGCGGTCAAGTGCAGGTGAAGTCTAGCTGTTCCTGTCAGAGTTCTGCCTTGTCTCTGGTGTGGGGTGGTTTTGCCTGCCACTGCCGCTCTACGGCAGTGGTCCAAGGGCTCACAAATCCAGTGTTTCCGTGAGAAGCCTAACAATTTTGTGACAGATGCAGCCTGAGAACCCTGTGCCAATTCTGGATGGCTCTATATTAGATATTTTCAGGATTCTATGGTAGAATTTCAATTACATGTCCAAACAGCTCCCAGCAAATATTCAGAAGCAGAGCTGCTGCATTAAGATAAATGCCTCTTAGCCATCTTCTAAAGGGCCATCTTTAACTGGTGGACTGGAGCGTTCACTCCCAGACAGAAAGCACCTCTTGGAACCCCCCCAATCAAACATCCCCCCTTGTGCCAGCCCAACCAGAACCTTCCAACCATAATGGCTCCCCTAGTGACCACTTCCCACCAGCAGTTGTCCCGTCCCCCAGGCCCCTCCACCCTCCCCCAGGCCTAACTTCTTCAAAAATGGTGCCAAGCGATCCCTAGCAGTAGTTTTGCAGTGCTGCTGCTAGTGGTCATGTTTCCATATAAGGAGTCAAGATGATGACAGTAGGTTGAGTCTTTGCTGAGAGAGCTACCTTTTACCTCATAATTTGTTTCTTTGGATAGCTCCCAAGCACAAGTGAAGAGCCAGTCTTACCAGGTGGTGAGTTTGGTTCCTGCAAGCTCTCAGCCACTGATCAATGGTTTTTACTCAGCAGCTTCCTGGAGTTAGTATGGGTCAGTCTTCTGCTACAGTATCTGACAAAGAAGAGCCTGGAGGCAAAGTTTCTCTCAGCCTGCGCAATCACTCTTCTCCCTGCCTTCGACAACCTCTCTGAATGTGGTTCCAGAAGCAGCAGAAGGCACTGCTATGAGGCAGAATGTTGTCACTGCTTTGGCAACTCTGGAAGGACATGCTAGTGAGTCAACCTGTAGAGCAGCTCAACAACCACTGGATCATGAGGGCAATGCTTTGACCGTGAATCAAGGTGCTGCTGTGGAGAGTTTGACTAGAGCTTCAGTTGCAAAAAGATTATTTACTATCAAGACCCAGCTCTGAGTCTCTGTGCAATCTATTTGTGCAATGCTAGCTAAACTGGATTCTGCTATCACCAAATATTCATCTGATATGGTTTCTTAATACAAATTGTTGAAGTGTCGTCATAAAAGCAAGATAGTCTTAGCAATTAATGCCAGGAGAAAATTGTGGGTTTGGAACAAAATGTCCATGAGTTGAAGGCAGTGATAGGTTCAAGAAAATATGGTTATTCATAGAAGGTTGGAACAAATGCAAAATCATGCAAGGTGCCTTAATCTGCGGGTGTTCAATTTCCCCAAGGTATGGGGTTACTTACCTATTGACACTTGGAAGAAATATTTGATCGTTCTTCTACTTCAATGTTATCCACCTCCTCAGAGAGAGGGGAGGAGTGAAAGTTTGGACTTTTCAGCAATATTGAAAACATCAGTGAAAGAGATCTCAAAATGAGCCACCTTGCTGGAAGTGGTGGTAGTTCCTGAATGATTTTCAGAGGACTGTATTCATGAGGAGCTGGCTAAACTAAAGGTGGACAAAGCGATGGGGCCGGATGGTATACATTCAAGAGTACTGAAGGAAGTTAAGGAAGTTCTAGCAGCTGACCTTTTCAATGCTTCTCTAGAGTCGGGAGTAGTCCTGGAGAACTGAAGAAGAGCAGATGTGGTCCCTCTCCACAAAAGCAAAAGTAAGGAAGAGCTGGGGAAATACAGGCTGGTAAGTCTGACTTCTATGGTAAGTAAATTAATGGAAATGTTTTTAAAACAGAGAATAGGAAACATTTTTGGAATTCAAAGGATTACAGGACCCAAGGCAGGTCTTGTCAGACAAATCTGATTAATTGTTTTGACTGTGTGACCATAGAGTTGGATCAATGGAGAGTGCTAGATGTGGTGTATTTAGATTTTATCAAAGCCTTTGACATGGTTCCACATAGACAATTAATAAAAAAACTGAGTGCCCTCAATATTGGCCCTAAATTGACTGACTGGGTTAGGTACTGGTTGAGTGGAAGGCGATAGAGGGTAGTAGTAGGAGCTCATTCTGAGAAAAAGGCATTGCCAGTGGTGTGCCTCAAAGTTCGGTTCTTGGGCCAGTTCTTTTTAACATTTTTGTAAGCAATATTGCTGAAGGGCAGTCTGGTAAGGTTTGCCTCTTTATGGATGATACCAAAATCTGCAATAGGGTTGACACTCCTGATGGTGTGGCTAACATGAAGAAGGACTTAGCAAAGCTAAGAAGAGTGGTTTAGAATTTGTCAGCTTAGATTTAATGCTAAAAAATGCAAGGTCATGCATTTGAGCTGCAAAACCTGAGGGAATGGTACAGTTTAGGGGGTGAAGAACTTTTGTACACAAAAGAGGAGTGAGATTTAGGTGTGATCGTATGTGATGATCTTAAAGTGGCCAAACAGATATAAAAGGTGATGGTGAAAGCTAGAAGAATGCTTGGGTGCATAGAGAGAGGAATAGCCAGTAGGAAAGGAGGTGATGATGCAACTGTATAAGACTCTGGTGAAACCTCATTTAGAATATTGTGTGCAGTTCTGGAGACTGCACCTTCAAAAAGATATAAAAAGGGTGGCTACTAAAATGGTCAATAGTCTTCATCGCAAAGTGTATGGGGACAGACTTAAACATCTCAATATGTATACTTTGGAAGAAAAGCGGGTGAGGGGAGATATGATAGAGACATTTAAATATCTATGCGGCGTAAATGCACAGGAGGTGAGTCTCTCTCAATTGAAAGGAAGCTCTGGAACAAGGGGGCAAAGGATGAAGGTGAAAGGGGACAGACTTAGAAGTAACCTGAAGAAATACTTCTTCATGGAAAGAGTGATAAATTTGTGGAAGTGATGGTGATAAAAACAGTATTTGAATTCAAGAAAGCTTGGGACAAGTACATAGGATCTCTAAAGGAGTGATAGGGAGAGTAGATGGCATGGATGGACAGACTGGATAAGCCATAATGCGACAAGGCGGTGGTCATGGCCAGAAGGATGCTAGGCTGCATAGAGAGGGGCATAACCAGCAGAAGAAAGGAGGTGTTGATGCCCCTCTACAAGTCATTAGTGAGGACCCACTTGGAGTATTGTGTTCAGTTTTGGAGGTCATATCTTGATGATGTAAAAAGACTTGAAGCAGTGCAAGAAAAAGCTACAAAAATGATATGGGATTTGCATTGCAAAATGTACGAGGACAGGCTTACTGACCTGAACAGGTATACCCTGGAGGAAAGGAGAATCAGGGGTGATATGATACAGACATTCAAATATTTGAAAGGTATTAATCCACAAACAAACCTTTTTCTACAGACAGAAAAGTGGTAGAACTAGTGAACATGAATTGAGGTTGAAGGGGGGGCAGACTCAGGAAAAATGTCAGGAAGTATTTTTTCACAGAGAGGGTGGTGGAATGCCCTCTCACGGGAGGTGGTGGAGGCAAAAATGTTAACGGAATTCAAAATGCGTGGGATAAACACAAAGGAATCCTGTTTAGAAGGAATGAATCCACAGAAGCTTAATGGAGATTGGGTGGCAACACCAGTAATTGGAAAGCAAAGCCAGTGCTGGGCAGACTTCTATGGTCTGTGCTGAAAATGGCAAGGTCAAATCAAGGTCAGGTATACATAAAATGTATCACATACAATAAGTTTATCTTATTGGGCAGACTGTACAGGTCTTTATCTGCAGTCATCTACTATGTTACTATTCTGCTTATTTTCGAATGACAAGGCCGGCAATCTTCCGACACAAATTGGGAGATGGCCAGCCTTCTCCTAAAGCCGACCAAATCGGTATAATCGAAAGCTGATTTTGGCTGCCATCAACTGCTTTCCATCGCAGAGCCAGCAAAAGTTCAAGGGGGCGTGTTGGTAGGGTAGCAAAGGCGGGACAGGGGCGTGGTTAAGAGATGGCCAGCTTCGGCTGATAATGGAAAAAAGAAAGCTGGCCCTGACGAGCATTTGGCCGGCTTTACTTGGTCCATTTTGTTTCACGACCAAGGATCAAAAAGGTGTCCGAACTGACCAGATGACCACCGGAGGAAATCCGGGACGACCTCCCCTGACTTCCCCAGTGGTCACTAACCACCTCCCACCCTGAAAAAAAACAACTTCAAAAACTTTTGTCTTTTTTTTTAGAGTATGTCCTTCGCTATGCCTCCATCCCTGCAACGACAGTTGAAGACATCCAAAATGAGGATGTTTCTGTGAGAAGGACATCCGTGCCTCTGACACTCTCTTTATTTATTTATTTGGATTTTTGATCACAAGTAGCAGCAGTGGAATTTGAATTGGCCACCTCTGGATTGCAAGACCAATGCTCTAACCACTAGGCCACTCTTCCACTCTGCTTCACTCCACTCCCTTGAAATTTGGCCATTCCTGTGGGGAGGAGGCAGTATTCAGGTCCCTGGGGGAGGGAGATATGTATGTGTCAGCGGAGGAATAACGAAGGCGTGGACGTTTTTCTTTCAAACATTTTGGACGTCCTCAACTGCCCCTCCCCCACAGGGATAGCCAAATTTCAAGGAGCGGAGTAGAGTGGAGGAGTCGCAGAGTGGCCTAGTGGTTAGAGCACTGATTTTGCAATCTAGAGGTGGCCAGGTGGCAGTTCAAATCCCACTACTGTTGCTACTTGTGATCCAAAATCCAAATAAATAAAAAAGGGTGTTGGAAGTATAGCAAAGGCATGGATGTCCTCACAGAAACATCCTCATTTTGGACGTCCTCAATTGCCATCACTTAGGAAGGAAATCGTGTTCAAATGAGCTAACAGCAAGCAGCTCATTGTTTGCATGCAATTTCCTTCATGCATGCCCGTTCCCTTCCAGATCGGTAAGGGAAGGGCTTTTTCCATTCAGTTAGTGTGACCAGTGCACTACGAATGCTGGCTCCTCCCAAGACCAAATGCCTTGGATTTGGCTGGGTTTGAGATGGCCGGCCTTGGTTTCTATTATCGGCGAAAACCAAGGCCGGCCATCTCAAACCCAGCTAAATCCAAGGCATTTGGCCGGCCCCAACCGTATTATCGAAATGAAAGATGGCCACCCATCTTTTTCGATTATACGAGATGCCCCACCCCTTTGTGGCACCATCCTCCGAGATGGCCGCCCTTATAAATGGGCGGCTCCGTTCCATTATGCCCCTCCACGTTACTTGGATGGGGCATTTTCGAAAGAAACGTCTACGTTGGAATTTAGATGTCTTTGTAAAACGTCCAAATTCAGAGGCGGGGAGAAGGTCATTTTTGAAAAAGATGGATGTCCATCTTTTCTGCTCAAAAATACCACAGTCGTCCTAGGATTTGGATGTCTTTGATTTTCGTCCATTTTCGAACACAAAGACATCCAAGTCTAAAACTTCCAAAGTCAAGCCATTTGGAGGTGGGAGAAACCAGCATTTGAAGTAGACTGGTCCCCCTGACATGCCAGGATAGCAATCGGGCACCCTAGGAGGCACTGCAATGGACTTCATAAAATGCTCCCAGGTACACAGCTCCCTTACCTTGTGTGCTGAGCCTCCCTAAAACCCACTACCCCCAACTGTACACGACTACCATAGCCCTTACAGGTGCAAGGGAGCACTTATATGTCGGTACAGAGGGTTTCTGGTGGGTTTTGGAGGGCTCGCTGTTTCCTCCACAAGTGTAACAAGTAGGGGGGTTATGGGCCTGGGTCCACCTGTCTGAAGTGCACTGTACCTACTACTAAACTACTCCAGGGACCTGCATGCGCTGTATTGGACCTGAGTATGACATCTGAGGCTGACAAGTAATGTTGTTCATCACAATTTTGGGGGTTGGGAGGGGGTTAGTGACCACTCAGGGAGTAAGAGGAGGTCATCCCTGATTTCTTCCAATGGTCATCTGGTCATTTCAGGCACCTTTTTGTGCCTTATTCATAATAAAAACAAGTCTAGCTGAAAGCATCCAAGTTTTAGTCCTGGACGTCTTTGCATTGTTCCATTATGGCTCAAAGACATCCAAGTCTTAGGAACGCCCAAGTTCCACCTTGAACACGCCTCTGATATGCCCCCTTCAGATTTGGATGTTCTTGCGATGGACTTCTGACAAAGACGTCCAAAATGCAGTTTTGATTATACCGATTTGAATGTCTCTGTGAGAAGGACGTCCAAGTGCCAATTTATGTCACTTGTTGGATGTCCATCTCTTTCAAAAATTAGCCTGATAGTAACATAGTAGATGACTGCCAGTCTGCACAACAAGATAAATTCATTGTATGTGATACTTTACATATGGAGGGGCATAATCGAACGACAACGTCTATCTCCATGGGCGTTTATCTCCGAGAACGGGTCCGTGAAGGGGCAGACCGAACCGTATTTTGGGAAAAAATAGACGTCCATGTTTTATTCGACAATTTGTGAGCTGGGCATTTTTGTTTTTCAGCAATAATGGAAAATGAAAGCGCCCAGCTCAAAAACGAATAAATCCAAGGCATTTGTTCATGGGAGGGGCCAGGAGTCATAGTGCACTGGTCCCCCTCACATGCCAGGACACCAACCGGGCACCCTAGGGGGCACTTTGACAAAATAAAAAGGTAAAAGAGCTCCCAGGTGCATAGCACCCTTCCCTTGGGTGTTGAGCCCCCCAAATCCCCCTCAAAACCCACCACCCACAAGTCTACACCATTACTATAGCCCTAAGGGGTGAAGGTGGGCACCTACATGTGGGTACAGTGGGTTTGGGGGCGGTGTGGAGGGCTCCCATTTACCAGCACAAGTGTAACAGGTGGGGGGGGATGGGCCTGGGTCTACCTGCCTGACCTCCACTGCACCCCCTAATAACTGCTCCAGTGACCTGCATACTGCTGCCAGGGAGGTGGGTATGACATTTGAGGGTGAACATAAAAAGTTGTGAAACGGCATATTTTTGTGGTGGGAGGGGGTTTGTGACCACTGGGGGAGTCAGGGGAGGTCATCCCCGACTCCCTCCAGTGGTCATCTGGTCATTTAGGGCACTTTTTGGGGCCCTATTCGTGGAAAAACAGGGTCCAGGAAAAGTGCCCTAAATTCTCGCTAAAAACGCATATTTTTTTTCCATTATTGGCGAAAGGCGCCTATCTCTGATCGGCCGATAACCGCGCCCCAGTTCCGCCTTCACCACGCCTTTGACACGCCCCCATCAACTTTGTCCACATCCGCGACGGAGTGCAGTTGAAAACGTCCAAATTCGGCTTTCGATTATACCGCTTTATTCGTTTTTGTGAGATAAACGTCTATCTCCCGATTTGGGTCGCAATATAGGCGTTTTTCTTTTTCAATTATAAGCTGGATGGTCTCTGCCTACATTTTTCTATGTTTCTATGCTTATGTATCTATGGTTCAGGAAATCTACAATTTTCCTTATGGGATCAAGAATATGGATATATTCGGATGTTGGAACAGAGAAAAAACTATTCACAAAACAACTCAAAGGTGAATTGGAAGGAAAAATCTCAAAGTGCTCTAAGAACACAGTCCTATAGAGCTGAATCATACCACAAGCTCCAGGTTAAACAACCTATAGAGCTTAGTTCTTCATCGCTGGCAAAAAAACTTCCAAAACCCACCTCCATGTTTTACAAATAAGTGTTCTTTGAAACAGTGCAAAACAGTTCATTGAAGATAGTGCAAACCAGTTTCTACTTTAAAATATAGCTTAAATATAATGCACTTATCTTAACAGATATCCATTGGCAATCTCAAACTCTCTTTTTCAGATCAGAGATCCCCGGACCAACAATGGCCAGCATTTCGTTCTGCTGCATCAGAGTACAAAAATACAGGGACTACAAGAAAAATCAAAAATTAAATAACACTAAATCACTACATATGTAAACACTCTGTGTATTCATTATAACTCACTTCTCTTCACAGCACCCATAGAACTTAGCTGCTGGAAAATGGCTCTCGCCTTACAACTGATTCAAAAAATCACAGTAAAGTTGCTTATTGGTGCTCAAGGATTTGACCACATGACTCCATTGCTGAAAGCCAAATATTGGTTATCAATAGCTTACAGAATTCTATTCAAATTATTGATGATAGTCCTCAAAGTATTTGCACTCTGGTGAACCACTTTCCCTGATTCTTCATCTGATCCCGTATTGGTCTTCTCGTGTCTTCAGGTTTTCTCAGCAAAACCTGTTATATGTCTAGATACTATTCCTCATAATGTGGTCCTTTTACTAAGTTATGCTAGCAGATTTATTGTGTGCTAATGATTAGCACATACTAAATACCAAGAAGCTAATTTTATACCTATGGGATTCATAGCACTAATCGTTAGCATCTGTTAAATCTGTTACTGCACCCGAGTAAAAGGGACCCTCTATTTTTAGTGTTACTGCTCCCACTCATTGGAATAACCTACCATTATACTTAAGACTAGAACTTTTCATCCAAAAATTTAAGTCTGGCCTCAAGACTTTTGTCTTTGCAATGTTTCCTTCCTGAATCATATTACTGAATCTTGGATGTGCAGCAGTGGGAGTCTCTGTCCTTTATATTTCCTATCATTGATTGTATTTTCTTTTCTGATAAACATTTAATATGTTTTCTTTTTTTATGTATGCTTTCTTTTTGTTTTTTTTTCTTGGAAAGAGATGACTGAGAGGGGATATGATTCAGGTCTACAAAATCCTGAGTGGAGTAGAATGGGTAAAAGTGAATCAATTTTTCACTCTTTCAAAAAGTACAAAGACCAGGGGACAATCAATGAAATTACATGGAGATACCTTTAAAACAAATAGGAGGAAATATTTTTTCTCTCAAAGAAAAGTTAGAAACATGGAAACATGATGGCAGATAAGACCCGAAAGGCCTATCCAGTCTGCCATCCTCAGTAACCACTAACTCCCCCTTTTCCTAAAAGATCCCACATGTCTGTTCTACGCTTTCTTAAATTCTGACACAGTCCTCGTCTCCACGACTTCCACCGGGATGCCATTCCACGCATTGACCACCCTTTCCGTGAAAGAGTATTTTCTCAGACTTCTCCTAAGCCTGTTTCCTCATCGTAACTTCATCCTATGCCTTTAATTCCAGAGGTTTCCTTCATTTGAAAAAGACTCACTTCCTGTACATTAACGCCATTGAAGTATTTAATGTCTCTATCATATCCCTTCTCTCCCACCTCTCTTCCAGCATATACATGTTGAGGTTCATGAGCCTGTCCCTATATGTTTTATGACAGAGACCGCTGACCAGTTTAGTAGCCGCCTCTGGACTGACTCCATTCTGTTTATATATTTCCATAGGTGCAGTCTCTAGAATTGCACACAGTATTCTAAATGGGGCCTCACCAGAGACCTGTACAAGGGCAATAGCACCTCTTTTTTCTTTCTGGTCATTCCTCTCCTTATGCACCCGAGCATTCTTCTGGCTTCTTTTCTACCTGTTTGGCCACCTTAAGTTCATCAGACACAATCACCCCCAAGTCCTGCTCTTCTTTCGTACAAAGAAGCACTTCACCCCCTATACTGTACAGTTCCATGGGTTTTTGTGACCCATGTGCATGACCCTGCATTTCTTAGCATTAAATCTTAGTTGCCAATTTTTGGACCATTCTTCAAGCTTCACTGGAGCCTTCCTCTTACTATCCACACCTTCCGGAGTGTCCACCCTATTACAGAGTTTGGTATCATCCACAAAGAGACAAACCTTTCCAGACAGTCCTTCCACAATATCATTTACTGTATAAAGATGTTGAAAAGAGCCAGTCCAAGGACCAACCCCTGCTGTTACCAAATCTTCACTGCAGGAGGATGTGGTAATAGTGGTTGGCATAGCTGGATTTAAAAAGGTTTGGACAAGTTCCTGGAGTAAAAGTCCATAGTCAGTTATTGAGATGCACATGGAGGAAGCCACTGCTTGTCCTGGGATTGGTAGCATGGAATGTTGCTACTATTTGGGTTTCTGCCAGGTACTTGTGACCTGGATTGGCCATTTTTGGAAGCAGGATGCTGGGCTAGATGGACCATTGATCTGACCCAGTATGGCTATTCTTATGTTCTTATGTTATGTTCTTAATATTTTTTTTATAAATCACCTAGATAATTAGCTAGTGGAAGGTATCTCAAATAAATTTGGAACATGACCTTGAACTTGAAGTGGAAGTGAGAAAGACCTTGAACAATTTTCAGAAAACCGTGTTCATGAAGAGCTAGCTAAACTAAAAGTAGACAAACAGTGGGGTTAAAGGGGATATATCCAAGGGTATTAAAGAACTTTAAAGTTGAGAGCGGTCCTGGGTGACTTCAAAAGGGTGGGTCATCTCTCCACAAAAGCAGCAGTAAAAAGGACCTTGGAAGCTACAGGCCAGTTAGTCTGACCTCTTTGTGAGTAAATTAATAGATGCACTGCTCAAATAGCGGACAGTACAATTTCTGAAATCTAAGGGATTACAGGTTCTGAGGCAGCATGGTTTTACAAGAAGTAGAATTTGTCAGAAGAATCTGATTAATATCATTGACTGGGTGTCTAGACAGGTGGATCAAAAGAAACTGCTAGATGTGGAGAATTGAGATCTCAGCAAAGCATTTGACACAGTTCTATATAGGCGACATATAATTAAACTGAGTGCTATTTGGATGGGCCCTAAAGTGATCTATTATCTTTATAAAACAGTGCATGTAAACATGCCAAATGGACCTTCCTTTAGCACCCTATCATAAAATTGCCCTCCATATGTGGAAAAACTTTATAAAATATATAACTTTTCCCTATCCCCCAAATTCTATAAAAGTCAATAAAAATTGTTTGTACAAATTTGGGCATGTGGCCAATTTGTGCAAGCGTTTTAACAGAATAATGTGCTAATTAGCACCAATTAACTTGTTAACAAGCAATTATTGCCATTAATTTATTTATTTATTTATTAAGGTATTTATACCCCACATTATCCCCACAGACATGCAGGCTCAATGTGGCTTACATAAACCGGAGAGAGAGAGAACCGCTGACCAATTTAGCAGCTGCCTCTGGACTGACTCCATTCGGTTTATATATTTCCATAGGTGCAGTCTCTAGAATTGCACACAGTATTCTAAATGGGGCCTCACCAGAGACTTGTACAAGGGCAATAGCACCTCTTTTTTCTTTCTGGTCTTTCCTCTCCTTATGCACCCAAGCATTCTTCTGGCTTAATTAAAATAATTAATTAGATTAATTAAAATATACACACATAAATATAGGCACAGGATCCATACCTACATTTTATGTACAAGTTCAAAAAGGGGGTGCAGAAATGGGAGGGTCATGGATGGAACGGGGGCATTTATGCAGGTAGTTATAGAATAATAGAGATACATGCCTAATTTAGATATGAAGATTTGCACCAGGTTTCAGTTGGTGCAAGTGGCCCAACCTAAAGTTAGGCGTGATTTCCGGGCCTAAGCACAGTTTTTAAAATAGTGCTTTTTTCTGTGCCTATCTATGCAAATGTTATTTCTTTTCTTTGTCCTAGAGAAAGTCAACTGAATAGACAGGGATGAGCTGGAGTTGTGACTGAATAGATAGGGATGGGCTGGAGTGTAAATTTTAAGAGGCTTCGATGTTAGCTTCAGAACTTTGTACAAGAACAATACTGGGCAGACTTCTATGGTCTGTGTCCTGAGAAAAGCAAGGACAAATCAAACTCGGGTATACATATAAAGTATCACTTACCATGTAAAATGAATTTATCTTGTTGGGCAGACTGGATGAACCGTACAGGTCTTTATTGGCCGTCATTTACTATGTTACTATATGTTACAATTATTCACCTAGTTCATTAGAAACTATAAATCATTTATTTGGCACATGAGAAAGCTTCCTTCTTATTCTGAGTTATCTGCTAAAAATATACATGCAGAAATGTAAGCTGAGATGAATGTCATCCTGGAAATTCAATAGAAATTTGGAGGAATAAAACTATCTGTCCTTTGAGACCTGCTCCATATATTGCAGAATGTATCTCTCTAAATGAGCACCTTATTTGAAGTGGAAGCATGCTGCATGTTCCATCTGCAGTCTGAATGATTGTTCCATTTCAGGCCTCCTGACGCTCATGAAGCCATCTGGTATATATGCCAGTTTGTATTGATATAGGTGAAGATTCCTGTTAACACGATTACTTACAACTAGACAGACTATCCTCATATTCAGAGCCCAAGTTCACATTTATATTGAAAGACAGGATGAAATATAAACTTGTACAGTTTATTAATCATAAGCATAGACAACAACCCACATTACAGATTAAACAATTTAAACGGCAATTCAAAATTTGTGCCTAAATATACTGTCAACAATGTAGAAAAAGACTTTTGAGAGCTCAACGTGAAGGCAAAACAGTTTTCACTACTCATTGTCCCAAGTATAACCCATCAGTGAAAAAAATTCCAATTTATTTAAATTATTTTTTTGTGTCAGTTCATTACAACTGTGCTCAAACAGTGCTCGAAAACTTTTTCAAAGCAATATTTTGAAAAATATCCAACACGTCCACTGTTTTGCCTGAGGCTGTCAGGGATACTTGCACCTTTCTGTAAAACAAAAATCACTAAATTAAACAATACATAAATAAAGCATAAAAGAATTTTTCAAAACATAACTGTAAACTCACATCACTACTCTTGTAATAATCATATCAGTTGTTCCAATACATGACTTTTTTTTTTGTTGTTGCATTTGTACCCTGTGCTTTCCCACTCATGGCAGGCTCAATGCAGCAATGGAGGGTTAAGTGACTTGCCCAGAGTCACAAGGAGCTGCCTGTGCCTGAAATGGGAATTGAACTCAGTTCCCCAGGACGAAAGTCCACCACCCTAACCACTAGGCTACTCCTCCACTAATGCCTGTCCATCCATTTCAATATTTAAACACATCCACTGGCAAAGGGCAAGGACTTATAAACAAATGCCCTTGCTCATTTAGGGTCCTTTTACTAAACTGCAGTATAAAGTGGCCTTAGCGTACCCTTACATGGGTGTTTCCCACACACTGATGATATTTTTACTGTAGCCGGAAAATAGTCAGTTTTCCATTTTCCCAATTAATATAGCCAGGCACATGCTTGCAGGGTCCTCTTGCTCACTCACAAAGTATTAGTGACACCATGCCCACAGATAGGCTCTGTGCTTTCTCAGCTAGTTCTGGAGAAGTGAAAATGTTGGAAGGGAGGGTGAGAAATGAAGTAAATCGGAAGGCAGAGGAAGGGGAAATCGCAGTAGGGAAGTCCACAAATATATGTTTGCCAAGGGCCCAATATAGTGTCAGTACGGCCCTAGTGGAATACCCAGGAGAACAAATGATTGAAGAGTGTGGGATTGTAGGTTGTGGTTTGGAATGGGATGTCCCATAAGAGGCCTAACTTGTTTAAAGTCCATGTTGGCATTCTGATATTTTCTTGAGGTTGTGAGAAATTCTTCTTGTTTAAAAAAGTGGAGTTAGAGAGTGTGTAATTTAGTCCACTACTCATACTGAATATGCCAACCCTGTATTTTTAAAATTGTAAATTCTAAAAGTAAAATATTAATACTTGCTTTTTCACATGAAGCTCCAAATCTGAGTCATGCCAGGAATAGGTTCAGTGTCTCGATTTCGTTGTTTGCTTCGTGTATCTATTACCAAAAAAGAAGATCTTGATGGAGTCACAATAAAGTTCATCTGTGAAAAACCTCGTTCACACTCACTTGAGGAAATTGGAATGATGTCAAGAGTAAGCTTTAAAGGCAATAATCTGTCTGGAATTGTTTTTTCACTCAGATATGCTCAGAATCTGTGAATCATCTCCCTTTCATTCAGGTGAACCTTTTGGATAACTTTCTTATTTCTGTTTAACCAAATGTTAAATGCTTCTGGATGTCCTCTGGCCACTGTTTGGGATCAAGCACTTTGGCCCATTTAGGTAGATCAGCTTCTTCATTGTCAAGCAGTCTCCTTGCTATACAGATTTTCAGGTTTTCATAAAATACATCTGGACAGATTGGAGGGTCATCTTTCCTATCTTTTCAGTGGAGGGCAATCCCTTTGAATATGAGACTATTGACAGCAGTAATGGATGTTTTGTAGTAAGGTCCAGGATTTTGTTTACTCTCTTCAAAAATTTGAATGAGACTTTTAATTGTGTTGTTTGCTTTGTATAGATCCATATTACATTCCTGTAGAACTAGGCTTAGTTCAGATAGTTATTGAAGTGTATCACACATGAATCCTAAATCTAACACAAATTCTACAGATGTAATTTTCCTTTGTAGACCTTCATACATGCTTCTCTCTTTCCTGTCTCTGGTACAAGCCTTCTTATCTTCTTCAAAATGAAGTGCCAATGCTTCATAGTCCTGCCATACTGCAGAAACAGATCAAAAACTAGAAGCCCAGCGAATGCTTAAAATCCGACCAATTTTCAAAAGCTGAATATCCAGTGTATTTGCACACAATTGTAATTCTCTACCATTTTTCGGTGAAGCATGGTACAGAACATACAGCATATGAATGAATGGTTTGAATCTATTTATTCCTGAAACAGCTTTTACAGCATCATGGACTGACAATACAAGAACTGAAGGAAATTTATCATTTAGCAATTTCTTAACTCCACCATGAGTTCCTAACATTATATTTGCTCCATCACAAGCAACAGACACCAAATAATCCTGCAGGTATTCCTCTGTCATACCAATAGACTGAAGATGATGAAGCAAAGAGCTGAAAATTCCTTTTGCTGTTACATCTGGTAATTCCGTCAAATCAAGAAATAAATTTACTAGTGTAGGCGTTCCATAATCTGTGATAAATACCCGGACATTTTCAATCAATGTGGATTTTTGACTAAGGGTTGATCCTTCATCAATTATTAATGATATTTTACTTTTAGAATTTACAATTTTTTTTTAAACAAGTTTTTTTCTCATTCCACTACTAATATGATTAAAAATGTTGATGCATGCATTTGTAGAGTGAAGTATGTGGCCCATATCAAGACCGTTAAGTTCCAGTACATCTATTTTGACTTCAAAATTATTAAAGGACTGGTTCTTCTTTACCATTTTGTAAGCTGTGTGAAAGATTTTGTCAGTTCTCTCTTTCTCACGACTAAGGGATTTTATACATACATTCTCTAGCACCTCTTTGTTGGCTTCTGCCACCAATCTCAAAGCAGCTTTATGAGATTAACTTTCCTTGTGATCAAATAGTTTCTTATGTAGGGATGTTAGCTGCTGCTGTGGTGTTTCACTAAACTAAGTGATTTCATTATTGGCCCACTCTTTCGATATTTTCATTCCCATCTTTTTCTCACACCAAGCATTCCAACTTTTTAACATGGCCTACAACCAAGTGTTTTATTTTATACAAAGAGCCAGTCATATTATTGGCAAAATTAATTCTTTTGTTCTAAAGTCCAACAAGTAGGCCAATGAGCGTCATTATTTTGTTCTTCAATACAAGACAATGATGATGAAGCAAGTACTTCAGGCTCATTGATTTCTTCTTCATTATCGACTAATTTCCTTTTACTAGGTAGAGACGAAAAGTAACTTGTGATTTTATTTTTCATTATAAACAATTTCTGTAAGCTGTTACAGCTCCAGTACACCCAAATGACACAAACCAGACTAGCACATAGACCAGGAAATAGCAGAACAGTCTTGTCAAATCTGAAACACAATATGTGATCAAAATCTCAGAACCTAACAAACCTCACATATCATAAACTCACTAAACTCTGATTCAGGACAAAAAGTTGTACTTTTGTTGGACAGTTCATAAAGACACTAAGGGCCAGATGCACTAAACTTAACGAGCCAGCAACGTGGTTTTTAAACTAGTTCTACCCAGTTTAGTACGCAAGTAGTAAACCGGGACATGCACAAAAGGGTTCTCAAAGCCATTTTCCTGTCACGGTAGCAGCTAACGAAAACGGAATGCAAATGAGCTAATTTTTATTATAATGTGAATACGATGCGATGCGATGCACTACCGTTTCCAACCCCATGCACAAAAGCAGTCCCTACCTTTACTGTGGAAATTTTAATGCGAGGTGTGGACCTGCCGGATCTTCATTATTGCAAGTAGAAGAAGGGGAGAAACAAGGCAGGGAAGATGGAGCACAAAAAAAAAATAGTATAACAGCTTACACGCAGCTTCTTTGCCTGTATGAAAGTCGTGCCACATATGTTTCTTTTTCAAATTACATTTACTGGCAAGAAATTGGAGGGGGGGGAGTACTGAAATGTAAAGCATAAAAGTAATGGTGACTTACCAAAAATGCAAGGAAGTTAAGGGTCCATCAAAGAAACAGCATCCACAGAGAGGGGCTAAACCAATTGGACAGCATCAGCCTGGGATGTCCTGCCCACTCATTACTGGAGGGGGACACCAGGAAGTTCGGATTCAATCAGTTCACAGCTCTAAAGTGATGTCATCAGGGAAGTCCTACAGGGAGGAGGAGTTGGGACAGCAGCCAGCCAATGAGAGTCCATCTTCAGGGAGATGGACGTTCTAGGATGTCAGCCAGCCAATAGAAGGAAGCAGCAGGAACAGCTGGGGGTGGAACCAAGCCCTGATGCTGCTGATTCCTCACAGAAGAGCGGAGAGCAGCAGAGCGAGGTTTTTCTCACTTTTGCCCAGCAGCCGGAGGCAGGGAGCTGCAATACAGGTATGCCCATCCAAAAAAAAGCGCTTTTGTGTCTGCCAAAAATAAAAGGGTAAATCTACTGCTACCATACACGCAGCTTGTCTGTATATATGAGAAAAACAAAAAAAACAGCACCACGGGCCTTTAAAAATGGAACACAGTTCTTTAATGAATGAGCCTTGACAAAAAGACCCGACACGGGCCGTGTTTCGGTGACTAGCACCTGCGTCAGGGGTCACAGTGATGACGTGGAAAACTTGGGGAATAACTCGAATATATTCCTCTACAATATATTATTCCTTACCCCACGTCTCATGTAGTAAAAGCTACAAAGCACCAAGGCACTTTTGATACAGAAAGTGAAAGTGCCTTGGTGCTTTGTAGCTTTTACTACATGAGACGTGGGGTAAGGAATAATATATTGTAGAGGAATATATTCGAGTTATTCCCCAAGTTTTCCACGTCATCACTGTGACCCCTGACGCAGGTGCTAGTCACCGAAACACGGCCCGTGTCGGGTCTTTTTGTCAAGGCTCATTCATTAAAGAACTGTGTTCCATTTTTAAAGGCCCGTGGTGCTGTTTTTTTTTGTTTGGACTTTAGTTTGTACTTTGTTCCCTCTCTTTTGTTATATCCCTGTATATATGAGAGCCATCTGTAGCATGCACAGAGCAGCCACGCATAGCGATTGACTGTTCTGCACATGCTCAGCTCACCGACTTGCTTCCCCCATATCACATTCAAATGCGCTGGGTCGCAAAAGCAATGAGCAGCTCATTTGCGTGCGATTTTCTTAGTGAATCCCTCTGTGTTTCTAAATCGGTAAATTTTTACCGATTTGGAAATGCAGACAGCTCCTTAATGGGTCCTTTGTGTATCTGGGACTAAGGGCCAGATGCACTAAACTTAACGAGCAATTAACGAGCCATTAACGAGCCATTAACGAGCAAGTAGTAAACCCCGGCATGCACTAAAGGCCATTTTCCGACGACGGTAGCAGCTAACAAAAACGGAATACAGATGAGCAAATTGTGTAGAAACCCCATTGTAATGAGATACACTAACCTTTTCCGATTGCCTTAACGCTGGAAAATCTAACAAGAGGTCTGTACCTGTCGTTAGGGCTGCGCGGGATTGAAATGTTACAAAAAAAAAAATCGGGAAAAAAAGTGCTCGACCTGGAAGTCTCACAGCGCGTTTAGCTCAGCCCCCCCCCCCCCCAAGGTCATCCTTCACTATATATTAAAAAAAGACGAGCTGTGCCTATGGACGTCCTTCGCCCCCCCCCCCCCCGAGATCGTCGCCGCTCGAGATCGCCGCCCATTCCCCCTCCCCCCGAGATTGCCACCGCTCAAGATCGCCACCCCTCCCCCTCCCCCTCCCCCCTGCATTGAATGACAGCTTCCCACAGCCCTGGCCTCCCCGCCATCCGAGGCACCCCCAAGGCACCGTCCCCGCTGCCCCCTTGAGGTCATCGCCGCCACCGCTCCCCCCTCCACGTTTCTAAGTGGGTGGTTTAAATAGCTTCCGGAAGACGTTGCCACCATCTTGTCTGATGTTTAAAATGGATACTATCAGATAGTTGGTGGTTACTTATTAGGTATGACCCTTAAAAGATTTTTTGTATATTTTTTGTAAGTATTTTAGGAGAATTTAGCATTTTATTTTTCTCCTTTTTCTGTTTCAGTTGATATATCCTTGAACAGCACTTAGCGAAACATGTCGGATGGTTAAGTCCCTGACTCGACATTCAGATGAGTATATTATAGAGAACACTTTAAATACATTGTCTTAATACTTAAAAAGTTTAAATAATTTGAAAGTCATTATTGTAAGTTAATCTATGAATATAGAACTTTGGGATCTTTTGGTCAGTGACGAGTGGCATGCTGTCAGTCTTTCGGTATTTATGTATGAGTCTGAAAGCCGTACTACTGAGACCAATTTGATCTAAATTTGCTCAATGCTGATGAACACTGTGTTTTTTTTATGCATAGGATATAATGGGCATCTTATTTAGCACACATTAATCGTTGACACATGCTAAATCTGTTAGTGCACCTTAGTATAAAAATCTCTTTCTAAGGTATGTGCTTATTCTTACTCAGAAACAGCACCCACACAAGCTGGCTGATATAAATGTGTTCAGTTACATTTACCGGGGCAGTTATCAAAGTTTAAAGTGTGTCCATTCTTATACCCTACAGTATCTGAGTAACGAAACCCTGTGTGCACTTTCAACCAGTGAAGCAAGTTGTAAAATTACCACCATAATGGTAGTAATGTTAATGAGAGAAGTACTGCTCCACGGCTTTATGATACTGATTGCCCTCCTCTGCTCACAAGAAAATAAATGAATTCTGCTCCTCCTAAATCAAATTTAGTTTCGTGTAAAGCATTTGCTGGTGAAACAAAGACAATCTTAACAGCAATCAATAAACTAACATTTGCAGCACTAATTAGCATCTCCTAGAGGGCTTGATTATGTGTTTACATCAGTTAGATTCTGCATAGCATGAGGAAAAAAATACCCACACTGCATACATCAAAAGATGTTTCTTTCCTGTTATCTTTTTTCTTATTTAACACGAAGAAGCGTGAAGACAAGTTCAGGAAAGAAAATAGAAAAAGGTATCAGCTTGTCTACCACTGATGTGTATGCTCAACATTTTATATTTTAATAAATACAAAGTTAGAAATGGACTTGTTAACAAAATAAATCCGCAATCAAGCGTAGAACTCGAACGCCCCACGGGAAAACACAGAAATAGGTAAAAAGTGGGATGTTTGACCACGGAAATACAAATCCTGGAGACAATATCATAAAAACGTCTTTATTGAAGAAAAGGCTCACGTTCCATGCTGCGCTCCTAGTGACCCGCTACGGACAAGCTTACCATGAAAGGTCTTTTTCAAGACCACTTTTGTAATATAGCCAATCACTTTACGTTCGGTTCGTCACACGGACCAAATCGTGTTTCAGGCATTTCAGATGCATATACGCTACGTCACAGCGGGAGACTCCTGATGCAGGCCTGTAGGCCAAAACACAACAGTTGTGTCGAGTCTTTTCTTCAATAAAGAAGTTTTTATGATATTGTCTCCAGGATTTGTATTTCCGTGGTCAAACATCCCACTTTTTACCTATTTCCTTGTTAACAAAATGAAATGAACGTCTTGGTACAGTGGTTTTCAACTAGTGTGTCCCCATGAGGTGGGGTGTCTGTCCCAGCAAACCTATACTTTCCTTAACAACCATCTGTGCCTATAAGCTGGGAAGACCAGAGATCCAGAGAGTCGGGCCTGAGTGAACCTGTTCATAAAAACGGTTAATAAATCCCTACAAATAAAAATAAATACACTTGAAATCTTCATAACTGGTCCCTATTCCTGCTTCTCAACTAGCCCCAACGATAACTGCTGTGACCAGTCTCAACTGGAAATGTTGCCGATCTGCTGTCCATATATTCTGTTTTCTACATAGTTTCCAAGTAGAATATTTGGAGGGTTCTGCGCTACTTGACAATACTAGCAGTAAATAGATTGTGAGGGTCTTTTACTAAAGCTTAGCTTGAGTAATCTGCAACAGGGCCCATAGGAATAAAATAAGCCTTGCTGCAGATAACTCGAGCTAAGCTTTAGTAAAAGACCCCCTGTGTGTTACTGTTACTAAGGTGACCGCCAGAATTTGAAAATATATTTGTTTTGTGTGATAATCTATATAGACTCTAGAATGCATAAAAGTTTTATGATGTTGACGGCAAATGTATTGTGAATTTTCCTACTATTCAATCCCATATTGAAAAATTGTATGCAACACAGTCCAAGATTCCTCACTGATAAAGTCAGCAAAGATTGAATCTTCTTTGAAAAAAACATTAACAAAGTTTCATTTTAGCAACAGTTTATAAAACAAAGTAAATTCTGATGAAAGATATATTATATTTCCTTTGCATCATTTTTAACAATGAAATATTTAGGAGGATTTTTTTTTTCTTTTTTAAGCTGTGAATTTTAGCTTTCAGTGCAAAAGAAGAACCTTTGTCTTGGTAGAATCAAGTCAGTTCTTGCTAGGTTTTATTTTACTAATGCCACTTAACCCTCCATTAGGGGTCCTTTTACTAAGCAACGGTAAAAAGTGGCCTTAGAGTGCCCTTGCGTGGGTTTTCTCCATAGGCTAAAGTCCGATTTGTGTGTGTGTGTGTGTGTGTGTGTGTGTGTGTGTGTGTGTGTGTGTGTGTGTGTGTATGTGTGTTAATGGCCATGCATTAATGTTTAACCTAAACACCAAGATGATGAATTCCCCACCAAAAAATGAAATATTCCAATCACATTATACTAAGGAAACTCACAGAAACTTTCAAAAACCTATATAGGCTATATAAATCATCTTAATAATCTTAATTCACATAAACATGCAGCAAATGCACAAAAGCACACTATTTGCATATCATCGTAATTCAGGAGCAAAAAGACCTCAGTAGGGTATAAATCCTGACAAATGGTGGCTTAACACACCTTACAAGTTCCAATCATCCATAGGCCTGTAAAAAGATAAGCTCCTGTATGTATCATATTCCTCAGGTCCTCACTACCTCTTCACTCTTCTCTCTCCCTACATTCCTCCCCTGGAACTCCTTTCACTGGGTAAATCTCTCTTATCTGCACCCTTCTCCTCCACTGCTAACTCCAGACTCCGTTCCTTTTATCTTGCTGCTCCATATGCCTGGAATAGACTTCCTGAGTTGTCGGTAGGTCAAGCTCCATCTCTGGGCGTCTTCAAATCTAGGCTAAAAGCCCACCTTTTTGATGCTGCTTTTAACTCTTAACCCTTACTCACTTGTTCAGTACCCATAATTTATCATTCCCACCTTAGTAATTCCCTTATCCCTTATTTGTTCTGTTTGTGTGTCCTAATTAGATTGTAAGCTCTGACAAGCAGGGCCTGTTTCTTCATGTCCAGTGTACAGTGCTGCATATGTCTAGTAGCTCTATAGAAACGATAAGTAGTAGTAATAGTATGGTTCAGCTTGAATAGATGTTTTTACTGACACTTTGTTTGAATTATTAAGATAATAAGAAAATAAGAATAATACAATTAAAGAGTATATGGTTAGGTTGAGGTTTTTTTGACGGATGATTAGAACCTGTAAGGTGTGTTAAGCCACCGTTTGTCAGGGCTTATACTGCTGAGGTCTTTTTTGTCCTGAACTGCCATGATATGCAAAAGGTGTGCTTTTGTGTATTTGTGCATTTTTATGTCATTAGCATGTTGCCATTTAGAAAAGTTGTGTAGGCGATATGGACTTACACATTAATCCTAGCCAACCAGTTAGTATGTTCTAATGTGGACACACTAGTGTAGCAGAGGAACACCCAGTCTTTGCCCCCTGACATGCCCCCTCCAAAAACAAAAACCCAGAAATACTTTTAGCACCTGAATTAGCATGCACTAATTTTGCAGTTATCACAGGATGCCTGAGTTCACATTAGTGCCGAATGCAGCTTAGTAATATGGCCCCTTAGATTGCAAGCCCTTGGGGGACATCCTGAGCTACTACTGAAAAAGGAATTACTAAATCCAAATAAATACATAAATAATGTAATATTAGTTCCCTGGGGTAAATTTATATCTAATGGAGAGAGAAAAACACTGAAGCTATTCATTATACATAATAGTGACTGTGCTTTGAGAAAGAAAATCTTTTGGAACGGATGTCATGCAAATCATCAAATAAATACCCTTAGGAAAACATGTTAATGTTAGGAAGGATATGTATTGTGAACATGTTGTCTTTGAAGATTTCAGCTAATGCACAGGAGATGTTTCTCTGGCACCCTCCTAGTTTCAAAGATCTCCAACAGATAGGGTTCTTTCAAGCACATATTCAGACTGTTCATTAATGATATGAAAAGGTATGCTGCCTTGACCCCAAAAGACCTCTATTCTTGCCTTCAGACTTTGTGGGGTGGTTGCTGCGGTTAGTGGAGAAACATCCACCGCCAAGTTCATTAAGAGCGGCATTTTCAATATGACATTCAAATGGTGAAATAAACGTTTATCAGAAAATGTCTAAAAGTGCAAGTTCATAATGGAAGAAAGAACTAAATGTTTTCTAATATATGAAAATGCTGATTAAAAAAAATGTTTAGAAAGGATGCACTGCAAACATCTTAGACGATCAGAGATAAACGTTTCTGCCAATCGAAAATACACTATGAAAAATGTGCAACAGCGGTATTGGTCCCCGCATCGAGAAAACATCCACAGCAAAGGTAGGACATTCCCTCCAAGTGCAGAACGTGCATGTATACCTCTGCACATGGAGGAACGTTCTTCAGTGTGCACAGCTATGTCATTGTGAAGGGAGCCCAATTTATGAGTCAGAGCTCCTGTTCCTCCTGTGCTACAGAGACAAATCTCCAAGCACCAGCACCACCTGACTCCACACAATGTCTCCATGAAGGCCTGATGATCAATAAGGAGCAGCATGGAAAGGTGAGCATGAAACACTGTCTCCCAGGATCATAGCACCACTCATGTGCAAGCATCATGCATAGGCAGGGTCACATACAGAGAAGTCCCTTTGTTATAATACATTGTATTGATTTTTCATAAGAAAGAATAACAAAATATTGCTGAAATCAGGATGTACAGAATATCCAATGACAAGTTAAATTGCTTTGGATATCGACCCCCGTATTTTCAAAGCTGACATCTCATTTCTCTAAATATTAAAAATCAAATGTTTTTCCACTTGGGTTGGTCCTGATCTCTCTTTGTTAATTTTCTCCTGTGTTCTTTTCCAGGATCTAGTTTCCATTTTCTGCGTTTTCACTGTCTATCTTCTTCCCTTCTTCTCTTATATCTAATTTTGACTCTGGTCCATCTCATTTTTTCTCTCTTTCTCTCATCTGCTTTTTTTACCAGCTGTAGTTAGATTTTATTCCTTCTCCCCTCCGCCCCAGTTCTCAATCTATTCTCCTATTTACCAGCTTTTTTTTTTACTTACTGTGCTTACCTTCCTAGTTCTCCCAATCCTGTAGCTTATTCTTCCCCAAGTCTCCTGTTGCCTATATTTCATAGTCCTTCCCTACACCCCTTTCTGTGCACTCTGCTCCATGGATAAATCCTTCTTATCTGTTCCCTTCTCCACTACTGCCAACTCCAGACTTCGCGCCTTCTGTCTCGCTGCACCCTACGCCTGGAATAAACTTCCTGAGCCCCTACGTCTTGCCCCTTCCTTGGCCACCTTTAAATCTAGACTGAAAACCCACCTCTTTAACATTGCTTTTGACTCATAACCACTTGTAACCACCTGCCTCCACCTACCCTCCTCCTTCCTGTACACAATAATTGATTTGATTTGCTTACTTTATTTTTTGTCTATTAGATTGTAAGCTCTTTGAGCAGGGACTGTCTTTCTTCTATGTTTGTGCAGCGCTGCGTATGCCTTGTAGCGCTATAGAAATGCTAAATAGTAGTAGTAGTAGTAGTAGTTTCTAATCTCCCATTTCCAACCTTTGTATCCATTGCCTCCCCAGCTTAACTGTCTCTGACTCTCATCTCTTACCAACCCCAGCTTGATGTCTTATCCCCTTACTCAGGCTCCTATTTTCTGTTTTACTTTCATTATTTACACCCTTCCTGACTTCTTTCAAAGAGCTGTTTCCTTCCTTTGTTCCTCAACCTCTTCACAATCCTCCCTCTCTGTCCCCCTTTCTTTATCCTTTGCCCCTGCCTCTTCTTTCATACTTCCTTCTCCCCTTCTCCAGTATCCATCCACCTACCTCCTTCTCCAGTATTTATTTACCCTATTTTTCCTTCACCTTAAACCCAATACCTATCCAGAGCAAATTTACAATTGTGACGAGACAGGAGTTTGCTATCACATGCTTCCTGAGAAGACTTTAGCCAGTAAATCTGGGGAACAAAAGGCACAGGGTTTCAAATTGATGAAAGACAAGAGTGTCAGTAAGACACCATAGAGTTAAGTCTGTTTTAAAGACCTGGGCCCGCTTAGATTTATTTTGTCAAAATCCTCCTGGCACTAACTGACCTTTTATATTCATGCTGGTATCTAAGGATGGAACGCTGATAATGCTCTGTTCTTTTATTTTGGCTTCTTTTATTTGCCATGGATTGTTGATATTGTTTGATTTTCTGTCTGTTTTATGTTTTGAAAAAAAACCTTTAATAAAAATATGAATCAAAAAAAAAAATAAGACTGGCACGCACAAAGTAAAACTGCAATGCATAGAGAAATCGAGGTCTCCCTGGTGTTTCCATCACAGAAACTTACAAATGCTAGCATTTTCTTACCATCACAATAAAAATGTATAGATGACTGCCAACATTTTCGAGGAGTGGTTTCACAAACTTTTTGTGTCATCTGTGTGTGCATATTTAAGGAAGAAAAAGTTGGAACCTAAAGCACTTCTGCTACTGGACTACTGCCCAGCCCATCCCTCAGAAGAATACGTTATCAGCCGTGATAGGAAATTAAGGTCAGTTACCTCCCAAAAAACACCACCTCCAAGATTCAACCTTTGGACCAAGGTGTCATTCCAACATTCAAGATGCATTATCGCAGAAATTTAATAAACCTGATCATTGATGAGGAAATTACCATAACTGAATGTCTGAAAAAACTAACACTTGACAGTGTTTTCGATCTAGCAGGAAGGGCATAGGATGTAATAACACCATTTACAATTGAAAAGTGCTAGGAGATAGAGTCACATGAAGTATTTGCACCGGAAATAGGGGAACCGGAAGGTGAGTCAGACTCCAAAGAGAAGATGGAAGCTCTGTGTCAAGAATTGTTCGTGCAGTGTGGTATTGAGGACACTGTGAAATAGATTCATATTGACAAGTATCCTACATACAATCGTCTAAAAGACAAAACAATTGCAGCGAATGCTTTAAGTCATCATGCATATACTGAAATCTCAGGACAGCATGATTCTCCACCTTCACCACCAAAAATTGCATTGGCTTTAGCAGCAATGGATATTGTTATTCAATAGCTGTAATCTGAAAATGTGGACATGATTCATATTCTTCTTTTGAAATCGATTACTGAAATTGCAAAATGGAAGAAACGAGAAACATCAAAACAGTCAGCTCTGGACTCATTTACTAAACCAAGATGTTAATTATAGCCTGTGTTTTCTGTGTTGTGACCACATTCACATTTAATGTGTGGATATGATGTTTAATATTTTAAAGTCCATTTGATTTTTCAGTGAAACGTGCAGCCTTTTACTGGAGCCCAAGTGACGGTGAAGGTAACAGAGACCTACTACTACTACTACTAGTTAGCATTTCTATAGCGCTACAAGGCGTACGCAGCGCTGCACAAACATAGAAGAAAGACAGTCCCTGCTCAAAGAGCTTACAATCTAATAGACAAAAAAGTAAATAAAGTAAGCAAATCAAATCAATTAATGTGAACGGGAAGGAAGAGAGGAGGGTAGGTGGAGGCGAGTGGTTACAAGTGGTTACGAGTCAAAAGCAATGTTAAGAGGTGGGCTTTCAGTCTAGATTTAAAGGTGGCCAAGGATGGGGCAAGACGTAGGGGCTCAGGAAGTTTATTCCAGGCGTAGGGTGCAGCGAGACAGAAGGCGCGAAGTCTGGAGTTGGCAGTAGTGGAGAAGGGAACAGATAAGAAGGATTTATCCATGGAGCGGAGTGCATGGGAAGGGGTGTAGGGAAGGACGAGTGTGGAGAGATACTGGGGAGCAGCAGAGTGAGTACATTTATAGGTTAGTAGAAGAAGTTTGAACAGGATGCGAAAACGGATAGGGAGCCAGTGAAGGGTCTTGAGGAGAGGGGTAGTATGAGTAAAGCGACCCTGGCGGAAGACGAGACGGGCAGCAGAGTTTTGAACCGACTGGAGAGGGGAGAGGTGACTAAGTGGGAGGCCAGCAAGAAGCAGATTGCAGTAGTCTAAACGAGAGGTGACAAGGGTGTGGATGAGGGTTTTGGTAGAGTGCTCGGAAAGAAAGGGGCGGATTTTACGGATGTTGTAAAGAAAGAAACGACAAGTCTTGGCAGTCTGTTGGATATGAGCAGAGAAGGAGAGAGAAGAGTCAAAGATGACCCCAAGGTTTCGAGCTGAGGAGACAGGGAGAATGAGAGAGCCATCAACAGAAATAGAAAATGGGGGGAGCGGGGAGGTGGGTTTGGGGGGGAAAATGAGAAGCTCTGTTTTGGTCATATTTAATTTCAGGTGGCGTTGAGACATCCAGACAGCAATGTCAGACAAGCACGCTGAAACTTTGGTTTGGATGCTGGATATAATAAGGACTCACAACGCGGTATAAAAATTTTGTCCCCATCTTCCGTGTTATATTGGGTCTATGGTGTACATCCAAAGTAAAGTAACCCTGCTAGAACTCACTTGGGCATGAAGAGATTACAATGATAAGTCAGTTAGGGGTGCTCCTACCTGCACTGGCTCCCAAGGCAGCAGATGTTCCATTTATGCATCAGGCCTCTGGTGAAACTTCTTAGTAAAAATGTAGCAGAGACTGTAAGACAATTCTGATGGTCTGTGGGGCTAGGAATTATGAAGATTATTTATTTTGGACCATCTTCTGCCAGCAAATTCTGGATTGTTGGAAAGGCAGTCAGTTTGAAGTATAGTACTGCTTTTTGTGCCAAAGTAACTCTAGTTGGCTGTTGCAAAGCAGATTTGTAGTAAAATCAAAATGGTCCTGGGAAATCACAGTCACATTAGGCTTCTGTTCAATAGCTTTTAGGGTCCTGATAATTGGTGACTCTGTGGCACTTTGTTTAGAAAGCCTCCAAATGGCAATACGCAATTTAGAATGTCATGCAGAGATGGAAGAAATGATGAGATTCCAGCTGGGGACACCTTCTGTTGAACAAGCCCAAGTTCTACCTAAGCTTTAAAGTAATGGACATGGTACTTTGCTTTTTTTGGCTACTAGTCTATTTGCATTATAGATGATTTATAATTCTCCACTGGACTTTTAAACAGAAAATTAATTAGACACAAAAGATTGCTAGTTTCACAAGGAGACTAGTTAATAACCTATGGTCTGTATCTGGTAACTTTGCAACATATAATGTTATCTATCTATCTTCATAGATAGATAATGTTACACATTTCAATATGTTACCAGATACAGTACAGACAGTAGATTATTGTTTGGATAGTTAGCACTGGAGAACAAATTTGAGGAAAATTTGGGTTAATCTAATAGAATTTACTGTCCTGAATCAGAATATAACCTTGGCTGAAATGTGTGCTTCACTGTCCACATTAACCAATGTGAATTAGTGTAATTATTTCACAACATTCACTGTAATATGATTGTCAATTCAGCAATGTCAAAGTTTTGGGCTGATTTGTGTTTATATTCAGTGTCAGGAGTTTCACTGATTAAAGTCCAACAGTAATTAGCCAGCATGCTTGGACTCCACTTCCCCTGATATCATTTTTCCATTGTTGCGATGTCTTGTTGAAACCTCTCACCATGTTCACCACTGACGTCTCTGAAATTGGCAGGGAAGAAACCCAGGTGTGACTGTAAGAAATTTATCTTTAGTGATGTATTGCATGTCATCATGCAGTCATTGAGTGTAGCATAATTCAACATCTTGTTGCTACCCAGAAAGTTTTGCATCGTATCCTTTATGGACTTCCAGGACACCAGCTCAACATTGTCGAATAGCCTCTCAAATTCAGTCCTTCATTACTTCCCTGATCTGAGGACCAACAAAAGTGCCTTTCTTAATTTTGGCATCACTAATACATGGAAACCTTTCTATCAAGTATTGAAATCATTTCCTTTTCTTATTCATAGCTTTGATCAAATTCTTAATGAGTCCCAACTTGATATGAAGGGGTGTTAAGAAGAACTTCATCGGATTTACAAGTGGCTCATGTGCTACTTTCTTCTGGTCAGGTAACAAGTGTTTGTAGAGTGGCTATTATTCCTTGTTGACGATGGTGTAAATGTCTGCTCTCCCCATATCATTGAGACAAGCTCTCAGATTACCTGCACATGATGCACAACAAATACGGAGAGCCCAGCTTTTGTCTTGCTTGCCAACTTTACATCTAAAATACAGTTCTTCACCAATGGAGTCATGTTTTTTCTTTACGCTTTCAGACAGAACTCACCACAAAAGTAGCAGAACGTATTGGCATGATTAATACATTTCTATAATATTTTCAGTTTAATTAACCATCAGGTCATGAAATTACTAGCTATTCATCAACTTCTCCTAGAAGCAATACATTAAAAAATAGGGCTAAATGACATCATAATATATTTAAAATGAATGACATTCCTTTACTAGTAATGTCGTGTTGACACACATGTATTGTAAGAAAGTTCTGAAAATTTCTGGAAAACCATTTGTTATAGAAAACCTTTGATGTCATTTCTGTGATCAGCATCCAAAAATCTATAAGAAACACCCAATCTCATTACAGAAACAAAAATCATGCAGATAGATAGCTAGACTATTGCATTTGAATTTAATTTAAATTCTGATTTTTTTATATGCCCAATTCCCTCCAGGTTAGCACCAGTCAAGCCATTGCTGGTGTTTTTCTTTTTCCCCCAGAAATGGCGCATGCTTGGGGCAGGACTACCACCAGCGGCTGTGTTGGGCCGGCGGTAGTCCCAGAAGTGCAAGCGGTAGCTCTCTGTAAAAGGGCCCCTAAATATTCTAAAAAATAGTTAGAAATGTGGATAGAGATATATACACACGCTCACAGTTGGCTAAAATAGATAGGGTCCACCTATAAGTTCAGCTAAGGGAACAGATACTTTTTTCAGGGGTAAAGTTGCTGCTTTACAGGTTAAGAGCCATGATTGCAAAAAATAGGATGAGGCCACACAGAATGTACAGCAAGTGTGAGATAATCACACCAAGTTTGAATTGTGGACTGTGAAAAATTGGGAGAAGCTCTTCTGAAGCTGGAAGTCTGGGCAGCCAAATGTCATATGAAACTTAATGTGGACAAATGCAAAGTGATGCACATTGGGAAGAATAATACAAATCATAGTTACCTGATGCTAGGGTCCATCTTGAGAGTCAGCACCCAAGAAAAGATCTAGGTGTCATTGTAGACAATACGCTGAAATTTTCTGCCCAATGTGCAGCGGCAGCCAAAAAAAGCTGGATGCTAGGAATTATTAGGAAATTATTAGGAAAAGGATGGTAAATAAGACCAAAAATAATATAATGCCTCTATATCGCTCCATGCTGTGACTTCACCTTGAGTACTGTGTTCAGTTCTGGTCACCTTATCTCAAAAAAGATATAGCAGAAACAGAAAAGATTCAAAGAAGAGCAACCAAAATGATAAAGGGGATGGAACTCCAACAGGGCTGCCGAGAGAAAGAGCTGGGCCCAGGGCAGGGCCGCCGCCATGGGCCCTCCTCCCACTTGGGATGCAGCTGCTGGGCCTGCCCCCCCCCCCCAACCACACTTGGGATTCAGCCGCCGCTGCTGTCCCTACCCCCTACATCAGTGCGTCTGCGCCTCCCTGGCCTACAAGGGGTGCCCAGCACCACGGTCTCTCACCTGCTCCAGTGTGCCGGGACAGAGACAGACCCCATGGTCCGGTGCTGGGCCCCCTTGGAGGCTGGGCCTGGGGAATTTCCCCCCCCCCCCCCCCCCTCTCTATGCGGCCCTGCCGCTCATATGAGGAAAGACTAAAAAAGATTAGGGCTGTTCAGCTTCGGAAGATATGACTGAGTTCTACAAAATCCAAGTGGTATACAACAAGTAAAAGTGAATCCATTTTTTGCTCTTTCAAAAAGTACAAAGGCTAGGGGACACTCAATGAAGTTATATAGAAATACTTTTAAAACAAATAGGAGGAAACATTTTTCATTCAATGAATAGTTAAACTCTGGAACTCGTTGCAAGAGGATGTGGTAACAGCAGTTAGAATATCTGGGTTTAAAAAAGGCTTGGACAAGTTCCTGGAGAAAAAGTATATAGTCTGCTATTGAGATAGACATGGGAAAGCCATTGCTTGCCCTGGGATTGGTAGCATGGAATGTTGCTAGTATTTTGGTTTCTGACAGGTACTTTGACCTGGATTGGCCACTGTTGGAAACAGGATACTGGGCTAGATGGGCCATTGGACTGACACAGTATGGCTATTCTTATGTTGTTATGTTAATCTAAAATATGTTGGCAGTATTGTACAAAAGTACATAAGCATTGCCATGCTGGGAGAGACCAAGGGTCCATCGAGCCCAGCACCCTGTCACCGACAGCGGCCAAAAGAACAAGCAATTTGTCCCACCCATCCTAGAAATACTGTATTCCCTCGTCCATTCAATAACATTCTATGGCTTTTTCCTCCAGGAAGCCGTCCAACCCTTTTTTGAAGTCCGCTAAGTTAACCGCCTTAACCACCTTTTCCGGCAGCGAATTCCAGAGTTTAACTACATGTTGAGTGAAGAAAAATTTCCTCCGATTCATTTTAAATTTACAACACTGCAGCTTCATCACATGCCTCCTTGTCCTAGTATTTTTGGAAAGCATAAACAGACGCTCCACATTGATCCGTTCCATTCCATTCATTATCTTATAGACCTTTATCATATCTCCCCTCAGCCGCCTTTTCTCCAAGCTGAAGATCCCCAGCCTCTTCAGCCTATCCTGATAGGGAAGCCGTCCCATCCCTTATATCATCTTTGTCGCCCTTCTCTGTACCATTTCCAATTCCATTATGTCTTTTTTGAGGTGTGGTGACCAGAATTGAACACAATACTCGAGGTGCGGTCGCACCATGGAGCGATAAAACGGCAGAATAATATCCTTATTTTTGTTTTCCATCCTTTTCCTAATGATACCCAACATTCTATTTGCTTTCCTAGCCACAGCAGCACATTGAGCAGAAGTTTTCAACGTATCATCAACAACGACACCTAGATCCCTTTCTCGGTCTGTGACTCCCAACGCTGAACCTTGCACGACGTAGTTATAATTTGGGTACCTCTTTACCACATGCATCACTTTGCACTTGTTCACATTAAACGTCATCTGCCATTTAGATGCCCAATCTTCCAGTCTCGTAAGGTCCTCTTGTAGTTTTTCACAATCTTCCCGCGATTTGACTACTTTGAATAAATTTGTGTCATCGGCAAATTTGATTACCTCACTAGTTACCCCATCTCTAGGTCATTTATGAATATGTTAAAAAGCAGAGGTCCCAGCACTGATCCCTGAGGGACCCCGCTAACTACCCTTCTCCATTGCGAATATTGACCTTTTAGTCCTACTCTCTGTTTCCTATCTTTCAACCAGTTTTTAGTCCACAGTAAGACACTACCTCCGATCCCATATCCCTCTAATTTCCTCTATAGTCTTTCATGAGGGACCTTATCAAACGCCTTCTGAAAATCTAGATACACAATATCAACCAGCTCACCTTTGTCCACATGTTTGTTTACCCCTTCAAAGAAATGCAGCAGATTGGTGAGGCAAAACTTCCCTTCACTAAATCCATGTTGACTTTGTCCCATTAGTCCATGCTTTTGAACGTGCTCTGTAATTTTGTTCCTGATTATAGTCTCTACCATTTTGCCCGGCACCAACGTCAAACTCACCGGTCTATAATTTCCCAGGTCTCCTCTGGAACCTTTTTTAAATATCGGCGTTACATTGGCCACCCTCCAATCTTCCGGTACCATGCTCGATTTTAAAGATAAATTACAAATCAATAACAGTAGCTCCGCCAGCTCATTTTTTAGTTCTATCAGTCCTAGGGTGAATACCATCCGGTCCAGGAGATTTGCTACTCTTCAGTTTGCAGAACTGCTCCATTACGTCTTCCAGATTTACAGATATTTCAATAAGTTTTTCCGACTCTTGAGCTATGAATGCCCTGTCCGGCACTGGTAACCCACCCAAATCTTCCTCGGTGAAGACCGCGGCAAAGAACTCATTTAGTTTTTCTGCTATTTCTTTGTCTATTAAACTGATATATCACCTCAGTGGAGGGATTATTGTAACATAGAGGAAGAAGGAAAAAATAAATTAATACTTACCTGGATCATCTGGGTGATTTTAGAAAGGTTTTGGGGGGGGCTCAGGAGCGATTGGCTGAGGTGGAAGGCTGCAGGAGGCAGTGAGGTGGCCGGTTTTACTCGGCCCGTGTTAAGCAGGGAAGAGGAGCGCTGCAGGAGGAAGCGCTACGAGACCCAGCAATGCTGCTTGGGGTGGATTTCGGGCCCGCGCTGGTGGCTGCGGTGGAGCGGAGCCCGGGGATGGTTGGGCACGTCCCCAGGAGGGAAGAGGCTTTCAGGCCTGAAACGGAGCTGCTGCGGGAGTTGCGGGGAGGTTCGGGGCACGCCAAATGTTTCCAGCCCTGTTGATGGGCCCGGGGCTCGCCGGGCATTCTCATGGCCATTTTGAGGCCAAATTGTGGTAGGGGAGGCGCCCCGGAGAGGGTTGGGTGTTCCGGGCAGGAGGTGGTTGCTGGGTGTCCGACCGCGATAGCGCGGGACGCCGAAGAGGAAGGGGAGACCCCAGCAGCCGAGAGCCAACGTTCCCGGAGAAGATGGCCGGCGAAGAGGACATCGCGGAGTGTGGGCGCGCGTGCATGAGGCAGCGCACCTCATGCATGAATTGGGGGCACGCATTGTTCTGGTTAGGCCGAAGCCTGGGCCTAAATTTTGGGCCCGGACTCGGAAGTTTTTATTTTTGGGCTCCGTTTTTGGCTACAGACGTCAGGGATCGGATTCGAGGGCAGTCTTCGTGTAAGGAGAAAATCTATTTCAAGGTAAGGGGTTTTTAAACCCAAAATTGTATTTAATGTATTTTAAAATTGTAAAAGTTGTGTTTTTGATTTTTAAAAATTAAATGGTTAATCCTTTTTTAATTCTGTTCGCAGATTTGGGGTCGGGGATTTTAGTTGATTTTTCTAGTGGGTTAGTTTGTGAATTTTAAAATTTTTAGGGGGGTTTTGGGGGTCTGGTTTTAAGGGGTTAATGAAGGGTTAAATTTTTGAATTCGACGGAGTAGGTTCAGGGGGGGGTGTTTGAATTTTTGAGGTACTTTTAAAATAATTTTGGAATTTTTAACAGGGGTTTTTGGAAGGTTATTGTGGGGCGGAGGTTAAAAATAGGTAGTTTTAAATTTTAAAAACATAGGTTAATAGGGGAAGGGAAGTTTGATTTTTGGGGAAAATTTGAGGTGGTTCGGTGGGAATTTGGAAGGATTTTATTTATTTATTTTTTTTTTTCCATTAATTTCTATGGGAAATCATGAATTAAAATGGAGAATTAGCAGTGCTTCTCAACATTCCGAATGTCAGCAGGAAAGTTTGGAATGCTGAGAAAGCTTTGGGATTGGCTGGGTGGGCTTGGAACCCCAAGCCAAAGGGTCCGTTTCTTAGGTAACGATCAGAGAGGCAGTTGGCAGAGCGCTGGTGACTGTGAAGGTGAGAGGAGGTGTTCTTGGTTGTGTGGCAGTGACAGTGATTAAGGAGTGGATTTTGTGGTACTGTAAAGGTTGATGATGACTGCTTTGTTGAGATTGGTGGTAGATGGGGTATTCTATGAAGGGTGGATGCTTGTGAAAGGTGATTTGTGAGAATTTGGGGGTATTTGAAGGGAATCTTGAGGGTGTGAATAGGTGGTGTCAATGGTTGAATTGGTGAGTGGCTAAAGGAGTGGAATGAAATGGTGTTTGCATGATAAGAGCTCATTAGTTCAGGGAAATACAAGTAAGACTAGGGTTGTTAGTGAGGGCATAATTATTTTTATTTTGTTAGTTAATTGAAGCCCAGTGTATTTAAACCAGAATATTAATGACACTTAGTTTGGGGGGAATATTGTTAGGAAGTCACGGTTTTCCGTCAAGTTTATTTGGTTAAGTGTGAGATGTAGGGAGAAGAAACGCCAGTGACAAGGAAGATCCTGAAAACATCTTGGGCCCCGACGCAAGACAGATTTCAAGCAAAACCAACTTGAGGTGGCAACAGCAGCTAAGTGGTGACTAAATCAAATAGAAATAAAAACTAATACTTACATGGTGTGGCAGCAGATCCGTGACTTCTGCAAGACACAAAGAGAGCACACAAAGAATCATTCTCTTGTTGTAATAGGTTGAGGTTTATGGTTAGAAAAAGAGTATATTTAACGTTTTGGATTTAGAGTAAGAAAAACTAGACTTATCTGATAAATGGGTATTTAGTTGAGTTCCAGAACTGGTTCTACAAGAGAAAGAAATCAGACGGAAAATCATTCACTGTTGATAAAGTTTGTAAGGAAAGAAATGTTTTAAGGGAAAAAAATATATTTATTAAATATTTATCTTTTGGGTTATGAAATAAATGTTGTTTTTACTGAAACCAAAGAACTGAATTTGTGTCTTCCTAATACAAGTGGAATCCAACTTTAGTTTATTTTTCCCTGTTCATTCTTAGAGAGTGAGCAGCGAGGTTAGAGAACCTGAATCATTCCCTGGATTCTGTGCTGTGTGATCCTTACCTGGCTCGGCTACAACCATCAGGATTTGGGGTTGCACACCTATTTAACAGAACACAGAGGGGTGATTACATTATCCCATGGTATATTCTGGTGTGGAATATAGTTAGGTGTGAAAACAGCTGGAACTGTTTCAAATTTGGTGTCAGCAGGTTAGTTTTTCCTTCCTCATTGCAGAGCTTGGCCAACACATCCCTCTTGTCCATCTGTTATGTGTTCATGGTCTCAAGGCTCCTTACATTGTCCTATACTTTCTCTTCATTTATGTTCACTAGTGTCTCTGTTTCTATGAGGTTTGTTTTGGTGGGGGGGAAGGTTACCAATTTTTATGGTTCTGTATACCACCTTGATGTTCAACTTCTTGTTCAATAGGCTGTATACCAAGTAAATAAATACATTCATCTCAGAAATGACATCAGAAAGTGCAAGCTTTGGGGGTGGAGATGGGGATCCTTCAGGGATGAGCTTCTGGGAAGAAGCATCTTTACTTAGGAGGGGGTTTTACTGAAGGTGGAATTTCACTTAGGGCAAGGTCTTGAATAGCATTCGAAGAATCCTGCCTGATGGAGGCTTAGATTAGAGAGTGAGAACAATTTCACCAATGGAAAAGAGTCCTGTTGGAGAAGTCAGGGTCTTTCCAGGACAGGATGGTATTGTTTTGGGAGGGTGATATTCTTGCTGGGGGGCTGACACAGAAGATTTGTTGGGGTGGATTGAGACCTACTTGGTTTAGACCGTGAGCGTTGAGGGTAGACTGGGACACAGTGGCCCTTTGAGTGTTTGGGGAGAGGGTCTTGAGGACCCAATAAGGGCTTCTACTAGGCATTTCAAGTCATAATATCCTATATAATAAAACTCACCCTCAACGTTCTGAGGACACTGACGTCAGTGTCACTTCCTTCGGGCACTTCCTTCGGGTTCGATGGGTTCGTGGTGGTGAAGCCAGCGAAATCACTGTCTCTGGGCCCCGCCCTCGCGTCAAACGTGATGACGTCGAGGGCGGAGCAATGACATCACAGAGCGAGGGCGGAGCAATGGCGTCAGTGGCTTCACGACTCAGGAGATGAAGGTGGCGTGCGTTGACGAGGTGCGGAGCAATGGCGGTCAGTGGCTTCACAACGCCGAAGGGGTGGGTAGGGAGGGGGGGGGTTCGGGAGGAAAACCTTGCTAGCGCCTGTTTCATTTGCTCCAGAAATGGGCGTGTTTTACTAGTCTATTATAAAGTATGGTACCTACCAGAAAAATTATTCCTTTTTGGTTTAGCTCACAATGGTGCATTAAAAGCTGCTAGAGGAGGTGTGTTAGATTCAGGTACAGTGGGTATTTCCCTGTCTCCAATTTATATTTGAGGAATGGATTTTTGAACAATTTGCTCAAGGTCACAGTGGTTCTGAAAGCACTGTTCTAACCACTAGCCTACTCCTCCACTCTTTTACAACCTTTAGGGCATCAGGAACTAAAATGGCTGCTAATACCAACGTTAGCAGATTATTTAATGCAACTTTGTTCATAGACCCCTAAATCTGTTACTGTGTAAAAGTGAAAGTAAAACATCATAATTTTAGCTTTTATTTTTTCATAATGATTAGGTTGAGTGCCATAGGTGCTAAAAATTAGTAATCTGAGAACACAAACATAAGGAGCTCAACCTAGACATCTTATTTGAATGAAATAGATTGCTTTTGTTCTTCAGTGCCATACAGATGATGGCAGGAGACTGGCAGAGTGTCAGAATGAAACTGTTCCTCATTTTCAAAGGAGGTCACTAGCTAATTACTATACTCTGCAGGTGTGTTGAGAGAAGCCAGGCGTAATCAATAGCTGTAATTAATCTGCTAAACTCATGCAGTAAAGAGCTAACAGTTGCCCATTAGAAATGGACAAACACAACAAAAGCAGCAATGATTATCTCTTTTAAATATTGAATATCCATGGCAATAATTAGATATCCAAACAAGTTGTAAGGCAGGACATCAGATGATATACCCAGTCCTCAGATTTATAAATTCAGAGCTACCATGTTACCTTATTCTAGGAGGCAGGCTTTATGTCCAGTCCTGGATTTAAAATAATATCCTAAAGCGGGAGTGTCAAAGTGTTTTATATGTTTTATTATACAGTTGCAAACCCCTGACACAGCCTCTAGAGAGGCGAAACTTGGCCACATCAGTTACTGTTTTAAAGTGGCAAGAATAAACGTCATTTTAACCTTTGAAGATGTGTGTTCTGGTTTTTTTGGACTGCATTGTTTTAATCTCCAGAACTCTGGTTTCCTCTTCTGGACTTCATCACCAAACTGCTGGGGAAAATGTGCAGCTGGCTGACTACCGGTGCCAGAAGCGACAGCTGCTGTGTGAGGGCGTGGAAATTAAGCTGCAGAGACTCCAGGTCCAAGAGGACGGCCTGCAGTTGCTGCATACCATGCAGCAGAAGAGCCAGAATGCTGGCCATAATATCTGGCAGCAGCCTCTGGGGATCCAGCGAGATCTCCGTGATTACACTCGGGCCTTGTCCAACACACTGTCCACCCAGCAGATGCCTGACCCTCCTAGTGGAACCAGGGAGGCTACCATTCCTGCAGCACCACTCTTCACACCTGTGACAAGTAGCACCAGTGCCCACACCACCCAGCTCAGCTTCACAGCAACCACCTCAGCTGCGGAGAAGCAACTGCCATCCACAGGACCCCAGGCCAGTGAATCAATCAGGTCCCTCAGAGCCAGCACACACTGCTTTGCTGGATGCTGGGCCCAGCAGCAGCTGAGTCACAGAGCCAACCAGGTGACCAGATTTTCAAGGAGCAGCAGAGGCAGCTGCATCTACTAATGGCTCTGAGGGCAGGGACAGCCTCCACAGGGGAGAACTCTGACACTATCTTTGCTGCTGTAAGGCCTGGACCATATCCAGCAGCTAGAGGTAAGGGTGGTAGAGGTTGCCTCCAGAGAAGATGGAGGGGGAGGGAGAGGATGAAGTAGGGCTGTGAGGAACCTGTCAACTATGCTGTGGTGGTGTGTGTGCTATGGTAGGGAGGGGGTGGGGATGCTGGGGGAGGAAAGGGGAGAGGATGGGATGGTAGGGGGATATAAAAGTTATGGGAAGTCTTTTACTAAGCTGTGGTAGCCTTTTTAGCTCATGGTCGAAATCAGCTGGCGATAAACGCCGAGATGCCCATTATATTCCAAACAGTTTTAGGGTCTCTTTTACTAAACCATGGGCTATGTCACATTTGCCATATAGGAATCACTAGCATGGTTTAGTAAAGGGGGCCCTTAGTTTGTTTTAATATCAGATGGGATATTAGAAGATTTTGCAGGATCTGGTGTGTGTAGAGATGGTTGTCATTATAATAGAATTGTATCTGATCAGGTCTAAATAATGAGACACTACCTCTTGAGGGGGTCTTTAAATATAACTAATTGTTTCTATAGATGTGTGTGGTTTAGTATTGGTTAAGTGTTGGTTAAGTGTTTGAAATAATTGATTTTAAAATACGTAACATGTCACCCATGACATAGAAATCCATTTTTAGATTCACATGAAGGAATTGCTTGTCAATAAAAGTAGCCAGCATCCCTTCCCCAAGCCTCAATCCCTTCACCATTGTGCCAAATTTATACGCAAAATACTCCATGAGAAAAACCTCACTCATTGACCTTCACTCTCACTCTTTGGGATGGACCACCGTAGGCATCTCTGTACTCTGGTCCAGCAACTTCTTTATCCCCCAACCTCCTTGCTTCCAGCAAAGAAAAAAGTGGTATAAAGGTGTGGAGCTGCTGTCTAGACCACACAGCTGATGGCTCTGTTGGTCCCGCCCCCTTCTGTATGGACTTCCTATTCCTGAGGGACAGAGCCATGAGCGGCATGACCTAAACAATGACTGTGCATTTATGCCATATGTTTCGGTAGGGGGCTAAGGAAGTTGTGCTACTGGACAGGGTCCCATAGGTGGTTAAAGCGGCCCTGATGCTACCCTTTAGAGCAGATTTTTCTCTGCTAAAACCCTTACCACATCTGGTACTTAGATTAGTGTAAATGAGGAAAAATAGAATAAATAAATAAATACTGCTAGACAAAGTGACTGCTGTGGTTTGGAGAAAGGACTAGGGAACTGTGTCTTTAAGAAGGGATAGAGTTTATTTGTGCAGTGTTTGAAGTTGTGGCATGTGCAGGGTTTAGAACTTTCACATACATGAGCCTGGTAGAATGAGTGATGTCATCAGAAAAGTTCAGTTGTATGAGTCAGTTGAAAAACCTGAAGAGAGACAGAGGCAAGTGTGGCTGTAGTCTGAGTTTTAGGTTAAATTAACAGGAAAAAAGGTTATAGGTCTCTAATTTCAGGATTTTTAGTAGTCTGGAAGACTAAGAGTATTGTTCCAGTGAGAAAGTAGAAAGGAAACTTCTGTTTGTAGGGAGTGAGAAAAACGTTGTGAACTAGAAATTTATTTCAGTTGAAATAACTCTGAAAAGAGTTTGAAGAGCTTGGGATTTCAGAGAAACAACATTCTCCTGAAGGATATGACAGGGGATTATTAAAGAAAGTCATTAATTTCATGATTTCATTTTTAAAAGAAGCTGGTGTTTTGAGAGGCTGGTTTTAGAGAAAAGAGAGCCTTTTAAAGACCTGATTCAGGGAAGAGTCACAGTTTAGGGGAAACTGTGTTTTGTTTTTAAGTGATTTTCTGATAACTTTCCTGAGTTTCTTGGGAGAAAGGGAAAAGCAGAGCTGAAAAACTGTTTAGAATGCCCAGTGCTGCATTGAAGCTGAAGTGACCTAAAGCTTGAGGCAGCTTTAGAATGTTGGGGTCTGCAGTGCTGGAAGCAGCATAGAACCTTCAGTGCTACACTGAAACTAAAGAGGCAGCTTGGAAGCTGCTTAGAGACTGACGAAACTTGAACCTTGCTATTTAGTAGACTTTATGGTTTCTTAAGTGAGAAAGGTTTGTGTGCTGCATTGTTGTGTGGAGCATTGTTGAGAGTTAACTGTTTAGTGTGCATTAAAAGATTTTATGGGATTTTTTTGGATATTAGCACAGGGACAAATAATTTGGAATGCTCTCCCAAGACCCATCCGAGCTATTAATAACTATTTACCTTTCAGGAACATGTTAAAGTCCCATTTTTTTCAAGCAAGTTTACCCTAATGGACCAGCTTAATTCCACCAGATCACCTACGATAATCCTGCTAAGACGTCGATGCTTACTCTGACCCCAATGTTATATTCAATCCCTCATCTTCTTCCCTCCATCCTTTACCATTTCCCTCCCATTATCCTTCCCTTTCACCTATCATATCCTTGTCTACCTTCCCTATTCTAGTTCATTACGTTCTTTTACATTATGCCTTTCATAATGTAAGTAGTTATGATCAGTGGCGTAGCTACGTGGGGCCTGAGGGGGCCGGGGCCCCCGCAGATTCACCCCAGGACCCCCCTCCCGGCGAACCCGCCCCCGCCGCCGCCTACCTTTACTTTTGCTGGCGGGGGATCCCATTCCTCGCCAGCCGACGTCTTCTCAGTCCTTCCTGCACTTCAATTTGTTTGCTGACGTCCTGCACGTAATTATACGTGCAGGACGTCAGACTCAGAGAACAGTTCTGTTCTCTGAGTCTGACGTCCTGCACGTACAACGTGCAGGACGTCAGCAAACAAATTGAAGAGCGGGAAGCGACTAAGAAGAAGACGTCGGCTGGCGGGGAGTGGGATCCCCCGCCAGCAAAAGTAAAGGTAGGCTGCAGCGGCGGCGGGTTCGCGGCGGGAGGGGGGGCGGCAATGTCGGCGGTGGGGGGGGCGGCGCCGGGGGGAGGGCTAAAATGTGCCCCCTCCCCCCGGGCTCGGACCCCTCTCCCACGGAAGGCTGGCTACGCCCCTGGTTATGATCATCACAATTTATAATACTGTTCCTACATGTCCTTGTTTTTACTGTAATCTTTACCATGTAAGATTACTACTACTACTACTACTACTATTTAGCATTTCTATAGCGCTACAAGGCATACGCAGCGCTGCACAAACATAGAAGAAAGACAGTCCCTGCTCAAAGAGCTTACAATCTAATAGACAAAAAATAAATAAAGTAATCAAATCAATTAATGTGAACGGGAAGGAAGAGAGGAGGGTAGGTGGAGGCGAGTGGTTGCAAGTGGTTACGAGTCAAAAGCAATGTTAAAGAGGTGGGCTTTCAGTCTAGATTTAAAGGTGGCCAAGGATGGGGCAAGACGTAGGGGCTCAGGAAGTTTATTCCAGGCGTAGGGTGCAGCGAGACAGAAGGCGCGAAGTCTGGAGTTGGCAGTAGTGGAGAAGGGAACAGATAAGAAGGATTTATTCATGGAACGGAGTGCACGGGAAGGGGTGTAGGGAAGGACAAGTGTGGAGAGATACTGGGGAGCAGCAGAGTGAATACATTTATAGGTTAGTAGAAGAAGTTTGAACAGGATGCGAAAACGGATAGGGAGCCAGTGAAGCGACTTGAGGAGAGGGGTAGTATGAGTAAAGCGACCCTGGCGGAAGATGAGACGGGCAGCAGAGTTTTGAACCGACTGGAGAATGCTTTCTTTTACTATGTAAGCCGCACTGGACCTGCTGTATATGGGAAAGAGCAGGGTACAAATGTAATAAATAAATAAATAATTGTATTTTGTTTTCAGAATTAGTTAGTATACACGGCTTTTCTGCCAAAGAAGACACTGATTCAGCTGCACCCACAGCGGGAATCAGGGTCTTCCTTCTTTGATTTCTTTGAGAAGATTAGTAGGTTCTGAAGACATCCTAAAGATCCAAGGAGGGGATCCAGAGACTGAACCAGCTGCTGAGAACCTAAGGTACCCACCGCAAGAAAGCGATGGAGCCGGTGAAGTTCTTTTCAATATATATATATTTTTGTATGTATGCACACTCAGTTTTCATTTTTAAATGCAAATGTCAGTATTGGTGGCATTTTTACATGGACATTGGGCCAGGGCAGAGCAATACTAAAGTGAAAAGCTGTACTTGAAAATTAGGATGTTAGAATAATTTATGTTAGTTTTTTTAATAAACGTTAATTTGTAACAATTTCCTTGATTTGGTAAAGGCTCTGATCATTATTTCTGTGGGGAAACACTGTGACGTTTTTCAGAGCCTGTGCCTTCAAGTGAGCGCACTTATTACATCATAGTGGGGGTTTACATTAGCACAGGAAAATCTGAAGTAAACCATCACACTAAAGAAGCAAAAAATATTGCATCTGTCTTTCAGTCCATCAAAAGATGTCATTTTTAAGCAATGAATGTAGTTCTGGCACACAATCAGCTGTGTTCATACAATAGTTTTAGTACTCTATGATTTTTGGAGTTCACATCGGCCTTATGTTTTCTAGTATTTGCACAAATATGCTCTATATATACTGTCTAAAACAACTCATGCACTACAGCATTGTTTTCTTGCTGCCCTTTAAAGAGTATTGTAACCTACTAAGATACCACTTTACTCCAGGACTTACTAAAACACTGCAGTGCATTTACTGAAGGAGAAATATGCTTTCCTTCGGCATCTTGAGCTACTTTGGGTTTATTGCTGCATGACTGCACAGAAGCCTCTGACTGTTCTGTGTTAACCCTCTGTCTTTAGGCTGCTTCTAGGAATTCTCTCCAGCTGAACTTTAAACAGAGCATATCAGGTAATTCAATCTTCCCAAGTCCATTTACAAGACACCAAAAGCCCACTGCACAGACTAACATCTTGTTCAAATATTTTTCAGATAGTAAAGGAAGTGGCAGAACAATGCATGTTCCAGCTTTTCATTGTCCTTCAGAGGCAGAAGCCATGAAAAGGTTATATGATGCCAGCTGTAAAAGTAATAGGTGTTAGGGGAGGCAAATTTCAAACAGTGGCATATTTGTAAAGCATATGCACCTTCCATTTGTACAGCTACTTTTACCATGCCCATCTTACGCCTAGGAACACCTCCCCAGTAAATGGGTGCATTGCCCATTTGTGCATAATAGTGGTCGATTAAAAAAAAAATAACTCTGCACAGAAAACCCTGTTTTATGTGTGGAAATTCCTTTGGAATTGGTTCCTGGTGTTGGGATGTAGAGACTTACGTGTCAAAAAAATGTGACAGGTTGCCATTTGTACAATTCTGTGTGCTCATCAAACAAAAAACAAACAAAAAAACACGCTGAAAAGGTTCTAGAAGCTTCAAACTAGTTTAGATTCCTCCCCCTCCCCCCACCCTGACACAATACTATATATATACTACTGTGTCAGTAGTGTAAATTCCAGCATGAATCATATGAAAACTATCTAAGATTCCTGGTTGGACAAGCTAATGCTCTCTTGGAGGTTATGTGGAGGGGCATTTTCGATGTGACATATAAGTCCAACTTTGGATGTTTTTCTCCAAACTTCCAGAATCCAGATGGTGAATATAATGATTTTCGGAACACCAAAATATCTTCTTTTTTTTTTTGTAATGGCCACTTGCTACATTTTTTTGTGCTCTGTGCATTTTTCTTTTTAGTCCATTTTTGAAAAAAAAATGTCCACGTGAAAAAAACACAAAATCAAGCCATTGGAATGTAGGAGGAGCCAGCATTCTTAGTAGACTGGCCACACAGGCATCCCAGCAGAGCAGTGGGGCACCCTAAACATGCGTGGGATAAACACAAAGGAATCCTGTTTAGAAGGAATGGATCTATGGAATCTTAGCAGAGATTGGGTGGCGACGCCAGTAATTGGAGAGTAAAACCAATGCTGGGCGGACTTCTTTGGTCTGTACCCTGATCATGGCTGAATAGATATGGATGGGCTGGAGTGTAAATTTTAAGGGGCTTCGATATTAGCTTCAGAACTTTTAGTACAGGAATAGTGCCCTGAGAAAGGCAGGGACAAATCAAACTCAGGTATACATTTAAAGTAGTACATACCATGTAAAATGAGTTTATCTTGTTGGGCAGACTGGATGGACTGTTCAGGTCTTTATCTGCCGTCATTTACTATGTTACTATCCAGCTCATTTTCGAAAGAGAAGGGCGCCCCATTTTTCGACACAAATCGGGAGATGGGCACCCTTCTCGCAAGGCCACCCAAATCGGCATAATTGAAAGCCGATTTTTTGACTCCCTTGACAGCTTTCCATCGCGGGGACGACCAAAGTTCACGGGGGCGTGTCGGCAGGGTAGCGAAGGTGGGACTGGAGCAGGACTGGGGCGTGATTAGGAGATGGGCGTCCTCGGCCGATAATGGAAAAAAGAAAGTTGGCCCTGACAAGCACTTGGCCAACTTTACTTGGTCCATTTTTTTTCATGACCAAGCCGTGAAAAGATGCCTGAACTGAGCAGATGACCACCGAAGGGAATCGGGGATGACCTCCCCTTACTCCTCCAGTGGTCACTAACCCCCTCCCACCATAAAAAAACAGGTTAAAAATACTTTTTTGCCAGCCTCTATGCCAGCCTCAAATGCCATACTCAGGTCCATCACAGCAATATACAGGTCCCTGGAGCAGTTGTAGTGGGTGCAGTGTACTTCAGGCAGGCGGACCTGGGGGGGGGGGATTTGGGGGGCTCAGCACCCAAAGTAAGGGAACTGTGCACCTGGGAGCAATTTCTGAAGTCCACTGCAGTGCCCCCTAGGGTGCCCAGTTGGTGTCCTGGCATGTCAGGGGGACCAGTGCACTACAAATGCTGGCTCCTCCCATGACCAAATGGCTTGGATTAGGCCATTTTTGAGATGGGCGTCCTTAGTTTCCATTATCGGCGAAAGCCAATGTCAGCCATCTCAAGGGCGGCCATCTCTAAGGTCGACCCAAATGTTGAGATTTGGGTGCCCCCGATCATATTATCAAAAAGAAAGATGGCCGCCCATCTTGTTTCGATAATACGGTCGGGGATGCCCCTTTTCGGGGCCATCCTTAGAGATGGGTGCCCTTATAGATGGGCACCCCCATTCAATTATGCCCCTCCACGTTACTATGAATTGTCAAATATACGCATCAGGTTTGTTTACTTTTTTAGAAAGATATATATCATTTTTCCATGTTTTAAAGACATACAATGTTACAACCTTGTCCTTCATTAATCAGTCTTACATTGTACTCTGTTATGTTTTATGTGATTGTATTATTTTTATATCATTGTTATTTATTATGTATTATTTTATGATTATTTGTTTATATATTTCTCCTTTTATGCATTTATTTATATTTATACAGACTCCTGAGGCAGGCATGTGTGTGCCGAAACATGGGACCGTGTCGAGTTATCTTAAATAAACGTCTTTAATTTCACATTGAGAGTCTTGCATCTGTTTTAAAGAGTCTGATCCAGTTCACACTCCTTGTTTTTGGCTTTGTCTATCCTATGGGACTTTGGTGTTCTCTTCACTTTTTGTGGTGTTTTCACATTTCCAATGTGAGTAACTGTGAGGTCTGGTGATATGTGCTGCACAGTTTTCAGCCTAGTATATTGCAGGAATATGTGCCATTCTCCTCTTTTTGAACTTCTGTTGGAAGTTTGCTTTTCACTACACTAGATCTTTTGTGGATTTCTATCCCATTATAAAACCAGAAAACTATGCTACTCTGTCACCTTCCAATCACCCATCCATCTCTCCCTGTTTCCTACCATCCCCTACATTTCCTCATGAGATTGTCATTAGAATGTTTATATATTTCACTTACATATTCTGATATTTTGGCATTTTTAGCTCATTCCTGACCTAAGGAAGAAGGTTCTGCATTTGAAACCTTGCAAAAAAAAATGGATTAAATTACATTTATGTCAGAAGGAGAAGGGGACACATTTGCCCTGTACTAGGGCCTGTCCCCTAAAGGACTGTTGAATTTGAAGGGGATGACAGACAAAGTGTATGGCGCTCTACAGTGTGCTGTACAACTTTGGGACAGAAAGACTACCTCAAAGCAATAATTGTTTGCATGTGTCTTCAGTAAAGAGAGTTGGAGCACCCCATATCTATTTTCTGTCTGGAGAGACCTCTATGCCAGGGCCTTAAAGGGAAATATCTCCCTCCCAGAGAGAACCTGCTCGTTCAGATGAGGGTATGTGTGCATAGAACAAAAAGGGGAGAAGACTGGGAGTTAATAAACGTCCAGGGGGACAGGGGGGCCTGGACTACAAATTAACCAATAGAGCATCTGTACTTACACCAGCTTGTACTGCTTATGTTTTAATCTATATCAGGCAAAGCTTCCAAAGTATCTTTATCTTTAGTTATCTCTCCGTCCTCTTGTTAAACCATTTTCTTATTTTTCTCTCTGCTTTGCAGCTTCTGACTCTTTATTTCTTACCTACCTTCTCAGATTTCATTTTGGGTAGAGCTCTGATCTGCAAATTTGGTATAAAAGTTGCATAACCCTTTTAATTTCGACACACACCTTTACACAGTTGACATCATAAGAGCTATTGACTCTTCAGCTATATGCACACAGCCTATTTCTATTAACAAATAAAGGAAAGTGTGGCTTGCTTAATTTATTTTTAAGTGGTGATTACTGATATGCACATTAAAAAATTATTTTCTATGATTATTCCTTTGGCAATTTTTGATCTCCTGCTGATATCTAAGTGCTCGTTTATTGTGGAATAAATACAGAAACACAGTGCAATATCAACAGTTTGTGAGATAAGTCATCCCAAGCAGGATATGTACATATTAATAAAATAAAGAAGCTTAGAATTTGCCAGTGATACATTGAAATTAAGTGGCACATCACAACATGGAATCTATTGTCCTCATCCATAGTGTTCGCTATCTAATCCTTTGAAAGGACAATCAGTTTAATCATTTTAAAAGTATTATTTTCTCGAGAAAAGTAGGAAGCTACAGTCCTGGAGTGGTGGAAGTCAGTTGGGTTTTCAAGATATACACATTGAGTATGCAAGGGGTACATTTACATGCAGTGATTTCAGTGAATGTAAATCGAATGTAAATCCATCTCATGTATATTCTGTATGAATATCCTGAAAACCTAACCAGCCTATGATACCTAAGGACCAGACTTACCTACTCCTGTTTAAAAAATTTTAAACATATTTTATATACAGTAATGCGAAGAAAAATTAGGGAAGAAAAATGAATGATTAAGGGTAAACAAATGCAAAACAGCAAAATTGAAAGAAAAAGAGTCATAAATAATTTCTAAGTAGTAAGAATTCACAGGGATAAAACATATTTAAGACGGGCAAGGATTTTGTTCTCCCTGATGCAGCCATTCATATGGCAAAACATGATGCTATCTCTAAGGATTCTATGGAATGTTTGAAAGAATGCTGATCAGGCATGGCAGATCCGTTTTTTTTTTTACCATAAATCAATTTTTTCTTAGACTATACTTTATATTTTATAAAAACACTAGTGGAACGAAGACTGTTTCATCAAAAATGAAATGGGCCCTAGGAAGGCTCTCATCTAAGCAATTTTTCCTCTCTACCCTGCCCTCCCTTCCGTGTCCAGCGATTCTTCCCTCCCCTCCCATCCCCTCCGTGTTCCTCGATTCTGACTTCCCCTCCATGTGCAGCGATTCTTCTCTGCCCTGCCGTCCCCTCCATGTCCCGCGATTCTGGCCTCCCCTCCATGTCCAGTGATTCTCCTCTGCCCTGCCCTCCCCTCGGTGTCCCACGATTCTGGCGTCCCCTCCATGTCCATTGATTCTTCTCTGCCCTCCCCTCCCCTCCGTGTCCCATGATTCTGGCCTCCCCTCCATGTCCAGCAATTGTCCTCTACCCTGCCCTCTCCTCCATGTCCCATGATTCTCTCCTCTCCTCCCATCCCCTCCATGTCCAGTGATTCTCCTCTACCCTGCCCTCCCATCCGTGTCCCACGATTCTCTCCTCTCCTCCCATCCCATCCATGTCCATCGATTCTGCTCTGCCCTGGCCTCCTCTCCATGTCCAGCGATTCTCCTTTGCCCCGCCCTCCCTTCCGTGTCCCGCGATTCTCCCCTCGCCTCCCATCCTCTCCATGTCCAGCAATTCTCCTCTGCCCTGCCCTCCCATCCGTGTCCCACGATTTTCTCCTCTCCTCCCATCCCATCCCATCCATGTCAATTCTCCACTGCCCTGCCCTCTCCTCCCCTCGATGTCCCTCGATTCTGTCCTCCCCTCCATATCCAGTGTTCTATTGCTGCCTTCAGTTGGGTTTGTCAAATCCTGACATCAGCTCGCCTCCAGCGTTCCCTTCCCTCTCACTGTCCCGCCTTCTGATGTCATTTTGTCTTTACGTGAGGGCGGGACAGTGAGAGGGAAGGGAACGCTGGAGGCTTGCTGACATCAGGATGTTACAAACCCAGCCAGCCAGAGAACATTGGAGGTACAAATTATTATATTAGACACCAAAATGACTCGATACAGCTGCTGTGTTTCAGCACCAGAGCACTTGCCTCAGGAGTTTGATGGTATGTTCAGATGGTATTTTCTGTTTCCGGTTATTTGAAACAAGAAACCAAACACTAAAGAGAATGATATACTTCTGGTGTCCGTCAAAGCCACTCTGGCAGACACCAGAAGTAGATGTTTCATCTGTGCTGGGTCCGATGGATCGCTTTGCGGTTGCAGAAACTTCGGGACAGACATCTTCGCTGCAGGGAATGTCGGTGGCAGGTGAACCACCCTCCCTGCTTGAGGCTGACATCTCTTTTAGCCCCAAATCACTGATAATGCCCTCGATGCCGGCCGTGTTGCTCAAGGCAGGTGCGGGGATACCATTTTCTGATGAGAGCTCAGCAATCTCAAGCATAGGGTCAGGCCAGAACAACCTTCTGCCAAGTTCAGCTGTTGGTGGTTCAGCGGCAGGGATTTCCGATGGCAGTTTGGAGACAGTTACGGGTCAGTTGGAGCAGCGAGGCAAAGAACCCTTAAATAATCAGGTGGATCAAGTTGGTAAGTCCTCACTGCCTGATAAACCCTCGAACGTGTCCTTGGATTCTATATGGGACACTTTGGTCCAACTAGAACTCTCATTTAATCAAAAACTTTCAACTTTGGGGATTCAGAATCAATCTTTTGTTGGAAAACTCTCGCTGGTTGAGAAGAAAGTAACTGTGATGGAGTTGAATGATACTCAAAATAAAGCAAATACCATGAAGATTAAGAGGGACACTGTGCTATTATTAAAGATAATATACTGTTACAACAGAAAATTGAACATTTGGAGAACCAACAGAGATTAAAGACTTTATGCTTTATTAATTTTCCTAAGCAACCTTCTATAGCTCCTTTGATTACTTTCAGAAAATATCTTACTGAAATTTTGAAGACACCAGAACAGTCATACTCTCCAGTTGCTAAGATATATTACTTACAGCCATATGTTAAGAAATCTACGGATCAAGTAATAGCTGCTGGGTCAGATGTTGAATTTGAAAATTTGAATTTAACTCAAATAATAGAGTCTGATAAAATTGGGCTACAAGCAGTGACTTTAATTGTGGACTTTGTATTACAACAAGATAGAGATTGGATTTTTAAAATATATTTCTACCCTCAAAATGATATGTTTTTGAATCACTAAAGTGAGCAGTTTTCCTGATATTTCTAGACAGACCCAGCAAAAGTGTCAAGCTTTTCTTAAGTTATGATCTAGGGTAGTGCAGCTGGGGGTCTTTTGGGGCTCCATTTCCCCTATAAATGTGTGGTGAAGCTGAGCTCAGTGAAATATGTTTTTCTTTTTAAGCTGAACACCTGATTTCTTTCTTGGATTCTAAGCAGGTAGTTACTCCTACTTGTTCCCCATTAAGTACTGTCACTTTGACCAACCCCATGAATTTTGGATTGGAATTTATAGGTTATAACATCTTTTCTTTTCTTTTTTTTATTTTATTTCTTTTTTTATTTTATTTTTTATTTTTAAATTTTATTATTTATAATTTCAAACATTTTTAGAAGAAAAGAAAACTTGTATGGAAAAGAGTAATATGAATATCACACCACCTAATGAAATTATTAATATAAGATATCTTTTAAGTGACAATTACAACTAAAGTCCACAATTTGGAGCAAGGCACAATTCTAAGATTAATCTTCAAAACAGGAAAAATAAGAGTAGGAAGTAATTCCCAAGTATACATTCCTATGGAATAGCTCTTACTGGAACTTCTAACGAGGGAGACACAGCCGGGTCTTGTTTAGAGTCCAAAAAGGTTTGCAAATGTTCACTTTCAAAAAACATATACTTAACTGAATACAATTTAACAACACATTTACAAGGAAAATTGAGCCAGAAAATTCCTCCCAATTGAAGAACTCTTGGATGGAATTTCAAAAAAGACTGACGTCTTTTTTGAGTTTGTCTGGAAATGTCCAGAAAAACTTTAACTTTACAATTCAGAAAAACTTCTTGTCTATGTTTGAAAAAACACTTTAGGATCCAATCCCTGTCCGGCTGAAGAACAAAGTCCACAATTAAAGTGGCAGGTTGTACTCCCAATAAATCTTCTTCTATAATCTGAGATAAATTTAAATTTAACTCTTCAAATGGTATCTCTGTATTTGTTAATATTTGATCTGAAGGTTTCTTAGTATAGGGTGCAAGATAATAAATTTTCGAAACTGGTGGATAAAGTTGCTCTGATACTTTTAAGACTTCTGAGAGATACTTCTTAAAAGTTAATAAAGTAGCCACAGCTGGCACTTTTGGGAAATGTATAAATCTTAAAGTTTTCATCCTTTGCTGATTTTCTAAGTTTTCTATTTTCCTTTGTAATAAAATATTTTCTTTAATCAATGCCGCTTGACTTTCTTTAGTTTTGACTATACCTTCTTTAACTGTTTGCTCAAATATCTGAGCTGGTTGTATCTGTTTCTCCAATTCTTCCACTTTACCCGGGAGTGTTTGAGTAACCATCAATATCGAGGACATTTTCTGTGTAAAAGTATTTTCGAGACTCACCAAAGCGTCCCAGATATTTTCCAGAGTAATTTTTCCTGGTTTCCTCACCTCCGAAATATTAACGTGTAACTGAGTCTCTTCCTGGGCTCTCCCCAGACACATGGCTTCCACCTCCCTCGTTTCTATTCCAAAACCGCCGGTGGAACTCCCAGCAGTGCCTCCCTGCACTGCTGCACTCGGCAATCCATTGCTCATGGCTGCCCCTGCTCCCAGAACAGTCATCCCCTCATCGGGTTTGAGCAATCCGGGCGTCCATCTTGCAGTGTTGCCGGCATCACCGGAGGACTCCGCTCTTCAGGGCTCAGTGTGGTGTCCCCTTCAAGCAGGGAAAGCGGTTCTCCTCTCACCGCTCCTCCCTGTAGCGAAGCCTCTTGCCCAGCCAACTCTCCTTGGACAGTAAAACGATCCATCGGACCTGACTCAGATCTCGCAGAGGGAGCAGGGAAACCCCTCTGTTTGCCCCTTCTTTTGGGCATGGCAAATCTCGATTGGAGATCAAATCAGCGAAATCGAGGTAAGTCCGAGGAGCAATCTCACTGACTTCCTACTCAGACGCCATTCTTCTTTTTTTTTTTCTTTATGCTTATGATAGTAAATTCTTGGAATGTGCCTTGTTTTTCCCCTCCTCCTCCTTGTGGACTATAGATGAGGTAATAGTACAGGGGGTCTTTTACTAAGGCTCGCCAATGTATTCCTATGGATGTCTCTACATTTAGCACACACCTATTTTTAGTGTGTGCTAAAAATGCTAGCGTGCCTTAGTAAAAGACCTCCACAGTTTTTCTGTTCTTTGCTGTAATGTAAATTTCCTAAATATTTCTTTTTTGATTACCACTGTCTTGTCCCAAACAAGATGTTTCTTGTAATTGTTTTGTATAATCTTTATAAATAAAATAATAATAATTAAAAAAAAACAAGGGAATGCCAATTTCTGTTTTTGAACAGGTAAGCCTAGAGCCAGCCCTAACTCAGCTGCTCACTCTGTGATCATTAGAGCTTTTTCAGGTGGCAAGCATCAGGGGCGTAGCCAGACACCCAATTTTGGATGAGTCTGGTCCCAAGATGGGTGGGCAGAACCCCCACCCCATCCCACAGGTGATTTGGTCTCTCCTGCACTCGCCTGCATGCTATATGGTCTCTCAAATATCCCCCCTCTCCTGCACACCTTTTAAATAGCAGATTTTCACCGGCAGTACTCATGTTGGCCCCCTCATCCTTCCCACTGATGCAGCTTCCTGTTTCTGCATAGGCGGGAATAAGTCGGAGGGGAAGGTTTTGGGGCTGGTGTGAGCAGTATGTATCAGTCGCTGTTTCCTGCAGTTGAAGATCTGCTATTTATAAGGTATGCAGGAGGGACAGTTGTTGGGAGTTCTCAGCTTGGGAATCTCTGCCAGCCACATCATAGGTGTGCTGCTACTGGTGGGCCTGAGCTCAAAGTGAGCCCACCCTTGGCTATGCCACTGGCCGCAGCATGTAATGAGTCAATATGAACTCAGGCTTTTGTGTCTGAGTCTGCTGGATCATATCAAGATCTCCTGCTCAGTCATATCAAGATTGTCTGCTCAGCATCTGATTTCTAGGGCTTTCGGACTAGGGACAGGAAGCAACCTGTGCAGCTGGGACCCTAGTACTGCAGCACTTATGACTACTGAGCTTCCGAGGCTTCAACATGCAGATGGTAGGGGACTCTCTGGACCTGGAACTGCCACAGTCCTGCAATTCATGAGCTCCAGGAGAAGTGCTGTTGGGAATGGGAAGACAGGAATGGTCTCAGGGACTAAAGATGTGCTGGGGCTCTGAGAAGGGGAAGTAGGAAAATGATTCCTGCCTGTGAAGAGGGAATGATAAATTTCAGATAGCTGAATCTTCTAATAAGGGGTGAGGGTTGTGTGGGCTTAGTCTAGAGAGGAGGGGGAGCTAGGAAATGGAGAAGTTTAGGATGGGGTGTAGAAAAGATAGATGGAGCATTAAGCATCCTACCCCCAAGCAAAAAGCACTCTAGTATGCATACAGAGTAAAAAGTGAGGGGAAAACAAGATAAGAAGGTGAGAGGAGAAAGAAAAGGTTATGAGAAAATAGGAGAAAAGAAAGTGTGTGTGGTGGACAGGCTGATTAAGGATAAGAAAATGTTAAGGACTGGCTATGAGAGGGTGTATGGAGGTTGTATGGATGGAGCAGCCTGGGCAAGAAGGGAAATAGAGAGTGTGGAATAGATGGGCTGTGAGGGGATAGAGGTAAGAAGACTGAGTTGAGGATAAACTTGTGGGGATGAGCTGGGGTTGAGGAAAAAGGCCTGGCAGGACTTTCAGTGCTTCCCTAGTTCTTATTTTTGCCACATTTATTTATTTGGATTTAGCGGGCTCAGTAGATATCTCTCAGTGTTGCCATCACCTCCTATGTTCTACGTTTAAATGCATCCTGGCCAGTTGTGTCCATCATCCGCCATATTTTTTACTCTTTTATTTTACAGCCACAGTATTGTGTGTTTAGTTGAACACCCCCAAATAACAATAATCATTAAGGGTTAAAAATGGAGAGTTTCCATTTACAATTTGGGAGAAGGGGAAAGTGCCAAGCAAGAAGTTCAATATCATGCTATCTGCAAGAGTCAATCTCTCAGCTGAGCAGCTCCCAAAGACCATGACAAATTGTGCAAAATAAAAACATGATTTCAGAGAGCAAGAAGCACCTCAAACTTAGGACTGGAAACTTCAACTAGGAAAACAAAACAAAAAAATCCCCATCATCTTTCCTTCTCCAGTGCAACCAACCACCTACAAGGATATTGGCTCCTACAGATATCCTCTGCTGGTAGGCAATTCAGTTCTCCACTACCCTCCTAATTAAGAAGTATTTCTTCATATTCCCTCTGATCTTTCCTTCTTCAGACTTTGGGCTCCTTTACAAAGCTGTGCTACCGATTAGCAGCACACTGAATGCAAAGAAGCCCATTCTATTCCCATGGGCATCTTTGCATTCAGCGTACCCTAATTGGTAGCGCAGCTTTGTAAAAAAGCATAGTGGGTCAGACAAATGGTCCATCTAGTCCACTATCCTCTTTCCAACAGTGGCCAGTCCAGGTCACAAGTACCTGGCAGAAACCCGAATAGTAGCAACATTCCATGCTACCAATCCCAGGGCAAGCAGTGGCTTCACCATGTCTGTCTCAATAGCAGACTATGGACTTTTCCTCCAGGACCTTGTCCAAACCTTTTTTAAACCCAGATATGCTAACTGCTGTTACCACGTCCTCTGGCAAAGAATTCCAGAGCATAACTATTCATTCAGTGAAAAAATATTTCCTCCTCTAAAGGAGCCCTTTATATTGTGATTTCTTTGTTCTTCATTATGTAAAATGCTTCAGGGGTTATCAGTAGGATGCTTAAAGAAGAAATTGTCTTTAGAAAAACTGAATGCAAGAGGTTGAAAAATATCAATGCCACTTTTCATGGCTATTTTAGTTAATTATAGAAAAGCGTTGCTAACAGTGTATTGATTTTGACTGGAATTACATTGTCTGAAAATACTGAAAAACCTTGTGACGCTGAGGGCTTTTATGCAAGACAGGACATTAGCAACTGTATGATGCCCTGTCAAGGAGAAACTATTTTTGTATTAATAGATAGGGATATACATTTCTTAATGCACATTCAATTCATTAAAATGCCATAAAAATCTAGGGAGAAGTCACAAATCTGTGTTAAGGAAATAACACACAATATTTGTCGCTTAAAACAATGTTCAATATCAAAATTGTGTGTTATTTTACTATAATAAATGTTATTTTAAGTTAATGTGGATTGTATAATAATGAGCTGCAAAGCATCACATTATTATACAAATTAAATAACATGATCAGTATACATTGAACTTTGCAAATTGCGTTACGTGCAGGGGCATTTTTGATATGATACTCAAATCCAACTTTGGATATTTTGCTGAAAGCATTCAAAAATCAAGTGGTGAACATGGCTATTTTCAAACCTGAAAAACTTCTCTTTGTGTTTAGAAAATGGCCATTTCTTACACGTTTTTAGATGTTTTGTGCATTTTTTTAACCATTTTTGAAAAAAAAAACATCCAAGGGAAAATCTCACAAAAACAAATCATTGGGACATCTGGAAGGCCAGTATTCTTAGTAGACTGGCCACACAGACATCCCAGCAGAGCAGTGGGGCACCCCAGAGGGTACTGTAGTGGACTTCACATAAAAGGTCCCAGGCACACATCTCACTATTACCCCCTTATACTGTATAGTAAGCCCTACAAAACCCACCAAAAACCTACTGTGCCCAACTGTACACCACTACAATAGTCCTTATGTGTGCAGGTGTCATCTATATGTGCATACAGTAGGTTTTTTGGTAGGTTTTGGATGACTCACACTTTCCACAACAAGTGTAACAGTTAGAGTGGGATATGGATCTGAGTCCCCTTCTCTACTGTGCATTGCACTGACCACTAGGCTATTCCAGGTACCTGTTTGCTGCTCTAATAGACTGGCCATAACATCTGAAGCTGTCTTAAAATCTGGTATGTACTGTTTCTTTCATATTGTTGAGGGGTAGGAGGGCATCAGTGACCACTGGAGGAGTAATAGAGCTCATCCCACCAGTGGTCATTTAGGGCACCTTTTTATGACTTAGTCATGACTGAAACAAAATGTCCAACTTTTAGCCCTAGACATTCCTGCATTGTTCCATTATGGCAGACCCCACCTTGCAAGATCCATGAATGCCCCAAAGGCATCTCCCATCCCACAGGAGATATCACCCCATCCCTAAAGGTACCCCTGAATCCCCCCTTACAGCCCCCACCCTCCCCAAAGAAACCCCTCCTCCTCCACCCCATAGGCCCTTCCCAGGCCTACTTGAGAAATCCCTGGTGGTTTATGTTAAGGAGAGGAGTGATCCCCAGTCACTCATGCCCCTTCTGGTACCTGGTTCAAAATGGTACCAGTTGAACCTTAGGAGTAGTCTTATGGTACTAGTATTAGAGATCAAGCTGCCACATAAGGTCTTCTAGCTACACAAGGAGTGAAAACTACCCTCTACAATCCACATGTTGGACTGCCCTTGTCTAATTTTTTCAGCAGTGATTCTATTCATATGACCAAATGGTGTGAAACCACGGACCATCCATCCATCAATCATGGAGTAAAATGGATGCAAAGCAAAATAAGAGATTATGAAATCTAAAATAGAATTCCTAAATCCTAAAATCCCACAACTGCCCTTTTTGGATTTCAGAATATTTGAAAGCCTTTTGTTTAGATTAGTTTTACATAGCAACTAAATTATCAGGGGACATGGGCCCTACATGTCAGCTCAGGGATCACTGGCAAAGCAGCATGAGAAAGAACAGATCGAGTGACCACACTGTATGTCTTGGATCTGCTGCATGTTTTTCACCTAGCCTGCAGGAAAACAATCCTCCATCCAATTTTTTTTTTTTTAATCTCTGTTTTAATAGTAGATATAATAAACACTGATTCTGCTTAGCCATCTAATTAGAATTCTCAACATACTTCTATCCCATGGTTATTCTTTTAAACTTACGCCAACAATTATGGATTTTCCTTCCCCCACACAGAGAGACTTTCTTTTGCAAGACAACCCCCAAAAATAATATTTATTAAAAAATGCAGTTTTCTTTAGGGATGAATTCTTTTAAATTCAAAACCATAGTGTCAAACTAAACAAACTAAAGCGCTTATTGCCCTGTTGGTCCCAGAAAAGGTAGAATGCATTTGAGGAGCTGTAGATATCCAGCTATCCTTCGGCTAATAAGGCAAATTAATTCAAAGATTTCATAACCTCCAAAGGATCCTAGCGAACAACTGTACTGTTTAACAATCCTCTCGCTTCTTTCGGCTTTTTAAAATGTCACTTCTCTCTCTAGGTTGGCTGCTTGAAGGGTACCGGTGGCAGTGCCAGGGAAACTGCAGCTTCTCATGCCACATCAGTGCTTACCACTGTTTAAAACATAAATAAGCCTTCTGCAAACATATCATTGTTTGGCAAATAGAGTTCTCTCATCGCTTGGTCTTGTTCCTAACAGCACACAAAGGAGTACTCTGTAGCCAGGGGTAATAGCTGGTCCCATAACCTGGCATTAACACTTCAGAAGATTAATGACCCTATTAAATACTGAGACAGTACTAGGAAAATCTTTGTATTAACCCTCTCACACCCAACAATTGCAGCCTGCTAGTGCTCTCGGTTTGTTGCACAGCTTACCATGCATATGTGGTTTTCTTCTTGGTTATCCAAAATAAATGCATGTGCCTAACCATAGAGGCATGCATGAACTGGTATGAATGCAAAGGACTGTGGTATTAAAAAAGAAAACAAGATTTCTGTTCTTTAGATGGCTGTCTAGAAGGAAGAGCACAATGGGGAGCTACTCAACAGTTCAACAGCTGCCAGTATGACACTAATCAGAGAAACACAAGATGAAAAATCAATTGTGTTAGAAGTATACACTCCATTTATAGGTACCAAAGGGGGTGAAATTATTAAAGCATGCTATGAATGTCTCATTGGCAAAGAATGACACTGTCACAAATTAGAAATAATGAACAAGGAAATTGTATTACTCATACCTAAATATCCCCATAAACAGATCAGAAGATCTCCTACGAGACAAATGTTGTAAAAGCTGCATATATAGTACAAACAGGCAGAGGCATCTCTAGATAGAAGTATTTGGGGGTGGCACGTTGTTTAAAGCAGACAGAATTTTTGTTTGTGTGGTGACTCTACAGGATGTGGAGACAAATAGTCTGAGTACTTTTAATTTTGGGTGACAAGGGCCGCCTTTGGTGGTCCTTGCTTCACAGTCTGCTTTCAAATAGGGCTAAATACTTTGCAAAATAACACAAAACCCTGCAAAAAGATATTCAAAACAATAGAAAATTTACCAAACCATAACAGCCTAAACCACTTATGAATGCAGTGCTACAGATATTACACTGGGCCATAGAACACCAATAATATATCTACTACTGGAAAACGAAATAATCTGGACTGTTACAGATTCCTACATTGACACTGCCTACTAGTAGAATCCTTCACCTCAGTTGCAGACATAGAGCATGGATAGATCATCACCTGATATAAAATAGAGAACATTGCAGTCCTCCGACCTTCCAGGCAAATTAGCAATCATGGCAGCCTGCCTCTGGCCAGCCCTGGAAGCCTTCACTCAGCTACAACTATCCTGTTCCTGCATAGGGGGAATGCAGCAGAGGGAAGGCTTCAATAGCAGGCCGGAGGGAGGCAGCCATGATTGTTGATGTGGCTGGAAGGTTGAAGGACTACAGCATGCAGGGGTATCAGGCGGGGGAAAAGGGAGAGATAGATACTGAACCATGCGAGGGGAGGGGGCGAAGATGCCAGGTGAGTACACATATACTGAAACTGGGGTGGCAAGCCATTTTTTAGTGGGTGGCATTTGCCACCCAGTAGCAAGCCTATAGGCAAAGGAGAACTATATTTCAAGAACAGTCTTATTTAAAAATTTTATCTCACAAGTCTCCCCATTAGCCTTAAGAAGAGATTTTTAGTTGTATTCTTTATTATGAAGAATAAAATTATGGAACGCATAAATAAATATGGTTTAATGAGACAGTCAGCATGGTTTCACCCAAGGGAAGTCTTGCCTCATCAATTTGCTTCATTTCTTTGAAGGTGTGAATAAACATGTGGATAAAGGTGAGCTGGCTGATGTAGTGTATCTAGATTTTCAGAAAGCTTTTAACAAAGTTCCTCATGAGAGACTCCTGAGCAAATTAAAGAGTCATGGGATAGAAGGCAATGTTCTGCTGTGGATTAGGAATTGGTTATTGAACAGAAAACAGATGATAGGGTTAAATGGCCATTTCTCTCAATGGAGGAAGGTGAATAGTGGCGTGCCACAAGGATCTGTACTGGGACCAGTGCTATTTAACATATTTATAAATGATCTAGAAATTGGAATGATGAGTGAGATGATTAAATCTGCAGATGACACAAAACTATTCAAAGTTGTCAAAACATGTGTAGATTGTGAAAAATTGTTGGAAGACCTTAGGAAACTGGAAGACTGGGCATCCAAACAGCAGATGAAATTTAATGTGAACAAATGCAACGTGACCACGATTAGGAGTGATGCATATTGGGAAGAATAATCCGAATCATGGTTACCTGATGCTAGGGTCCACCTTGGGGGTCAGCACCCAAAGAAAAGATCTAGGTGTCATTATAGACAATACGCTGAAATCTTCTCCCCAGTGTATGGCGGTGGCCAAAAAAGCAAACAAGATGCTAGGAATTATTAGGAAAGGAATTGCAATAAGAATACTATAATGCCTCTGTATTGCTGCATGGTTTGACCTCATCTTGAGTATTGTGTTCAGTTCTGGTCACCGTGTCTCAAAAAAGATATAGCGGAATTAGAAAAGTTTCAAAAAAAGGACAACCAAAATGATAAAGGGGGGTGGAACTCCTCTCATATGAGGAAAGACTAAAGAGGTTAAGGCTCTTCAGCTTGGAAAAGAGACAGCTGAGGGGGAATATGATTGAGTTCTACAAAATCCTGAGTGGTGTAGAACAAGTAGAAGTTAATCGATTTTTTACTCTTTCAAAAAGTACAAAGACTAAGGGACACTGAATGAAATTACTTGTAAATACTTTTAAAATAAATAGGAGGAAATATTTTTTCTCTCAACAAATAGTTAAGCTCTGAAACTCTTTGCCGGAGGATGTGGTAACAGCGGTTAGCATATATGGGTTTAATAAAGGTTTGGACAAGTTCCTGATGGAAAAGTCCATAGTATGCTATTGAGACAGACATGGGGAAGCCACTGGTTGCCCTGGGATTGGTAGCATGGAATGTTGCTACTATTTGGGTTTCTGCCAGGTACTTGTAACCTGGATTGGCTACTGTTGGAAACATGATACTGGACTAGATGGACCATTCATCTGACCCATTTTGCACAGGATAACCTTTGGTCCAAAAATTGTTTTACTCAGGATGCCAACCTCCTTATCATGATTTTTGACACGCACCTGCTAGATCACTGTGTTCTTCATAACAAAACCTATTAGTAGTGCCTTCCTTTAGACATATTATCATAGACTCAATTTGGGACTCTGTTTTTAGTGTTATAGGCCCTTCTTTCTCGAACCACCTACTTGATTCCCTGTACATGGAGCCCTCATAGCTACAGTTTAGGAAAAAAAATTAAAGACCTTCCTTTTTGAAGACACCTTTGATGTCTGAGATGACAGAGAGTTGAATGGAATTCAGTGGGGCAGCTAACACAAGACCGTGGAGCACACAGTATTTTTGCTTTATTTATATACTATAATCATTGGTTTTATTTTTCCTTTTTCTGGCTTTTACAAATTTGTTCTTTTAATATAAATTATTGTGACAATAATTCTAACAGCAGTATATCAAATATATTTAAACTCAACTTAACTAAAGCTTTGTCTCTCTTCAGTTTAGCTTGTTCCTCATGAACATAGTTCTCTGAAAATCATTCAGGGTCTACCACGCTTCCATTTCTATTTGTATTTGCCTTCTGCAGTTCTACTCCCAGCCCTTGCTTTGTGGACACAGACAGAAATATTTGTTAAGCAAGTTTGCCTTATCTTTATCGGCTTCTATATTTTCTTCCCCTTCACCCTTGAGCCTCAAAATAAAGCTTTGGCACTTCCTCCTATCATTAACATATCTAAGAAATGTCTTGTCCCCCAATTTACCCTGTTGGCTGTTTTTTTTTTTTTTCTTTCATTTGTATCTTTGCTTTCCTGACTACTTTACCAGCTTCTCTTTGCTTTTCTAGATATCATTGCTTGTCTTCCACTTTCTGTGATCTCTTGTAGTTTATGAAGGCTAACCTCTTTTTTCTTACCTTTTCAGCTAATTCTTTTGAGAATGCAAGTGGCCTCCTTTTACTTGTATTTGCTTTCCTAACCAAAGGGGGTTTTGACCCTTAAAATGTCTCCTTTCAGTTGTGTCCAAGCTGTTCTCATCCCCCATCTTATTAAAATTGGGTTGTTGTTTTTTTAAGTCTATGACCTTCATTTTTGAATAAATCTTCTCCACCCATTTAATATTGAATCACAGCCAGGGCCGTGCAAACCCGGTAAGCGGGGTAAGCACCGCAGGGGGGCGCTTGCCTTTAAGGGCGCCGCGCTGCTCCTTCCGGTCCAGTTAAAAAAAAAAGTACCGTGTCGGCGCATGCGCTGCCTTCCCACGCGCACAGCGCATGGCTCTTTGTCACCACCCATGGCGCCCAGGTCTTCCCACACGCTCGCATCTGTCCGATTTATTTGGACCGCTGCCCTGTTTTGCCGTTCCGTCCGTGGACCGTTGGAGTGCTGAGAGCTGAGCTGGTCTGTCAGAGCTTCTGCACAAAGTGGAATTGAGAAGGATTACTGAGAAGGGACTTTTCTCCAATGAGGACGGAGGTAACAGAGTTGGGGCGGGACTTGGAATGAAAGGTGGCAAACAGAGGTAGAGAGAGAAGAAAGAGAGAGACAGTGGGGAGAGAGGGGGACCGGGAGAGAAAAGAAAGTGCAGTGACCCCAAAAGACACTGAAATAAAAAAAAAAGATAATAAAACCCCAACTCCACACTAGTGAGGTCTGAGTGATTAACACAATCTGTCTACTCTTTTATTTGCAAAAAGACTGAAAAGAGAGGGATCCCCCCCCCCCCCTAAGGTCCATTTCAGGGTTTAGCACCTTTTCCCACCTTCACCCATCAGAACCTCAATCCAGAGCATTTGGAACATTAGGGGCTTCCTCCAGTTACACCACTGGACTAGGAGTATCCTTATGAAAACCCAGGCAGTGTGAAAGTCACCACAAAATTCATCTCAGAAGTTTAATGTGCACAAACTAATCGCTTGCAACAAAGATTGTGATTTCAGTTTTCCATTGGGGCCAGAAGGAGATGATTTAGTTTTGTGGAATGAAATTTTATACCAGGGCACTTAGGTTAATTGGGCAGGAAGGCGCCTATAAAGACACCATAGGTACCAAACTATCTAATCTTTTACTTCAAAAAGACTAAAATGAGAGGGTCGGAGAGATCCCAATTCTCCTGAGCCAAATTCCTGGGTCCAGTCACCTTTTCCTGTATTCACCCATCAGGACCTTGACCCAGAGGACTAGGAGTTGTACTGTAATTATAGGTTATAACCTCCCAGTTATACCAGTCAGTTGGTCACTGTACTGGGTCAGTATCCACATGGAAACCCAGACAGTGTGAAAGATCACCACAGAATTTACCTCAGAAGTTTAATCCGCACAAACCAATCGCTTAACAACAAGGACTGATTTCATTTTTCTTTTGGGGTAGACAGGATGCATAAGGACTCAGTCTGACTTCTTGAGGTAACTTTCCAGTTCAGTATTTTGCCTTCATATCTGTTGTGCCATGTGTTTTTCATGTGTGATCAAGATGCAGTATTCTGCTAGCGTGTAGGGGGGGCGGCGCGCATGGGGGGGGGCGCCAACTGATAGTCTGCAGGGGGGCGCCAGAGACCCTAGGCACGGCCCTGATCACAGCATCCAGTAATCACTAGATGCCAGGTGATCACTATCCCCATTTGTAAGCACTAGGTCCAGTATGATCCCATCTTATAAAACCCTATAAGTTGCGTACACTGCATGGCGCATTTAGACATGCCAAATTATGACAGCCATAGACCTGGCTTAAGTGGGTATACCTAAAAGTAAGTGCATTGATGCCAACTTACGCTAGTATTCTATAATGGAATCTTGATGCCAAGATGCTGTGATAGAATTGGCACTCAGCACATGGCATTGAGATGCCATAGTTATAAAATTGCCCCCTAGTAGTCAGTTTTCAATCTTTTTGTAGGATGGAAAGATTAGTCTTATCCATTGACTGTCCATTCAGACTATGGAAATGAGTCCCTATTCATATAGTCACATGAAATATATTAAAAGTCAATCCCTATGCACCAAATCCATATTACTTCTCTAGAAAGAAGAATTCCATCCATGCAATGATTATATATAAACTAGTCAGAAATATATGATGTCTTTAAAATTGCAATTCAGTATAGAGGGAAATGTAATAGGCACTTCGGGATCGATATTCTAGCAGACAGAAAAGGCTGAGCTAGCTGGCTACCAATATTTAGTGGCATTTAACCGGGCAATGCCACAGAATATTGGTTCTGATTGCTGCAGTACTGTCAGGTTAGTGCCAGGCGGTGCACAGGTAGAGCTGACACTTAACCACTTAGCAGAGATATTCATTCTGCTAAATTTAGGACAACAAAAAGGCTGTCCTAATTACCAGGCATCAGTCTGAATATCAACATTGAATATCTGGGCTTAATTCAGCCCAAGGCTGTCAGCAGCTTAAACACTGCTGGCTGCCACAGGCTGAATATCAGGCCCTTTGTTTCCATCTATAAGATAATACATTTATGATGGGGTGTATGACCCACCTCATAAGAAAACTCAGGCCAGGGAGGAAAAGGAGAAGGTGGGGACCAACACTAAAGACCCAGCTTTAGTCCTGCAAGGGGAAAATTGAGCTCCCCAGCCATGTGAACCACAAGATCAATTCCCAGGGAAACAGCTAGAAAGGGAGATTGCATGGCAATTAGAGGGAGATTCTCTGGTCCTTCCATTAGAATCTATGGATCGGCAGGGTTTCCAATCAGGCTGGGGGGTGGTGCATAAGAGAGGAATCTACAGCCCTATAAAAAGAGGGAAGTGAGAACAGAGCTCATTCTCCCTGTGAGAAGGCCACTTTGGAAGCTGCCAGAGCCTAATCTGAAGCTTGCAACACTGTTTGAAGGTACAGGACACTCTTGTTTGTTTTACCTGTGGGGTTTCTTTTGTTGGGTATTTTGTTCCCCACAAGATGCTTTGTTTTTGAAGGTGTTTTGGAAAAGTCAAATTGTGTTTTTTGTTTCCTGCTGGCAGAAGGTTGTAGCCACAAGTGGAGCTACATGGGCAGTGGCTTGCAGTCTGGCCAAAGCCAGGCCTAGCCCTAACCTGAGACCTTTTTTGTCTTGTTTTTTTTTTGTTTGAGCTAGTGGTGACATTCCTATGAATATTTTTCTTTTTGTTGTTGATACTCAAACCACTAACTGTTTGGACTTTAGCAGATGGATGAGGAGGTTTGATTTGGACTGTTTTAGGATCTGCAAGGACCCAGATTCATTTTACCCCAGGTTGTAGGGAGGGTCCATTGATCATTCGGCCCCTGCTTATGGGTGGATGGTGTGCACAACTGGAGACTCGGCCCATGTGAACAGGTGGGTGGCAAAGTGAGAGAAAACTCAGCCAATGACCACTGGTAGACAGCATGACAACACTTAGGGGTCCTTTTACAAAGCTGTGGTAGAAAGTGGCGTCAGCTCGATCTTTCCCTAACGCTAAGGCCATTTGTACCACAACCGGAGAATGGCTGATTTACCTTTTTCCAAATTAATGATTATGCGCTTATGCTGAATGGAACAAACAGCAGACCCACAAATATAGGGGATCAAAAAGCAAGTACTTTGATTCAAACAAACAAATGTGCCTGACATAGCCTTGTTTCACCAGAAGGCTATGAAAATGGTGCACAAGCACTCTTCCCAGTGGCCACCCCCTTTTTTTCCTGTATGGAACATGGCTTCATAACCCTTATATGGGGGTTCCCAAAACTTGGATGTTTTGCTGCCATAATGGAACAAAAAAAAAATGTCCAGGGCTAAAAGACATTTTGATCTAGACCTGTGTCACAGCTGGGGAAGGTGAGCCCTTACACCGTGATGAGGTTGACTCTACCTGTGCAGTGTAAGCGCCCTCATCGATGGTTACTGATGGAACAATCTGGCAGAGTAGAAGTGAATTGATTTTTTTTTTACTTATTCCAAAAGTACAAAGACTAGGGGACACTCAAGGAAGTTACATAGAAATAGTTTTAAAACAAAGAGGAGGAAATATTTTTTTCACTCAAAGAATAGTTGAGCTCTGAAACTCTTTGCCAGAGGATGTAATAACAGCAGTTAGCGTATCTGGGTTTTAAAAATGTTTGGACAAGTTCCTGGAAGAAAAGCCCATAGTCTGCTATGGAGATAGACATGGCAGGTCTGGACAAATTCCTGGAGGAAAAGCCCATAATCTGCTATGGAGATAGACATGGGGAAGCCAAAGCGTACCCTGGGATTGGTAGTATAGAATGTTGCTACAATTTGGGCTTCTGCCCGGTAATTGTGACCTGGATTGGCCACTGTTGGAGGGTCCAAGAAAACAGCAAGGCAGATGATCTGCAAACTCCAAGATGTAAAATAGCAAAGCAGATCAGTGGAAAATCAAAATGAACTTTATTAATAAAATGGCCACTGCTGGAAACAGGATATTGGGCTAGATGGACCACTGGTCTGACACAATATGGCTATTCTGATGTTCCCTCCTTTCTTCCTCTAATTTCTAATCTCTTCTCCATTTCCCTAGTCTCTTCTCCTATCATATTGTGCTCCTGCTATAGTCTCCCCCTCCTATTCAGTTTATAGTTATAGAACCATTCCATTTTCAGACCCCACAGCTGCCTCTCTTCTACATCCGATGGTACAAAGCTCTGCTCTACCCATCTGAGGGTAACAGAAACAGAGAAACATAATGACAAATAAAGATCCTTGAGCCTATTACTACTACTACTACTATTTAGCATTTCTATAGCGCTACAAGGCGTACGCAGCGCTGCACAAACATAGAAGAAAGACAATCCCTGCTCAAAGAGCTTACAATCTAATAGACAAAAAATAAAGTAAGCAAATCAATTAATGTGTACAGGAAGGAGGAGAGGAGGGTAGGTGGAGGCGAGTGGTTGCAAGTGGTTACGAGTCAAAAGCAATGTTAAAGAGGTGGGCTTTCAGTCTAGATTTAAAGGTGGCCAAGGATGGGGCAAGACGTAGGGGCTCAGGAAGTTTATTCCAGGCATAGGGTGCAGCGAGATAGAAGGCGCGAAGTCTGGAGTTGGCAGTAGTGGAGAAGGGAACAGATAAGAGGGATTTATCCATGGAGCAGAGTGCACGGGAAGGGGTGTAGGGAAGGACGAGTGTGGAGAGATACTGGGGAGCAGCAGAGTGAGTACATTTATAGGTTAGTAGCAGAAGTTTGAACAGGATACGAAAACGGATAGGGAGCCAGTGAAACGACTTGAGGAGAGGGGTAGTATGAGTAAAGCGACCCTGGCGGAAGACGAGACGGACAGCAGAGTTTTGAACCGATTGGAGAGGGGAGAGGTGACTAAGTGGGAGGCCAGCAAGAAGCAGATTGCAGTAGTCTAAACGAGCCTGCCCATCCAATTAATGCTGTAAGCTCTGCTATCCTTTCTGTTAGAGGTCCGTCCTTTATGCTTGTCCCATGCTATCTTGAATTCAAATAAGTTCTGGTTTCCACCACCCTTGTTGGGAGGCCATTCCACCCATTTGCCACCCTTTCTATAAAGAAATATTTCCCTACATTAGTCCTGAGTTTGTCCCCTTTCATCTTCATCCTATGACCCCTTCTTTCAGAGTTTACTTTCAATAGAAAGAAACTTACCTCCTGTGTATTTATGCCATGTAGTTATTTAAATGTCTCTATCATATACGCACTCTCTTGCCTTTCTTCCAAAGTATACATATTGAGATCTTTGTCTGTTCCCATATGTTTTTTGATGAAGACCACTGACTAGTTTAATAGCTGCCCTCTGGACTGACTCCATCCTGTTTATATTCCTTTGCAGGTACAGTCTTCATAATTGTACACAACACTCAAAATGAGCTTGTATAGAGCACTGTTGCCTTCCTTTTCCTATTGGACATTTCCTCTCACTATGCACCCAAGCATCCTTCTGGCGTTTGCTCTCACCCCCTATACTCTACCACTCCCTTGATTTCTTGTGGCCAAAATTCATTACCTTGCATTTTTTAGCATTAAATCTTAGCTGGACATCAGGAGATGGAGGGAAGAGGAGAGATCCTAGACCTATGGAGGGAGGGAGAGAGGTTGAATGGGGGGGCAGAAGAGGGAAGGAAGAGAGCATTTTCCATCTCACAGATAGGCTACAGAGAATACCTTCTCCTGCTTTAGACTTAGCCTGGCCTCAGAATGACATCCTATAGTATATCTCCTATCAAACTGAGCTCTCTTTTTCATCAAGCACTGCCATTTCCTCCCCTCCCCCTCCCCACAGACAGTTTGAACTTCGTGGGTGTGGCTTGGATCTCTTTCAGGGAGAGAAAACTAACAACTTATAGCAGCAGCTTCAGCGAGCATTTTCCATCTCACAGATAGGCTGCAGAGAATACCTTCTCCTGCTTTAGACTTAGTCCCGCCCACCCTACCCCTCTACCCACCCACCCCTAAGGTGACATGTCTTATATAACCTCCCTATCAACCCACTCATTACTTTTACCTCACCCATTTCTATTCTTCTATCACCTTCTCCCACTACTCCAACCAGAGTTACACCTAATCACACTGACCACCCTTCAACATCTTCAGTCCTTCTGTGACTGTTCTCTTGTGCTTGACTGCTTAAATATTTTAAATTTAAATGCTTTACTTTTTGTCTATTAGATTGTAAGCTCTTTGAGCAGGGACTGTCTTTCTTCTGTGTTTGTACAGCACTGCGTACACTTTGTAGCGCTCTAGAAATGTTGAATAGTAGTAGAAAGTGATGCTGGACTATGTGGAGTATAGGGGAAGGGTAATGAAAATGCTGGATCATATTGGGTGGAGGGAAGAGAGATGGGAGAAGCTGTATACATGGTTGAATAGAGATACACAGGGGAGATACCAGGCATAGGAGGAGCATAGGAACACAGAGAGAGGAGATGCTGGAATGGGGAAAGACAGGGACGCAAAGAGGGGAGATGCTGAACATGGGGAAAGACAAAGACAGAGGAAGGGGAGATGCTTGACATAGGGGAAGAAAGGGACACAGAGAAGGGAGATGTATGATGGACATGGAGAGGGTCAAAATGTCAAATGGACAGGAAACCCTAGCAAAAAAGTGAGGACAGAAGAAAACATAAACCAGAGACTGGGACCAACATGTACTTTTGCCAAAGCTCATGTTAGACATGAGAGCAAAATATAACAGATCATGCCAACTACAGTATGCTAATTTCAAGATTTTCTGAGCACAGAATGGTAAGAGGTAACAATCCATACTTTGACTTTAAGTAAATGTGATTGCATTCCTTGTATGTTCTGAAGACAGTTTCTAATTCTATATCATTATTATGCACTATTTGGTTTTAGGTTTCATTTGGTATGTGTATAGAAAGGTGCCTTGGTTCATTAGGGCCTCCACAAAAGTCGAAAAATTGCCCATACTGACCAATAAAGTTTCATCTTATATTCTCTGAGAAAATGATTGGTCACTATGGGAAAGTTCTCTACTTTTATAAATAGGCCCTGTTTGTAAGTCTCATTGTTCATTTTTACTCAGGGGCCTTTTTACTAAGGCACGCCTATAAACGGCCTGCGCTGGAATAGGCGTGTGTTTTGGACACGTGCAGGTCATTTTCTCAACGCGCCTGGAACAAAGGCCCTTTTTTGTGGCTGAAAATGGACATGCGGCAAAATTAAAACCAGCGCACATCCATTTTTGGCCTTAGTCCTTACCACCGCCCATTGACTTAGTGGTAAAGTCCACACACTAACCGAGTGGTAAGTGTCCAGTGAGTATAAACTGCCGATTACCGCCAGGTAAGCACAGTGCAGTAGAAAATATAAAATATTTTCTACCTTGTGTTTTGGATACACATCAAAAATGAAATTACCACGCAGGGCATGTGGTAGCCAGGCAGTAGTTCCAATTTGGTGCACATAGGCGCCCACTCGCCTTAGTAAAAGGGCCCCTCAGTTTGTAAGAACAACATACTACCTGTGAAGAGACCAGACAGTTTATACAATCACTAGCCATTAAGCCCATTAAAACGGGCGAGATTTGTGTTTTGCAAAATGTAATAATTCTGACCTCCATCCATCCATGTCCAGCAAACCTCCTCTCTCCCCTGCCCTCCCCTCCCCTGATCCATGTCCAGGAACCCTGCTTTCTCCCCTGCCCTCCCCCCCCCATTGTCCAGCAGCCCTCCTGTATCCCCTGGCCTCCCCCAGTCCACCAACCATCCTCAATCCCCTGCCCTCCCCCCATATCCAGCAACCCTCCTCTTTCCCTTGGCCTCCCCCCCCCCCCTGTCCACCAACCCTGCTCTCTTCCCTGCCCTCCCCCCATGTCCAGCAACCCTCCTCTCTGCCCTGCTCTCTCCCCATGTTCAGCTACCCTAACTGCTGGTCCCTCCCCCCTCCATGGCGGGCCCCCTGCACTGACATGAGAGCACCTCTCACCTCCATATGAAAGCGCTGACATCATCACGTCTTGACGCGAGGGTGGGACAGAGAGGGAAGTCTCTACTGCGCATTTGCGGGTGAGTCGGTCACTTGTCATTTATATGTTTGATGTTAGCTGTGTCTTGTTCTCAATGCAAATTGCAATGACCTGTATTTGTTATGTATTTTGCCAAGTTAATTAACTCTTTAATAATAATTTCAAATTCTCTGCTGATCAGAGCTCGAGGATACTCAGTTGAAATTTGTTCAGTTTAGGGTACTTGACTTAAAGAAGTTGAAGAACACTGTTTTAGACCATTCTTCAAGCTTCACTAGTTCCCTCTTGATATTATCTACATCTTCCAGGGTGTCCATCCTGGGAGCATTGCAAGGCAGAAATGTGTCCTATGCAGCACATGCTCCAAATGCTCCCAACTCACCTACTTCTATCATGTCAACAAAGGAAGCCAGTTGACAAGGTGCAAGTTTAGCATCTTGACTTCCCTTGCACCCTTTGCAGCTGCACAAAGCTAGCTATGGCCCCGGTCCACCCTATTGCGGACTTTCATATCATTCGCAAACAGGCAAACTTTACCCATAAACCACTACTAAATAGACTTGGGAAAAATCCACAATTCCAGGAATAACATGTATAGAATGTTTGTACGTTTGGGAAGCTTGCCAGGTGCCCTTGGCCTGGATTGGCCGCTATCGTGGACAGGATGCTGGGCTCGATGGACCCTTGGTCTTTTCCCAGTGTGGCATTACTTATGTTCTGATGTACTTATTGCTCTCAAAAATGTTTAAAAAGAACTGGACCAAACTGATTTCCAGCTGCAAACCATTGGTAACACTATTATCCTCATAGAGAACTCCATTTACCATTACTCTTTGTTGCCTTCAATTCAACCTGTTTCTAACCCTATCAGTCACTTTGGGGGGATTCTATATATGGCACCTAAAAAATCCACTCGGAAAACATTTTCAGCTAAGCATATTCTATAAGCAGCTCTTAGATTTAGGCACAGTATATAGAATATGCTTAGTTGATATCCCAGTGCCTAAAACTACATGTGTCCATTTATACCAATGAAAACATGGTGTAAATTTCAGTGTGTAGATTTAGGTACACTGGGCCATATTCTATAACTATGTATGCAAATTTCAGAACACCCACAAATCATCCATTCCCCTGCCCGTAACCATGACCCCTTTTGTCTGTGCATGTTAGAACTTAGGCACAGTGCATTACAGAATATGCTTAGCAAGTTGTGCACGTAAATTCTAATTATTGCCAATTAGTGCTCATTATTGCTTGTTAAGTACTGTTACCAACGCTAATTTGCTTGTTAAGCCAATTAAGTTATGTGCGTTGTTATAGAATCCTCCTGGATTTTGGTGTGGAACTCTAGGCATGCTATATATATAATTTGGGGGTTTAGGGCCCATGCCAAGGGTCCTCCGTTTATATGGAACCATGTCAAAGGCTTTGCTGAAATCCAAGTACACCACTTCCAGAGATCTCCTTTAAAAAAAAAAAAAAAAGCTTTTTGGGCACCCAATCAAAGAAATTAAATAGAAGAAGGAAGTAGAGACAACTGATGGCAAGCCATTAGGGTGGTCCTTGTAGTGGTAATGGAATGAGAAGAATAACAGTTAAAAGCCATGGTTTAGCGGATTATTTGAAGTTAGCTCAAGTATTTTTCAACAGTAGTTTGAGGTGACATATCCAGTAGGTATTTTCCTTTCCCTGAAGGGCTTACAATCTGTGCTTATACCTGAGGCAATAGATGGTTAAGCGACTTTTGCTAGTTCCCAAGGTATGGGAATTGAACCCTGGATTTGCTGTTTCACAGCCTGCTACTCTTCCACTAAATGGCAAATTCAACTGAAAGAGGTTAATTGGAGGCAAATTGCCACAACCATGGAATCATGCCTATAGGAACACCGCATCCTTTCCCTGGAGAGTTTTAGTTTCATGAGGCAAGCAGAGATAAAGAAATTCATGTTACCAATCTCATAGAAGCCGACTCTGTGGGTGTTTGAGCACCCCCAATATTGAGAAAATTGCCTGTATCGTGTGTCAAAGGAGGGGTTATTTCCATTGGGCTTAGCACCCCCAATAATTTTGAAAAGTTGGCTCCTATGGTTACCATTAGAATACTCCTCAGTTTAACAGATAGGAATCACTGAGTGTTTTCTTCTGTGGAACCTATACTTAATAAAAATATATATATATTCATATGGAGAGCGATAAATGCCACCATTATTTAATACAACAAAAAACACTCAAAGTGCTTCTATTATCCATTTTGTATCCAGAATGTCTGTGATAATGCTGCAAATTGACAAAAATAATAAAATCAGGTATGAATTGTATTAACTGAATAACCCTGATTTAAAAATAGGCCTCTTACTACAGCAGAAAGAACATTGAAATATGCTTGTGCATACAGGAGAGCGATAAAAGAGAGACAAAATATATCTCGTGTTTGAATAATTCCATGTACTTGGCCTCCCTCTAGTGACAACAGCAAAAATTACAGTTGACTTCAAAGATTCTTCTGTATTTAACCACACAATATGCAGACCCTCTCCATGAAATGTCATTTACCCAAGGGTTGAGGTTACTGTGCAGCTTTCCTGAGAACATAAATCATTTATATCAGTGGGTTATGAAAATGAATTGTTTGGGTTTTCTTTCCTCAGAAAAATGTGATTAATGCAGATGTGCAGCAGTAAAGACCAAAAAACATAGAAATATATAAGGTGATACCTTTTTATTGAACTAGCTTAATACATTTTTGAATAGCTTTTGGGAGCCAATGTTCCCTTTCTCAGGTCAAAACAAAATGATTTATAACAGATGAATTAATGGGGCTCCATGCTTTGCCTCTCAAGTACACATACACAGCCATGACAATTCTGAATGGTCACAATCTTCAGCCTTCTGTTATCACCCTCTAAGCTCCCATTGTCTCCTTCCAACGTTTCAATGTTTGTGTTCCATTATTACATTCCTTAACGACACCTCGATTGTCTCGCATAACTCTGCACAATGTAATCCATAACCAATCTGTAACAAATTGTATTTCCATCATTTAACTCATATTGTAAGCCACACTGAACCCGCAAAAAGGTGGGAAAATGTGGGACACAAATGCAATAAATAAATAAATGTGCCTCTGTTTAATGTCCTCTGAAATATTCCCATGCACATTGATCTCCAAAAAGAATAATGATGCTTTTCATTTAATTTAATTTAATATACATATTTATATCCCACTTAACCGTCAAGTTCAAAGCGGGTTATGTCAAACTGGAATTACAGAATGATACAACTGAAAATTTACATCATCAAAGAAGCAATACATCTATAAATATGTTTGGAACAGCCATGTTTTTTATAGCTTTCCTGAAGTACATATATTTTGTAATATTTCTTAAATCAGCTAGTAAGCTATTCCAAAGCTCAGAGGCTCTTCCAAATAATGTGTGTTTTTAGTACCACTCAACCGGCAGCACTTATGAGATACAGGGGCTAACAACAGATCCTGTGAAGACTGCAAGCTATGAGGTGATCGATATATAGTAATCAAACCAGCTAAATACCCAGGGCTTCATCCATACAAAATTTTTAAAATAAAAGTGAATAGTTTGAATTCAATCTTCACTCATATAGACAATCAATGTAATGTATGCAAAAATGGGGTTCCATACTCATACTTATTACCTTTCAGAATCATTTTAGCAGCTACATTTTATAAGACTTGAAGTCTTTGTAATTGTTTTGCTGATAATCCCAATATGCAAACATTAAACTAATCCAAAGAGGTTAGAACAACTGCTTGAATAATAAGCTGAAAATAATGACCTTCTGGAAAATATCTTAGTCTACGTTAACAATTTCAATTTCAACCAAATCTTTTGAACCAGTTAACATGAGTTCCCATAGTCAAACGGGAGTCAAGCCAGACTTCCAAAAGCTTGTATTTCCTGTTTGATAAGTATATCATAATCATGAAGACGCACAACATCTAATCCCCCCCTGTTAACTAAGCTGAGCGGCAATGCTGACACAGCCAATTCAAATTGAATGAGCTGTGTCGGCATTAGTGCACGACAGCCACTAGCTTGGCTTAGTAAACAAGGGGTTAAATTTGTGCTTGATTGCCCTGACACCCCCAACAATAAACTTCACATTTTTGGTCTGACCCATAAAACATTAATTTTGTCTGGATTAATCTTTAAAAACTGCTGAAACATCCAGAGAAAATTTCCCATTAAAAAGCAGTATTCATAGCATTAAAATCCTTTAAAATAGGAAAAACCAAAACAATATAATATCATCTGTGTTTAAGTACTTAACACTATGAAATTGTGACTTTTGTTGTACGGCTCTTCATGTCTAATATTTTACTTTCCAATAAGTTTAATACAATAAAATTAGTTTGTGTCGATTCATTTTGTGTTAGGTTATTATTGTGATTAACTTTGCAGTCAACAGCAGAACCACTCATTTGCAAATTCCAAATGACTCATGAAGTGACATGGTAAAATTTGTGGCCTTTACTGTGTAATTTACAGGTGAATAAAAAATTAGGCATGGGAGAGCAGAGCAGAGTGTCCTGTGAGTTAATCTGCCCCTAATGTACTTGACATAAATCACAGTGGGCCAACCACATTTGCAGAACTTAGGTCAAGGGATTGCAATCATCACTGACTTAACACACTGCTTTGCCAGCTTGAGATCATGAGACATTTTAACTCTAAAGTCTCTCTCCTAGTACTGCTCCTTCAGGTTAATGTAACCCAAATGTATTACTCTGTACTTTTTTTCAATGAATTATGGGGATCTTTTAGAAAGCGTCAGTAAGCCCAACGAGGACTTACTGAACGCTAAATTGGGATTATTGCCGGCCCAATGTGGCCACCTGTGGTAGTTCCGCCCTAAATGCACGCCATTTCCTGGAAATGGCTTGAGTGGCAATAACCCAGCGGTAATCGGGCATTGCCACACCCGGGTTATTGCGAGAGCCCTTATGGCAACCTCAATGAGTGGCAGTAAGGGCTCCCCACCGCATGGTCACGCAGTAAGAGTTCTCTTACCGTAAGTCCATGTTTGTCTAGGGGCTTTTTACCTGCTGTGATAAAAAGGGCCCTGGCGTGTGGGGAAAAATGGCCCCTGCCGCTAGCGCAGAGACCTTTTTCCTGCAACTTGGTAAAAGGACCCCTATATTTTTTTATATTATACTGCCATAGTGTTAGATAATAAAATTAACTTTAATATGATCAGTGGTATGAAATATGTAGGTCTTACACAAAAGGAGAGGCTGATGCTATAACACCAGCAGTGAAAACAAAACAGAACAGGATCAAGAATTCAAAGAACCAGAGATGACGTGAACAAAGTTTATCTAACTTAGGGGTTCTTTTACTAAGGTGCACTGAAAAATGGCCTGTGGTAGTGTAGACGCGTGATTTGGGCAGGTGCAGAATCATTTTTCAGCAAACCTGCAAAAAATTGCTTTTTAAAAAAATTTTGCCGAAAATAGACGTGCAGCAAAATGAAAATTACTGTGCGTCCATTTTGGGTCTGAGACCTTACCGCCAGTCATTGGCCTAGTGGTAAAGTCTCACGGAGTAACTGGGTGGTAATGACCTTTGTGTGCCAAATGTTAAGCGCCAGAAAATTAAAAAATATTTTTGGGGCGCACATAGCAGATTCATGCCAAAAATGAAATTACCACAAGGCTGTGCGGTAACTCCATTTTGGCACACATTGGGCATACATAGACGCTTACGCAGCTTAGTAAAAGGCCCCCTTAGAGTTCCTTTTACTATGCAGAAGTAAGCACTACTGTGCGCTTACTGCAGCTTAAAATGATTTACCAGGGGACATGCTCAGACAGACCATGGTAAATTTTGAATCCATATGTGCAAACTACATGCTAAAATATATTATTTATATTTTATTTTTTAGCATGGGGGGCATATCAGGGACAGAGAGTGGACACTTCCACACTAATCAGTTAGCTCATTTGCATTACCACATGCTAATCGATTAGCACAGGATTAGCGCATTAGCCCTTACCACCTACAAAATAGATAGAGGTAAGTGCTCATGCACTATTTTTTTAATGACCACACGCTAATAGCAAAATTAGCGTACGGGGAATCCAAGAAGAGGAAACTGTAGACAGCAAAAGATGCCAAGCAGTCCACAAAAAGCAGAACACACTTCTTCTAATACAGGAAAACTTTATTCCAATCAATTCTGAAGAAAGCAATGCCCAATGTGGTCATGTTTCACCTTCCTAAAGGCTGCGTCAGGGTCTTATACTGTACAATAGAAACATATACAATCAATGAAAATCATAACAATGTAAAAATATAAATATATAACTTAAAAAGAATTCAAAAACAAATCAGTTAACATAAAATCATATGTATCACTACACTTAAAAGGACAGACAAACTTTTCAATTCATGGTATTAATACATAAATAATACTACATATAAACTTCTTAGGACTACAAAAATAAAAACAGATTAGTCAATATAAAATAAAGTAGTCTAAGTTTTCTAAATGTCATCTCTACAAGAAAATATTTGGTCCCCTAAAAGGTAAACAAACATTTGAGAAAGAAAGTTGCGCCTGCAACCATGACATGAGGCACCAGCTGTAGGAACACCTTTCTCCTAACCAAAATAGTTTGGCAAACAACAGGAAAATCAAATCGTATTTAACCACTGTAAATCTGAAAATAAGCTTTCATAACTTTAATCTTATCATCCTTCATGAGGAACGTGACAAGAAGACTGGCCCCGTTAGAAACATTATCAGAAGAAAGTTGAAATGGCCAAGGACATCTCCTTGAGTATCTCTGCCAAATTTGAGTCTTTTGGATTTGTTGTTGTTGTTACATAATAATCCCCTTCCTCTTGTGATCTGTTGTTTGTTGTGCATTTATTTATTAATTTGTAATTGACCAGTGTTCTTTTTTTTTACTTCTTTGTAAACCACTTTGATGTTAAAGAAAGGAGGTATATTAAATTCTACTCAATAAATAAAATAAGTAATTATTATCAGAAGAGGACTCTACACATTAAAACATCTTAATAGATGGCAAAAGGGGCAAGCAGAATGGGAAAACATTTTCATTCTGTGCCTAAAAGAGTAATCTTTACTGAATAAAACCACATGGGTTCATTAAAAGATCTGCAGTTCCACACAAAGAATGCAGAGCCTTTCACTGTTTCATCCCTATATCCCACCTAGCTGATTCTGACAGTGAGAAAGCGATCTGGCCATTTGAAGAGCAGTCTGTTAATTGAAGTGGAATTCTTAGTTCAGTTTCCAGTGAGCTGGTGACCCGACCACTAAAGTCATCATCATATTTGCTGGCAGATTTGACAGAAAGATCAAAGCTTGACTGAACAGGGAACATAAATGGCCTGCTCTCTGACCCCTGGAGGTGATTGCTTAAAATAGAACTGAGGGAATTTAGTGGCACAGTAGGTAAAACTCACATGACCACTAACAAATAGAAGATTTTGTTTTCCAATGGCAGTATTCTGACACCTTTCACAGCACTGAAAATTCACATTAAAATAAATCGCAAAAAAAAAATTTATGTACAAATTACCTACCGGAAGATTGGACCTGATCTCTATAGAACTAGCTGCCCACTATGATAAATGATTAGGAATGCAAATAATGTATAGAAAATCACTTAGCAAGCACACAGGGCAGAATAAAGACGTGCTCATGCAAGATACTTGTTCTGCTGTTACAGTGCATGTGTCAGCAACAGGAAACTTGACAACAGGAATCAGTGGTATTGACTCAGCTCCAGGGGAGTATATATGTGTGACTCCAGGAACTTTGAGTGGAAACCAGGCTCCGAGAAGTCATGTTCTTCTCCAGGTGTCAAGAACTTTCTTGCCGTTCTTTCAAGGTGGGGTGCATGCTCTGTACGAAAATGCCTCCAACAAAACAAAAACGCAATGCTTTCCTGAGAAAAGAATTGAGTCTTTGGTACCCTACAATCTATTATTGGATATATCATTAAAGACTTATCTGTGAGTCTTTAGATTCCACCTGTTGGATATATCACAAAGGACTGTTTTGTTGGGTTTTGTTGGACAAACAATAGAGGTTTGGTCAAGGTCCTTACCTCTCCTTTTTACCACACAGTGGCCATATTTTTGTTTATCCTTTCAGTTGTCCCTACTGTTTTCCATATACGTTCATGTGGGTGCCTGTTTTTGTTTTGTTTTTGTTCTTTTCTACCTTCCCATATGTCTTCGTTTGACATTTCCGCACATCTTCAGACGTTCCAGCCAATACATTACAGTAGTCTTCCATTACAAATGTAATTCAGTGCTTTTACTGGTTTCAAAAGTTCAACAAGCTACAAGATAAAAGTTGTTTTTTTTTCTATTCCAGTGGTTCCCAAACCTCTCCTGGGTGAACCCAAGTCAGGTTTCATGCAGTGGAGGCAGTGCATTCAAATCTAACTCATGAATATTCATTGGAGATATCCTGAAAACTTGCCTGGCTGAGGTTCCCCCAGGACAGGTTTGGGAACCATTGCTCTATTCCCTAGTTAGCATATATAATATAAGAGCTTAGCCGAGATTGGGTGGCAGAGCTGGTGGTGGGAGGCAGGGCTGGTGGTTGGGAGGCGGGGATAGTGCTGGCCAGACTTATACGGTCTGTGCCAGAGCCGGTGGTGGGAGGCAGGGATAGTGCTGGGCCAGACTTATACGGTCTGTGCCAGAGCCGGTGGTGGGAGGCGGGGCTGGTGGTTGGGAGGCGGGGATAGTGCTGGGCAGACTTGTACGGTCTGTGCCCTGAAAATGACAGTTACAAATCAAGGTAAGATATACACAAAAACTAGCACATATGAGTTTGTCTTGTTGGGCAGACTGGATGGACCGTGCAGGTCTTTTTCTGCCGTCATCTACTATGTTACTATTATGTTACTATTTCACAAAGAACCAACCTGAGACTTCAAAGACAAACCAGAGTCTCGGGGAAGTGGCCAATTGGCTTCTAGAATAACTTTTAGTCCTTAACCGAGACAAAACCATAGTCATTTGGATTTCAGTTTCTCTACCTCCGCCTTCTCTGAATCAATTCCTGTTTGATAAGCAAATTGTTCCAGTATCCACATTTAAATATTTAGGAATTATCATTGATTCTGCCCTTTCCTTTGGATCTCAGGTTTCTAATGTCATGAAAATAGGTTTCTTTTTCTTACGCCATATCAATTAGGAATTAGATTGGCCAAGATTGTTTGTGTGATTTTTTTTATGCATATGTCAGTGCCTGATATGCCTACTGTAATATAGTTTTGCAGGTATCACTAAAGCAAACATTAAAAGACTTCAGACACTACAAAATATGGCAGACCACATTATTTGCAGAGCCTCCAGATATGATAGGGCTACCCCACTTCTTCAACGCCTTCACTGGCTTCCAATAGAATATAGGATAAAGTTCTTACTCTGACATACAAAACTTTGCAGACCACTATTCCTTCTTATTTAGCTTTTCTAACTATTCTTTATACCCCAGCTCGCACTCTTCCATCTTTGACTGATAATAGGTTAGTTTTTCCACCTCCATCAAGAGCTAGATGGGGAATCTACACATAACTCTGCTTTTTATTTCCTTTCTCCTGCTTTACGGAACTCACTTCCCCAGCATATCCGGTTGGAAAGTCATATACTTTATTTCGCATTGCTTTGAAAACACACTTTTTTTCAGTTAGACTTCTTGAGTCTTCTCCCTCTCTGTTCCACCAGATTCCGCAGTGGAAGATACTATAGCCGGTCCGCCAAAGGGCTGTGAGTGTTGTTAAGAATGATCGTTGTCTTATGTTAAGTCTTATATTATTTTAGAATTGTAGTTATGAATTATTTCTGTTTTCTTGTTTTAAAATATGTGTTTTGCTCTTTCCTTTATTTTAATGGTGTTCTTTTATGTTGCTTGTTTTTATATATTGTAAACCAGTGGCGTAGCTACATGGGGCCTGAGGGGGCCAGGGAACCCGCCGCCGCTGCAGCCTACCTTTACTTTTGCTGGCGGGGGATCCCACTCCCCGCCAGCTGACGTCTTCTCAGTCCTTCCTGCTCTTCAATTTGTTTGCTGACGTCCTGCACATAATTGTACGTGCAGGACGTCAGACTCAGAGAACAGTTCTGTTCTCTGAGTCTGACGTCCTGCACGTACAACGTGCAGGACGTCAGCAAACAAATTGAAGAGCAGGAAGCGACTGAGAAGAAGACGTCGGCTGGCGGGGAGTGGGATCCCCCGCCAGCAAAAATAAAGGTAGGCTGCAGCGGCGGCGGGTTCGCGGTGGGAGGGGGCGGCAATGTCGGCGTGGGGGCAACGCCGGGGGGAGGGCTAAAATGTGTCCCCTCCCCCCGGGCTCTGGACCCCTCCCCCACGGAAGGCTGGCTACGCCCCTGTTGTAAACCGATTTGGCTTGCTGTGCAATTAATATCAGTATAGAAAAAACTAATAAATGATAAACAAAAACATCTCATTTGTAAAGATCCTTATCCTTTCAGATACGTCCCCAGTCACCAATGTACCCAAAACCAGCTCCCTTGCCTGAACCTTTCATCCATAATTTTAAAAATTCTATGTAAAGACACTCTCTTCCATGTCCCTCTTACAGGCAAGATGCACATATGAAAAAGTGACAGATTTGGTTAACTGTTCAAACAGCCCTGAGCTGCTGAACAACCACGGCAAGCTCCCTCAAAACCAGAGTGGACCAGAAACAAAACAAAGGGAAAAGAAAGGGTCTCTCAAGGACCTGCACCGCAGGTAGAGGCCAGAGCGAGTCACTCCACTCACAGAACACTAGGGATGACACCTAAAACAAGCAAACAGTCACTGAGGTGCCTGAGCCGGATGCTCTCAAGGCAGAAGACTCAACAGCCCTGCACAGCACCCAAGGGTCAGGATCAGCCCACGCGGACCCCTCCATGCTGCAAGCACCGCTACCTTGTCCAGAGATACCTCGAGAAGTGGCATCAGCCGCTGCACCCGCAGCACTCTCCTCATCCAGCTCACACAGTCCCAAGCACAGCACAAAGCCACTTGCTGCATACATCAACCAAGGACTCATGGTGGGCGACTGGAATCTCAGCTGAGGCATGGGAGGCTCTGGACTCAGAGGCCTGGCAGCAGGCTTCACGGGACTCAAGCAAAGGTGAAAGCTGTAAGGCAAAGTTTTACTCCTCAGGACTCCCTGGCTTGGAGGCAGACTTCCACTGGAACACAGCATAAGGTGAAAGCTATAGACCAAGCTTTAGGACTCCTTGGCTTGGAAGCAGACTTCTACTGGAACATAGCATAAGGAGAAAGCTGTAGGCAAAGCTTCAGGCCACGGCCTTGCAAAGAAACAGTAGTAGGAACTAGCAGAGCCCAGGCAGGCCTGGGCCCCATCAAGGATAATTGCCAGCAGAAACTGAGCACTCTCAGAAACCAGCTTAAGAAGTGCTCAGTGCTGATGACATCACCAGCTTGGCCACCACCACTCTACAGTGACCCCACAGGTCACCGACTGGAACTGCAGGTAATTTTAGAAGGTTTAGAAGGAGGAACAGGGTACCGACGAGTGCCCGTGTGAGCAAGGCATGGACATCGCCGATGACAACTGTGACAATCATCTGCAAAGCTATCAGATCCTTGGAGCCATTTTTGGTGGCACAAGTTATATAAAAGGGGCATTCTCCAAGACCTTTTACCTTAGCCTCTATAGGCTCTTTAGACTCTGTAACTCTTCATTTCACTTACTGATCCACGTTGGAATATGCCCAAACCAATTCAGTTTGTGACTACTGCCATCAAGTAGTTTCAGCTGTTTCTGGGAGCCAGAGACTTGCAAGTCAAGCTCTATAGTCACTCCCATTAGGGTATAAATAGGAGCCCTTATTCTGGTTTTAGGGAAGTGTGTGTTTGTTCCAACTAATCTCTGATTAGTGTGTATTTTTTTCTTCAAAGAACTTTTATTAAAAACATTTCTTCTATGTTCAACATTTCATTCTTGTAAATAGTTATTTGCTATTATAAATTAATTGCTTTTGTTTAGTTATATGTTCTTATTATAAATCTGTTGTTATTCGAGTAATGCTTGGTATAACTACTACTACTAATAATAATAATAACATTCCTGCAAGCACAACAGTTAAAACATTCCAATTACAAACTATGGGCTCCTTTTACAAAGCAGCGGTAAGCCCAACATTGGCTTAGCACTTGCTATACAGGAAGTACTACCGGGCTACCACAGCAGCCCAGTGGAACTTCCCACCCCTAGCACCCCATCATTTCCGGTGCTACAAAACTTTATTTGTAGCGCTGAAGTGTACCCGGCGGTAAACGGGCAGAGCCGCGTGCTGCCGGTTACCGCCGGGTTAACACGGAAGCCCTTACCACTACCTCAGTGAGTGGCGGTAAGTGCTCACCCACAAAATGGCCACGCGGCAAGTGCTTTACTTGCGGCTCAACCATTTCCTGTAGGAAAGTGAGACTTCCCTTTTACCAGCTGCAGTAAAAGGGGGCCTTGGCACGCGATGCAATCGCTTGGTCCCATTTGCTGCAGCTTGGTAAAAGGGGTCCTATCTTCTATCAGTTCATATACTGAGGTGAGGAACTGAGAAAGCAATATGGACATGATGTTTATTATTACTTCCAGAATGCATAAAACATTACATTTATTTCATCCACATCCTATCCTACTACACTTGTGATGAATTACTGCCATGCCCTCACTTTTACTACAGGGTTTCCATCTTCCTGAGGAACATGAGAGTCATATCTCTGGCCCTATTACACTCTACCAAATTAGGTCATGTAATGGTATTTTACCACTTCTTTCTACTTCTCTTACTATATAAGAGAAGTAGAAAGAAGTGGTAAAATAATAATGCAGTTCTGAAGCTTCTAAAGGCTAAAGAATCACTATATGCCTTTAGAAGCTTCAGAACTGCATTATTATCAGATTGAAGCCACCATTTACCCTCTCCAACTCCTTCAGAAATGTGCACCTGAAGTCCTGTGTCACATTCTTTACTGTACTCCTGTCTTCCCTCTAGTCTCTTCCCATGGACTCCTCATTAAGCAGGACTTCTTTTTTTAAACCCCTTACCTTAATATATAAAGCAGTTCCAGAGTTGTCCTCTGGTTTTTTTCCTGCAGAGCATATACAAAACATGGACTGATGAGACAAAGTCAGCACGGATTTAGTGAAGGGAAGTCTTGCCTCACCAATCTAATGCATTTTTTTGAGGGGGTAAGCAAACATGTGGACAATGGGGAGCCGGTTGACATTGTATATCTGGATTTTCAGAAGGCGTTTGACAAAGTGCCGCACGAAAGACTCCTGAAGAAATTGCAGAGTCATGGAATCGGAGGTAGGGTATTATTATGGATTAAGAACTGGTTGAAAGATAGGAAGCAGAGAGTAGGATTGCGTGGCCAGTATTCTCAGTGGAGGAGGGTAGTTAGTGGGGTCCCGCAGGGGTCTGTGCTGGGTCCGTTGCTTTTTAATGTATTTATAAATGACCTAGAGATGGGAATAACTAGTGAGGTAATTAAATTCGCCGATGACACAAAATTATTCAGGGTCGTCAAGTCGCAGGAGGAATGTGAACGATTACAGGAGGACCTTGCGAGACTGGGAGAATGGGCGTGCAAGTGGCAGATGAAGTTCAATGTTGACAAGTGCAAAGTGATGCATGTGGGTAAGAGGAACCCGAATTATAGCTACGTCTTGCAAGGTTCCGCGTTAGGAGTTACGGATCAAGAAAGGGATCTGGGTGTCGTCGTCGATGATACGCTGAAACCTTCTGCTCAGTGTGCTGCTGCGGCTAGGAAAGCGAATAGAATGTTGGGTGTTATTAGGAAGGGTATGGAGTCCAGGTGTGCGGATGTTATAATGCCGTTGTATCGCTCCATGGTGCGACCGCACCTGGAGTATTGTGTTCAGTACTGGTCTCCGTATCTCAAAAAAGATATAGTAGAATTGGAAAAGGTACAGCGAAGGGCGACGAAAATGATAGTGGGGATGGGACAACTTTCCTATGAAGAGAGGCTGAGAAGGCTAGGGCTTTTCAGCTTGGAGAAGAGACGGCTGAGGGGAGATATGATAGAAGTGTATAAAATAATGAGTGGAATGGATCGGGTGGATGTGAAGCGACTGTTCACGCTATCCAAAAATACTAGGACTAGAGGGCATGAGTTGAAGCTACAGTGTGGTAAATTTAAAACGAATCGGAGAAAATTTTTCTTCACCCAACGTGTAATTAGACTCTGGAATTCGTTGCCGGAGAACGTGGTACGGGAGGTTAGCTTGACGGAGTTTAAAAAGGGGTTAGATAGATTCCTAAAGGACAAGTCCATAGACCGCTATTAAATGGACTTGGAAAAATTCCGCATTTTTAGGTATAACTTGTCTGGAATGTTTTTACGTTTGGGGAGCGTGCCAGGTGCCCTTGACCTGGATTGGCCACTGTCGGTGACAGGATGCTGGGCTAGATGGACCTTTGGTCTTTCCCAGTATGGCACTACTTATGTACTTATGTATCTGTTGGGCTCACAATCACAAGCTACTCAGTCAGTCTCACTGCTCCCATCAGACATCTCTTCTAGCATCTTGGCTTTCTCTTTCTTGCAAGGATGTGTGTGACAAATACTTTCAGTTTGGTTTTTTAATTTCCAGAATCCATCCAGTTTGTCTTTGGATACTGAATCATTTTTTGCCATTTTTGCATTTATTCCTTTTAAAGTCAACAGGGCAAGCAATTTTACAATACAAAACTAGAGTTGTAGCGTGATACGAGTTTAATCATCAGAATTAAATGTGTAGCATGATGTTGTGTTGGATCAGATACATACCGTATTTCCCCGAAAATAAGACAGTGTCTTATATTCATTTTTGCTCCCAAAGATGCGCTAGGTCTTATTTTCAGGGGATGTCTTATTCGGGAATAGTAGGGGGACTGTGGCGGTCGGGAACAGTATTGAAGTGGGGGGCGGTATCCTGCAGGAGTAGGCCGTGGCTTGCCTATCTGCCCGCAGTGACCGCAGGACTCGAGCGGAGCAGAGCCGCCCTGGCCGGGCTGGGAATGGAGGAGGGGTATGAACTAGGGAAAGTAATGGAATGTGGGGCCGGGCTGCTCTGGCTGGGGGTCTCGGGAGGTTGTGAGAGGGCTTAGGGCACAGGATCATCCCTACCGTATTACAAACGTTAAAAAAAAATTCTACGGTAGCTCCGTTCCCCGTTGGTGGTGCTTTATGCGCTCCTCCTGTACATTCGCAACACTTTCCATCCTTCTAGTCTGACTTAGCCCTTGGCCGATGGAGCAGCGCCGAAAGGGCTCAGTTACTCATTTTCTTTTCTTTTATTATTTCTGCAAGGGGGATGTTTCTTTTCTTTCCGGGCTCACTTACCGGTAGTTGATCTTCACAAAAGCGTGAAGGAGGATGGTAGGAGTCCGCTGGACGAAAGATTTTCCACCTCAGTCTTGTTTCTTGCATTTCTTTTATGTTATTTCGTCTTTGGGTTGCAGCAAAAAAAATTAAGGTTTCTGTGTCCATGTCCCATCGGGGCCAAACAAAAACTTTGCTAGGTCTTACTTTCGGGGGAGGCCTTATATTTAGCAATTCAGCAAAACCTCTACTAGGTCTTACTTTCAGGGGATGTCTTATTTTCGGGGAAACAGGGTATATATACACCAATATATTTGTACAGCTTTAAAAACATATTGAAACTGCAGCAGAAACTGTCTTTCACTCCAAGCTCCTCTCCCCCTCCCTTTGGGAACATTTAAAAGACAAAAGGTACTTCTGCAAGGACCTCACCTCCCCCTTTTCTCCCTCTTTAACAAAAGACTTCTCAAGTAAGAGAGTGCCTCAAGGTTTTAAATTGACTCTCTTCCTCTGATCAAAAAGCCTGGCTGATCAACACAACAAATATCAAAGGTAACCAGTAGAGGCAAGGAGACAGGCAGGCGGGAAAGGTGTAAAATCCAGCTACTAAGGACAAAAGACACCTGCTGGCTGTCCCAGACAAATCTTATCAGAGGAGTATCTCACAGAGAATCAAGCAGGAAGCCCTGCACTACAATAAACCATTTGTCAGCAAAATCCAGACAGCAAGTCTTGTGATGTCATAAGACATGAGACCAAAATACCACAATGCTTTGCAGCTACTCCGGGTCGTGTGCAAAAACCAGGAAGAAAATGCACACAGGATATGCACTCATTCTTCCCTGCAAACTAAGAGTATAAAAGCAAAAGCTGTTTCCCCAAGAAACAGATTCTTCACTTCAGCTGCAATCCAGATCCATCTCTGCAGACGCCTTGCTCTTGAACATGTGCTCATCAATCAGCTGGATCACAGCATGCTCAGTAACAAAGACTCCTGTAAGTTAAACTGTAACCTTAACTTTTAAACTGGCTACTTTACTTAAGCACAGATTATCTGTAAAGATCTCTTAAAAGAACTATCTCTCGCTTATATGATTGCATTAATCATATTGTAACTTAATAAACCTTTTGAATCTAAATATATAGTGTTCTTGTTCTTTAAACCTGGTAATGCAGGTTAATGCAATCCAATAAATACACTTAATTCCTTTTATTCTTGCAATTGTAAATCATTCTTACCTTATAGGTAAGTGGTGGAGAAACATTAGTGAGTGCTCTAGCTATCCCCAAGTAAATTATTTCTTGTAACAGAGTTTTCCATCCATTTTCAATACAACTTGCTGTAAGACATCTGTAATAGAGGCAACATCACTGCAAGACATTAAGAGTGGCACAAAGATGTAATGACATCAAAAGAGGGGCAAAGGATACTAACAGTGGCATGCAGACTCCTGGCAATCACAAGAAGGGTAAAGCAGTACAAGCAGAAGAATTAACACCCCAAAAATCTGGGAAAAGAGCAAATCAGCATCAATCTTGGCAGGAACACAACAAAGCAGGTGTGAAGGGGTAAAACAGTACCAATATTGAGAGGAAGACTTCAAGCCGTCAGGTGAGGGGTAAAGTGGCCACAACACTGGTGGGATGAACCTAAGGCAGCTGTAGGTTAATGCAGCAGTAACTTTAGTTGGAAATTCCCAGAAGAGGACCAACTCAGCAGCAAGATAGGCTGGCTCCAAGTTCCCAACAAACCTAGGCATGTGGCAAAGAATCATTAAGAGGGTTAGGGCTGGGTCAGATGTTTGTGAGAAACTGAGCCCATTTCATGTAGGTGGAGTATCTGGTTGTTTCCATAGACAAGTTTGCTCAGGAGAATTTGATGACAAAGGGCTACTCTCTATTACACTACCATTGGGGCCCTTTTACTAAGCTGCAGTAAAAAGTGGCCTGCACTAGTTAGGACGTGTGAAATTAGCATGCACTGGGCCAATTTTACCACAACAGGTAGAAAGGCCTTTTTCTAATGGGGCGGTAAATGGCCATGCGCTAATATCAAAAGTAGCGTGTGGTTATGTACAGCTTGAGCCCTTACCACCACGCATTTACTTGGCAGTAAGGACTCACACTCTACTCATGCGGTAATCAATCAGCACATACATGTCAATGTAGCCATGCTGTCAATTACCACTGGGAATGCCCCCATGGTAGAAAATAGAAAAATATTTTATACCATGGGGAAACAGCATGCGCCAACTTCAGATTTCCGCTGGGCGCCCATGTTATCCCTTCGGTACTGTCAATTTAGCACTTGCTACCCATGAGCTAGCCCTACCATAGCTTAGTAAAAGGGCCCCTTAAAGATCATATGAAAAGGAAATTGTGGAGGCAGATATGGTCAAAGTGGAAGGAATCATGAAAATCTTTATTAAAGTCTCACTAACAAGTTACATAACTTAATACATTAGGCTATGGACAAAGCATAAAAAGCTCTAAGAATAAATAAATAATAAATTCCATAAATAAATACGAAATATTTAAAATTGTCATATGTAAAACAAGGTAAACCTTAAAAGAAATGCACAAAAAACATACAAATTATACAGAGACTTATTCTATATACCTTGTGATGTCAGTGAAATACATCACCATAAAGCATTGCTGTGGATAGTAAAAAGGAATACAGTCAAAAAGTAGAGCTCAAAATTATGGTACTATTTAACCAAGGAAATACTCCTAAAATGACTTACCAGGACCTCCTGACTCCAAAAGGGGATTCCTACATGGGCATCATGGACTGTCAGTGAAACTATTGCATTTAAGCATTTGTGAGGTCACATGACCTTCGCATACATCCTCTGAAAAAGTAAGGCATAAAAATACTTCAAAAATAAAATAAAAAACAATAAAAACGAAACAAATGTCAGAAACAGGCAGTAAACCACTGAAAAATGTCTAAAAATCCTAAAAAATTCATTTAGATTCCCATTAAAACCAGCAATCCAAGATACTGGATCCAAGATAAAACATATCCTCAAATGAAGGGCACAACATTCTCTTTCACATCCCATTAAAAAATTTAAAATTTGGTGACATGAAAAAAATTGTTAAAATAAAATGGCTGTTGTGACATAAAAACATAAATAAAACATAAAATAAGCCTTGTTTTCATTTTTTTTTTAATAGATTATCATGAAGGGCATACTTTCCTTTATTTAGATATGTGATTACCTACAATTTTAAAAACTATTAAAAATTGCCAAAACAAAATGGTGGCTGCAACTTAAAAATGGCCACAAAAGGGAGAGATTCTATATAAGGCACCTGAAAAATCTGCGCAGAAACCATTTTTGCATAAGTGTATTCTATAAGATTTATGCATGTTATATAGAATATGCTTGGTTGATAGCCCAGCACCTAGAACAATGTGCGTCCATTTACACCAATGAAAATGTGGTGTAAATCCCTGCACATAGATTTATGCAGACTGGGCTATATTCTATAACTGTTATGGAATATGCTTAGATTTAGGCACAGAACACTAGGCATGATATATAGAATCCAGCCTGAAAGGGAAATGGGACTTGATATACCACCTTTCTGAGGTTTTTGCAACTACATTCAAAGCAGTTTACATATATTCAGGTACTTATTTTGTACCAGGGGCAATGGAGGGTTAAGTGGCTTGCCCAGAGTCACAAGGAGCTGCAGTGGGAATCGAACTCAGTTCCCCAGGATCAAAGTCCACTACACTAACCACTAGGCTATTCCTCCTTTAATGAAGGGCATTGTTTTCCCTATCAGACCATATAAAATTTAACCATATTTGAAGTCATCACAAAATCACTAAAATATAGCCCCCTAAGAGGTGAATAGAGTTAATTGGAGCTGTCTTGTTTAAATAAAATGTTCATACTGCTAAAATAGTACCTTGGTGATGTTTCTTGCTGTTCAAATATCAGAGGGAATCAGACAATAAAAAACAAGTAGGTTACAGAAAAACTGAGAGGTCTAACTCCTGGTTAAGACCATGAAGAGAGACAGTATTTAACCTAAAGATCGATCATGTACAAATCTCAGTAGAATCCTCTCTGTCTCCCCCTCTCCAAGAAATCCTGAGTCTGGATGAAATCAAACATCTGCAGTCCTCAAAGGAGTGATTCTTCACTAATGGGTGGGACACCAGGGGCTTAACTCTTGCTCTTCTCTTAATGGCACTTTTGTATACTGTTAGTCTTTTACTAAATTGTCTTTTCGTCTTACCAATGTACAACAGGTCACATGGGCAAATTGCTGCATATACTACTTATCATTTCTGTAGCGCTACTAGACGTGCGCAGCGCTGTACACTTGAACATGAAGAGACAGTCCCTGCTCGACAGAGCTTACAATCTAATTAGGACAGACAAACAGGACAAACAAGAGATAAGGGAATATTAAAGTGAGGATGATAAAATAAGGGTTCTGAACAAGTGAATAAGGGTTAGGAGTTAAAAGCAGCATCAAAAGGGGGGGCTTTTAGCTTAGATTTGAAGACGGCCAGAGATGGAGCTTGACGTACTGGCTCAGGAAGTCTATTCCAGGCATATGGTGCAGCAAGATAAAAGAAATTGAGTCTGGAGTTAGTGGTGGAAGAGAAGGGTGCAGATAAGAGAGATTTACCCAGTGAACAGAGTTCCCGGGGAGGAGTGTAGGGAGAGATGAGAGTGGAGAGGTATTGAGGAGCTGCAGTGTGGATGCACTTATAAGTCAATAAGAGGAGTTTGAACTGTATGCAGAAATGGATAGGAAGCCAATGAAGTGACTTGAGGAGCGGGCTAATATGAGCATAACGACACTGGCAGAATATTAGTTGTGCAGCAGAATTTTGAACAGATTGAAGAGGAGAGAGATGGCTAAGTGGGAGACCTGTGAGAAGCAAGTTGCAATAGTCTAAGCGAGAAGTGATAAGAGTGTGGATAAGGGTTCTGGTAGTGTGCTCAGAAAGAAAAGGGCGAATTTTGGTGATATTATAGAGAAAGAAATGACAGGTTTTAGCAGTCTGCTGAATATGTGCAGAGAAGGAGAGGGAGGAGTCGAAGATGACCCCAAGGTTACGAGCTGATAAGACAGGAAGGATGAGAGTGTTATCCACAGAGATAGAGAATGGGGGAAGAGGAGGGGTTGGTTTAGGGGAAAAGATAAGAACCTCAGGCTTGGTCATGTTTAGTTTCAGATGGCGCTGAGACATCCAGGCAGCAATGTCAGACAGGCAGGCTGATACTTTGGCCTGGATTTCGGCTGAGATTTCTGGTGTGGAGAGGTGCATATACTCCTCCAGTGGTCCTACAGTTTGAAAAATGTCTTAAGCCAAATCTTACACCAGTCTGTGGGTTTGTAAATTCTTTAGTTCTTGGATTTACTCCACAGAGTGAACAGTTCCCACATCTAAAATATCCAAATGGTAGCTGTGTGGCTTCTTTGCTCATGCTTGGAAGTGCAGACAGTGCTAATAAGTCTCTAAGGGGCTCTTTTACAAAGCAGTGGGCGTCCGGTGGTAATTCCGAAGTTGGCTTCTGCTGGTTCCCATGGTAGAAAATAGTTTCCTATTTTCTACCACGGGGGGGGGGGGGGGGTGCCAAGCGATAATCAGCACAATCGCTTGCACTGCATGATTACTGCACGAGTAGCACATGAGCCTTACCACTAGGTCAAAGGCCAGCGGTAAGGGCTCAAGTCATTAAACAGCCACGCGTTACCTTTCATTTTAGTGCATGGCCATTTACTGCCCCATTGAAAAATACCTTTTTCCCAGCTGCGGTAAAAAAAATCGCCCAGCTTGTGCCAAAAATGTGTGCTCACAGTACCGTGGGCCACTTTTTTGCTGCAGCTTATTAAAAAGACCCCTAAGATTGTGTTCTCTTATATGCCACAATCAGTTTCTTATTTTTGAATTCGTCCAGATGTTCAGTTATGTACAGGTGTGTCCTTTATTATCCTGGTAACATTCCTAGAGAGGTTGTCAGAGCAATGTGTGAACAATATGATCTTGTGTTGTTCTGGTGGGCTGTGTTGGCATTGCAGAGTGGCTTAGTAAACAGGGTAGTTAGTTACTATATAACATTGGTAAATACAGTGTTCCAAATAAATGATTTTGATACAAAATTTTAGCAGGAATTTAAGGGCCCTGTTTACTAAGGTGCACTAGCGTGTGCTAAAAATTGACATGCGCTAATGCTAGAGACACCTATATATTCCTATGGGTGTCTCTAATTTTAGCATGTGCTAATTTTTAAGCGCATGCTAAAAATGTTAGTGTGGCTTAGTAAACAGGGCCTTAAGGGCTCTGTTTACTAAGGTCCGCTAGCATTTTTATCGCATGCACAAAATTAGCAGGCGCTAACTGTGTAGGCGCCCATAGGAATATTGTGGGCACCTACACAGTTAGCGTGCGCTAATGGCTAGTGCACGGTAAAATCACTAACGCGCCTCTAGTGCAGCTTAGTAAACGGGGCACTAAGTCTACAAATTTAAAAAATGATAAGCGCCTTAGGAATTCTCCTCTGTAGAGTTATGACCAGTGTTGTTCAAAGTACTAGGTCGAAATACTTCAGTAAAAATAAAAAGAAATGTATATTTTAATACTTAAGTAAAAGTACAGTGAAGAATACATTAAAAAAATTCCTGAAGTGAAAGTAAACAATATATATATATATATATATATATATATATAAAACTTTCTGATTAAAAAGTGCAGCATCTACAATGAATGCAACTATTTAATGTTTTTATCACAATAACTTTACTGCTCTACAATTCAATCTACTCCTAAATTTTGAAAATGACTGTCACCCATTAGAGTTCACTGGTGAGTCATTAATCTAGAACTGGCAGAAATGTTCAGTCTGTTGAAAAGTTCCTTTAGATCAAACCAGACTGAAAAACTATTGATGTCTTCTGACAGGATCTGCAGGTGTTGATCAAGGAAATCTCTGTCTGAAACACTTGATTTCCATATAGCAAAGAATGCTTTATCATCATCATATGCATTAGAAGTCGTGCTGTATAACATCACTTGCATTTTCATCTTCATTATCATCATGCTGTCCAATTACAGAGAAAGTTTTCACAAAGTTGGAATCATTATCATTACCTGTTGTTCAAACTCTGTTTTAATATCTTCAAGAACTAATGCAAGAACAAGAACAATAGCACCCCTCCCCCCCCTTTACAAAGCTGCACGGCATTGCCAACACAACCCATTCAAAGTGAATGGGCTGTATCAGCAGTATTGCACCGACAGCCACTGGAGCGGCTTTGTAAACGGGGGTAAATTTGTGGGAACCTTTCAGTCTTAAGGCCAGAGAAGCAGAGTTTCTCTCTAAAGACTCTATCAATCCAGTGGATAGTCACCCCAATGTAAAATTTTCCATGGGATGGCCAGCTGTCTGTTGTGGTAGAGACATATGTCTGTTCATCAAGAACCCGCAGCCAAGCGGAGAATTCGAACTCCCCACGGGAAAACACAAGTATAAGTGAGAGTGGGATGTTTGACCACGGAAATTCAAATCCTGGAGACAAGAATCTTAAAAAGCTTGTTTATTGATGAAAACTTAAGATGAGATGATCCACTGTTTGCATGACAAGTTTTGCAATAGCAAAATCCTGTTCCAGGTTTTGCTGTTCATTTGGTTTACCAGGGAATCAGCATTTATCTCTTGCTTCCGCTTTTACTTTTTACTTTTAAATGCAAGCATCAGGTGTAACTGAGTAAAAGCAATAAAAATTGGTAAAAGTAACAAAGGTTTCCTGTACTTCTTTACAAGTAAAAGTGACAAAACGTTTACATAATTACAGCAACTACATTTACTTAGTTACTATACCACACTGGTTATGACATCAGCTGTCACTCTGAGTGTGGTGCAAAGTCACCACTGTAGAAGTACTGTGGCTATTAGTTTCAGTTTTCATTAGCAGTGGTCCATGTGTGTGGAGGCTACTTTGCTTAGAAGTAAGCTATGGTCTTTCATTATTTAAATTATATTCTGGCTTGGATACTATAGGTTTAGCAGAGGGATGTGGACTGCAAGCTCTGACAATCACTAGTGGCCCTCCCTGACACAACCAAACTTGAGTTTTTGGTTTCAGTTTTGGCCAAAACCAGGTGATGAGTTTCAACTGCAGTTTCAGTTTCAGCTAAAAGCTTTCAGACAGTTTCGGTGGCATTTTTGGTTATGATAAGACTCTATGGGGGATAGACTCCAGAGAGAAAGAGAGAGATAGAAGGGGGAATAACATCTGGAAGAAAGAACAGAGTGGGTGTAAAGGATGATAGTGCCTCTGTAAAGAGGACAGATGTGAGTGCAAAGGGAGAAAAAGTATTTGGAAGGAAAGTTTGCAAAGGGGAAAAAGTGGATGGAGACTGGAGAAAGGAGGGAAGGTGTCTGGAGGGAGGATGCGAGAACAGGAGAATAGTCTTGAAATGAATGGGTGGAGAAAGAGTCTTTAGAGATGGAGGAAGGAGATAAGTGTCAGGTTCTCACGGATAGTCTGGAATCGTGAGCCCTTGGGCTGCTGACAAGAAGTGGCAGCAGCAGGCAAAACCCTCCAACCAGGACTGGACCAACAGGACTTGTAGGCAGGTGAAGCAGGAACCAGAATCAGGAAACACAAGCAGGATTCAGGAACTAGCGTGACTGGAACAGGACTTCATCTGCGCTTGACCGCCGTTCCCTAGGGGTTGAGCCCCTAGGTGTGGGCAGCCAGCAGGACTTACTGGATACAGGAACTCACACAGGGTATAGGACTCTAAAGCAAGCTTGACTAAACAGGGACCAGGAATCATGACTCAGGACTGAGGGTACTCCCTCAGGTGACAGGATACTGCAACAAGCTTGATTAAACAGGGACTGAAGGTAAAGGCAGAGGGGACTAGAGAAATAACACAAGACAGACAAGGCAGACAAACACTGGAGGGACCAAGACAAGGCATACAGGCACAAACCAAAGCAAGGCAGAAGTGATCCTAACAGCACCAAAAGGATAAAGCAGGGAATCTAAAAGGGAAAGGCAGGGAAGCTCAGACAAAAGCGAGGCAGAAGTGCTCCTAACAGCACACCAACAAGACAGAAGTGCTCCTAACAGCACCAAAAGGGAAAAGCAGGGAAGCCAAAAGGGTAAATCAGGGAAGCTCAAGCAAAACAGGCAGAAGTGCTCCTAACAGCACATCAACAACCACAACCTTTGGCGTTGCAAAGGCCAAGCAGAGAGTTTCCAGGTGGTTAATAAAGCCCATCAGCAGCTGAGGTTCAACTGCAGCAATCTCAAGGCAGCTAAGGGTGAGGCTAGCTGCCAAACTTCAAACCAAGTCTGGAGGGCTAGAATATCTGGACCGAACCGGAAAGAAAGTCTGGAATGTGTAGGGAGACAGCAAGACAGTCTATGGCAGCCACCGGTTCTGGCCACCAGAGGGCGAGGTGAGCACAGCCAAGGAAAACAGTCACAATCGTGACAATGAGAGCAGGGTAAGAGTATATGGAGGGATGTAGATGTGGGCATGAAGGATCTGAAGGGGATAAGAAGACATTAAAATAGAGTGTAAAGGAATAAGAAACTGTAGAAGCCAGGGTGAGTGATTGTAGAAATGATTTTGAGAAGAAAGTGAAAGAGAGACAATAGGAATCTCAGTGGAGGTACAAGAAGAAAAGGGTTGGATATCAGGAGGAGTGGAATGAGAGGTAAGGCTAATAAGGCAGTGACAGTCAGAGGAAGGTAACTGATGGTTTGGTAGGAAGTGAATACAGTAGAGGAAAGATACAGGGAACTAGGGAGGATATAATGGAGGAAGTAGGAAGCTGAGGAAGAAGAAAGAGATGGGGACAGTGGGCATCTGAGGACTGGAGGGGAGAATGAGGGATAAAACCTAACTGGGTAGAGAGGCAAAGAAAAAAGAAATGGAAAAAATGAAAGGGAAGACTAGAGTCAGACAGACATGTAGAAGGAAGGGAAGAAGACAAGAGAGAGGGAAGAAATGGAAAGGAGACCCTGGAAAAGACTTAGAATATTGACACAAATGGAAAATAGATACTGCAGCCTACCCGATTAGAAAAGTAAACTGCCAAAATCAAAACAGTAAAAAACAAAACATTTTATTTTACATTTTTAAGGATTAAAATGGGTTATCTTTGGCTCCAAATAAATACTTTAAGTTTATGTTTTTCTAATACCACACTGTTCGTAGAGTATAGAATTTGGGAGGATTTCCGTATGAGTCTCCATGTTTATTGTTGACAATCAGTAATTTGAAGATGATTGTTTATATGACAAGCAGATTGGATTATTCTATCTCCTTATTTCATGGAATATTTAAGTACAGAAGACAGTTTAGCTGTTACAGAACAAAGGGCAAGTGATGGGACCATGTTATGTCATTGTTACAGAGGCATTATTGATTACTGGTGAAGATAATAGTTTGTACCTCGTATATATAGTAGATGACGGCAGAAAAAGACCTACACGGTCCATCTAGTCTGTCCAACAAGATAAACTCATATGTGCTACTTCTTGTGTATACCTTACCTTGATTTGTATCTGCCATTTTCAAGACACAGACCGTAGAAGTCTTGCCCAGAACTAGCCCCACCACCCAAACACCAGCCCCGCCTCCCAATCTCGGCTATATACAGGGTGAGGCAAAAATTAAAAAGTAACCCCTGACCCTAGAGTTTTTAGCTGTTTTCTCAGCAACCGCTTGGAATTTCAATGTGGAATTTTACAGCATTATTTGCTGTTGCTATCTACGTTTATGTGCTTAGTGGAATGAGATTGTCTTTAAACATGGCAAAATTACACCTGGAGTGTTCAAAAATATTTTCACTGTAAAACTACCATTATTTGAAAGAAAAAATAAGGTGCCAGTTTACTGTTAATGACATCACAGTGATGTAGACTTTTTTCTGGTGTGCAATGTTGGAGTCCTATCACAAGCTCCTCCCAAAGCTGCAAACAATCGCTGAACTCAAGGAAGTGCTGCAGATGATCTGAGACAGCCTGCCACAGGGACCGATGGACATGGATGTTAAGAACTTCCCAAAGCGACTGAAAACCTGTGTTCAAGCTGGGGGTAAGAACTTTGAGCATTCACAGTGACTGCAAAATTCTGACACATTGTTAATTATTTGAAAGACATTATTTTACCGTGTTTTTGCATAAACATTTTAATGCACAAAAATTGCTAGGTAATAATGCTAAAATATCAGTAACATCAACATAGCTTAAGATAATTAAATGTTGTTTAATAGTAATACGTAAGTATAATCACTAAATAAGCACATAACATTTCTTATTGAAATTCAAAGTGGTTGTTGAGGAAAATGGCAAAAAAAAAAACTCTAGGAGAGTCTACCTTTTTCACAATTGTTGAGATACCGTAGGATCTGCAGCAATTCAATGACTTCTAAAGCTGAAGCAAAAACAGTACTGCAGAAGTTTACCATCCAAGGATATCCAGACCATGTACTTAAATCAGCCTTCACTTGTGCCAAGTATAATTATCAAAATCAATTATTACAAGCACACAAAGAAAATGAAGAAGAAGGGAAGTTACAAACTTGTGTCTTATGGTATACACAAGGGATGAATAAAGTGGTGCAAAAAGTTAAAAAGCACTGGAAGATCATGCAAACACATTCTACCTTTCAAGATCACAAATTAAGAATTGCTTACACACGAAGCCAAAATCTTAAAGAAATTTTACAAGAGAAGACATCGAACACTAGGACAACCATGGCTCAAGGGCATAAACAATGCCAGAAATGTAAATTCTGTCCAACCATATTGACCACAAAATTCTTTATCAACCCGATAGATGCAAAAAAATACCATCTCATATTTGATACGAATTGTTACACTACACATGTAGTATATATTATGATATGCACCTGTCCAAAATTATATGTAGGGAAAACTACACGGCCGTTGAAGCAGAGACTTAGTGATCATAAATATAATCTGACACATTTGCGTCTAGAGGCTCCTCTAGTTGCTCATAGCATAGAGAAATCACATAAATTTGAAAAGTTCAAGTGCGTGGTAATTGATCACATTCCTGAATCACTACGTGGTGGGGACAGAGACCGAAAATTAATTCAAAGAGAACAACACTGGATTTACAGATTAGGATCCTTGGCCCCAGTGGGATTGAATAATCAGGTGGAATGGAAGGCGTTTTTGTACTAGTATTCTTTGTATAACATTGAAAGGAAGATAGTATTCTTGATATAATATAGGAAGGAGGTTGGTAATTTGGGGTCAGTTTCCCTTTAAATTTTCAACATAATCTGAATGGTTAGATAAAGTTGGCGTCAATTTAAATCCTAGCCGCCATCTTAGCCCAGCCAACTGCGTACAAGGTAGAAGTCGCACAGCATCAGGTACGTGTAAAGGCCTATTGAGTGAAAGTCCGCAACTTTTCTATATATGTCTTTTTCTCTCTGCAAAGATTTTAAAATACTGCTGTTTATTTAATTACAGAGCGTTGTAAGAAACTAAAGGTTCCGCTCCTTACGAAGCATCAAGCGAAACAGGAGCTCACTGTTGGGCATACCCACTAGTTCAAGTGCAAACAGCAGCTAAGTGTTTATTCATTTCTAAAATATTAAATAAAGTACAAATAGTATTATATATGAAAAATTAAAGAAAAAAGAATATAAAGGGTGAGGTTTTTTGACTCATGACGATGCTCGCTAGCAGTCTTACAATAGAAAAAAAATCTATTTCACGAGTAAGTGCTAAGCAGCGTGGTCCACTATTGAAAACACAAAAAGTGGTTACTGGGTATCTGAAGTCTTTTCCTCTATTCCCTACAAATAATACAGAAACAAAACTACTTCTGAGTGTGGATACCGATCTACATTCATTAAGCGAGTACCAGGTTGTGTTTGAAATAGAAAAAGAATGTAAGTGTTCCTGAGGTGTCAGCACAATTTGAACATTTTTTTGTGTGTGTGGTGTTACAGAACTGGAGGTGCAGGTTTCATGTTGAGATTATTTCTAATCCTGTATAGAATCTAGACTTTACCCCCATATGGAATAATTAGTTGAATGATGATAGTTTTATTGGATGGCTGATATTAGCTGGAAATTCCTTTATACATACAGCAGAAGACCCCTTTGGGTCTTTTTCTTAATTGTCTTTCATAGCTACTGTAATTTAAAGGCAGGGGAGGGGCTGTGAAGTAGTGGTGAGCATGATGAATAGAAATTCCACTTTGGCTTGCCATTCCCCATTGCCACTCCAAATACTTATGTTCAGAGACACCTTTGGCTTTATGACCTCCCCATTCCCACCTTGACTGACATACCATCCAGGCTCAGCAGGTCCTGAGGGGAACCAACACCACTGAATGGATCCACAGAATCTTAGTGGAGATTGGGAAGCAAAACCAGTGTCGGGCAGACTGATCGTGACTAATTAGACATGGATGGGCTGGAGTGTAAATTTTAAGGTGCTTCGATGTTAGCTTCAGAACTTTTAGTTGGGCAGACTTCTACAGTCTGTGCCCTGAGAATGGCAAGGACAAATCAGTATTGGGTATACATATAAAGTATCACATACCATGTAAAATAAGTTTATCTTGTTGGGCAGACTGGATGAACCGTACAGGTCTTTATCTGCCATCATTTACTATGTTACTACGTTACACTGTTCCATGCAACCCCTTCCTCCACCTTCACAACTAACATGAACAAAAATAAGAAAAAAAACTGGGAGGGATATCATTTTGAATATCTGCTCCAGGTGCTGATAAAGTTGGTCCCAGCTTTGTAGCCTGCCGTGCAATCACAAGCAGCTTCACCAGCCTCACATAACCAGAAAGCCTGAAAGACATGTAAAAATTCACTTTTTTACTCCTTCACGGACAAGTCTATCTGACTCACAAAGCCGTATGCTGTTTGGATGATTTGATTTTCCTGTTTTTCACAAATTTTGCACTTGAGCAGAACAAATCTTTTTTGAATGGTGCTCTCTGACTGTTCTTTTTCCTGCTGAGCTGCTGACCTCATCACCTATGGGCTTTCAGGTAGGCTTGATTGGCTGCTTTTCAAGAAGTTTCAAAATGGTTGATGAAGTGCTTTGTGTTTCTGCCGTCTCCCCCTCCCAAAATGACTCCACTATGTCTGCCCTATAAACTATGCCTTTCTGCCACAAACAAATAACATAAATGGGGGATTTCAAATTCTGCCCTGCCATTTATTTGGTTTGGTTAAATTTATACAAGCCAAAAATACCATCATTCATCATGATTTACCATTTGTACGAAATTAAATGCATACTATACTCTCTTGCCCCTTTGTATTTCAACAAATTTTGAACAGATATTCAAATTGTTACCCTCTTATGACCTGTTCCATATAAACTTGTTTTCTCAGCTGTCTAATACCTTCCTCAGTATTTTGCTTGTGTTATCATTTATGTGCAGTTGAAATAATTGAAGGCACAATGGGGAAAATCATCATAAAAAATCAAGCAACATAATATAATGTAAGAAAGAAAGCTAAAGCTTCCCAAATATCAGAATGGCAGAACTGGCAAAATGCTGGCTGGTAAAATTAAATGTAAGAAAACAAGAAGGCAATTGGTTCACAATACCCACTGTGGAACAAAAGACAAAGAGCAGACCTTGATGAAGAAAATATAGTCTTTAATAAGTTATATTAATGCTCCCAGGATTCACACTCTCAAATGCCCAATATGGCCATGTTTTGCCAAGAACACAGGTAACTTCAGGGGCATAAATTACCAGTTGTTGCAAATCTAAACATTCTACCAACATAGATCATCATATGTGTATCCTCCCAGGTCCGTTTAGGAACAGTGAAAACCACTTTTTATTTAGGGTGCTAAACAAACCAATTCCTGGCCCCACCACCAAGGTCTCTACCTGCTGATGCAATCTTGGGCAAAATATTGGTTGGACTCTGGAAGTGAGGTAGAACTTGAATGATTTTCAGAAGGCTGTGTTATTAAGGAGCTAGCTAAATTTAAGGTACACAAAGCAATGAGGCCACATGGGATACATCTGAGGGTACCGAAGGAACTTAGGGAATTTCTGGCAGCAGCACTGTCTGGCCTTTTCAATGCTTCTTTAGAGTTTGGAGTGGTCATGGAGGCCTGGAGAAGGACAGATGTGGTCCTTCTCCACAAAAGCAGAAGAGGAGATTGGGAACTACAGGCCAGAGATTCTGGCCTCTGTGGTGAGTAAATTAATGAAAACATTTATAAAACAGAGACTAGTGTGGTTTCTGAAATCAAATGGATTGCAGGACCTGAGGCAGGTCTTGTCAGACAGATCTGATTAATTTCTTTGACTATGCAGCCAGAGAGTTGGATTGAGGGAGAGTGCTATAGACATGACGTACTTAGATCTCAGCTGTCTTTAACATAGTTCCATATAAGGAACTTATAAATAAGCTGAGTACTCTTGATGAGAGCCCTAACGTCATTTGACTGGGTTAGAAACTACTTGAGCAGAATCTGACATAGGGTAGTCCTAAATGGAGTTCACTCCTTAGAAAGGGTGTTACCAGGGTTATGCCACACAGGTAGGTTCTTGGTCTAGTTCTTTTTAACATTTTTGTAGGCGGTATTGGCTGGTAAGGTTTGCTTGTTTGACGATAATATCAAGATCTGCAAAAGGGTAGGGTGGATAACATGAGGAAGAATCTAGCAAAGCTCAAAAATAGTCTAGAATTTGGCGACTAAAATTTTTAATGCAAAAAAATGCTGGTTTATGTATTTGGGCTGCAAAAACCCAAGGAAACAGAACAGTATAGGGAGTGAAGTACTTCTTTGCACAAAAGAAGAGTAGGTTGAGGACTGTGTCAGATTTTAAGAAAACGTGAATAAACACATGGGATCCCTTAGGAAAAGGAAGAGTTAGGGGTTACAGAGGATGGGCAGACTGGATGGGCCATTTGACCTTTATCTTCCATCATGTTTCTAGGTCTTGGAGGTAGTTGCATCTGATGATCTTAATGTTGCTAAACAGGTAGGAAAAAACAGTGGCAAAAGCTGGAAGGATGCTTGAGTGCATAGGGTGGGGTATGGCCAGCAGAAAAAAGGAGGTGATAGTTCTTCTGTATAAGTCTCTGGTGAGACCCACTTTAGAGTACTGTGTATAATTCTGGAGACCACACCTTCAAAACAGGATGAAGTCAGTCCAGAAAGCGGCTACTAAAATTGGTCAAGTATCTTCATCATACAGTGTATGGAGACAGACTTAATTATCTCTATGTGTAATTCTGGAAAAGAAGATGGGAGAGGAGAGATACGATATAGACATACTGCAGTGCTTAAATTATGCAGGACTATTCCCTTGCTCCACCTTGGCATTATCCAGATAGTGCTGATGAAAATCAACAGATTTGCATATTGGGACCAATGATTGTAAGAACAAAAAGAGAAGGAAAATGGATGAGAGAGAGACAAACACAAGCACAGCATGGGTGACTGAAAACAATGGCCAGATGATGTTAAAAGATTCCAAATATTTATTAATATCCAAGACTTGACACGGGCCGTGTTTTGACCTGATAGGTCAGCATCAGGAGTCTTCAGAGAATATTTGCAAAAAGATCCATTTAACACTGAAGGTGTCTGTAATAGTGAAGATGCTGTAAACCTCGTAGAGCTACAGCAAACCGCCAGTTCCTGCCTAATTGAGAAAATGTCTCAATCCAGTAAAGGAAACAAAAGTCCAATAATGGGACTATCAGGCCGACACACAGCCCATATTGAGTCTTGGATATTAAGAAATATTTGCTCTTATTATTATTTACTGTATGTCATACTGGGACAGACCGAAGGTCCATCAAGTCCAGTATCCTGTTTCCAACAGTGGCCAATCCAGGTTATAAGTACCTGGCAAGACCCCAAAATAGTAAAATAGATTTTATGCTGCTTATCCTAGAAATAAGAAGTGGATTTTCTCCACATCCATCTTAATAATGGCTTATGGACTTTTCTTTTAGGAAGTTAGCCGAACGTTTTTAAAACTCTGCTAAGCTAACCACATTCTCTGGCAACGAATTCCAGAGTTTAATTACAGATTGAGTGAAGAAATATTTTCTTTGATTTGTTTTAAATTTACTACTTAATAGCTTCATTGTGTGTCCCCTAGTCCTAGTATTTTTGGAAAGAGTAAACAAGCAGTTCATGTCCACCCATTCAGTTCCTCTCATTATTTTATAGACCTCTATCAATCTCCTCTCAGACATCTCTTCTCCAAGCTGAAGAGCCCTAGCTGCTTTAGCCTTTCCTCCTAGGGAAACCGTCCCATCCCCTTTATAATTTTCATCGACCTTCTTTGTACCTTTTTCTAATTCCAATGTATCTTTTTTGAAATGCGATGAATAGAATTGCACACAGTATTCAAGGTGCAGCTGCACCATGCAACGATACAAAGGCATTATAACATTCTGATTTTTGCTTTGAATTCTTTTCCTAACAATACCTAACATTCTATATGCTTTCTTAGTTGCCACTGCACACTAAGCAGAGGGTTTTAAAGTAACATCAACAATGACACCTAGATCCTTTTCCTGGTCGGTGACTCCTAAGGTGAAACCTTGCATCATGTAGCTGTAGTTTGGGCTCTTCTTTCCCACATGCATCACTTTGCACTTGCTCACATTAAACGTCATCTCCCATTTAGATGCCCATTCTCCCAGTCTCGTAAGGTCCTCTTGCAATTTTTCACAATCCCTTTTAACATCATCTGACCATTGTTTTTAGTCACCCTCGCCATGCTTGTGTTTGCTTTTATGTATGGTTTGTTCTTCTGGTTACTACGTCAGCTTGAGAGAGGCTCTTAACATAAGTATTGTTGGCTTGTATTAGTTGTATAGACTTCTATTGTACCAAAATAAGTTTTTAGATTGTCTTGAGCAGTGCAATTTTTCTAGCAAAAAAGGTGCCGGTAGTCAAATGCCAGGCCACCCTTCAGGGGTGGGGTGATCACTGAGGGACTCACCCCACAATAGCCAGGCCCCCTACAACCAGTCATAGAATCTATGACAAGGCAGAATTGGTGTGTTGAGCTTGAGCTCCTTCATTAAAACTTGTGGTCCATGGGTCAATTTTAGCAGACATTGGAAAAGGTGCCGGTACTCAGTAACCTCGAGTACCCCCTCAAAAAAAGTCCTGGTCTTGAGAGATATGACATTCCCCTAACTTCCAGTATGTGTGTCTCATTATTGACAGTGACCAGAAGTAGGATTCACAGTAGGCAAGGCTGACATTGTTTCAAAGCCAGCTGTGAATTCATTGGTCCTCCGGTACTGTAAGAGATGATGTGCCAGTCATTGTAGCCTTCAATATGAGCCATTCTGCCCTCCAGGATGTTCCCTGGGTTCCCACGAAGATACAAACAGCAGTGTTACAGCATGTAATGCCAGAAAAGGGGAGAGGAGGACGGATCAAATCAATTGAATGGTGCACTGTGCAGTGACTCATCCTTTCACTCACTCCATTACTGTCTCAATTTCATCTAGCTAGACAGCTGCTCCAGTCATGTGAATAAGTGAGGAACAATATTTCTTCCAAGAAGAGGAAAAGACAGAAACTGTTTCTTTCTGTGAAGGCTCCAGCTTGCTGCATGGTTTTAGCTATTATAACCTAATAATGGCCTGCCACTGCCTGAGTCACCAGAGCCGGTTGAACAGATGCGCAACTGACTGAGCCTCCGACCAGCAAAGAACAGAGCAGGCTACGGGGAAGTGCCCACTTCTCAGACAGAGCAGCTTTTCTTTCCATGAGGTGTAATTAGGAAATTGTTTCCCCCCCAAAAAAACTTCCCACACACAGGTTTCTGCATTATGCTTTATGAAGACAAGCTTAAAATGTACATCCCAGGGGGAGACTTCAATATCTGAGAATCTGCTTATCAGTATTTGTTTTTCAGCCAAACTCCTTCCTGAACAGACCAGGCTTCAGGCTTTTCTTCCAAATTGCCCTGACCAAACCATAAAGCTCAAGATAAGGGCACATGCTCTTTAGAATTCCTAATGTTAACAGCAGTTAGAAGAACAAGAAACTGCTTACTCCATCGATGCCCAAGACAAAATGTTTATTAGCAAATGGAAAGAACAGCCCAGATTTTCTGTAACTATAAATATTTTAAGTGAAGATCAGCATTAATTGGGGTCGATATTCAAAAGGTTTTCATTGGGCAGGAGAGGTGAGTTAACCAGGCAGTGGTCTGACTATCAACCAGTGCCCGATATCAACCAGCAACCGATTAACTTCCAATTGGCAGTCAAACCCAGATATTCAGTGATCGGTTTTAAAGAATTTATTTTTACAATGTGCTGGTCTTTTTGTGCTTTGTGGTAGAGAGTGATGAGCTGACTCTGTTTCAACTGTTGACTCGGTCCTTGGTGTCCTTAGTCTGATTTTCATGTGGTTCAATGACTGTCAACTCATCATGTCAATTCAAACCAAGAATCAGATCCCCTCTACACAGTTCATCTTGTCAGGTAGAAGAAATGAAGTATTGGAATTCAGAGGGATAATTCTAACTTGGAAGAATTTGCTCTACTTGAAATTTAATAACCTGATAGTTTGTGCCTCAGATGAAAGAGTGAATGTGGTGTCTTGCTAAGAACATGTTGTGAAGATGAGGCTACTGTGAAGATGAAGCTCCCACCTCAGGATCCCAGGTCCCTCTTTCACTAAGGGTGAGCTGGTTCTCAGTATGCAGATTCTATGCAAATTACTCTACTACCCCTTTCTACTCGGGGTGACCTGGTTCTCAAAGAGGCAAACATAGTCAGGTCTCATCAACAGGATTTTCTCATACAAATCTTTATTCCAGCCTCTGGGGCACACTTCTTTTAGCTTAAAACACTTTCACCAGCTTAAACAGTTCTTCCAGCTTAACCATTTCTTCCTACTCAGTGCAATCTTCCAGCTTAAACATTTCTTCTTGCACAGTTCAATACCCAACAGATTTCTTCCCCCTGAGCCCTCCCACACAGGCATCCGGGCTCAGTACTAACTCAGTCCTGGACACACAGTCCTTCCTTGTAGCACACAGTTCTTATACTTGATACTCTAGGGCCTTCTTACCCCAGCCGTATTAACTCAGTCCTTCTTTGTAACACACAGTTCACCACCAGGCTATAGGGCTCAGCCAGTACTTTCCATGGGGATCTTCCTGCTTCCGCTACCAGCCCTCTTCTGCAGCGGCTAGCTCTCCTTTCCTCCCTCACAACTCAGATGGGGTATTAAGTGGTTAATGGCCAAACAGGACCCAGCCCATAACCTGCTGCACCTGTTTCCACCCCCAGGACTCTCCCCGGTCCTAGTGACCTCCAGCTATACATCCCCTTACTGGCTCCCTTTAGTGACTCACCCAGCCCTTCTCCCTGGACATTTTAGGGGAACAGCGCCCTCTAGGGGCCTAACCAGGGTAGAATAGCCTCTTCTTTATCACAATGTGTAATTTATGCTCCAGAATTACTGGACAACATCTATATAAATAATTCCCACCTCCAACGTTCTGAAGCTCACTCCGTGGCAGTGAAGCCCTAAGCCGTGAAGCCCTGAAGCCATGTAGTGTTCGTAGGCTCTCAGTACCAGTCATAGACCCCCCCCCTGCCCTGCCCCCACCCACACATAATTCGCAACTCCAACATTCTGAAGCTGCCTCCGTCCAAGTGAAGCCCTGAAGCCCTGTAGTGTTTGTAACCTCATAGCCGCACTCAGCCCCGCCCCCGCACAATACGTCAGTCAGCCACTCACAGCACCCCTCTCACTCACGCTCCAGCCAACCCAACAGCACTCAACGAAAGCTGCCGACCCCCTCCACCATTGCCGACCCCCCCCCCCCGCCATTGCACCCCCCCTGCCGACAACCCTCCCGCCACCAACCCGCCGTCGCCCCCTCGGTGCATCACCCCCCCCCCCCCCGGCACATCATCCCAAGCCCCCCCCCCGAAGCACATCAACACCCCCCCTAGGCACATCAACCCCCTCGCCACCCGCAGCTGCCACTGGTAACGCTGTCCAGCTGCTGCTGCTTCTCCTGTTGAGCAGCAGCGGCCGCTACGAAAAGAAAAAAAGCAATAAATGTTTTTAAACCTCAAACGCGGCACCGTAGACAGCCATCAGGCATTGGTTGTCGGCTCTGCAGCCGCTCCTCCTCTCGCCTCCACATCACTGCCCCTGGAGTAAGACCCCAGAGGAGCACAGCGACGTGAGAGGCGAGAGGAGAAGCGGCTGCAGAGCCGACAGCCAATGCCTGATGGCTGTCTACGGTGCCGCGTTTGAGGTTTAAAAACATTTATTGCTTTTTTTCTTTCCATAGTGGCCGCTGCTGCTCAACAGGAGAAGCAGCAGCGGCCGGACAGTGTATGTGCTGTTGTTTCAGTCATTTACAAATGTTCTTGGCATAAGAACATAAGAGTTGCCATATTGGGTCAGACCAAGGGTTCATGTAACCCAGTATCCTGTTTCCAACTGTGGCCAGTCCAGGGCACAAGTACCTGGTACAGTCCCAAAACGTGACAAGATTCCATTCTGCTTGACCTCAGGGAGATGCAGTGGCTTTCCCCAAGTCTACCTTAATAACAGTTTATAGATTTTCCTCCAGGAATTTGTCCAAACCTTTTTTTAAATCCAGCTACATTAACTGCTTTGAGTTCCACAGTATACTGATATGTTGAGTGATTTTCTCCTATTTGTTTTAAATGTGCTACTATGTAACTTCATGGAGTGTCCCCCTAGTCTTTCTAGTTTTGGCAGAGGAAACAATTAATTCATATCTATCTATTCCACTCCATTCAGGATTTTATAGACCAACCAGTGGCGATCCTAGCCTGCATGACACCCAGGGCGGATCGCCGATGCGCCCCCCCCCCCCCCGGATGCAGCGCGGGCCCCCCCCCGGCGAAAAGACACCTCCGCCCCACGAAATGACACCCCCCTCAGGTGCACGCCGCTGGGGGGGGGTTGCCACGGCGCGCGCCTGTCAGCTGAGTTCGCTAACTTCACTGCAGCTCCCTCTGCCCCGGCCGGAACAGGAAGTAACCTGTTCCGGGGCAGAGAGAGCTGCAGCAAAGTTAGCGAACTCAGCTGACAGGCGCGCGCCGCGGTACACCCCAGCAGCGTGCACCCGGGGTGGACCGCCCCCACCGCCCCCCCCCCTTGGTACGCCACTGAGACCAACATCATCCCTCTACTTAGCAGACTCTTCTTCAAGCTGAAAAGCCCTAACCTCTTTAGCCTTTAGTCATTCCATCCCCTTAATCATTTTGGTCACCCTTCTTTGTATCTTTTCCAATTCTACTACATCTTTTTTGAGGTAGCGATTCTATAAAGGGGTGCTTAGATATAAGGCTCCCCCATGCCTACATCATCAGTGACACTTCAGCATGCAGTGATTTGATTTTTTGCTCTATATGCTTTTTCCAAGAAAGGGTGGTTATCTTTTTCATTCCCTTCTCGCCTTCCGTACTTGATGGCTTGCCCTGGGATTAGTAGCATGGAATGTTGCTACTATTTGGGTTTCTGCCAGGTACTTGTGACCTTTTTTGACCTTATTGGCAGACACGTGCAACGTGTTGACAGCTTTCATTCCTTTTTTTTTAACTTTTTTGCAGGCAATTGCAAATTATAGAATACTATCAGTTGTGAGCATAATTTAATTGTTAAATTAGCTGCTAACTGGCATTAACAACCAATTAATGGCTATAATTGGTGTTAATTGGCATTAATTTGTCATTACACTCCTCTTTATCTTTAAGGGTCCACCTAATCATAATTAACCCTCTTAATTGTTTTATTAGGGTCTATGGTCTATCCCCTGCTGCAATGGGACCATGAACACATTTCCCATGGCCTATAGCTATATGGCAGTGGTCTAGTGGTTAGAGCAGTGGTCTTGACATCCAGAGGTGGTTGATTCAAATCAAATTGCTGCTCCTTGTGATCTTAGGCAAGTCACTTACCCTTCATTGCCTAAGGTACAAAATTGCAAGTGCACTCAATCTGCAGCCCCCCATTACCTCTCTACCCTCCTCTCCCCGTATGTTCCCACCCGTAACCTCCGCTCTCAGGACAAATCACTCCTATCTGTACCCTTCTCCACCACCGCTAACTCCAGACTCCGCCCCTTCTGCCTTGCTTCACCTTATGCCTGGAACAGACTTCCTGAGCCCATACATCGTGCACCCTCCCTGCCCATTTTCAAGTCCTTACTCAAGGCCCATCTCTTCTCCCTTGCTTTTGGCACCTAACCACCTTCCCCATTCCTGATACCTACACTGACTACATAGCTTATTACCTTTAGATTGTAAGCTCTCTTGAGCAGGGACTATCCTTCCCCTTGTCTAAACTTGTACAGCGCTGCGTAACCCTGGCAGCGCTATAGAAATGCTAAGTAGTAGTAGTAGTAGCATTGCCTAAGGTACAAAATTGGATTGCGAGCCCTCCAGTGTACCTGAATGTAACTCAACTTGAGCTACTACTGAAAAAGGTGTGAGCAAAATATAAACAAATATACCTGGGATGCACTGTAGGGGCACCTTGTCTCTTCCACCATAATTAGGCCCAGTGCTTAAATTAAGAGTGGGTACCATTTTATCCTACAGCCAGGTATGATTTGTTCTTTTTCCTTGCTGTCATACTTCTATTTTGATTGCCTTGCTCATATTTGATATAAGTGTTATAAAATGGGGTCACGATGTAAAGGTACTAAGCAAAACTGAGTGAAAGTTATTCTTTCCTCCTCAGAGAGACACAGAAATTCACCAGCCTTACTGCTGAATTGTAAGTTGTGGCCTTCGCAAATCACTGGCAGCAAGAGCTATATAGATTTCCATATGAAGAGTAGAATATCACTAATATTTCATGAAATACATAACAGTCTACTCTTGGCAAATAAGATAGGTCCATTTGGCAGCTAAAGTGGCAATAAACAGAGTGAAAGAAAGTACCTCAGATGACAGATTCAGCAGTTTGCCAATTTTGCTAAGCCAGAGCATTAATAAGAAACAATTGTCAACAGTGGGAAGTTATTAACATTGGCTACTCTTATGACATGTTGTTTTACTGTTAATCTGGGTTTCATTGCATAAAATGGGACTTGTGTTAAAATAGTACAAGTTAGTGGTAAAATAAACTGTGTTAATTGTAAACCACGTTGATAACTCCCCCTCAGTATGTTGCAATTCTTTCCATTATTCTGAAAAAAGTGCAGAAAGGCAATCAGTATCAGTCCCTTGTATGACCAATCAAAAGGGGTAGACTGAAATATACTCTGACCATAATTTCAGTACCTTCTCACAAAGAGCAGCCACTGAAAAATATAAACCATAGTAGGGTAAATTAAGCAGATTGCATAAAAATAATATCTCATTCCATTGACCTCCACATCCCTATATGAAATAAGAATAACCTGGTGCAGCAACTTGAATATTCTTATTTTTCAATGGATTCTTCCCATCTAGATCATTTCTTTGAAAAGTTGGAAAGAGCACAGTGTCAATGTTGTGTAAACACAAATTGCACACAAGTAGAACAATGTATCACTACTACTACTACTACTTGACATTTCTAGAGCGCTACTAGGGTTTTGCAGCGCTGTCCAGTTTAACAAAAAAGGACAGTCCCTGCTCAACAGAGTTTACAATCTAAAGGACGAAATGACAAGTTGGGGCAGTCTAGATTTCTTGAATAGAGGTAAAGTGGTTAGGTGCCAAAGGCACATACTGACAACCAAATATATGCAAAGTGGATGTTGAATAGGCATTCCTTTATGTTTCAGCTCGTGATCAGAGAGCATCTTCTCAAAAGGACACAGCTGAACAGTATTGATCGTGGAATCATGAGGGTAAAACCATCTCTGAAGAGCAGACTGTCCTGAGAAACAAGCGCAGCGATTGTTCGACTGCTCACGTGCTCACACTGCCCTACGATAACCCTCTTGCTCTGAAATACTGGTAGTGGTTATATCAAAGTTGGGTGGAGAGCCCTGCTTTCCCATGTCTGCCACTAATGACTTGCAGCTGTTGCTAATCTGCGCCTCTGATTTCCTCTGATTACTATGTGTATTGATGCCTGTGGTAAATAAGCATCTGCCAGGTGCCAGCACAATCAGGAGGAAAGGATAAAAAGGTCCCTGTTTCAGATTCAATGTGACATTGTGCAAGTACAGAGGCTACCATTTAACTGTTTTTGAGTGAGCCATGATCATCGCTGGCCTCCTGGCTATGGAAATTCCTATGCGTCTTGCTCATGTGTATAATTCTTGTTACAGACTGCGAGCCACAGTTGGGAAAATAATTGTAAGAAGTATTTTGCTCAGGGCCAGGTTAGGAGATGACCGACAGGCTCAGGCTTTGTTTTGGGTTAAGGGTGGGAGTGATGGTGGGTTCTTTTTGTTTATTTTTTGGCTCCTCTTTCCAACTTACATTTTCATTTTTTTTCCATAAAATAAATAGAAAATTGCAATGCATTATGATAATACACAACAGGGAAACAATTCAAATATAGATATTGGAATCCTTGTAATATATAACAAGCTTGCAAAAAGAGGAGAAGCCAAACAGAGAAGCAAATGATAATCCTCTCTCCCCCCCCCCCCCACCCCCACTGTCCTAAGAAAAATGAAAAAAGGAAAAATAAAAGAACTGAAAGAACAAACAGACTAACCAGGACAACAGCAGCACATTCAACAAATTATAACTAATCAGATACTGTAGCATATGTTAAAAAGCTTTAGGGTCAGATTTGATAAATGGCACCCAAAGATAAGCACTGGAAAGGTCCACGCTAAACTCATGTTCTATAAAGGGCACTCCACACCAAGAGTGCTTTATTGAATAGGATTAGTGTCAATCCCATGTACAACTTTGGGCATAAGGACCAATGCCTGCTGAAAGTTGGTCGTGTAACCCCGGTATTCTATAACACTATGGCTAACGTTTTGGAATGCCCCGTTTTGGGTTGCATGCGAGATACAGGCAGATGTGTGCGCAAATCCAAATTAGTGCCAATTAATGCCAATAATTGATTGTTAATGGCTTGTTAACTAATTAATTTGCATGCACATCTGTCCTGCAAGCTCAAATTTGGGTGACCTTTGTAGAATCTGGGGGTTCATGCACTCTATTTGCAAACTAAAGCCTAAAGCTGCTGACATGCACTACTTCATTAATGTGTGCTACCACTGCTAACGCCAAATTATTTTATCAAAGGAACAGCCTACAACTAACAATATCAATACACTAAAAGAAAGAGCAGTTGCACAACAAAGTGAACTAAATCCTGTGTATAAACATAAATTTTACCACTTAATTGTTACAGTTAATTGGTCCCAAACTTTTACTCTTTGGAGTTCTTTTACTAAGCTTTGTAAGTGTGCTTAGCACAGCAAAAGAGGCCTTACCACGGGGCATGCTCATTTTCTGATCGGTGCACACTTCTCACATGCTAAAAAATAGATTTTAGTTTTTAGCACTGGAGGCAGGTCGGGAGTGAAGAGTAAGAGTGTTCTGTGCTAATACTCTTCACTCCCGACCTGCCTCCAGTGCTAAAAACTAAAATGTAGCTGTGCTAATCAGTTAGCGCAGCTACATTGCCACATGCTAGCCAATTAGCAGGTGATTAACATGTGAAGCCCTATTGCCTACAAAGTAGGTGGAAGTAGGGCCTGATATGCTAATGGGAAAACTAGCGTGTGCCCATTAATTAAAAAAAAAAAACACAGACAAAGCGGCCATTTTATCTATATGGTAAAAAAGGCCTCAGCACGAGAGAATGACCAGCGGAAGATGTGCTAAGGTCACTTTTTACCACAGTTTAGTAAAAAGGCCCTCTTTATTTTTTTTAATACTTCATTTTTTTTTTATTTGTTAAATTTTAAATTTTTAAAGAAGAGCATCAGAAGCAAAAGTGTTCAATTGAGGTTATCAGGCTTCTTATGGGACATCTCATTACGAGACCCAACCTTCACGAGCTTTCAAGAGTAAAAGCTTGGGACCAATTAATTGTAACATTTAAGGGGTACTTTATACATCATTTTACTGCAGGTCCCATTTTATGCAATAGCACCTAGTTACTACTAACATGAGTCAACCCACAACAGTAACTCTTGCTGTAAAATGTGTTGTAAAAGAAACAATACTACATGCTAAGAACAAATCAAAATAAATATGATGACATCGATGAAAAAACTAAATGAAAACCAAAATAAAACCATTTATTCTTTGCACATCCCTATTATCCAGAACTCGGTTTGCCGTTTCAGAACTTGTATCTTTCCTGTACCTTCATCTTCTCCTCTAGTGGAGCAAAATGTGTCATGGTTTATTGACATTTTATATACCGCCCTTTCTAGAAGCATCACAGGGCAGTTTACAATGCAAAAAAATAGCACATGAAAGGGAAAAGAATGCCAACAATGGACAGGAATGAAATTATTCCTACCAAAAGGAAAGAGAGAAAAGGAGACAGTAATTAATATAAGCTTCGGGAAGAGCACAGAAACACATGGAGTTGGAGAATCCTCAGGGTCTTGCCATCATTAGCCACAACCTCTCCAAAAGCCCCCTCAAAAAGGTGCATCTTTAGTACAGTATGAAATTTAGGATAAGAAAACTATAGATAAACTTGGTGGCGTGACTTCCATAGAGAAGGTACAGTGCAATAAAATGCACTGGTTCTGGTGTTGCAATATCATTTGTTTCACATACTTCTAGGGACAGATTTAAAGATCTCAATGTGTATACTTTGGAAGAAAGGCGGGAGAAGGGAGCTATGATAGAGACATTTAAATATTTATGTGGCATATAAGCAAAGAGGCAAGTCTCTTTCAATTGAAAGGAAGCTCTGGAACAAGGAGACATAAGATGATGGTGAAAGGGGATAGACTCAGAATTGACCTGAGGAAATAACTTCTTTATGGAAAGGGTGGTGAATTTGTGGAACGGCCTCCTAGTGGAAGTGCTGGAGACAAAAACAGTATCTAAATTCAGGAGAGCTTGGGACAGGTACAAAGGATCTGTAAGAGAGTGTTAGGGAGAGTAGATGGCATGGATGGGCAGACTGGATAGGTCATGTGGAGGGGCATAATCGAAAGGGATGTCCTTGTTTCCATTTGGATACAGAAAGTGAAAGTGCCTTGGTGCTTTGTAGCTTTTACTATATGAGACGTGGGGACCCCTGACGCAGGTGCTAGTCACCGAAACACGGCCCGTGTCGGGTCTTTTTGTCAAGGCTCATTCATTAAAGAACTGTGTTCCATTTTTAAAGGCTCGTGGTGCTGTTTTTTTTGTTTGGACTTTAGTTTGTACTTCGTTCCCTCTCTTTTGTTATATCTTTGTTTCAATTTGGACATCCTCGCAAAACGTCCCCATCCAGGGGCGGGAAAACCGGTATTTTTGAAACAAGATGGACATCCATCTTTCATTTCGATAATACGGTCAGGGACGCCCAAATCCTGAAATGTGGTCGACCTTAGAGATGGTCGTCCCTAGACTTGGTCATTTCTGATTTTTGGCGATAATGGAAACTAAGGACGTCCATCTCAGAAACGACCAAATGCAAGCCATTTGGTTGTGGAAGAAGCCAGCATTTGTAGTGCACTGGTCCCCCTGACATGCCAGGACACCAACCGGGCACCCTAGGGGGCACTGCAGTGGACTTCATAAATTGCTCCCAGGTACATAGCTCCCTTACCTTGTGTGCTGAGCCCCCAAAACCCACTACCTACAACTGTACACCACTACCATAGACCTTACGGGTGAAGGGGGGCACCTAGATGTGGGTACAGTAGGTTTGTGGTGGGGTTTGGAGGTCTCGCTGTTTCCTCCACAAACATAACAGGGAGGGAGGGGGATGGGCCTGGTCCACCTGCCTGAAGTGCACTGCACCCACTAAAACTGCTCCAGGGACCTGCATACCGCTGTGATGGAGCTGAGTATGACATCTGAGGCTGACATAGAGGCTGGCAAAAAGCATTTCAAAAAATGAGCCCAATAGTCTTTATCTGCCTACATTTTTCTATGTTTCTATGTAAATTACTGTTCTCCAGATAACCACCAAGGTTAGGCGCAGAAGGGGTCACCACTTCAAAGGGAGCTCTCAGTTGTAGAGTTTAAGGTCAAAGAGCTTAGAGTCTCCATTCTGGTCAAATGCCTGTTATAAAATTGTGAGACATATACTTGTGCAGACTTCTGTGTGGACCAGATATAGGCATTCCCAGAGACATAATTTGGGTAGAGCAGAGCTGGAGAACTCCTAGAAAAAGAAAATAGATGGGGAAAAATGCAAGCCCCAGGGTGCACTGCACAACAAAGTATGATGCATCTTCATTTATTGGAAGTCGAGGATGGGCTTTGCATGTGACATAGGATTTTTATCAGTGGATTCAACCTGAAGACCACCACGGCATCTGATAGATCATAAAGAAATCAGGGACATTCACAGGCACAAGAAACATGTACACATTTACGCCATCCTCGGTGCAGATGTAAATTTGTGAATTTGAATTAGTGTGCCACTGTGGCTGGTTCTGGATGCCTGTTTTGTAAAGGTGCATGTTGCCTTTATAAAATAAGGATAACTAGGCACCTAACTGGACTTTCCATACAAGCATAAAATTACCCCCCCCCCCCCCCCCCCCCCCACACACACACACACACACACAGGTAGATGGTTCTAACATTATCAAAGTCTACACTTTCAGGTGCACCATGAGCTCCCAGCACACAGCTAGTTCTCTGAGAAAACACAATCACATTTAGGGAAGTTCTATAAATCCATGACTGCATTTACACATCACTTGAGCATGTAAATACAGAAAAAAGTGCTATTTATATATGCAAGTGGCCTAAATGTTACTCTGTAAGGGTATGTGTATGTGGTAAAACATATAACTGCAAGTTATGGAGTACCTCTCCACTCTCATCTCTCCCTACACTCCTCCCTGGGAACTCTGTTCACTGGGTAAATCTGTCTTATCTGCACCCTTCTCCTACACTGCTAACTCCAGACTCCGTTCCTTTTATCTTGCTGCACCTTATGCCTGGAATAGACTTCCTGAGCTGATACATCAAGCTCCATCTCTGACCATCTTCAAATCTAAGCTAAAAGCCCACCTTTTTGATGCTGCTTTTAACTCCTAACCCTTGTTCACTTGTTCAGAACCCTTATTTTATCATCCTCACTTTAATATTCCCTTATCTCTTGTTTGTCCTGTTTGTCCTAATTAGATTGTAAGCTCTGTCAAGCAGGGACTGTCTCTTCATGTTCAAGTGTACAGCGTTGCGTACGTCTAGTAGTGCTATAGAAATGATAAGTAGTAGTAGTAGGATCTCTATAGAGCTAACCGGATCTGTATGATCCTCTCTTCATCATTGGATGTAAAAAAACCTTCCTGAATCGAGTATTGCCCACAAAATACACTTTATTATTAATCTTTGAGTGTTGCCTACAAACTACACTTTGCTATTGATCTTCTCTGCAATACCTCTATGCACAAACAACTCTCAGGCTCAAGTAACATCAAGTGAGCTTAAAGGAAAAAGGACAGTTATCTCAATGCAAGTGCTGGTAGGCTTTTTTTAAGCTGGTTCATCGAGTCTGTATACAGCTGATGCACTGCTCACTTTATCGGTAGTGTTTTGTCTTCCTGCCCCAAGCCGACGGTGGTCACAGTGTCGCTTTACTGCATCAGGGTCTTGGAGGCTGGATACTGCTGTAAACAGAACAAATGATATAGATTAAATTCACTTCATGAAATGCTGTTGATGCTCCCATTTTTTTGGCTTCACAATTACCCTTGCACTATCTGGTGACGGCCATCAAAAACTTGCTGTACGGCATCTTTTGCAACAACTCGTACTTAACTCCTCTGTCTTTTAAATAATGATGATGACGTCAGACACTGACCACATCTCAACCTATCACTGATATTATCTGAAACACTCAAAAGAATTGGCTCCATTCAATACGTATATTCCAACCTTTTGGTTCAAGGGAATGGAGTTTATCAATCCATTTCTGTTCCTGCTGTAATAAAATGCGACGGTAATCACCTCCCCTAGTGGATAGAAAAACTCTGTAATGCACAACATTTAAAATCTGTAAAGTCATGCCTTGTATGTGTGCAGTGTGATTCCAGTGGCACCCCAATTTTATTGGTGTGTATAGCACTTTTATGTTCGGCCAGACGGGTAGACAGTTTATGCAATGTTTGACCTACATAGATTTTATCGCAGGGACATCTAAGGCAATAGATGACATTGGATGATGCACAGGTTGTGTGTGATGTCAATGCATACACCTTTCCATCTGCTGGATTGATAAACTCAGACTTTTCATCCATGATTGGACAAAATGAACGACCTCCACATTTAAAGTGGCCTATTTGATTTGTTGAAGCAATGGTATCGTTGGGCAAAACTGCTGGACTCAACATTTCTTTAAGATTTTTGGTTCTACTAAAAGCAAAATGGATGCGATGATCTCTGAAAATCAGCATGGTGCATACTAAAGGCCAATGTTTACGTTTTGCTGATATCACTCGTGGTGTTACAGAGTTGTATTGCATTACATATGTCAAAGAGTCTTCTGCATTGTTATCCTTCGGTGATTTCGGGGAGAGGAGTAATTGTCTGTGATTGTACCGAGCACGGCGGTAAGCAGTACGTACCACTTGTTCAGGGTATCCGCGAGCTCTTAACTTATTGGTCAATGTCCTTGATTGTTGTTTGAAATTGTAATCTGACGAGCATATTCTACGGTGTCTTAGAAATTGGGAAAAAGATAGACTGTTTTTGAGTGATGTGGGGTGGCAGCTTTCAAAATGAAGTAATGTGTTCCTGTCAGTGTCTTTCTGAAACGTCGTCGTGGTGAAACCTTCTCCTGTATTCTTGATAAGAACGTCTAAGAATTAAATTTTATGGGGATCCTGATGTAAAGTAAATTGAATCCGTGTGTGACAATTATTCAGATAGGAGACAAATTGAAATAACGTTGCTTTATTGCCAGACCACAGAAGAAATATGTCGTCAATATAGTGGACCCATAGATTAACTTTTGCAAATAGGCTTGTAGTGTACACAAATTTGTGTTCAAATGCTTGCATGAAAAGGTTGGCAATCGAGGGAGCCATCGTTGCTCCCATCGCAACGCCTGATGTTTGTTGGTATAGGACCTCATCGAAAAGGAAAAAATTATTCTTCGTGGCTAAATCGGCCAGGGCGATGATGAAAGATGTCGGGACTCTGGTTGTAGCCCTGTTCTCCAAAAAGACCTGTAACGCTTCCAGAGCTTCGTCCTAAGGGATGACTGTGTATAACACTATATATATATTGTTTTGTTCTGCCTTTTTCCTTTTTTTCTTCTTTTAATTTGGATAGGTCCTCTTTATGTGTTCATATGTAGTTATTATTGTGCAAAATATAGTTACTACATTTTTGTGACCCATTTGTGTTTTTTATGCTTGTATACAACACCATTGTATCTTTATACAAATAATATTTTATTCACTTATATTACTTCACCCAATTGACAAATTCCCTTGGCTCTAACCCTCGACTTCTCTTCGCCACACTGAACTCTCTTCTCAAAGTGCCTCCATCCCCAATTCCCCCTTCTCTTTCTCCTCAGACCCTAGCTAAGCACTTCCATGATAAAATCTGTAAGATTAACCTTGAATTTTCATCCCTCCCCACCTCTCTCTTCCTTAATCCGCACCCCCTACTCTCATTCCTCTCCTTCTTTTTCCTCCATCTCTGAAGTTTCTACTGAGGAAACTGCCCTTCTTCTTTCCTCCTCTAAATGTACTACCTGTTCATCTGATCCCATCCCCACTCATCTACTTAGCACTATCTCTCCTACTATCATTCCTGTCATCTGTCACATCCTTAATCTCTCACTCTCCACTGCAACTGTTCCTATGGCCTTCAAACATGCTGTTGTCACTCCACTCCTTAAAAAACCCTCACTTGACCCTACCTGTCCCTCCAACTATCACCCCATCTCCCTTCTTCCTTTCCTCTCCAAATTACTGGAACGTGCTGTTCACCGCCGCTGTCTTGACTTCCTTTCTTCTCAACTTATTCTTGACCCACTCCAATCTGGTTTCCGCCCTCTTCACTCTACTGAAACTGCGCTTACTAAAGTTTCTAATGACCTGCTGCTGGCTAAATCCAGAGGTCTCTATTCTATCCTTATCCTTCTTGATCTATCTGCTGCTTTCAACACTGTTGACCACACCATACTCCTTGATATGCTATCCTTGATTGGATTCCAGGGCCCTGTTCTTTCCTGGTTCTCCTCTTACCTCTCACTTCGCACTTTCAGTGTTCACTCTGGCGGTTCCTCTTCAACTTCCATCCCGCTTTCAGTTGGTGTCCCCCAGGGTACTGTCCTTGGACCCCTCCTTTTCTCCATCTATACCTCTTCCCTTGGTACCCTGATTTCATCTCATGGCTTTCATTACCATGTTTATGCAGATGACTCTCAGATCTACATCTCCACCCCTGAAATCTCACCTGTAATCCAGGACAAAATTTCATCCTGCTTGTCTGACATTGCTGCTTGGATGTCTCAACGCCATCTGAAGCTAAACATGACTAAAACTGAACTTCTCATTTTTCCCCCTAAATCCACCTCCCCTCTTCCCCCATTCTCTATCTCTGTTAATGGCTCTCACATCCTTCCTGTCTCCTCGGCTCGTAACCTTGGAGTCATCTTTGATTCCTCTCTCTCCTCCTCTGCGCATATTCAGCAGATCGCTAAAACCTGTTGTTTCTTTATCTACAACATTAGCAAAATCCGCCCCTTCCTTTCTGAATACGCTACCAGAACCCTTATCCAAACCCTTGTCACCTCTCGCTTGGATTATTGCAATTTACTTCTCACTGGTCTTCCTCTCAGCCATCTCTCTCTTCTCCAGTCTGTCCAAAATTCTGCAGTGCGATTTATTTTCCGCCAAAATCGTTATACCTACACTAGTCCACTCCTCAAGTCACTGCACTGGCTCCCTGTCCGCTTCCGCATACAATTCAAACTTCTCTTACTGATCTTTAAATGCATCCATTCCGCAGCCCCCCATTACCTCTCCACTCTCATCTCTCCCTACATTCCTCCCCGTGAACTCCGCTCATTGTACAAATCTCTCTTGTCGTCCCCCTTCTCCTCCACCGCTAACTCCAGGCTTCGTCCCTTTTCCCTCACGGCACCTTATGCCTGGAATAGACTTCCTGAGTCTGTATGTCTAGCTCCATCTCTACCTGTTTTCAAATCTATGCTGAAAACCCACCTTTTCACCACTGCTTTTGGCTCCTAACTACTACTCAATTACCTCCCCTTGTTCCTTCTCACCCTGTACTTCCCTTGCCCTTAATTGTCTTGTCTGTCTGTATTATTTTTAGATTGTATGCTCTATTGAGCAGGGACTGTCTCTCTATGTCAGGTGTTCAGCGCTGCGCGCGTCTGGTAGCGCTATACAAATGTTAATAATAATAATAATTCACAACTTTTATTTTACATTATTTTTTATCCTATGAATTGTTGCATTAGTCAATTTATGTAACACATATATACATATACATACTTTTTTAATTATGAGTTTTATAGTTATTCATGCATATCTGTTGCATATAATATATTTTTATTATCATATGTCCATATGCTGTTATCATTTTATACATTTATTTGTGGATAAATTAATATTGATTTGTTTGTTTATATATAAAAAAATTATTATTTCTGTTGATATTTTGATATATATGGTTTTAATTCCTATACATTTTTATTACAAAGATATTTATTAATTAATTAATTAATTTATTTATTTATTTGCAGCATTTGTATCCCACATTTTCCCACACAGAAGCAGGCTCAATGTGGCTTACAAGTCAATAAGAAATAGGGACATGTAAGGGAGGGGGTACATGTGTAAAATTAGGTACAAAATAATAAGGAATAAAATGGTCCTTTGAGGCAATATAATGTAGAGTCTATTGAGTAGCATCAGTAGGGAAGACCTTATGTTTTTCTATCTATGGTATTAGGCATACTTTGATTATTTGTTTTTGTGTTTTTATAAATCTTATGTTTTAGACTCCTGAAGAAGGCGCGAGCTAGCGCCGAAACACAGCTGTGTTGAATCGTCACTTCGCTTGCAATAAAGAATTGTTTCTTTATAGACATCTCCTCCGGTTTTTAGAAGAGCCTACCTTTCCTACTTCTTGCTTCTGCAACCTTTTGCGTAGGAACCAGTGTACCTTCACCCCTTTGGGGTGTTTTTTTTTGTTACATTTGTACCCCGCGCTTTCCCACTCATGGCAGGCTCAATGCGGCTTACATGGGGCAATGGAGGGTTAAGTGACTTGCCCAGAGTCACAAGGAGCTGCCTGTGCTCTTAGTCATGATTGAAACAGTTCTAGATAAAAAGCCCCAATTTTTGCCCTAGACATTTTTATCTTGCTCCATTTTCCCTGAAAAATGTCTGAATTTGAGGCCCACCCAAAACACATCCCCAACACACCCCCTTCTAATTTAGATGAAGTGTGGAAAAACCATCTCAAATCTGAGTTTAGAAAACCGCGACTTGGACATTTTTCCAAGAAACACATCCAGCTGCTGCTTTGTGCTGCTTTTGAGATGTTTTTCTTTTTTGAAAATGACTGTCATGATAGTGTCTTATATTCAGCTGCTGTGGTCAGCATTGTGTTTAAACACTGGTCACTGTAGCTAAATAAAGCACAGATATTCATTATAACTATGTGGATATCAAGAGGCGCTGAAAGTCCAAGTAAAGCGGTGAATGCCACAACTATCTGAATAGCAGTGCTATTCAACCTACTATCCAGATACCAATCCTGATAAAAGGACACCAATTTTTTGGACCTATCTTTGCGTAGTTATCGAAATGCGGTCTGAATATCAGAATCCTCTGAATAACTAGCAGTTCTGGCTTCACTCTGGACCAGATAGTGTTACTGAATATCCCCAACTACTGTCAACTATGGCAGCCTTACCTGGATAAATGCCTTTAAATATCAAGCCCTAAACATTTTTCCCATAGAAACCAAATGGGAGCAAATCTGTTAGAACATTGATAGAGCACTTAGGGCCCCTTTTACAAAGCCGCCATAAAGATGATCGTGCGCCAAATGCAACGAGGCCCATAGGAATTGAATGGGCTTTGTCACATTTGGCATGCTGCTAGTCGCTAGCTTAGCTTTGTATGTCTATGTTGCCTCTTAAGGTGTACTTGACTTTTGTGAGATTAGCAGGCCTTGTTAAGCTTTTGACAAATTAGCACTAGATATCACAGTCAGCATTAATATGCTTGTTCTAGGAGCACTTGCATAAGTATTTTGGCAAGATTGGGTCTTTAGAATATATGTTATCCTCTGACAACGGTGCTAAAAATAACAAATGCCTTTTTTGACTTTTGTTATCTGGTAGAGAAGGAAGTACAGTTTTCAGTTTTCTGTCTGTCTTTTAAATCTTTTTTTCTGGTTTTCTTTCTATTTTATCTTTCCTTATGTAGCTGTATTGCTCACCTATGGTACTGTTCATCCAAGGAAGACCTTGTTGGTCAGAAAAAGAGTTGGATCTATCCAGGATGGCTTTGGATTTTGCTGTGGTGAAAAATTCCAATGGCAGAGAGGAAAGTGAGCAGAAAGAAGCCTCTGTACTTTGGCTGCTGGCCTTTCTGTACTTGGCAGAAGCCCTAGTACCTGGCAGGGCTGGGGATCAATATTGTAGAGGATCAAAGAATTATTTTACTGTTAACAATTTTTCTTTGAGGTCAAGTGACAGCGGCATGATATACGAGTACCGTGGGAAACTTTCAAAAAAGGAGTTGAGAACAGAAGTCACCTTGTTCAGGAACTTGTGGTGAGAATAAACTTTTTGTAGAGGAGCTTACAGAATAGTGAAACAAAGCTTGTTTAGATACAAAAAATTATGGATAATGAGCTTTCCATTATATGTGAGGTGCCTCATTGTGACAGTAACAGATATGTTTGTAGCCTTTCTGAGTTATAGTCTTTAATTAGTTCGATTAAATTAGTTTGATTCCCACTTCAGGCACAGGCAGCTCCTTGTGACTCTGGGCAAGTCACTTAACCCTCCATTGCCCCATGTAAGCCACATTGAGCCTGCCATGAGTGGGAAAGCACAGGGTACAAATGTAACAAAATAAAAAATAAAATAAATTAGCAGTAAACAAACTAAATCCTTTCCCGGAACCCCAAAGAATAAAAAATGCCTATGTGAGACTCAAAGATACTGATGGTTAGTGTGTGGACAGAGATGAGAGAAAAGCTGAACTGCTCAACAATTATTTCTGTTCGGTATTCACAGAAGAAAACCCAGGCGAAGGTCCGCAAAGGTTTGTCAATGTTATTTATGGGGGTGGCATGGAGGGGGATAATAAAATGGGGGCGCCCATCTCTAAGGACGGCCCTGTAAAGGGGCGGGGCAACCTGTATTATCGAAACAAGATGGACATCCATCTTTCATTTTGATTATACGGTCGAGGACGCCCAAATCATGAAATTTAGGTCGACTTTAGAGATGGTCGTCCCTGGTTTTTGACAATAATGGAAAGCTAGGATGTCCGTCTCAGAAACGACCAAATCTAAGCCATTTGGTTGTGGGAGGAGCCAGCATTTGTAGTGCACTGATCCCACTAACTGAATGGTAAAAGCCCTTCCCTTACCGATCCGGAAAGGAACTGGCATGCATGAAGGAAATTGCATGCAAATGAGCTGCTCGCTGTTAGCTCATTTGCACATGATTTCCTTCCTAAGGAGGGGAAGCGATAGCAGTTGAGGATGTCCAAAAGGTAGATGTTTCTGTGAGAAGGATGTCCATGCCTTTGCTATGCCTCTGACACCCTCTTTATTTATTTTAGTTGGATTTTGGATCACAAGTAGCAGCAGTGGGATTTGAACCAGCCACTAGATTGCAAGACCAGTGTGCTAACCACTAGGCCACTCTGCCACTCCTCCACGTTACTCTACTCTACTCCACTCCCTTGAAATTTGGCTGTCCCTGTGTGGGCAGTTGAGAATGACCAAAATGTTTGAAAGAAGGACGTCCACGCCTTCGTTATGCCTCCGCTGACACACATATACCCCCCCCCCCAGGGACCTGCATACTGCCCCCCCCCCCCACTGGGATGGCCAGATTTCAAAGGAGTGGCATGGAGGAGTGGTGGAGTGGCCTAGTGGTGAGCACATTGGTCTTGCAATCCAGAGGTGGCCAATCCAAATCCCACTGCTGCTACTTGTGATCCAAAATTCAAATAAATAAATAAAGAGAGTGTCAGAGGCATAGAAAAGGCATGGATGTCCTTCTCACAGAAACACCCACATTTTGGACATTCTCAACTGCCATCGCAGGGACAGAGGCATAGCGAAGCACATACTCTAAAAAAAAAAAAAGACAAGTTTTTGAAGTTGTTTTTTTCAAGGTGGGAGGTGGTTAGTGACCACTGGGGAAGTCAGGGGAGGTCATCCCCGATTCCCTCCGGTGGTCATCTGGTCAGTTCAGGCACCTTTTTGATGCTTGGTCGTGAAAAAAAATGGACCAAGTAAAGTCGGCCAAATGCTTGTCAGGGACGCCCTTCTTTTTTCCATTATCGGCCAAGGACGCCCATCTGTTAACCACGCCCCCATCCCACCTTCTGTACACTGCAGACACGTCCCCTTGAACTTTGGTCATCCCTGCGACGGAAAGCAGTTGAGGATGCCCAAAATCGGCTTTCGATTATGCCGATTTGGGCGACCTTAGGAGAAGGACGCACATCTCCCAATTTGTGTTGGAAGATAGGCGCCCTTCTCCTTCGAAAATAAGCAGGATAGATACCACTCCATTCACTGAACAAATTGTTCATGAAGAAATTGCAAAATTTATGTATTAGGATTTATTTACCGCCTTTTTGAAGAAATCCACCCAAGGTGGTGCACAGCATAAGCCAGACATAGGCAATAGACAATTACAGGAGTAAAAATATTAAATAACAGTAAATATTATGGCATAGTATGCTACTTATAATGTCAACACAATACCCATTAAAACATCGTAATAGATAGCATAGGGTGTAAACAGGGCCGCTGAGAGGGAGGCAGGGGGAGCAAAATTCCCCAGGCCTGGCCTCCAAGGGTGGGCCGGCGTTGGGGTCTGTCTCTCTTCTGGTTCCTGTCGGGACCCAGGTGATTGCTTTAACATGATAACCTGGTCCCAGCACACAGGAGCAGGAGAGAGACAGACCCTGGTGCCACCCCCCCCCCCCCCCTTGGGAACAGGGGAGGAGCAGACGCACATATGCAGGAAGAAAGGGGCGAGACGGGGTGATGGCAGCCTGAGACAGTGACCAAACGAGGGGTGGTGGTGGCGGCAGCTGCGTCCTGAGTGGAGGGGGGCGGCTGCGGTGGCTCTGCCCCATGCCCGGCTCTGTCTATCAGTGGCTCTGGGTGTAAACAGAGGTAGAAGACAGAGATAGATATGACAGAATAACAGAAGTCAGAAAATAAGGGGGTTAACTTAGGAAAATTTGTATGTGGAGTCAGTACATGAAAATGATCTCAGCTAGAATAGGTGTAGACAAAGTCGTGGAACCTGAAGCGATACATCTCAGAATACTGAGGAAGTTTAAAAACGTATTGGTGGGCTCATTAAAGAATGTGTTTAATAGATCCCTAAAAATTGGAAAAGTACCACAGGATTGGAGAAAGGCAAATATGGTCCCTCTTTACAAAACAAGTAACAGAGAAGACGTGGGAAATTATTGGCTTTGTAAGCCTTACCTCAGTGGTCTGTAAAATAATGGAAATGCTGCTGAAGGAAATGACAGGCAGATATATTACAATCCAATGAGTTACAAGATCCAAGACAACATGGCTTTACCAAAGGCAAAACTTGTAAAAAGAATTGGATTCAATTATTTGACTAGCAGGCTTATTTTCAAAAGAGAAGGACGCCCATCTTTCGACACAAATCGGAAAATGGGCTTTCTTCTCACAGGGTCACCCAAATCAGCATAATCGAAAGCCGATTTTGGGCGTCCCCAACTGCTTTCCGTTGCGGGGACGACCAAAGTTCACGAGGGCATGTTGGAGGCGTAGCGAAGACGGGACTTGGGCATGCCAACTCATGGGCGTCTTCGACCCATAATGGGAAAAAAAGGGCGTCCCTGACGAGCATTTGGATGACCTTACCTGCTCCTGTTTTTCTTATGACCAAGACACAAAAAGGTGCCTGAACTGACCAGATGACCACTGGAGAGAATCAGGGATGACCTCCCCTTACTCCCCCAGTGGTCATTAACTCCTCCCACCCTCAAAAAACAACTTTAAAAATATGTCGTGCCAGCCTCAATTGTCATACTCAGGTCCATCGCAGGTCACAGTGAATGAAGATGTCAAGGTAGCAAAACAACGTGATGAGGAGGTAGCAAAAGCCAGAAGGATGCTAGGCTAAAGAATGAAGGATGAAGAAGGAGATGTTAAAAACTTGTTGGTGAGGTCCAATTTGGAGTTCTTTGTATAAATGCATCTTATTAAGATTTGAAGTGTTTCAGTGGAAGGCGGTGAACATTTTATGGATTTGTGCCTAAAGATGGATAAGAAAAGACTTGAAAACCTGAATATATATACCATAGATGAAAAGAGGGGTAGGGAAGATAAGATACATACATTTAGGGCTAGATTCTATATATGGCACCTGAAAAATCCGCACAGAAAAAAAAATATGCCTAGGCATATTCTCTAAAGTACACCTACATTTTATACAATTGGCTTAAAGTTCTGTACAGTTTGTAGAATATGCCGAGTGCCTCTACACAACCAAATTTAGTCATGTCCATTTGGGTCACATTTTATTTGGCATAAATCCTGATGCCTAAATTAGGCGCACCGAGGGTATATTCTGTAATAATGTGCATAGATTATAGAAACGCCCACACCCCTTTTCAACTATGCAACTATGCACCGCGTTACAGAAGACACTTAGCCAGTTGCGCGTATAAATCTTAATTAATACCAATTAGTGCTGATAAGTGCCTGAGGTATGACGGGAACTTGGGTGAATTGAGTGATAGCAATTTATGAGTGAGTCTAGGCCATTTTTTGTTGTTGGTTTTTTTTTTGGGGGGGGGGTTGTGGGTGCATGGGAACAACTGCCAGTGTGTGTGTGTGTCATCAAGAACAACTGAGCTCTTCATTATTGTAGGGAATCAGTTTTAAATATAGAACCTGGAAGGTAGGGCATACAATTATTCCTTTTATTTATTCTAATTAGCAAGGCCACAGTATATGACAAATAAACCCCAGATTAAAGCTGCTGGAAAAGGGTAGGAAGAGATGGTTTTGCCTCCTTTTATATTGAGTAAAACTAGGTTAATATCTATAGAAGACCAATAGAGATCATCACCGCTGTCTATGGGCCCCCATCAGGAAAGACGAAAGTGTTTGTGTAACAAGACAGTTCTATAGCTAAGTGGAATTGCATCAACACTACACCTGCATCAAAGGGACTTTGACAGGGAAAACATAGTGTACAATACTTACCTGAATCAGGTTCTGGGTGGGACACAGTTCCTGAAAGTGAGGGGGAAAAAACAACTCAAAGAATCAATCCATATGTTAAAAGAGAAGTGTGTGACATTATAAAGAGTTTAAGCTTAAAGTTGACGAAAATAGAAATTTAACACTTATCTGATAAACCACATGGTACTTGTTCCAAAGTTCTTGTACGTCTCAGAGCTAGAAGAAATACACTTTGGGAAAAGAAAAGCTGTGAAACATGTTCAGCTGAACTCATTCATGCATTTAGAAAAAAAAACTATCTTGGGTTAAAATGTTATTGTTTTGTTTTTTAAAAAATGTTTTTGAACACCAAACGTTTAAATTCACAATAAACTTTTCCATACAACTAATTGGTTCTGGGCCTTATTTTCTAGGAAAGCCCTAAAATTTGTTTCCTTTTCCTCCCCCTAGCTTTGGGTTAGGAGGACATGGATAGTTTATATGTCTCCACTTGTTTTAGAGGTGCAGTTCAAGGTATTACGCATGCCTACTAATATCAAATACTGTAGAGCTGTATTTTTGCATAGTCAGCAGGATTTTTTCAGAAATTAGGGGTTAATTTTGTTCTGTTTTGCAATTCAGAGTGGAAAAATTTGTTCTCTGAATTTCCTGTCACCTTCTGATACCTCTGAGGATCAAGTAAGAGGAAAAATTTGCAAATTTTGTTGTGCTAATAATAAAACTTTTGAGTATATTGGTGTGCCTTATTTAGGTGGGTTGAAGGAGGGAGCTTTGCATGATATACTCAGTCTCCAGAAGAGCAAAGAAGAAGATGGATGCCAGAGGAAATGTGGCAGAAAGAAGAGAAGTGCTGCCGCACTTCATGAATACTGTGGTGATTCTGCATGATAGGACATTGCCTGAGTTCCAGGGATTCCTAAGGGGGCTTGATGATCTACAGGTCAAAGAATGGATTGAGAAAGCAAAATCAATGCTGAAGATTTGAAGAATTCCAAGCGAAGCCAAGCTGATCTTCTCAGAGGTTTTGCAGCAGATACAGTAAAGTACTTCATAGAGACTGTACCATTGAAGACATTTTTGATGTACTTTGTCAGGTATACAGAGACAAAGTTGCTCTGGATATTCGAATTCGAGAATTTTATAATTGAACACAGGGTGACAGGAAACAATCCGAGTGTATGCTTACAAACTACAAAATTAACTTGAGGCAATAATAAAGCGAGATGGAAGACGGGTTGAAAACCTAGAAGAAACCCTAAAAGAGTAATTCGTTTTGGGTTTGAAAGATGAGCCTTTGCAGAGAGAAATGACAAAGAGGAATGAAGACAGTCCAGGAATATTGTTTTCAGAGCTGATGCACGCCACAATCAGATCGGCCGGAGAAAAATGTGTGCCCGTGGCATGGGGCGATGGCCAAAAAAGAGTGCAAAGAACCTGAGAGGGGCCAGAAGTGCAGAGGAATTGGTGATGGTGGCAATGTTGAGTCAGTTTACAAGGCTGATAATCTTGCATAAATGACCATCAGGAAGAAGAATGGAAGAGACAACACAATGGAATTAGAAGGAATACATGAGACCCAGAGAAAATTATAGCGTGGCTAGAAGCAGTTTTATGAATGGTAGGGACCGAAGAGCTCAAAGAATCTTGAACAGTGAAATAATTTTTTGTGGCCTCTATTTTGTATCAGTTGAGGCTCTGTCCATGTTCTGCATGTGCGGCTGAGGTGAAACATTCTGCTGGCATGTAGTGTCTGTGTAGGAATCTGTAACAGTCCAGCTTGTTCCAGTTTCCCAGTAGTGAGTATATTGGTATATAGGGTGAGAAATAGTCTGAAAGTACATCCAGTGGTGTGCTGGTAAATGTTTAACAATGGGCTCTCTCTCCAAAAAACCAAATAAACAAACAACAACCCATAGATATGTATGTAACTGTATTATACATACTACTGGTACAAATGATATGCGCAGTTTGCAACCAATTTACAAATAATATTAAAACATATAATATTCTTTACTGTAAATTCCGAATGGCCAATTGATTTTCGCCACACTGTTGTATCTGTAGCTAGCTTATGCTCCCCTGTATACTAAGCCGCGTGGCAATGCCGACACAGCCCATTCAAAGTGAATGGACTGTGTCGGCATTAGCACACTGCCAGCACTAGAGTGGCTTAATAAACAAGGGGGTATGTTTGCTATTCATCCAAGATGTTTGATATTCATCCAAGATGTTTGATATTCATCCCAATCTTTTAATTCTTTTAACAATAAATTTATTGACATTAAAGTGACATATGATGTACTCAGCCCAGCTGAGAGGAAAAGCTGTAACACTCAAAGGGGAATAAGGGAGAATAACTCAGGGAAGATGAATGGGGAATGACTTGGGGAGATGGTGAAAATTCTTGAAGGAATTACAATAGATTAAGGATGGTTCTGGCCATCTTCTTGCTTCTGAGGTGACTAGATGCAGACTATGTGCAGAAGGCAATAATTCTATCCAAGCAACTGAATTGTAAATTGGCTTTTCTTTGTTTATTATGAGTTCTACAATAAAGAAGATTTGCTTAAGAATTTAAGCTACACTATACTTTACCTAGAACAGCACAGACAATGTAAGTTTGTGTTCTCCTTTCTCTTGCACAATGTAATACTACCTTAGAGGTTGACGCAGGTATAGAGAAAGCAATAATGATTCTCTCTCTAGATTTTGCAGGACTTTGTACCCATGAGGCTGCAAGTAGAAGTTTACTTCATGGAGTTTCCCTTTCAAACTGTGGCCATTACACACAAGATGGGAATGCTTATACCTTCCAACTTTCCACCTGCAAAGAAGCTAATGAAATCTCCATATCTAGTTTCACTCCCCTGACCTAGCTCCAGCCCTTTTTCATGTTCATAAATATATGTATGCTCTGAAATTGCAGGTACTTTTACCCACATACCCAGAAAGGGAGGGCAATAAACACTATCCTCATTTTTGTACAGGTAAACACAAGTTTATCCATTTAAAACCATAGTTGGATTCTTACCCCAGACAAGAAATGACGGCAGTTTCCAAAAGCTATTATCCAGGTAAATGGGTGAAGAGACTCCAATGGGTTAAAAATGCAGCTGCCAAACTTAAAAAATACAGGCACTCAAGACCATCTTAGGCCAGATTCTACATGTAAGTACATAAGTATTGCCATACTGGGACAGACTAAAGGTCCATCAAGCCCAGCATCCTGTTTCCAAAAGTGGCCAATCCAGATCACAAATACCTGGCAAGATCCCAAAAAAGTACTAAACATTTTATACTGCTTATCCCAGAAATAGTGGATTTTCCCCAAGTCCAATTTAATAATGGTCTATGGACTTTTCCTTTAGGAAGCCATTCAAACCTTTTTTTTAAACTCCACTAAGCTAACCGCCTCTACCACAGTCCCTGGCAACGAATTCCAGAGTTTAATTACACATTGAATGAAGAAACATTTTCTCCGATTCATTTTAAATTTACTACTTTGTAGCTTCATCACATGCCCCCTAGTCCTAGTATTTTTGGAAAGTGTAAACAGATGCTTCACATCTACCCGTTCAACTCCACTCATTATTTTATAGGCCACTATCATATCTCCCCTCAGTCGCATTTTCTCCAAGCTGAAGAGCCCTAGCCGCTTTAGCCTTTCCTCATAGGGAAGTCATATCCCCTTTATCATTTTTGTCGCCCTTCTCTGCACCTTTTCCAATTCCATTATATCTTTTTTGAGATGCAGCAACCAGAATTGAACACAATATTTGAGGTGTGGTCGCACCATGGAGCGATACAAAGGCATTATAACGTCCTCATTTTTGTTTTCCATTCCTTTCCTAATAATACCCAACATTCTATTTGCTTTCTTAGCCACAGCAGCACACTGAGCAGAAGGTTTCAACGTATCATCAACGACAACACCTAGATCCCTTTCTTGGTCTGTGACTCCTAACGTGGAATCTTGCATGACATAGCTATAATTCGGGTTCCACTTTCCCACATGCATCACTTTGCACTTGCTCACATTAAATGTCATCTGCTATTTAGATGCCTAGAGGGGCATAATCGAATGGGGCGACCAAGTTTTCATAAGGGCGTCCTCGCAGGACGGCCCCGCAAAGGGGCGGGGAAACCCGCATTATCGAAACAAGATGGGTGTCCATCGTTTGTTTTGATAATACGGTCGGGGACGTCCAAATCTCAACATTTAGGTCAACCTTAGAGATGGTCAACCTAAATGTTGAGATAGTCGTCCCTGGTTTTCGGCCATCATGGAAACCAGTGGCGTAGCCAGACAGACAATTTTGGGTGGGCCTGAACCCAAAGTGGGCGGGCACAAAATTTTCTCTCTAACCCCCTCCCCCAGCATTTCCCAACTCAAAAGATAAATACTTTAGCTGATGAAGATCCCCAAGCTCTGTCACCTGAAAACTTCCACCAAAGATGGCCAGAATTTACTTTTACCAAGCTTGGTCGGAAGCAACAACTCCTTGAGCCACCGATAGCGGCACCCCATGCATGCTTAGTTGTCAGTGGCTCAAGGATGCTGCCCCCATCTGCCAAGCTCAGCAGAAGGGATTTCTGGCCACCTTCAATAGAGGTCCTCAGCTAGCAGGGCTTGGGGATCCCCACCAGCTAAAGCAAGGGTCAGGGCTGCTGTTAGCCATGCTGGGGCCCAGGGCAGAAAATAAAGAAGCCCTCTCCTCTTTAATCTCCCCATCTGCCCTTACAGTCTCACACTGACAGACCATCACAAAATACAGAACAAGGGATTACAAATTAGAAATAAAAATATGTAGACAAAAATTGAACTGAGACCTCAACATTTAGTGCAACACTGGAGAAATAAAAACAAAAATGCATTTCCTTTTCTACTGAACACAATAAAACTGAACATTTTCCATTTAAAACATTCAAAATAAAATTATTTTTCTACCTTTTGTTGTCTGGACATTTTATTTTTCTATCATGTTGGTTTCAGTTTCTCCTTCCCACTTTCCCGTCGTCTTCTGCTAATTCTTCAAGCAACTGTTGTCCATTTGTCTTTTCTCTCCTCTCGTTCCATTTCCTCACTACAACTGCTTCTGAAATATTGATCTTTCCATTTTAGCTCTTTCCTTTCTGTATTTTGATCTTTTCTGCCTCTGTCCACTCAAATTTAACCCTCTTTCTAAACTTTTTCCTCCTTTTTACTTTTCAGATATCTATCAAATTTTCATCTCCTTTCACCCACTAGCTCACCCATATCCAAACTCATTCCTTCCCAGCCTTCCATTCCAGGGGCGTATCTGAACTGCGGCGGTAGGGGGGGGCCAGGGCCAGAGTGAGGGGGCACATTATAGCCCCCCCCCCCCGCCGCCGCCGCCGCCATTGCCGATCCCCCTCCCCCCAGCCGCTACCATTGCCAACCCTCCCCCTCCGTTGCTCGCTTACCTTCGCTGGCGGGGGACCCCAACCCCCGCCAGCCGAGGTCCGCGTCCTCCTGCCGCTGCCGCTGCCGCTGCCGGCTGCCTTTGGTGCTTTCATTTGTCCATTGAAGCTGGCGCCAACTAAAGTTTCTTTTGACTCTGACGTCGCTGCACGTTGTACGTGCAGGACGTCAGACTCAGAAAATGTTTCTGAGTCTGACGTCCTGCACGTACAACGTGCAGCGACGTCAGACTCAAAAGAAACTTTCATCGGCGCCAGCTTCAATGGACAAATGAAAGCACCAAAGGCAGCCGGCAGCGGCAGGAGGACGCGGACCTCGGCTGGCGGGGGTTGGGGTCCCCCGCCAGCGAAGGTAAGCGAGCAACGGAGGGGGAGGGTTGGCAGCGGTAGGGGGGTCCAGGGCGAAATCTGCGGGGGCCCAGGCCCCTGAGGCCCCACGCAGATACGCCCCTGTTCCATTCCCTTCCATCTTCAATCTACTCACCATTACCATATTTCTACCACCTGTAATCACTATCCTCTCATTCATTTCATTACCATCGCCCCTCTCTCTTTATCCTCTCTTCACTCTCATAGCCTGACATCTCCCTTTTACCCCCTCCCCTCCCTCCATTGTCCTGTATTTCTCTCTCTTACCCATTGTCCAGCATATCTTCCTTCTGCCCTGGATCCAATATCTCCCTCTTCCCCCTCTCTTGTGCAGCATCTCTCCTTCCCTTTGCTCCACCTCTATGTCCAACATCTCTCCCATATTGTCTCTCCCTGCCTTGAGCCCCTGCTCTAACATCTTTTTCTCTCCCCTCCAGCCATGTTCAATATTTCCCTCTCTCATTTCTCACTCCCTTCCCTCCACTGTCATGTCCAACACTTTTTTCCTCTATCGTCCTTTGCCACTCCTCTGCAGCCTTTCCCTTCCTCTCCCCACCATAGCCATATCAAACAATTCTCCCTCTCTTTTCCTCCTGCATCTCTCCCTCCCCCATGTCAAACAATTATTTCTCCACCCCACCGTCTCACTTGCTCTCTCCACCCCACCCCCTCTCATGGGGCAGGCCCAGGGCAAGGACACTGATGCCCAACCACTAGTTTCTCCTCCTGGCCACTGCTGTAGTGTGGCGGCCTTGAGGAATTGCTGTAAGGCAGCTTTCATTCCCTTCCCTGCCTCTCTCTCCATTCCTGCGTCCCACCGCGCCTGCAACAAAAATGGTTGTCCTCCCTGCCGGCGTTGCCTCGGCCCCTGCATGCTACCCTGCCTCTGTCCCTGCCTGCATTCTTTTCTTCGATCATCGCATCGCCGGCAGCGCTGCCATTCACTCAGGCAGCTCCGCTCCCCTCTGCCGCGTCCATCTGGCTCTACGTAAACAGGAAGTGCATCAGAAAGAGCTGGATGGACGCAGCAGAGGGGAGCAGAGCTGCCTGAGTGAATGGCAGCGCTGCCGGCGATGCGACAATCGAAGAAAAGAATGCAGGCAGGGACAGGGGCAGGGTAGCGTGCAGGAGCCAAGGCAGCGCCAGCGGGGAGGACAAGCATTTTCGTTGCAGCGCGCGACATGCGAGGGATGTTGGGTGGGCCTGGAGGGAAAGTGGGTGGGCCTGGGCCCGTCCAGGCCCACCCGTGGCTACGCCCCTGGTGGAAACCGAGGACGGCCATCTCAAAAATGACCGAATCCAAGCCCTTTGGTCATGGGAGGAGTCAGAATTCGTAGTGCACTGGTCCCCCTGACATGCCAGAACACCAACCAGGCACCCTAGGGGGCACTGCAGTGGACTTCACAAATTGCTCCCAGGTGCATAGCTACCTTACATTGTGTGCTGAGCACCCCCCCCCCCGAAACCCACTACCCACAACTGTACACCACTACCATAGACCTAAAGAGGTGAAGGGGGTCACCTACATGTGGGTACAGTGGGTTTCGGGTGGATTTTGGAAGACTCACATTTACCACCACAAGTGTAACAGGTAGGAGGGGATGGGCCTGGGTCCGCCTGCCTGAAGTGCACTGCACCCACTAACACTACTCCAGGGACCTGCATACTGCTGTGATGGAGCTGGAAAAAAAAAATTATGTTTTTTTAGGGTGGGAGGGGGTTGGTGACCCTGGTGGAGTAAGGGGAGGTCATCCCCAATTCCCTCCGGTGGTCATCTGGTCAGTTCGGGCACCTTTTTACGACTTGGTCGCAAGAAAAAATGGACCAAGTAAAGTCGGCCAAGTTCTCGTGAGGGATGCCCTTCTTTTTTCCATTATCGGCCGAGGACGCCCATCTCTTAATCACGCCCCAGCCCCGCCTTTGGTACAGTGCCACCACGCCCCTGTGAACTTTGGTCATCCCCGTGCCGGGAAGCAGTTGAGGACGCCCAAAATCGGCTTTCGATTATGCTGATTTGGACGACCCTGAGAGAAGGACGCCCATCTCCTGATTTGTCTCGGAAGATGGGTGCACTTCTCGTTCGAAAATAAGCCTGCTAGTCTCCCAGTCTCGTAAGGTCCTTTTGTAATTTTTCACAATACTCCCACGATTTAACGACTTTGAGTAACTTTGTGTCATTAGCAAATTTAATTACCTCACTAGTTACTCCCATCTCTAGGTCATTTATAAATATGTTAAAAAGCAGCGGTCAAGCACAGACCCCTGGGGAACCGCACTAACTACCCTTTTCCATTGAGAATACTGACCATTTAACCCTACGCTCTGTTTTCTATCTTTTAACCAGTTTTTAATCTGTGCTAAAAAAAAATATGCTTAGGCATATTCTATAAAGTACACCTAAATTTAGACACACTTGTCATCTTGGGCAAGTTGCTTAACCCTTCATTGCCTTAGGTACAAGAATATATTGCAAGCCCTCCAGGGAAAGGAAAATACCCAGTGTAACTGAATATAACTCACCTTGAACTACTACTGGAAAAGGTATGAGCAAAAATCTAAATAAATACAGTCAAACTATATAGAATCCAAGGGATTACACCTATTTTTTATGGAATACGTTGCCCTCTACTATAAGATCTATTGATGACTTACTGGGTTTTCAGAAGGCTGTAAAACTTATCTATTTCTGGAAGATTGTTCCAGAAATAGATAAATTTTACAGGCTAGTTTTACAGCCCAGTAAGACTGTTAGAACTTATGTTGAGGAACTATTAAATTGAACTATTTTCTGTCAATTTGAAATTTATGTTTGACTGTTTTGATCATCAAAGTATTGTTTATGTTTTGTTATTATGAATGTAATCTCTGTAAACCATTTTGGGTGTTGTCAGGAGGATGAGCTTAAAAACTGAGTAAAAAAAATAAATAAAGTTGCCACCTTTCTTACAGGTTAAAAGTAAGCATTGATGGTTCTCTGAGTTTGTGTTGCCATTAAGATCTGTTGTTTCACTTTGACTGCTGCTGCATTTTGCTCCCTACCCCCCAGAAGCCACTGGCCTAGATGATAGCCTAGTCTTGTCTAACACTTGTGCCATCCCTAGGTGGTATTAGGTCAGGGAAGTGCAATGACTGTTTTTCAAATTGCCATGTGTATTTTCCAGCATGTACATTGCATTTGCTCCCAGAGGTTTCCAGGAGAACTTTTGCATAGGCTTTCCTTTTGAAAATGAAGTCTCACAGGTACAAGTATCCAATAGTGAATTATTGGTGGTCTTAAGCCTTGTGCTCATGTGTCTCCTTGGTTGAAATGTTTGCACTGGCTGCCCTTTGAGGCAAGAGTGAGGTTTAACATGGAGTGGAGGAGTGGCCTAGTGGTTAGAGCACTGGTCTTGCAATCCAGAGGTGGCTGGTTCAAATCCCACTGCTGCTCCTTGTGACCTTGGGCAAGTCACTTAACCTTCCATTGCCTCAGGTACAAACTTAGATTGTGAGCCCTACTGGGACTGAGAAATAACCACAGTACCTGAAAGTAACTCACCTTGAGCTACTACTGAAAAAGTGTGAGCAAAATCTAAATAAATAAAATAAATAAATGTGCTAGTGCTGACCTTTAAATCATAATAGGTCTAAGACTGAGGGACAAGCTGTTGAAGTATGTCCCTGGTGAGCACTGTACTTGAGTCAAAAGATCAATTTGTGAGTGATGCTCAGATGCGACTGGTGTTGATTAGAAGAGAGTTTTCTCTGTAATGACCTACTTGCTGTGAAATAACTTGAAGATGTGCTGAAAGGGGTGAAAACATGATTATTCCAGAAAGTGTTTGACAGATGAGAGAATAGGATTGGTTTGGGGGGTTTAGAAGAAATTGCAGTATGGCATAAAAGTCATAGGGTTGATGAAGGGGAAGGGAAGGGAATGGGACTTGATATACCGCCTTTCTGTGGGTTTTGCAACTACATTCACAGCGGTTTACATAGTATATACAGGTACTTATTTGTACCTAGGGTAATGGAAGGTTAAGTGACTTACCCAGGATGGGTTAGGGTTGGGGTACTGAACTGTTTTATGTTGTATGCGACTGAAAATATTTGGAGTTTTATAGGGGGGGGGCGGAATGGAGAACTGAAGTGATTTTGTTTGTAAATTGCCTTGGATTCATTTTGTAGATATGATGATATATAATATAAATCATTCATATAAATACATACATAATAAGAGGACTCTGTGTTTTTTTTTTAATAATACAGCTTCTTTTGTTAAGACCAGCCATCAGCCACTTAACTTCCAAATTCCAGTCTATGGAATTCGTAGAATGAATAACTCCTGTCATTGCATTGTGCATGCTGCAATTGACAAACATTTACCAATAATTACTTGTTAAATATTTTCTGACACATGACAAAGGGAATAAAGCTCTCAAAATCCATTTACTAAAATATTGAACTAATGTACAAAAGACGTTGTTTGTATCTTGCTTTCTAGAATTTCTTCCAATGTACTGTATTTACTTCAAACATTCACTAGATGGTGCCAACACTCCACTCTATGGTTCACAGCACTGGACTGGACTTCAGTTTCAAATGAGTATTGTCCAGTTCAAGAAAAAAAAAAAGAATTCATACTAAAACTAGCCGAGAAACTTAGTGATAAAACAAACAGCTGTGGAAAGTTACACAAATGTGTACAGCTTAATGGTGACAGCAAACAACATTGTGCATGTGACACAATGGTTGCTAATCTGTTTTATGGATGTTGCGTGGGGCTTGCCCAACCATTAGGCAAGGTTAGGTAGTTACTTAGGGAACCAGCTTTTAAAGGGGGGCGGGGGGGGATGCAGCAGACAGCAGATGCAGTCAAAGCAAAACAATAGATCCTGACAGCCACACAAATTCAAAGAATCATAAGTGCACACCTTTACCTGCAGCAAGAATGGACAATTTTCAAATAGCCCATTTAACTGTGAAAAAGACTTGTGGAAATTGCCCACACTTTAAGAGAGAGAGAGAGCGTGTGTATGTGGGGGGGGGGGGGGGGGGGGGGGGGAATTGCCTGAATTTTGTGTGTGTGTGGAAATTGCCCGCATTTTGCATAAACACACACACACTCAAGTTTAATATTTAACAACATAATAAGCTGGGGTGGGCAGCAGATTAGGTAAATGAAAATTAATTGGGGAGAATAAGGCTGAAGGTTGATCTAGGGATTCCAATATCCTAGCATTGGCCCTGGTACTGTAGCAGTCATGAAATAAAAGTGGGAGGGCGACCAAGGATTCCAAAGACTGAAAGGATATATAATAATAAAGATGTTTATTGAGGTATAAAGACTCGACACAACGTCGTGTTTCGGCCGTTAGGCCTGCATTAGGAGTCTTAATGCCGAATGCTTTTGAGAACTATTTGATGAAGGCAAATCCTCAACAAAGGGAGGTCTTTAGAAAGACCGTTGTGAAGGTGAGCATGCTTCGTTGTCTCCTCTGACACAACGCTTGTATAGAATGCTGCAATAAGTTGTTAATGGGTATGTAGTCTCCCCTTCCCTGCAAAAAATAAATAAATAAATAAATAAGTCAATCTTGCAGACTTCTCCTTTTTTTGGGGGGGGGGGAACTGTCTTTATTAAAGAATGGTTCACAACATAGTTATAACAAAACATTTTGGAAAGTAATTAACTGTACAATTGACATACATATCATAGGTCTCAGTACCTATAATGCTTGTTTACAACCAGTACAACAGTACAGTGGTGGAAATAAGTATTTGATCCCTTGCTGATTTTGTAAGTTTGCCCACTGACAAAGACATGAGCAGCCCATAATTGAAGGGTAGGTTATTGGTAACAGTGAGAGATAGCACATCACAAATTAAATCCGGAAAATCACATTGTGGAAAGTATATGAATTTATTTGCATTCTGCAGAGGGAAATAAGTATTTGATCCCCCACCAACCAGTAAGAGATCTGGCCCCTACAGACCAGGTAGATGCTCCAAATCAACTCGTTACCTGCATGACAGACAGCTGTCGGCAATGGTCACCTGTATGAAAGACACCTGTCCACAGACTCAGTGAATCAGTCAGACTCTAACCTCTACAAAATGGCCAAGAGCAAGGAGCTGTCTAAGGATGTCAGGGACAAGATCATACACCTGCACAAGGCTGGAATGGGCTACAAAACCATCAGTAAGACGCTGGGCGAGAAGGAGACAACTGTTGGTGCCATAGTAAGAAAATGGAAGAAGTACAAAATGACTGTCAATCGACAAAGATCTGGGGCTCCACGCAAAATCTCACCTCGTGGGGTATCCTTGATCATGAGGAAGGTTAGAAATCAGCCTACAACTACAAGGGGGGAACTTGTCAATGATCTCAAGGCAGCTGGGACCACTGTCACCACGAAAACCATTGGTAACACATTACGACATAACGGATTGCAATCCTGCAGTGCCCGCAAGGTCCCCCTGCTCCGGAAGGCACATGTGACGGCCCGTCTGAAGTTTGCCAGTGAACACCTGGATGATGCCGAGAGTGATTGGGAGAAGGTGCTGTGGTCAGATGAGACAAAAATTGAGCTCTTTGGCATGAACTCAACTCGCCGTGTTTGGAGGAAGAGAAATGCTGCCTATGACCCAAAGAACACCGTCCCCACTGTCAAGCATGGAGGTGGAAATGTTATGTTTTGGGGGTGTTTCTCTGCTAAGGGCACAGGACTACTTCACCGCATCAATGGGAGAATGGATGGGGCCATGTACCGTACAATTCTGAGTGACAACCTCCTTCCCTCCGCCAGGGCCTTAAAAATGGGTCGTGGCTGGGTCTTCCAGCACGACAATGACCCAAAACATACAGCCAAGGCAACAAAGGAGTGGCTCAGGAAGAAGCACATTAGGGTCATGGAGTGGCCTAGCCAGTCACCAGACCTTAATCCCATTGAAAACTTATGGAGGGAGCTGAAGCTGCGAGTTGCCAAGCGACAGCCCAGAACTCTTAATGATTTAGAGATGATCTGCAAAGAGGAGTGGACCAAAATTCCTCCTGACATGTGTGCAAACCTCATCATCAACTACAGAAGACGTCTGACCGCTGTGCTTGCCAACAAGGGTTTTGCCACCAAGTATTAGGTCTTGTTTGCCAGAGGGATTAAATACTTATTTCCCTCTGCAGAATGCAAATAAATTCATATACTTTCCACAATGTGATTTTCCGGATTTAATTTGTGATGTGCTATCTCTCACTGTTACCAATAACCTACCCTTCAATTATGGGCTGCTCATGTCTTTGTCAGTGGGCAAACTTACAAAATCAGCAAGGGATCAAATACTTATTTCCACCACTGTATCTGCACGTGTACCACTCTCATTTTTCTTTTTTCTCCCCAAGCTCCCCCCACCCTCCCCCCTCTCCCCAACTCCCTGCTATTACTCCATGCCCTTTCTAGAAGGATTAATACTCTCCTGTCTGTCCAGGAAGGCCTGTGCAGATTTCCAAATATCCCTGTACCGTCCCCTTCCAATTGGATTCCCCCCAGTGAGAGGCTTACTCATCAGCTCCCAAGTTGCCATTTGTTTCATACTGGCTTTCCACTCGGCCAGTACAGGAGGGTCCTTACCCACCCAATAGTGGAGTACAATTTTTCTCGCCAATAAAAGTGCTAGCAAAATAAAGCGCTGTTGATGCTCATCTAAACCCTGGGAGTCTAAGCTAGAGTCCAGGCCCAACAACAGGGACCCGTACGTCCATTCACATGTTACACCCACAATTCCCTCTATGCACGAGAGTACACCCATCCAGAAAAGCTGAAGTTTAGTGCATTCCAAAAAGTGATCCACCTTGGTACCCTTGCCCACTGTGCATTTATCACACGTGTCACTCTCCCAAAAGACCACTCAGCTTCCCCTTGCTTTTGTGATATATATGCATCATGAAGAAGCTTAAATTGGGTTTCATGTAGTCGCGCATTTGGTGTTATCCTAAAAGCCAGCTCAAAACAGCAGGCCAAGTCCTGCCTGACAAAGGATTCCCCCAGGCTCGTACTCCAGTACCCCGCTAGTTTTTCCAGAGTCAGAGAGACTCGCTGCTCCTTTCCCAGCCTATACCGCCCAGAAAGCTTATTGGAGGAGGCCGGCAGCTGCATAAACATCTGATCCAGTTATGTAAAGGCAGAGGTACAGTCTTCAAATTTCAAGGTGGACATATTATAATGCCTGAATTGATAGTAGTTTGAGAAGAGGATAAGATCAAGACAGTGGCCATTCTGGTGAGAGGGAATAGTGGAGCACAATTGAAGACTGAAAGAGGATGTTAAAGCAAGAAACTGAGAAGCATAAGAGTCATTTGCATGAATGTTAAAATGCCCAATAATGAGGGAGGGAGATGAAAGTTCAAGAAAGAAGGAAAGCAACCCTTGATATCATCTCTTAACATTTATTGGGTGACATTGCTGCTAACTGGATGAGCCCAAAATCCAGATTGATGGTCTGAATGTGTGCTCTGTATTATTGATTTATTTCCTATTAATTTTATGGTGTTCCCTTCGCTCTTTTATTTGATTTGATTTTATATATCGTGACCTGCCTTGACTTGCTCCACAAATAAAGTGCTATATTAAAATGGAATAAACAATATCTTTGATATCTTGATGATTTTATATATGTTTTGTGTAACCTGCTTTAGCTTAAAGCGGGATATAAATATGAAAAATAAATAAACTAGAGCAGCTGGCCCAGGGAAGCCTGGTTCAAATTCTACTGCTGCTCCTTATGATCTCGGACAAGACATTTAATCTTCCATTTTCTTAGGACAAACTTAAGGACCCTTTTACTAAGCTGCATTCAGCACAAACCATGCATCTAACACAGCAGAAATGACCTAATACAGGATGCACTAAAGTGTTCTGCGTTTGTTTTGCCATTTGTAAACACTAAGCATATTTATTCTTTTTAGTGTTTTGGAGAAGGCATGTCGAGGTGGAGAATGGGTGTGGATGTACTAATCAGCTAGCACGCGGACATCACCACCTTGCTAACTGATTAGCATGTCCATAACCTGGGAGCCCTTAGCACCTCTTAAATAGGTGGAAATATTTTTAAATGGCCGTGCACTTATGCTAACATTAGTATATAGTCATATATTCAACAAATAGGAAAAAGCCCCTTTTGACAACTGGGCTAGAAATGGCCTTAACAAACAGGAAAGGCACACATTTCTTATTGCAGCTTAGTAAAAGAGCCCCTTAGATTTTAAGTCCTCTGGGAACTGGAAAATACCTAACATGCCAGAATAAAACTTGCTTTGAGCTGCTACTAAAAATCAGGAACTGAATCCAAATAAATAAGCAGTTTCATGTTATGTGCATCTCTGAGGGCTTCATAGACACAATGACCCTTTCAGCACCCCATGGCATACTGGAAGTTTGATGTAGATTGCACATTAACCCCCTGATAATATAAAGGTCACCAAAAATTGACCTCAATTTGCATGCACAATTTAATAGAATAACGAGCAAATTACTGCCAATAATTGGCTTTTTAACAAGCAAATATAGTCACTAATTAGATTTAATTGGGGATTACGCACATAAAGTTAGGCGTGGGATCTGCGCCTAAATTTTATGTGCAGCCTGAAAAAAGGGGTGTGGAAATGGGAGGGTCATAGGTGTTATTGGGCATGGTTTTGAGTTACTTGCATAATTATAGAATAATGGTGCTCCATGTGTAAATTTAGGTGAGGGCATTTGCACCATGCTTTTGTAAGTGCAAATAGCAGCACCTAAATATACACGCGACCTGTCCGCTTAAGCATTCATTCTATAAACTGTGCCAAATTTTAGACATGGCTTATAGAATACCACTTAAATGGGGGGGGGGGGGGGGGTCTGCAACTGATTTTTTAGGTGCCATTTATAGAATCTTGCCCTAAATCCAAAGGTTATTAGGGTCTCACAAACATGGCAATCTCATAAACTGCCTTTTCTACAGAAAGCATGTTAATAAATTTTACACATGGGTAACTTTTCTGTCCAAGTTAGTTTCCACAGTCTGGGATCTAGTTCATACATTCATGGTAACCTACTGATCTAAATTAAGAATGGACCATAAAGGTGGTTAAATTAGTAGACATGAATGCTACTATTATCCCAAGATGATTAGGCCAAGCCTGGAAGCTGAAAGTTGCATTTAGGATTCTAGCGGGCCAGTTCATTAATTTAAGCAGGTGCTTCATTCTCTGTACTTAACTGCACTTACATTTCACACATAGTAAATTTTAGAAGAGCAAAACAAGCTCTACTTATAGAAATGCTTTATAAAGTTACCCCCTATGGTGTAATTCTATAAGAGGCTGCAAACTGTAAACTGTGAAGTATGTACCCCTGACTAAATTTGGTCGCACAGATGGATGCTCCATGTATTCTATAATCTGCACGGAAATTTAGGCTTATTCTATAAAGTACAGCTAAATTTAGGAATTCTTTAGAATTCTTTAGAGCATATGCCTAGCAGTATTTTATTTTGGCACCAATATTGAATACACCTAGTAGTTTTTTGTTTCGGCACCGCTCTTTTACGCGTGATATATAGAATCTAGTCCAATATGTCTAACAGTTGGATATATAAGGTTACTATCCTTAATTCTGGATGTCTGAAAGAAAGTAGAACGATTCAACAGGTCATATAAGTAAGCAGAACCCAAACCATTACGGGATTTAAAGACCAGGCACATTACCTTATAAATAATCCTGGCCCTAACTGGCAGCCAATGCAACTCAATCAACAATAGTGTTACTCTATCATATTTTTGATGTCCAAAAATCAACTTGGCAGCAGTACTCTGTAGCAGTTTTAATTGAAGCAATTGTTTCTGAGGCAACCCTCAGGTGTGGGGAAGTAGAATATTTGCATAGGTTGCTGAGTTAGCTTCAAAGAGCCTGTTTAAAAAAGGCCCCTTTGATTCAAAACTATATAAAGAGGAAAGGTCCCACTGAACTTTCTTTCTGAGACATTCTGAGAGAAGAGGACATTTGTCTGGTAAGTGAACACTATTTTGCTTTGCTCTTTGGGAACTTAGAGATTGGGGTTTAAAGGAGGAATTGTAGGTTGGCGATAGGCAGAATAAAAATATAAAAAAGCAAATTTTATCAACTAATCTCCATAGTCTTTTCCCCTTAGTTTTAAAACTTGAAATTTGTACCACAGCATTAACAGATAGCCTCTAGCAGGCACTGCAGGATCTAATTTAGTCTTTCCACCCGCCCTCCCCAACACCTGCCCAACCCTAGGACAACTCTTCATTTATAGTCAGTTATTGTAATTAGAATAACAAGCAAGGAGTACTCTTACAGAGTTTTAAATACATTTCATTACCATCTAAGAAGGAAACATTAAATAAATCACACAATATACCATATAAACTAAAAGAAATTTTTTTTATTAGGCTAATATCCTTAATACTTTAGCAAGTTTTAAATTATTGAAAAAACTCAAAAATACTACGATTGAGTTAGCAGTCCAGCAGCGAGAGGGGTGCTACCCAGTATTTTTCCATTGAGTGTCATATTTATGATTATCTCCCAGTTGGTGAGTGGTTATACGTGTGTGCCCAATGCACAGAGCTCCTAGCTCTCAGAGAAGATGTCTGTTCTCTTGAGGCTAGAGTAGCAGACTTGGTGGAGCTGAGGGACACAGAGAGGTACATAGAGGAGACCTACAGGGATGTTGTAGAGAAGTCCCACCTCCAGTCTGGTAGCCCCCTGTGCTACCTTGGAGGAGGGAGGTCTCCTAGAAGGAGAGCATCACCCTGGTGAAGTAGGAAGTACTCCTGTAGCCAGGACCTGCCTACCAGGGGATGTACTATCCTCTTGCACCAAGGATATGCCTCCAAGTGCTGCCCAGGAGGGAAGGGTTAGGACAGCTGCTGTTGTAGTTGGTGATGTGATCATTAAGCATATAGATAGCTGGGTGGCTGGTGGACATGAGGATTGCCTGATGACTTGCCTGCCTGGTGTGAAGATGGCGGACCTCACGCATCACCTAGATAGAATTTTAGATAGTGCTGGGGAGGAGCCGGCTGTCTTGGTACATGTGGTTACCAGAGACATAGGAAAATGTGGGAGAGAGGTTCTGGACGCCAAATTTAGGCTTTTAGGTAGAAAGCTCAAATCCAGAACCTCTAGGGTAGCATTTTCTGAAATGCTACCCATTCCACATGCATGGCCCAAGAGACAGGCAAAGCACCGGAGTCTCAATGCATGGATGAGACGAAGGTGCAGGGAGGAGGGTTTTAGATTTGTTAGGAACTGGGCAACATTCTAGGCAAGGGGAAGCCTATTCCGAAAGGATGGGCTCCACCTTAACCAGGCTGCTGGCATCAGCATTTAAAAAGGAGATAGAGCAGCTTTTAAACTAGAAACTGGGGGAAAGCTGACTGTCGCTCAAAAGTGCATGGTTTGGGATAAGGTATCTTTCAAAGATATCAGCAAAATAGGGAAGAATGGGTATCCTGATAGTGAGGTTGTAAAAGAGACCATAGTAGATCAGGTGTCCTTAAATAAAAATAGAAATCAGATAAAAGATTGCAAATTAATACTGTCAAGTAATGAGCATGATGTAAATAGGAACAACAAACATAGTTTGAAATGTCTATATGCAAATGCCAGGAGCCTAAAGAGTTAGAATATATTGCACAAAATGAGAAGATAGATATAATAGGCATCTCTGAGACCTGGTGGAAGGAGGATAACCAGTGGGACACCATCATATCAGGGTACAAATTATATTGTAGTGATAGGATGGATCAAATTGGTGGAGGGGTAGCTATGTATATTAAGGAGCGCTTTGAATCACATAGATTTAAAATTCTGCAGGAAACAAAACACATCTTGGAATCCCTATGGATTTAAATTTCATGTGTAAAGGGGAGAAGGATAGTGATAGAAGTGTACTACCGGCCACCTGGTCAGGAGGAACAGATGGATGCAGAAATGTTAAAGGAAATTAGGGACGCAAACAAACTGGACAACACAATAGTAATGGGTGATTTTAATTACCCTGATATTGACTGGGTAAATGTAACAACAGGGCATGCTAGGGAGGTAAACTTCCTTGACAAAATCAAGGACTGCTTTATGGAGCAGCTGGTACAGGAGCCGACGAGAGAAGGAAAAATTCTAGACATAGTCCTTAGTGGAGCGCATGATCTGGTGCAGGAGGCAGTGGTGCTGGGGCCGCTTGATAACAGTGATCATAATATGATTGGATTTGATATTAGCTTTGAAGTACACATAGGAAATCAAATATGTTAGCGTTTAACCATGGAGTGATACAGAGGCATTGTAGTATTTTTGGTCTTATTCACCATCCCTTTCCTAATAATTACTAGCGTCATGTTTGCTTTCTTGGCCGCCTCTGCATACTGAGCAGAAGATTTCAGCGTATTATCTACAACAACACCTAGATCGTTTTCTTGAGTGCTGACCCCCAGGGTGGACCCTAGCATCAGGTAACTATGATTTGGATTATTCTTTCCAATGTGCATCACCTTGCATTTGTTCACATTAAATTTCATCTGCCATTTGGATGTCCAGTCTTCCGGTTTCCTAAATATTTCACAGTGCGCACGTATTTAAACAACTTTAAATAGTTTTGTGTCATCTGCAAATTTAATCACCTCACTCGTTGTTCCGATTTACATATCATTTATAACTATGCTAAATAACACTGGTCCTAGCATTGATCCCTGTGGCACTCCACTATCCCCTGAGGCACTCCATTATCCCATGACTCTCTAATTTTCTCAGAAGTCTCTCATGCGGAACTTTATCAAAAGCTTTCTGAAAATCTAGGTATACTACATCAATGGGCTCACCTTTATCCACATGTGTATTCACGCCTTCGAAGAAATTATGCAAATTGATGAGACAAGACTTCCCTTGGCTGAACCCATGCTGACTCTGTCCCATTAAACCATGTTTGTCTATGTGTTCTGTAATTTTATTCTTTATATAGATTCCACTATTTTGCCCAGCACTGACATCAGGCTTACCAGTCTATAATTTCCTGGATCACCCTTGGAACCCTTTTTAAAAATCAGTGTCACATTGGCCACCTTCCAATCTTCAGGTACTACAGACGATTTTAATGACAGATTACATATTGCAACCAGCAGATCAGCAATTTCATGCTTGAGTTCTTTGAGTACCCTTGGATGTATGCCATCCAGTCCAGGTGATTTACTAGTCTTCAGTTTCTCAGTTTGGCTCAGTACATCTGCCAGATTCACCGAGATTTCTTTCAGTTCATCCACATCATCATTCTTGAAAACCAGTTCTGGTACAGGCAGATCTCTTATATCTTCTTCCATAAAGACAGAAGCAAATAATTCATTCAGGTTTTCCGCTATAGCCTTGTCCCCGCTGAGTGCCCCTTTTTGCTCCTTTGTGATCTAACAGTCCCATGGATTCCCTCACAGGCTTTCTGCTTCTGATGTACCTGAAAAAGTTGTTACTGTGAGTTTTAGCCTCTGTGGCAAGTTTCTCTTCATATTCTCTTTTAGCCTTCTTTTTTAATGCTTTGCATCTGACTTGCCAGTGCTTATGTTGCTTCTTATTTGCTTCATTTGGGTCCTTTTTCCATTATTTGAAAGACAATCTTTTGGCTGTAATAGCCTCTTTTGTTTCTTTTAACCATGCTGGCTGTTGCTTTCTCTTCTTTCCACCTATGAATAATGTCCATGCTTGATTTGGTGTCCTAACCTTATCAGCCGATCCTTTTTAACCATTTTCCTCATTTTATTATAGTCGCCCTTTCAAAAATTAAATGCAGCTATAGTAGATTTCCTTTGCGGGTTCATCCCAGATTGTAGCTCAAAGGTGATCATGTTATGATCCCAGTTGCCCAGGGGACCCAACACCACCCACATCTCACACTATGCCCTGCACGCCACCAAGGACCAGATCCAAAATGGCTCCCTCTCTCGTCAGTTCCTGGACCAGTTGCTCAATAAAGCAGTCATTTATTACATCTAGAAATTTTATCTCCCTGGCACTCCCTGATGTAACATTTATCCAGTCAATCCAACACAATAAGAAAAATAAAATGATCAGACAACAAAGGTAGAAAAAAGAATTTTATTTTCTATTTATTGATTAGAGTATATCAGTTTTTGGAATGTACATCTGCCAGAACTGGTTTCAGACACTGCTGGGGCTCACAAGAAAAAAAAACCTCACTCTTTGGTCTTCAATCTCCAGAATAGGGGTAGTAAATCTCCAGCTTTGAGATGGGCCACCCTTGGCTTCTCAGAACTCCTTTACCTTTGCTGACAGGGATTCCGAGCCCCACCTGCCAAATAAATGGACTGCTGCTGCTCACCGCTGCTTGTTTCTAGCTCTGAGCAGCGTGCCATGATTTTTCAAACTTGCAAATTTAGGGACGTTCCTGATTTGCACAGACAATTTAATTGAATAACAAGCCAATTAGTGCAAATAATTGGCTTTTTAACAAGCAATTATTGGCACTAATTAGATTTAATTGGATGTTATGCATGTAAAGTTAGATGCGAGATCAGCGCCTAAACTTTATGTGTAGGGGACAATCATGGGCATTTTGGGGTGGAACAGGGGCGTGGCTTTGAGTTATACATACAATTATAGAATAACAGTGCTCCATGTGTAAATTTAGGCATGGGCATTTGCATCACATTTTCGTTGGTTCAAATGGTCGTGCCTACATTTATACATGACCATAACGCTTAAGCACATTTTCTATAAACCACACTAAACCTTAGGCGCAGCTTATTGAATAATGTTTAAGTGGGGTTTAGTGATGGTTTATTAGACGCCAATTACTGAATCTTCCCCCTAACGACTATGAGCCATCTCATTTAAATGCCATTCCATAGAACAGTGTGCAGCCAGAATACTGCACTAACATGTGTAAGTGCTCACACAGGCACATATATGCCAGAATTCCAGGCATGCTGGCTCCCTCTTTATAAAATTATACCCTAAATGTACTGCTTTGTCTCTTTTTCAAACACATTTATAGAAATCCAAGTAAAAATGAGAAATTTCAAAACAGAAATCTGGTATTTGGCATACCACAAATGATAACATTTGTAAATAGTATGTTGCTATGTTCCAGGTTCATGTTGCAATGTTAACTTTTTTTATAGAATGAAGTAAAATAGTATTTCCTGCTTTGTCCTCACACGAAACTGCATTCTAATCACTTTGAAAATGAAAAGAGGGCAAGTATAGCAATTACAATTGCAAATATAAGGGTATCATCATGATGTGAATTTGAAGCTGCGTTCTGCAGTGCACATTCCCATATAATCAGATATACTGGCATCTTTCCATGGACAAATACAGAACAAATTGTACGAGGTCATAGGCCAGGGAGAGATGATAATCAGGGTAAGTATCCTCAGTCATCTTCTGCTTCATCTGCAACTGACTGAATCACAAAACCACAACAGAGCAAACAATTAGTAAAAACACTGTCTCTCAGACACACACAGATACACACTGGGGCCCTTTTATTTATTTATTTGCTACATTTGTACCCCACATTTTCCCACCTATTTGCAGGCTCAATGTGGCTTACATTATATTGCAAAAGATATAGTTATGAACAGAGTAAGAGGTTTGTTCTAAATTAACATACTACTATGTAAGAATTAAGGAAGATATGTCTGTGGAATAATTTACATAACACATAATGAAAAAGAAAAAAAATACGATAATATGGCTAATATAATCAGTTTAGAGGGATTAGTAGGTGGTTGGTTTAGATATAGAATAATCAAGTTCTAAGGAGGATTCTTATTGTAAGTTTTTTCAAACAAGTGTGTTTTCAGTAATTTCCGGAAGTTTTACTGAACTGTAGTATAATTTGCAGTTACCATGGCTTAATGCAGGACTTTACCATGGGGTAGTTGTAAACTTTATACAGCAACCAGTGAAGGAGGAAACAATTTCTTATGTCATTGGGCCTATTTTATGAAATGATACCCCTTTGCCATTGAGAGTGATTGATATGTTTAATCAGTTTAAGAAAACTTTATCAATAGAAATCAAACAAAATAAAACATGGAAAAGAAAATAAGATGATACCTTTTTTATTGGACATAACTTAATACATTTCTTGATTAGCTTTCGAAGGTCGCCCTTCTTCCTCAGATCGGAAATAAGCAAATGTGCTAGCTGACAGTGTATATAAGTGAAAACATTCAAGCATTACTATGACAGTCTGACAGGGTGGGAGGAGGGGGGTGGGTAGGAAGTATGCATGGGGACATCAAAGCATATCATTGATATTCTAACAGGGTGGGTGTGGATAGGTGAGGGGTGGGGTGATCAACAGAGAAATACAGCTTTATGGTTTATAATAGGCTAGGAACCCCAGATCCTTGTTAAGTCCTTTCTATTGGGTGTTAAGATATTCAATCATTCTGACTTCAAAGGTCTTACGTTCTTGTATGGTTTTAAAGTTACCTTTCAGGATTCTCACTGTGAAGTCACTGGTACAGTGTCCTGGTCCTGTAAAATGCTGACCAATAGAACTCCCCCCCCCCCCCCCCCCCACAGGAGCAGAAACCTTGGGATGCACTGGGCGGAGCTTCACACCATATAAGTCACAATCCTCCTGCACTTTACCCTATGGTCAGCGATAATAGTGCACATACATTTGCATGCTATTATCCCTGATCATAGGAGCGGTAAAGCCCCATGCTGTTCCAGCGCTATTTTTAGAGCGCTGCTTGGAACAGCTCAGGGCTTTCGATCATCTAGGCATCTGTGCTGGTACTCAAAGACAGAAGTTAATGAGTAGAAAAGTCACACACCACATACAGCTGCCAAGAAGGCAAAGTTCCTGAGCTTCAGCCAAGCAAAATGGAAATGGCCCGTTCAACTGCACACAGGTTTGTTTTGGGCTTCTCATTCAAAACAGCAACTATGTTGGGCTTGTCACAGACGTGGTGCACTCGAGACAGGAGTAAAGAGGCCTGATAGTGTGCATGACAGGCAGAAGAAAATTTTTGAAAGTTTTAACACAGGAGAAAGCTGTCAAGGAGAAACCAAGATACATAGAACTGGGGTGGGGTGAGGAGAATATGTGTGTAGAAGGAGAAAGCTGAGGGGGAGAGGGTCAGAATAAGGGAGGGCAGATAGCAAATACACCTTCTGTAAGCTGTGCTATTTGTAGTACAGGAAATATATTTTCCTATTTAAAAGCAGAATTAATGAATATGACCTGTGGAATCAATGCAGCATTTGTTTTATTGCTTGATATGTAATTGCTTGGGCTGTGGAAAGCCAGGAAGTAGCTTACTTTATACTCGATTCTGACATTTATATCCTGACTCCCCCTTGCCACCTCCATTGAGCCTGAAGTGGCTAGAATATGCATTTTTATATAGCATAAAAATGCGTAAGCATGCAATTAATAGCTTCCATCATAAAAGCCTAATCCTGATCCCATCCCAAATTCTCACTAAGGGATGAGGCAGGTTTAAATAATAAATACAGAAAATAAAAACCATGAAATCAAATGTTAAATACAATTTAAAAATAAATACCAATCCATAAACTGCCTAAGCCATAGCTTCATATGCAACCCATCAACCAACCCTGAACAACTATCTCAGCCCCAGTCCCCCAGAAGGAACAGACCTTTCAAACTCACACCTTTGGAAATGGCTCCTCCTGTAAGCAAAAGGGTTACTTAAAAAGGCCCCACCTTAAATTACATCAGCAGAAGAAGGAGGGGCCACTATAGGTCAGCAGTCAGAAGAGTTGATATATTGAGCAGCAGTTCCTGGGCTCATCCAGGTTTCCATTTGGTATCTCCAGGTGGAATTACATGAAATGCAGATACCTACATGTATTTATATCTAGAATATTGTACGACCACTCTGAAACTTGACAACTTTGGGGTTTTTGTGAGATGATCAACTGAAATTCAATCTTCAGGTTACAAATGTGGTACAATCTTGTTACTTTCAAGTGAGAATGATAAGGCAGTTGTTTTATCAAAATCAAATTTGATTAAAGTGATGCATGCACTAGTTACTAATAGGTTGGATTATTGTAATTTTTTCTAGGGGCTAACGCAGGTCAGCCTAAAGAGACTGCAGTTGGTACAAAATACTCCAACTCGCTTACTTATAGGTAAGAAAAAATTTGATCATATTACTCCTGCTTTGGCTGAGCTGCATTGGCCATCTGTACTGGCACAAATCCAATTCAAAATTTTGTGTTTGGTTTTCAAAGCCTTTCGGTTGGGCGTAACTCGCTATCGTTCTGCATCAATTAATCAATATGTTCCAACAAGGAAATTACATTCTTCTCAACTGACTTTGCTAGAACTTTCCCCTTTGTCAAAAATTAAGTTGACGTCCACTATGAAACATGCATTCTCCCATTTTGGGCCTTTGCTTTGGAATCAGTTTATCAGAGGATATAAGAAGATTGACTAATTATTTGCAGTTTCGCAAAGTTGTGAAAATGTGGCTCTACACTCAGTGCTTGATTTGACACTTGTCAGAAGTTAATAGATCTAATATAATGTGAACAGGATGATTCAGTATTTGTACTGTAACTAATTACTACTTCTCTTGTATTGCAACTTTTGAATACTATATTTTTACTGTAAGGTTGTGAACCACTTTGGTGCCCTTGGATATAATGCGGTAAATCAAAATAATAAATCAAATCAAATCAATATCTGTACCATAGGGTTGTTTGGAGAAGTTACACCAGTGGTGTCTCTAGACATAAATATTTGGGGTGGCAACAGGGGGGCAAGCTAGGTATTGGGGGGGGGGGGCAAATCAAAGCGACATTTCCATATATAAACCCCTTCCCCCTCCACTTTTAAATTAGTAGTCTTCTGTACATAAAAGAAACCCTCCCCTCCCTAGCCTTAAACTACCCAGTAAAATCATCATTATATAACTGAAAGCATCATTCAACAAATTCTTCTATGTGGACGTGAAGTTTGGATTCTCTACAAGATTGGTCAGAATCAATATAAACCTTGAAGTTCCAGTTCTGTATCACAAGCTCCATATTACCCAACAATGAAGGTACCCCCCCTCCCAAAACGGCACAGTGCATTTCTATGGAAAAAGGAGTTCCAGCTGCTGTAGCATACAACCTTAAATAAAGTGAAACATAGATGTTAAGGAATTCCTCCTTTCAAACTGCCTTTCTACATTCCTTACTATCCCCACCCCCAAATACTACTATAAGCAACTGCCCCACCACCCCCAAAACTGCTTCCAACCCAAGCTCTCTTGCAAACTGCCCCATCACACTAAACTTCCTCATATACTTTTAAAAATAGCAGATTAACCATCTATAACATCCTATATAATAAAACACACCTCCAACATTCTGAAGCTGACTGCATGGCTGAGGCATTCCTGCTCTCTGTATCCATCTCCTGAATTGACATCATGTACTTCCGGGTTCGTCACAAGCAGAAGTGACCAACCACACAAGGTTTCTCAGCTTCAGAATGTTGGAGGTGCATTCTATTAAATAGGATTGGTCAGTTCCTTGCAGCACAGCCAGAGCTCAGTGTCCTGCACAGTAACGCTCAGACACCAGAGAGAGGGGGGGGGGGGCCTGACACCAGAGAGAGGGAGGGAGGGGGGGCCTGACACCAGAGAGGGGGAGGGAGGTATCTCTGTCACACACACACACTCTCACACACTCTCTCTCTCTCTCTCACAGTCAATGTCTCTCTCTCACACACTGTCTCTCACACACTCTACGTCTCACACTGTATCATATTCACTCTCTATGTGTCGCACAGTCACTCACACACTCTCTTGGTCTCATACACTCAGTCTCACAGAGAGTCTGTGTCTCACACACACTCTCTCACACACACTGTATCTGTGTGAAACACAATCTCTCTCACACACACTGTCTCACATACACACTTGCACATACTCTCATTCTCACACACACACTCTCTCTCACAGACACACTCGCACCCAGACTCACTCTCTCTCTCACACACACACACACACACGCACATTCACGCTCTCTCTCACACACAGTCACTCTCACATACACTCTCTCAAACATACACACTCCGAGGAAAACCTTGCTAGCGCCCATTTCATTTGTGTCAGAAACGAGCCTTTTTTACTAGTACACAATAAAACTGCCACTCAAAGAGCACCCAAACACACAACTACAACCTAGACATACACATTCTCCCTCACCCAACAACCCGCAGGCAACATAGACATACGTTCACCCACATACACATATAGTGGGGTTGGAAAGGATTATGAGCCATGCTCCACTTATATCACGTGTTAGTTATTGCATAATTTACAGTGAAAATATGCAAAATATTGTAAACTAGTAGAAAAGGCCCGTTTCAGGCACAAATGAAACGGGCGCTAGCAAGGTTTTCCTCGGAGTGTGTATGTTTGAGAGAGTGTGTGTGAGAGTGACTGTGTGAGAGAGAGAGAGAGTGAATTTGCGACTGTGTGTGTGTGTGTGTGTGTGACAGAGTGAGTGAGACTGTGTGCGAGTGTGTGTCTGTGAGAGAGAGTGTTTGTGCCTGGGGTCCCTCCCTCCCACCCACCCACCCAGTTCCAGTGTCCCCCCTTCCTCCGTGTTCCAGGGTTGTCGTCCCCCCTCCCTCCCACCCAGTTCCAGTGTCCCCCCCCTTCCTCTGTGTTCCAAGGTCGTCCCCCCCTTTTGTTTTTGCTTTTAGTTTTGGTACAGGTGGTGCATTCCCCCCCCCCTCCTTCCCTGTCGTCCCCTCCTCCAAAGTCCAGAGCCCCATCCCTCCCTGTTCCAGACCCCCCTCCCTCTGAATTCCAGACCCCCTCCAAGTTCCAGACCCCTCCCTCCCGCTGTCTGAGTTCCAGACCCCACCTTCCTGCCTCCCTCCCTCCGATTTGCAGACCCTACCTCCCTGCCTTCCTCCCTCCAATTTCCAGACCCCCCTCAGAGTTCCTGACCCCTGGACCCCCTGTCGTGACCCTCTCGAGCCCCCCTTCCTGCCGCCAAACCTCCCCCGCCGCCATTGCGTACCTGTCTCCATAACTTTCTTCACTGGGCTCCGAAGCCCCAGCTGACGTCACTGGACATGATCAAGTTGGAATCAGTTTGTGTTCGTGCGTCTGACATCTGACGCACACACACAAACAGATTCCAATTTGATCACGTCCAGTGAAGTCAGCTGGGGCTTCGGAGCCCAGCGAAGAAAGTTACGGACACTGGCAGCCAGGCTCATAGAACGTTGGAGGTGAGTATTATTATATAAGATGAGGTAATGAGCTACATAATTAAGTAAATCAGCTCATCACCTATATTTACATAGCTAAAGAAAGTGTGAAAAAGGCAAGAAAATTAACTAGACCTCAGAGAGACACAGTTAATTATTTTTTGTAACAATCATTGCACATTAGCACAAAATTATATGTGTGATATTTAGCTAATAATTAATTTCCATGCAATTAGCATAGATCATTATTGTGCATTTTTTAAACATGAGATAATGGCACATATTATTGGAGCTTAGTTTGCTGACTTCCAGAATTTTGACCGTAAAACTAGATTGTACCTGAATTTAGTTTTGAAGTTACAAGTTCATTTCATTATTGTATTTGACAAATATGAATTGAAATAAAAACAACAAACAGTTCCTGTACATAAGGAAATGGTATAAATATTTTGCATTTCTGAAGTGACAATGTATGTCACATTTGTATTTTTTATGTGTAACCCATAGGCATCATTATAAGGGTGCAAGGGAGTGCATTCAATTGCACCCCTTTTGCACCCCCAGTGCAGTGGTGTGCTGGAGCTGGTGCGAGCATGGTGAAAAAAAAAGAAAACCATGAATACCATTGCTATCTTCCTCCCTCTCCCCACCTCTACCCCCATTGCGGTATCTTACTTAGGCAGCCAGCAGCAGGATCCCCACTGAAGGCCTACTGTGGGACCTTACCTCTACAAGGTTCCACCTTCTAATGCAACTTCCTGTTTTACAAAACAGGAAGTTGCATTAGAAGGCAGGACGCAGCAGAGGGAAGGCCCTGTAGAGCAGGATTGCAGTGCAGATCCTGTTGGTGGCAGGGGCGTAGCCAGACTTCGGCGGGAGGGGGGTCCAGAGCCCGAGGTGAGGGGGCACATTTTTGCCCCCCCCAGGCACCGCCACCCCCCCCCCCCCCCCCGCCACATTTGACCCTCCCCCCAGCGCCCCTCCCCTTTTGACCCACCCCTTCCCCCCCGCCGCCGCCACCGTCATCAGGTACCTGTGCTGGTGGGGGTCCCATGGTAGGAACATGCAGGACGTCAGGACGACTCACACAGAAACAGAATCCTTCCATCCAGATCAGCTGCAGCAACATGCTGGCCCGGAGACCGGCACTGAAAAGGACTTTGGCTGGCGGGGGTTGGGGACCCCCGCCAGCACAGGTACCTGACAGCAGCGACAGGAAGAGGGGGTCGAAAGGCTCAGCGGCAGGGGTCCAGGGCCAAATCTGGGGGCCCCCATGGCCCCATGTTGCTACGCCCCTGGTTGGTGGTTGCTGGCTATATAAGTAAGATACTGTGGCAGCAGGGGAGGGGTGGGAAGACAATGCCAGAGAGTGGGAGCGGGGTGCTGAAGGAAAGGGAGAGAGTTGCTGGACCCACTAGAGGGGAGGGGGGATGAGGCTGGAGGGTAGGGAAGGAAAAGAGTTGCTAGACTGGTGGGAGCTGGAGGGAAGGGACAGAGGTGCTGGACCCATGGGAGGCTGCTGGAGGGAAGGGGAAGGTAGCTGGAGCAGGAGGGAAGGGGGTGGGGCTGGAGGGAAGGGACAGAGGTGCTGGATTGGGATACGGTCCTGGGTCCCCTACACTACAGTGCACTGCACCAACCACTAAGGTACTCCAGGGACCTGCTTGCTGCTCTAATGGGACTGGCCATAACATCTCATTGAGGCTGGTATTTACTATTTCTTTCACATCTTTGGGGGGTGGAAGGGGGTCAGTGACCACTGGGGGAATAAGGGAGGGTCATGCTAGGGTTACCATATGGCTCCAGAAAAAGGAGGACACATTGATCCAGTCCGGGTTTTGTTTCCATTGAACGCAATGGAAGTAAAACCCAGACTGATTCAATCTGTCCTCCTTTTTCTGGAGCCATATGGTAACTAACCCTAGTCATGCCTTAATCCCTCCAGTGGTCATTTCCTTCCACAATTGATGGCTTATCCAGTACCTCAAGAAAATTCTCATTTTTATTTTACTCTGCTATTGGAGTTTCCATCTGTTAAAGAAGTTTGCTATAAGAGAGTTCATGAGGGTGCCTTTTCCTTCTAGGCCACTAAATTGCAGAATTCTATACCTGACAAATTTGTGTGATTTCTGGTTATTTATCATTTCATAACGGATTGAAAACTTATCTCTTTAGTAAACATCTAAATGATTAACTCTGTGTCTTAGCTTCTCAGTATTTGCTTTGAACTTTGTAACCCGCTTAGACTCTCTATTAATATTAGTGGAATATAAATACCAGAATAAAATAGAATCAGCCATCCATTTCTCCAGGTCTCTCACCCACCCAGTGCCCCTGTTTCTCACACAAACTCACCCCACCCTCTTCCTGTGAGACTGTCTTTAGAATGCTTTTGTGTTTCACTATATATATATATTTTTTTTTTATAAACTAAAGCACTTTTGGTTAGACTATCTGCTGGCAAATTTTGCCCATCAATAGCTAAAAGAATATAATAATTTGCACCTCCAACGTTCCATGTCTGGCTGCCTGGGTTCATAACATCTCCTGACGTCAGCCAGCCTCCAGCGTTCCATTCCCCCTCACTGTCCCGCCCTCGCGTCAAGACGTAATGGCATCAGAGGGCGGAACAGTGAGAGGGAAGGGAATGCTGGAGGCGAGCTGAAGTCAGGAGGGATGTTACGAACGGAACAGAAGCCAGCGCTAGCCAGCCAGAGAACGTTTAGGTACAAATCGAGGGGAGGAGAGAATCGCAGGACATCGAGGGGAGGGAGGGAGGAAGGGAAGGGGAGGAGACGGCAGGGCAGAGGAGAATTGATGGACATGGATGGGATGGGAGGACAGTAGAGGAGAGAATCACGGGACACAGATGGGAGGGCAGGGAAGAGGAGAATCACTGGACGTGGAGGGGAGGGAAGAATTGCTGGACATGGAGGGGAGGGCAGGAGAGAGAGAGAAAAAAAAGCTTACATGACAGCCTTCCTAGGGCCCGTTTTATTGTTGAGGAAATGGGCATGGTTCCATTAGTATTATATAATCCATAAAGTAAAAGAGTGCATGCACATCAGTAATTTTCATAAGAGCATAAGAATATCCATACTGGATCAACCGATAGTCCATCTAGCCCAGTATCCTGCTTTAAGCAGTGGCCAATCCAGGTCACAAGTACCTGGCAGAAACTAATATAGTAGCAACATTCCATGCTACCAGTCCTGGGGCAAGCAGTGGCTTCCTTCATGTCTATCTCAATAGCAGACTATGGATTTTTCCTCCAGGAACTTTTTTTTCAAACTTTATTTATTAATTTTAAACAATACAATATTTGTAGAAACATACATCTGCATATATTATTGAATAAATATTCAATAAATATAATTGACTAAACCTTTTTTTAAACCCAGATATGCTAACCGCTGTAACCACATCCTCTGGTAATGAGTTCCAAAGCATAACTATTTGTTGAGTGAAAAAATATTTCCTCCTATTCATTGTAAAACTATTAGATTAGAGTAGAGTAGAGTAGAGTAGGCTCATTTTATCGATATACTGCTCTTAATTGGCATGCAAACCACAATGGTTTACAAAAAACCAATAACAATCCATAATAAAAGAAAGGAACTACAATTCTGAATAGGATAGGAAACGTTCATACAGTACACAAAACCTATAAAAATAATATACATGCAACTGCATAGACAGGTCTTTGTCTGCTGTCATTTACTATGATAGATATATATACACACACACACACACACACACACACACACATGTATACAGATATGCATACTCATATACACAATATACAGATCCTCAACTCAACATAGAGCCCCAAACTCCAAACTAGTTAAACAAGCACCAGCTGAAAATAGTGGGTCTTCAATAACACCTTGAATTTAGTCATTGATCCTTCAGTGAGAAAGTCCTTTGGTAGCTGTAAAAGAAGGCAGTCTGTATGGTAGTATCAAGACATGCAAGAGCTGGGGGGTGGAGGAATTACAAGACAATTTTCTTGCAAAAAATGTACCGTATGTGAAGGTTGATAAGGGATAATAAGCAAAGATAAATAACCAGGAGTGTGTGAGTGTAGAGAATGATCGGTTAACATCAGAATTTTTACTTGATAATAATATATTATCAGCAACCAATGTAACTTCATTGAGTATCCCCTGGTCTTTATACTTTTTGAAAGAATAAATGATCAATTCAAGTTCTGTTCTACACTACTCAGGATTTTGTAAACCTCTATCATATTCTCTCCCCCCCCCCCCCCCCCCACCACCACCACCACCACCACCACACACACACTCAGCTGTCACTTTTCCAAGCTGAAGAGCCCTAGCCTCTTTAGCCTTTCTTCATATGAGAGGAGTTCCAATCCCTTTTATCATTTTGGTACTCTTTGAACCTTTTCTAATTCCGCTATATCTTTTTTGAGATAGGGTGACCAGAATTGCTCACAATTCTCAAGGTGAGGTCACAACATGGAGAGATACAGAGGCATTATAATATTCTTTGTCTTATTTTCTATCCCTTTCCTAAGGATTCCTAGCATTGTTTGCTTTTTTTGCCTTCCACCGCATCATAACAATAGAAGGGTTATCATTTAGACACTTGTCTGGGTCCTTTGATAATGAAGCTGTATCTTAAGCAGGGTGGCCTATGTTATAATACTCAAAAGATGTATCATCCTTAAATCTCATGTGAACATCAGGCAGTTTAATCTGAAGTTCTGTTTTCTGTAGCTGTCTGACCTTTGAGATGTTGGTAAAGCTGAATTGTTCAGGTCTCAACAAGACAGTAACAATAGTGTATTCAGCAAGACAGAAACACCAGATGTAAGTGGCAAATAAGAACAAATTCTTGTTATTCTAATCTGCCCAAAAGGAGGAGTGTAGAACTTAAAGGTGTTACTGAAGAAATTTAGCTGTTTCCAAAATACTTCAGAGTAGATTTGTGAAACATTTGCTACATTTGTGCCCCAGTGCAAACACCACTCTAATATTTCTCAATAATTATATCACAGTATTGTCAAAGGAAACATTACAGGAGCAAAACCAGAGCAATAACCACACAATCCCTTTGAATTTAACTCAACATACTGGAGATTTTAGAGCTGTATTATATCTGATGAGAAAGTGCTGGTTAAAAGAATAGTTGGGGGCCCTTTCACTAAAGGGAGTGGACGAGTGGCCTAGTGGTTAGGGTGGTGGACTTTGGTCCTGGGGAACTGAGGAACTGAGTTTGATTCCCACTTCAGGCACAGGCAGCTCCTTGTGACTCTGGGCAAGTCACTTAACCCTCCATTGCCCCATGTAAGCCGCATTGAGCCTCCCATGAGTGGGAAAGCGCGGTGTACAAATGTAACAAAAAAAAAGTACATTGAATGTTAAGGCCTGTGCATCAACTCTTAGGAGCCCTCCCCATCATCCTCCCTTAAAGTTACAACAGAGAAAAAATTGCTACTGCACAGAAGCAATGTTATATTCTGGACTGTGAACTGGTTATAAGATAGAAAAGAGGGAAGGGTTAAATGGCCAATTCTCTCAATGGAGGAAAGGGAATAAGTGGAGTGCTTTTTAACATTTATAAATGATCTGGAAATGCAAACAATGAGTGGGGTAATTAAGGGGCCTTTTTACTAAGCAGTGCTAAAAATTGGCCTGCGCTATCTCCAGCATAGGCCTTTACCTAAGGTCACTTTTAGTGCTGCCAGGAAATGGCCAATTTTTCTATTTTGCCATTAATAGCCACGCTCTAATTTTCCCACTAGCATGTGGTCATTAGTGCGTGAGCCCTTAACTACACCTATTTTCTAGGCAGTAAGGATTCACGTGCTAAGCACTCGCTAATCGGTTATGTACGAAGCAATATAGCTGCGCTAACTGATTAACACAGAACACGCCTACACTCTGCCCCAGCACTAAAAAATAAAAACTATTTTTACCATGTGGGTAGCACACACATGCAAAAATTACCGCGGAATGCCCGAGTGCATCCCACAGTACTGATTTTTAACATGCAATAAGCATGTAGTAGACCTTACCGCAGGTTATTAAAGGGCCCCTAAATTTGCAGATGATACAAAAGGGGGCTTGCGCTGATGTCTGTGTGTGTTTTTGACATGTGCCGGGATCCCCTTTTACCACAGCAAGTAAAAGGTAAAATTCCTTTTTCTTAAAGAAATGGCCATGCAGCAAATGAACCACCCATTTGAGTGGGAGCACTTACCACCACCCATTGAGGTAGCAGTAAGGGCTCCGAGCTAACCTGGTACTGACCGATTACTGACAGGTACACACTAGCGCTACAAAAATTGAAATATTTTTGCAGCGCCGGAAATGATGTGCACTAGGGGAGGGAACTACAGCTAGGCTGCTGTGCTAGCCCAGCAGTATCTCCTTTTTAGCTAGTGGTAAGCACAAGTTGAGCTTACTGCTGCTTCGTAAAAGGGCTCTAAAATATTCAAATTTGTTAAAACACATGTGGACTGTGAGTACATAAGTACATAAGTATTGCCACACAGGGACAAACCAAAGGTCCATCAAGCCCAGCATCCTGTTTCCAACAGTGGTCAATCCAGGTCACAAATACCTGGCAAGATCCCAAAAATGGTTCAATACATTTGATGCTGCTTATCCCAAAAATAAGCAGTGGATTTTCCCCAAGTCATTTTAATAATGGTCTACGAACTTTTCTTTTAGGAAGCTGTTCAACCCTTTTTTAAACCCCGCTAACTACATTTACCACATTCTCTGGCAACAAATTCCAGAGTTTGATTACCCGTTGAGTGAAGAAACATTTTTTCCGATTAGTTTAAAATTTACTACTTTATAGCTTCATTGCATGCCACCTAGTCCTAGTATTTTTGAAAAGCGTAAACAAACAATTCATGTTTACCCTTTCCACTCCAGTCATTGTTTTATTCTCCTCAGCCATCTTTTCTCCAAGCTGAAGAGCCCTAGTCACTTCAGCCTTTCCTCATAGGGAACTCGTCCCATCCTCTTTATCATTTTTGTTGCCCTTCTCTGTACTTTTTCTAATTCCATTATATCTTTTTTGAGATGCGGTGACCAGAATTGAAAACAATATTTGAGGTGCGGTCGCACCATGGACCGATACAAAGGCATTATAACTTACTTATTTTTGTTTTCCATTCCTTTCCTAACAAGACCTAACATTCTACTTGCTTTCTTAGCCACCGCAGCACACTGAGCAGAGGGTTTCAACGTATCATCAATGACGACGCCTAGATCCCTTTCTTGGTCGGTGACTCCTAACATGGAACCTTGCATTACCCAGCTACAATTTGGGTTCCTCTTTCCTACATCACTTTGCATTTGCTCACATTAAACGTAATCTGCCATCTAGATGCCCAGTCTCCCAGTCTTGTAAGGTCCTTTTCAGAATCCTCTTGCGATTTAACAACTTTGAATAACTTTTGGGCTCATTTTCGAAAGAGAAGGACTCCCATCTTTTTCGACACAAATCGGAAGATGGACGTCCTTCTCACAGAAACGTCCAAATCGGTATAATCAAAAGCTGATTTTGGACGTCCCCAACTGCTTTCCGTCGCAGGGACGGCCAAAGTTCAAGGGGGCATGTTGTAGGCGTAGCGAAGGCGGGACTTTGGCGTGCCTAACACTTGGACGTCCTCGACCCATAATCGAAAGAAACAAGGACGTCTCTGACGAACACTTGGACATTTTCACCCGGACCTGTTTTTCTTATGACTAAGGCACAAAAAGGTGCCCGAAATGACCAGATGCTCAAGGAGAGAATCGGGAATGACCTCCTGTTACTCCCCCAGTGGTCACTAACCCCCTCCCAGCCTCAAAAATACATCTTTCCAAATATGTCGTGCCAGCCTAAGATGTCATACTCAGGTCCACCAGCAAACAAAAAAAGCACAAAAGGGCCTCAAGAACTGGTACAATCTTTAATAAAAGAAGATCCGACACGGGCCGTGTTTCAGCGCTCAAACGCGCCTGCCTCAGGGGTCAAACTGCAAAAAAGTCTTCATGAGTGTTCCAGCTGACTGTACCAAAGTGCCGATAATCGCTGTCACCGTTCTTCTGAAAACCTCCAAAAAGAAGAACGGTGACAGCGATTATCGGCACTTTGCATTTGACTTGACATTCCTTATGCTGTTTCTTATTATTTTCAGTTGGTTCCTTCTTCCATTTTCTGAAGGATTTTCTTTTAGCTTTAATAGCTTCCTTTGGTCTTCCTCCCTCTTTATTTAATACAAGGAATATATTTGGCCTGAGGTTCCAGGATGTTATTTTCGAACAGCATCCATGCCTGATATAAATTTTTGACCCTTGTAGCCACTCATCTAATTTTTTTTTTACTTTTCTTCTCATTTTATCATAGTCTCCTTTTTGAAAGTTAAATGCTAACGTATTGGATTTCCTGTGTGTACTTGCTCCAATGCTAATATCAAATCTGATCATATTATGATCAGTGTTATCAAGCAGCCCCATCACCATTACCTCCTGCACCAGATCATGTACTCCACTAAGGATTAGGTCTAAAATTTTTCCTTCTCTTGTTGGCTCCTGTACCAGCTGCTCCATAAAGCAGTCCTTGATTTCATCAAGGAATTTTACCTCCCTAGTATGCCCTGATGTTACATTTACCCAGTCAATATCGGGGTAATTGAAATCACCCATTATTATCGTGTTGCCCAGTTTGCTAGCCTCCCTAATTTCCGATAACATTTCTATATCTGTCTGTTCATCCTGGCCAGGTGGACGGCAGTACATTCCTATCACTATCCTTTTCCCCTTTACCATGAAATTTCAATCCATAGGGATTCCAAGATGTGTTTTGTTTCCTGCAGAATTTTCAATCTATTTGATTCAAGGCCCTCCTTAACATACAATGCTACCCCTCCACCAATTCAATCCACCCTATTACTACAATATAATTTGTACCCCGGAATGAGAAATTGCAACAGAGCTACTGGAGACTGGAAGACTGGGCATCCAAATGGCAGATGAAATTTAATGTGGACAAATGCATATTGGGAAGAATAATCCAAATTATAGATACAAAGGGGCCAATATTGAAACTGCAGGAGGCAGCCTGGCTAACTCCTCCAGTCAGTAGTGAACCCAGATAATCAATGCTGGGTCCATATCCAGCGACCAGCGTTGAATTTCCAAGGGTTTTTTGTCCTCTAAATCATAACCGGTTAAGCCAATATTCATCTGCTGGCCAGCTATGTTATAGCAGCCAAAGACAGATCTGCTATTTACACAGGTTTATCTGGTTGCTAAACTTAGCCGGTCAGTGAATATTGGTGCTAACTGGCTATGTCACGCGACGTTGCCGGTGACCAGGTTAACTACTAAGCAGCCGAGATAGCCGACTACTTCGTGCTTCATAATGCCTCTATATTGCTTCATGGGTATTGTGTGCAATTCTGGTTGCTGCATCTCAAAAAAGATATAGCAGAATTAGTAAACGTACATAGAAGGGTAACTGAACTCTGCTCATATGAGGAAAGGATTAAGAAGTTAGGAATTTTCAGCATGGAAATGAGATGACCAATGGATATACAGTATGATATAGCTCTAAAAATTCTTTTTTGGAGTAGAACAGGTAAACCTGAATCTTTCAAAAGGTACAAAGACCAAGAGATATTCCATGAAACTGCATGGTAATACTTATTTATTTATTTATTTATTTATTTATTTATTTATTTATTTATTTGTTGCATTTGTATCCCACATTTTCCCACCTATTTGCAGGCTTAATGTGGCTTACATTATTCCGTAATGGCGATTGCCATTTCCAGTATGAGGAAATACAAGTTGGTAATGCATTAAATGTTCATAAGAGGAAAGCAGATTACAAAGAGTTCATTATCAGGATCAGAGACTTACTAAAATAATAATAGAAAATATTTTTTCAACAAATAGTTAAGCTCTGGAACTCATTGCTAGAGTCTGTAGTAAAAGAAGTTAGCATATCTGGGTTTAAGGTTTGAACAAGTTCCCAGAGAAAAGGTATCTAAACTGTTACCTAGATTGACCCATGGAAAGCCACTGCTTATGCCTGGGAAAGGTAGCATGGAATTTTGCTGCTTCTTGGGATTCTGCCAGGTACTTGTGATCTGAATAGGCCACTGTTGGAAGCAGGATACTGGGCTAGATGGCCCTTCAGTCTGATGCAGCAAATTCTTTTGTCACAAAGTTCTCAAACCTTTCAACTAGATAAATTTAAATTTTGATTCTATAGAAATATAAATAAAATAAACTGCATGGCTCAAAGGCTAGAAAACTATAACTGGTTTAATTTATTTATTTTATTTATTTATTGCATTTGTATCCCACATTTTCCCACCCATTGGTAGGTTCAATGTGGCTTACATGTTACAAGGGGGGCAGTTATAGAATTCAATTCCATTGACATTTAGTTCTAATGCAATGGATATCATAACTTAGACTGTGTTTACAGGTATTGTTTAGGAATAATTTGTGTTATCTGATTTCAAAATGAATGCACTTTTAATTGTATATTTATCTTCACAGTAATCTACAAATAACAGTCACCTATATTCCTACAGATTTATTAAATGAGGACTCAGGACCAGCCAACCAGACAATGGTGGACACCAGTTTGTCCATAAGACACCTCTCCACCTCCATTCCACTTAGTCACAAATAAAGCTGCAAAGAAATACTGATAGCCTCGCAGAGTAACACTAGAATGCATTTCCAATTACACCTCTATTAACTAAACAATAATAATGTGCTATTTCCTTGGCCCTAAGTCAGCTGTAATAGCAGCTGGTGGCATGAAAGCAGTTCATTGGCATGGCAATCAGTTGCACAATTCATGAAAAATTGCAGAGGTGTAGGGAACCTTTACCTTCAGAAGCATTATCAAGATAAAGTGCACACAAATGCTCTCAAGGCCACCATTTAAAGAGTTTACAAATACCTGTAACATCCCTCATTCTCATGTGAAAAATCCTTGGTGGTCTGTGGAGCAAACACTGGCCTTTCTCCATCCTTACAAGGCTCATAATTGTATAAAACAGCTACTGTTTTCAGACTCAGCCAACGGCCTCCAAGTTCTACCCCTTTTGAAAAATATAACACCCCTCCACACACATACACAACACCACCACCACAAGCACCATCAATAACCTGCCATGTCCTGGAATGCCCAAGCAAAACTGATAAGTATTGGTAGTTTTCAGGGGTACACATATAAGGCATATGGGAACCTGTAGTCAGCTGGTGCCTTTTTGCAAGATGGCACTGGTGGGTCAGGAACATGTAGGTATCACTCCAGCCCTCTAAAGAACACCAATACTTATGGGATAAGCTTAGGCGAGTCAAGATGTAGGGGAGGTTGGGAACTTATGGGGCCGGGAGGTGGAGGATGGCTGCAGACTTACCCCACAGACTACAGAGATTTTGTGGATGGAGTTGAGAGGGACATTTAGAGAGTCTTGTGCTTCTTTTAAAAGATGGTAACCCCAGGATGGGGGTCTACCATCACATATTACCACACCCTGGAACGTACAAAGTTCTGACTGTGGCAATACAAGTGAAACCTTGCAGTATTTATTAAACTGTAATACTCATCTGCCTCAGTGCAGAAAATCTTGCACAGATTTTACCTCAGTTTAATAAACAGGCTTAAGAATGTCACAACAAAAAAGAGCAGGGTTGTATACTATTTACTTCCACTCATTACTGCTGAACTATTCTGGTTTTAAGTGTCACTTTGGTAACGATTAGTCTACTCATGATGAGCTAGCCCAGAAGAATACCAGAGAAGTTAAATAGCTTCAGTCAGCACATAACAGCAGACGGCCTTTGTGTATACACACAGTGATTAATCAGGTTAAAGAACTCAAGCAATATTTAATAACCTTTTTGCAGTACAAACAGAACAAACAACTGCAAGTAAGGGCCTTACTTTGACTAACCAAACAACAGGAATCACACCACCTTCTTAAAAGTGAAAACCTCAACGCTTACGTGGCCACAGCACGACATTGGAAGGGGCCTGCGTAGATTTCAAAGTGCATACTCTGCAACATCGCTTTTGCGGTCCCCTTAAAAGGCATCACAAGGATTGCCAGAAATCATGAGTGCTAAGAAGGACGAGTCATTTCTGCTAGCTGTATGCCAGTGTTTATTCTTTAGTAAGGTAAAATCAGGCCAACGGGTTATGTAGTTGCTGGAGCGCAGCCTTCCCTTCCATCTCCTGGCCAGTTAGGTACACGCATCATGTAGCACAACTCACACGGAAAACGCTGCAAAGGGCAGTTAAGGAGAAAGGCACAAAAAGAGTCATTCGCTTCATTTTACTCCCAGCCTTACTGTGGTTTCAAAATAGCTGGTGGACTCTTGCTTTGCTGTCACTAGTTTGTAGAAGAGGGTATCCAGAAAACTCGTATCATATTTATTTTTAATCTTTCACATATGTGTGGTCTTATCGCACAATGCAATAAGTCGCCTCTGTCTCCCTTCATACCTCTAGTACCTGGAGACAGGCTAAGGGAATGAGGTGGTTTATAAATCCTAAAATTCAAATAGATTCACAGTTTTTGTGTAAAAGAACTTCTCCCCGGGTGTAGGAAAAAGAAGGAAGGCTTGTTTTCTTTTCAAAGAGAAAAAGTAGGTTGTAAGCTACGCTTTAGTTCTGCCCTTCACAGTAGTGCAGCCTCTGAATCTTTTTGTGTTATCTGGATCCAATTCTTTGAAGAAAACGGTTAGGTTAACATAATCAGGAATTAAAGTGGAATGCAAACATTCATTTAAATAAAATGGAACAAATTAAGGGTCCCACAACCAAAAAAAATGTATTTACCATTATTTACTTTTTGCCTTGAAAAAGCATTTCATTTTTATACAAGCAATAACATTCTTAAGGGAATACAGACATGCTGTAATACTTACCAGGTGGCTTAAAGGCACAATTGTACATTAAGTACTAAATGTTGCGGGTATTCTGATATCGATTGATTTCAAGATCCCTCATCAGGTACACATTTTCCAATCTCTCTATCAATATATAGAATATTTGTTGAGGAAAAATGACACCAGGGCGCAAGTTAACACAAGGGATATGGTAGTCAACTTCATAATGAAGACTAATTACCCACCATATATGGTACACTGTACCCAGTCACTGACATGGAAACATCTGCAGCATATACAAATATTAAAGGTGCTGATTTTAGAAGGTAGAATTTCACCCGCTGTGCTTCCCCTTACTGTAACTGTTCAAGTGCTAGTGCATGGGCAGAGGGACAGACTCTCTCAGATGCCAGCGTAAGCAAAACAAAAGTCACACTTCTTGGTCACTGTAGACCCATGGTGAGCAGGCTCGTGGCACAGAACAATTAGGCACTTGTTCCAGACAGAGGACAGGAAATATATTTTGGTATTGTTTGGCACCAAGACCAGTTCTTTGTGCTTCCACACATGGACAACACAACCACAAGCGGACAGTCTTAAGTTGTTGGAGGCTCATGTTTTTTTTTTTTCCCTCGGCAAGATTTGCAGACGCAGCAGATGATGCATGGTGAAGCCAGGAGTAGCAGAGGTGAGGTCACAAGCGCGATGATCCCCAATCCCACAAGGATTCCTACAACCTACAAAGAAAAATGAACAACAAGGCATTTTGGATACACATGAAAAACAAAGTGTCCTTTCTATAAGTGAGCTTGATCTGAAAATTACAGTGAGAAGGTCATGTTAGAAGTCATTTTTGCATTTAGATGGCCAGTCATAAAATACTGGCCAGCGTAAAAGTACACGCTTTCCCCCGTATTCTATATAACGCACCTAGATTTACGTATGCTTCTGCGTATAAATTCAGGCTTAGTTTATAACTAGACAAGTAGATTAATTGTTTTAACAAGCATTAACAGCTCTTAACAAGCAATGAGCACTAATTGGCAAAAATTAGATTTTACGCATGTACATTGCTAAGCGTACTCTGTAGTGTACTGCGCCTACATTCTAATGTGCCCAGGCAAAAAGGGATGTGGTTAAGGGCATGGAAATGGGCATTTTGTGGGCATTCCAAAACTTACACGTGTTGTTATAAAATATGAGCCAGTGCGCGTAAATCTACACACAGGGATTTACACCAGCTTTTCGTTGTCATAAATGGACTTGCGTAGGTTCAGTCGCATGAACTACACCTAACTGTACTCTAAATACTGCACGTAGAATTATGCACAGTATTTAGAATAACTTATGTGTGACTGCCTACTGCGTGTTAATTTTAGGCGCCATATATAGAATCTGGACCTTTGTCTTGATGGTAGGCATGTGCAGAAGTGAAATGCACATGCTAATCTATGTACATACTTATAGGTGCATACATTGATACCTGCACATGTAAAAAAAAAGAGCAGATCCTAATCCAATATATAGAATGATGCCTTTATTTTAAAATACCCGACATGGTCCACGTTTCCCCCACGCTGTTAGAGCAGAGACTAGTATGTGTACTGCTGTAGCTGTGAAGGAAACTGCGTGTGTTTAATTGTGCTTCAAGCTGTTGTGCTGAGCACTAACACATTCAGGACCTCTTTTCCTAAACTCCACTGGCGATTCCCGCATAGGAAATGCAAGGCGTCCATTTGAATTGAATGAGCTGCATTGCATTTGTTGTGCCAGAATCACTAGTGTGGTTTAGTAAAAGAGGCCCTTAGATGTATTTATTTATTTTGTAACATTTGTATCCCGCATTTTCCCCACTTATTAGCAGGTGAACGCCAAATACGGTAGGTATTAAACAAATACAATTAGAAAAAGGGTCAGGTAAGGTAGGGGTAAATGGGTACAATAAGGGACAAGGAAATAAGAAATAAAATGTCCATTGTAATTTATGTATAGATGCATTGTAGAGTTGAGGCTTTTAAATAGAATCAATAGTGTAGGCCTTGCAAAACAGATAGGTCTTTAAAGTTCGCTTGAAGTTTTGATGATCGTGCATTGTTCTCACACTCTTTGGTAATGCATTCCACATTTGCGTACTTAAGAATGAAAAATTGGATCCATAGGTTGATTTGTATCTGAGTCCAATACAGCTTGGATAGTGAAGGTTCAGATAGGTACGTGATGAACTGATTCTACTTCTAGCTGGAAGATCTATTAAATCAATCATATATCCTGGGGCCTCACCGTATATTATCTTGTGGACCAGAGAGCAAATTTTGAAAGTAATGCGGTCCTTGATAGGGAGCCAGTGTAATTTTAATCAAAGAGATTTTGCGCTATTAAATCTTTTTTTGTTGAATATCAGTCTGGCAGCTGTGTTTTGGGCTCTCTGGAGTTTTTTCATAAGCTGCACTTTACAACCCACATATATTCCATTGCAATAATCTGTGTGGTTCAACACCATTGATTGTGTCAACTTACGGTATATATCCCTCGGAAAGTACGGTCTCATGAGTTTAAGTTTCCACATACAATACAGCATCTTCTTTATACTGGCCTTAACTTGGCTCTCTAATGTAAGATGGCTATCAATAATAACTCCTAATATTTTAAGGCTATCAGAAATAGGGAGGGAATAAGCTGGTGTGTTTAGGGTTGTAGGCTTGTAATTGTTGTATGGAGATGAAAGGATAAGACAATGTGTTTTTTCAGTGTTTAATTTTAGTTGAAATGAGTTAGCCCATAAGTCCATGATGGGGATGTTCATCCCAGGCAGTCCTCCATGGTATATTGTGTACTTTATAGAATAAGCCTAGGCATATTTTGTTTCAGTGCCAATTATTTTTAGGTGTGATATATAGAATCTAATCCATTACATATACATTCAAGAACACCAAATATATGTATAGCGGTGCTGAATTACATAAAAAACAGCTCCAGAATTTAAATTAATGTGATTGCACCATTGCTGAAAACTGGGCCCATAAAAAAACAAAAACAATAAAACAGTACATTAAAAATACAAGCATTGCAAAAATAACCAGGTTTACCCAGAATGGAAAACAAATTTACAACAGTCTCTGCAAGAAATGACAGTGTGATGATGGGTCAGTAAGGGGCTCATTTTCAAAGCACTTAGACTTAAAAAGTTACGTGGAGGGGCATTTTCGATATGACATCTAAGTCCAACTTTGGATGTTTTGCAAAAAACGTCCAAAATCTAAATAGGAAAGGTAATTTTAAAAAAGAAAAATGTCTAGCCTTTTTTCCGAAAATACTGTTTTGAACAAGGTTTTGTGATTTGGACATTTTGTTTTTTTAGTCCATTTACGGAAAAAAAAAAAAAGTCCAAGTGCAAAACGCACAATATCAAGCCATTGGGATGTAGGAGGAGCTAGCATTTTTAGTAGACTGGTCCCCCTGACATCCCAGGACAGCAATAGGGCACTCTAGGGGGCACTGCAGTGGACTTCATTAAAAAGCTCCCAGGTACACATCTCACCATTGCTCCCTTACCTTGTCTGCTGAGCCTCCCAAAACCCACCACCCCCAACTCTACACCACTACCATAGCCCTTACGGGTGAAGGGGGCACCTATATGTGGGTACAGTGAATTTCTGGTGAGTTTTGGAGAGCTCACAGTTTCCTCCACAAGTGTAACGGGTAGGGGGAGGTAGGAGCCTGGGTCCACCTATCTGCAGTGAACTGCACCCACCACTGACTACTCCAGGAACCTGCATGCTGTTCTAATGGACCTGAGCATAACATCTGAGGCTGGCATAGAGGCTGGCAAGTAATGATTTTCATCACATTTTTTTTTTTTGGGGGGGGGGGGGGGGTTAGTGACCGCTGTGGGAATAAGGGGAGGTCATCCCTGATTCCCTCCAGGGGTCATCTGGTTATTTAGGGCAAACTTTTGTGCCTTATTCATTATAAAAACAGGTCTAGCTCAAAACATCTCAGTTTTAGTCATGGACGGTTTTGTTTTCTTCCATTATGTCTGGAAAACGTCTAAGTCTTAGGAATGCCCAAGTCCTGCCCTGACCTGCCCCCTTGAGATTTGGATGTACTTCTGACGGACTTCATAGAAAAACGTTTAAAAAGAAGGTTTCGAAAATGCTGATTTGGATGTTTTTGTTAGAAAAACGTCCAAATGCTGCTTTATGCCACTTTTTAGACATTTTTCTGTTTTGAAAATGAGCCCAATAGTAGCCTATGGAACTTTGTAAGTCTAGGGGGATCTTTTACTAAGACCGCCAGCTGATTTCTACTGTGAGCTAAAAATGCAACCACAGCTTAGTAAAAGACCCCCTTTGTGCTTTGAAAATATGCCTCTACGTATATCAGTATATCTTCCTGTAAAGAGAATGCCAGTAAAAGTAGGATACTTTATAGAATTAAAATAGGAAATGTCATGTGACCTTTACTCAGCCAGTAAGCCTGCAAGTTGTAGTCTAGGAGGGTGATACATATATGTATCTACATAGAAGGTTTTTAACCTGGGGTCCATAGACCTAGGCAGATTTCAGGAGTCCATGAATTTGGATGAAAAAAAAAGAACAACTTTATTGTCATTAACCTCTAACTGAAATTAGGTTTTCATTCAATAATGAATGTAGGCAACAAAGTAATGTATGTGATTGTTAACTTCAATAAATCTCACTATCTAAAATTATTATACCTAAAAAAGCGAAACCAGAATAACATTTAGTTGTGTGAAGTACCTTTTTCTCCAAAAGTGTGTAAATGTTAATGGTCAACAAGTTATTTGTGATTTTTTAATATTTTGATAACTGTTTGAGCATAAATGGTTTACTTAGTAAAACCACCTTTATCCGTATATTTTAATTTATGTATTTAAATACATTTTTCTGAGAAGGTGCCCTAGGTTTCACCAGACTCTCAAAGGGGTCCATAGCACAAAAAGTTTAAGAACCCCTGGTCTACATGAATGGGAATTTTATAGGTTACAACAGTGGTTCCCAAACCTGGTCCTGGAGGCACCCCAGCCAGTCAGATTTTCAGGATATCCACAATGAATATTCATGAGAGAGATTTGCATGCACTGCCTCCACATCATGCAAATATTCATTGAGGAAATCCTGACTGGCTGGGGTGCCTCCAGGACCAGGTTTGGGAACCACTGGGTTACAACACTAAAGTACAAATTTGAATAAATGCATAATACATCAGACTCTAAATGGGTCCTATTTTCTGGCAGAATGATAATGCTATGATATTGATCATACTGGAGATCTAAGGTAAATACTTTGCACATAAAGAAATAATAGCAAAGTGCTTCATAGCCCTAGTTCCCAGATTGTCTTTCCTTCAGCTCAGAAATTTCATTATCTTATAATGGATTAGTGACTAGACAAATATCCAAAATACCTTCACATTGGTTATCATTTCTCTTTAAATTTGATTTATTTTCACCTACCTGTGTTCTGTTCCACATAACTGAAGCACGAGAATGCCCCAGCTTGTTCCTACAAGGGCCTTTATCATAATGTCGAAGGAATATATCATTCTACAAGACAAGACAAATGCAATCAGAACAGACACTGCAAAATATCATTTTACTGAGATTTGTAGAAAAACTTGTCCTGGTAGGGATGGCTCGTACTGGAATAACTGCCACTCACAGTAGGCAGTCACTGATTTTCAGAAGTATTATCCAAAAAATGCTGCTGAAAATCTTTACTGACTACTCTGAAACTATCCGGATAGTGCCAGGGCAATCCGGGGGAACAGCCAAGGTAGAGCTAGACGTTATTACCTGGGTACCACTAATGATCAACTGTACCCAGATAAAATCTGGCAGCTGATTTATATGCTGATATTCTGCGCCAGTGACCGGGTACTGAATATCAGAGAATAAGTTTAAATATTGGGGGTATATACCTCAGCTTTAAAAACATAAAACACCATAACTATTTCTCATTTATAATAAGACAGGTTCTCTCCTTCGGGCCGATATTTGAATGATTCATAACTCTGAACGACTTTGTTAGTTTTTAATGTGATTTTCTTTGCTTTTGTAATCTTGGTTATTTATTTCATTTTTTGTAATTCAGTGGAATTTTGTTCCATTTTATTTCTTGCTGGGTAAAGTGGACTAGAAGTGTCTATATTAGATTAGATTAGATATGATGAGACTGAACATTTGAACGACAGGATTATATAAATGCTACCAGCAAGCACATCAGACAGCAAGGCTACATGTCTTGTCCAATACTGTTATGGATGTAGGCACTAAGGAATCCTTTCACTAAGATATGCTAATAGATTTAGCATGTGCTAACAATTAGCATGTACTAAATGCTACGAAGCTCATAGGTATAAAATGGGCTTCTTAGCATTTAACGTGCACTAAATCCATTAGCGCACCTAGTAAAAGGACCCTAAAATAGACATACTGGGCTAGATTCTATATATGGCTCCTAAAAAATCAGCACTGAAATCAGTGCCGACTAAGCCTAGATTTAGGCTCCGATTATAGAATACGCTTAGCAATACACTGATTTGATATCTCTGCGCCTAAAACTACACACATCCATTTAAACCAATGAAAATGTGGCGTAAATCCCAGTGTATAGATTTACATGCACTGGGCCATATTCTATAACCATGTGCATAAATTTTGGAATGCTCATTTCCCCACCCATAACCACGTCCTTTTTGCCCGCACACAAGTTTGGCGCAGTTCATTACAGAATATGCTTAGCAAGTTGTGCGCATAAATTCTAATTAGTACCAATTAGTGCTCATTATTGCTTGTCAAGTGCTGTTATCAGCACTTATTAGTTGGTTAAGTTATGCTCATTGTTATAGAATCCGCTTGGATTTCAGCGCAGATCTCTAGGCGTGCTATATAGAATCTGGGGGACTGTATCTACTTGATGGGTCACGTCACCAGATAATGACAAAAAATTTCAGGGCAAGTGTTTAAAATATAGTAAGGAGGTAATTTTATTTTTTAAAAAAGGTACCTACATTTAGGTGCCAGATATGCGCATAAGCCATTAGAATATTGGCACATCCAGGGGCATAGCAAGACTTCGGCGGGAGGGGGGTTCAGAACCTGAGGTGAGGGGACATATTTTAGCCCACCCCGCCGCTGATGACCCCCCCCCCCCCCCCCCCGCCACCACCAACAACTTTGACCCCCTCCCTTGCAGACGACCCTCTCGACCCTCCTCTCACCACCAACCCTCCCCCGCCGCCACTGTCATCTACCTTTGCTGGCAGGAGACCCCAATCCCCGCCAGCTGAGGTTCTCTTCTTCCGGCACAAGGCTTCGTGCTGTTTCTGCGAGTCTGACGTCCTGCACGTCAGACTCACAGAAGCAGAACGAAGCCTTGCGCCGGAAGAAGAGGACCTCAGCTGGCGGGGGTTGGGGTTCCCCGCCAGCAAAGGTAGGCGACGGCAGCAGAGGGGGAGGGTTGGCGATGGGAGAGGGGGGGGTCAAGAGGGTTGTCAGCAGGGGGGTCCAGGGCCAAATCTACGGGGGCCCAGGCCCCCATGGCCCCAAGTACCTATGCCACTGGGCACATCCATGCATATATGCATCTATGCACTATTCTACAAATACACACAAAGGACTAAATTGTATAAATGGCGCTTCAAAAATTAATCAATGCTAAAAAAAAAATAGCACTATTTTATAAATGATGCTTAAAGTTAGGTGCTGTTTATAGAAAAGCACTTAGCGCCGGGAACTGTAACTAACTTTAGGCATGACGATTTACACCAACAAAACCTTAGCATTAAAACCCCATGCCTAAAGTAGGCACAAATCCCCAACATTCTATAACAACGTGCATAAATTAAAGGAATGCCCCTGATCTGCCCATGATTCTCCCACGGCCGTGCCCCCTTTTTGGGCACACATGATAGTATCACCATGGTTTATGTTTCATGAGCCAGTTAAGCTTTTCCATATCGGCTACATGCCATATTTTCTCTAGCTACATGTATTTAGAAGGTAAAGAAAACTGGCACCATCCCTGAGTCACATATACTTTGTCGACGAGTAATAATAATCTAATAAGATCAAAGGGAGTCTTTTACTAATTGGAAGTAAGCCCAATGCGGGCTTACCACTCGCTAAACCGGAAGTACCGCCAGGCTACCGCAGCAGCCCGGCAGTAGTTCCCAACCCCCAGTGCACACCATTTTTGGTTACCGCCAGGTTAGCGGATCCTCAATAGGTGGCAGTAAGTGCTTCCCCCCCCCCCCCCCCAAAATGAGTGCACGACAAGTGCTTCAAATGACACATAGCCACTTCTTTAAAAAAAAAAAAAGAGCCAGGGGACCTCAGTGCACGTCAAAAACATGCACCAACACTAGCACAGGCCCCCTTTTGCCACAACTTAGTAAAAGGACCCCTAAGTGAGTTACATCTTCAATAACCATGGGTATTTCAAACAATATTAAGGATGGATCTAATTGAATTCATTGACCTACAATTTTGCTAATACAGTTTAGAACCATAGGCCAAAATTATTGAATAAAAGGGCATTCCCACCCCATGCTTAAGAGAGTACCCAAAGATTTACAGCCTCTTCAACAAAGAGGGGACATATGGGGGTCCCATTTATTAATACGTTGAGGGGTGGGAAAGGTTCCAAAACAAAGCTTTAATTGTGTATTAATCAAAGATACAGAAAGGGAACATTTAAAATTATAATTCTATACTTCAGGCCAACAATTAACTAACGATTGTTCACCAACAGTTGTTCCCCTTTAACCATATAGTTTAAGCGACATTTAAAAAGACAGGAAATTAAATTTTTAAGAGACAGGCAGACAAATAAGGTTTCTTCAATAGATTTTAATGGGTGAATGAGACTGAGTTGGTCAACAGGTACAAACTTACTGAGAGAATGACGAATTTGGAAATATTGATAAAAAGAAAGCTGTAAACCAACTGAATTTTGCAAATCACCTATTGTTCGTAAATGGCCCTTATGGAACAGTCTAGATGTTGGGAAGTTAGGAATTTAAATCTTCCAATAGATTTAGCTAACTGCTTCAGCCCTTAGAAGAGAAGTAATTGGGGGAAAGCAATAATAAGTTTTCTGCAAAGTACATATTTTCTTCCTGCTGTATAACACTGGTGGTAAAAAGGGATGGCTATTTAACTGAACATGGTAGATACCTTTATCAGGAAAAAATATAAGTTAATAATGTATAGGGCTGTACTAAAGATTCTTCTAGGTGCACCCAATGGGACTGAGTAAAAGGATTAATCCAACAATGAACTGCTGTAAAGCAAGAAGTCCAATAGTACCAGTTTGGATTAGGTAGGCCCACGCCCCCTAATTATTTAGGTAAAAAAAGTAGCTCAGAACGTAATAAAGGTCTAGTTTCTTTTGCCAGATGTATTGTAAAATAGTTGAACATAAGGTTGAGATATAGTTAAGGAATTGAATAAAAAGAGTAATTTAGGAAACATGAATATTTTAAATATGTTAATTCTGCTGCTAGGGGATTCTGTTATCAGAGGCATTAACTGAGGAGTGGCCTAGTGGTTAGAGCACCGGTGTTGCAATCGGTGGCCAGTTCAAAATCGGTGGCCAGTTCAAATTCTGCTGCTGCTCCTTGTGATCTTGGGCAAGGCACTTAACCCTCCATTGCCTCAGGTACTAACTTAGATTGTGAGCCCTCATGGGACAGAAAAATATCCAGAGTACCTGAATGTAACTCACCTTGAGCTAGTACTGAAAAAGGTGTGCGCAAAATCAAAATAAATAAAATGAATAAAAATAAATACCTAACCAAGAAATATAATTTTCATCAGAATGGAGTTTCAAATTCTCAGATTTAAGTGTGTATAAAAGTTTCATATAGTTAAGTGAATATAATCTGTGTAAGTGATTAGAAAATTGAATTCCTAGGTACTAAATCTGGCTCATTATTCAATTAAATTGTGCACACAATTTTTTGCGACTTTTATAGATTACTGCTGGGTACACTCCGGCGCTACAAAAGCTAATCAAGAAATGTATTAAGTTATGTCCAATAAAAAAGGTATCATCTTATTTTCTTTTCCATGTTTTATTTTATTTCTATTGATTACCTTTAAAAGTGGATTAACACGGCTACCACACCGCCATACTTTAGAGAATACGCCCAAGCATATTTTTTTCCACATAGATTTTCAGGTGCCATATATAGAATCTAACAAACAAAAATGACCCCAACTCTCTAAAAACCCCTTTTTCATTTCATTACTTTCCTGGTGCCGTGCTTATTCACATTTTCCTTGGTCTCCTGCTCACGTTTCATGCATATTTTTCTCTTTTTTGGCACTCATTTTCCATGGCATTTTATTCTTATGCACTTACATATTATACACACAGTTGTGTGCATATATAGATTACATTTGTGGATTTGATTGGTTTCTTTACATTGTGTTGATATTAATTTATGTTTTTTCTAGTGTTCTACAGACTTTTCATTTTGTGTACATGAAATTGTGAACAGTTTTTTTCATTCTCATCCATACTGGTATGTTAATTGATTTTATATGTTGGTGTTTTTATTCTGTCTTTTACCAGCACAACGATAGTCTCTTGTATTATCTTGTACATTTTTTATATAAAGCATTTGTGGATGTTATATACACATATTTGTAAGTTTTTCTTTTTGTATTTATGATTGTAGATTTGTCGACGCCTAAAACAGGCACCGAAACGCAGATGTGTGTCAAAGAAAAATGTTCCCTTTGTATTGGATTTGGACTGGTCCTCCCCTATTTCCTTTTTTTCTTGAAGGTTTTTGATACATCTTTTTGAGATACAAATGTTAGGGGGAAATAATTTTATGTTTGTTCCTTTGTAAGATAAGATTCTGGGAACTTTTGGTCCCCCCTCCCCCCATATATTTTTGTGTGATATTAGAACAGCATTTCAAAGGTAAACACTTTGCTGTCCCTGTGATAGCACTTTTATCTCAGGAAAATGTTACTTACATCAAGGTTGTGGAGACAGTACCAGCAAAAGGTGTGCTTGCAATTCCTGCACATCATTTGAGCACAGCCTTCATTTCGTTCAATATAGATCCGGCAAACTGGACATTGTTTAATAGGGGCCTCTGGGTCAGGATCAATGGGAATTCTATGATGAGGGAAAAAAACGACATGTTAAACGTAATAATACTGACTGCTTTAATCAAGTGCTAGAAAAATAAAAAAGCTCTCCTGTAACTGATTGCTCTAAAAGTTCAACACACAGGCAGGCGTCTGACCTCCACTGACTCACCTGACTAGGGACCTTTGACTCAAGATTTTCCAGCAGTAATTGGCAACATTCTTAAATAGTAACTCATTTTGTAATATCAGAAAATCCCAACCACAGATGCTAAGGAGTTCTAAATTCAGTCTAGAGAAAGCAAACATGGACAAGTATCATGTCATAAGTAAAAATGGTTTGGTGTGGGAGAGGAAAGACAGTCTACAGCAGAGACATACTGCAGCATATGCACTCATCTTAAAAATTTAAGGGGCCTTTTACTAAAGCTTACTGCATATTAACAGACATCAGTGTGTGATAAGTAGTACTACATGGCACATGGGTATAAAATAGGAAGCGCAGCATTTAGGGGGAGATTCTATATATGGCGCCTAAAAAATTGGCACTGAAATCAGTGCTAAGTGTATTCTATAATCGGTGCCTAAATCTAGAATTATAGAATACACTTAGTTCATATTTCATCACCTAAATCTATGCACATCCATTTACACTAACGAAAACATGGTATAAATCCCAGCGTGTAGATTTAGGCGCACTGGGCCATATTCTATAACTAGGTGCATAAATTTTGAAATGCCCAAGAAATGCCCATTTCCGCGCCCATAGCCACATCCGTTTTTGCCTGCGTGCGTTAGAAGTTCGGCGCACACAATTTTAAAAATATGCTTAGCGAGTTGTGCACCCAAATGCTAATCAGTGCCAATTAGTACTCATTATTGCTTATGTGCTATCAGCGCTAATTAGCTTGTTAAATTACGCACATTGTTATAGAATCTGCGCCTATTTTAGTACCGATCTATAGGCGTGTTATATAGAATTCAGGGGTTAGCGAGCGCTAATATCCATAAGTGTGTGTTAAGTTTTAGTAAAAGGGCCCCTTAGTTTGCACAAAATCAATTTAACATGCATTAATCTACAAATTAACACCCGTAGAATCAATATTAGCACACATTAAACAGTTCTAATGCAAGTTGGAAATATTTTTTTATTAACACAAATGTGTGAAATGAACTGAATTTTTGTCCCTTGTGCACCTCTCACATGCATTGATGCCTATTACCAGCCTCTATACCTGGGTGTATACTGTTCATCAGTGAGAGGAAGTAGTTGCTGAGGCAGAACAGACCTTTTTTCTGTCTTCTTGGAGAGGGATACCAACAGAGGAGCAAACTTTTTCCCTAAGCTATGAGATGCCGCCACCATCACATAACTCCAAAAGCACATGCCACTTAGCAAGCTGACTATAATGATAGTATTAGCATGGGGAGAATGTATTATATATATATATATATACTGATTTCTAACGAGAGGAGAGACAAAATTTCCTTACAGTTCTTCCTTTTTTGTACTGATGTATTTTGGAAAATTAATTAATGTGACAAAATAAAAAGTAGGTAGTATAGGGAAATACTACTGTAACTAAGTGAGCTATCCATATCCACCCAATAGTTTGTGGTTACAGCAGTGGGCTGAGAGCCAGGGAATCCAGGGTTCAAATCCCACCAACATTCCTTGTGATCTTTGGTAAGTCACTCAACCCTCCATTGCAACAGGTTCAAATTTAGAAGCCCTTTCACTAAAGCTTAGCATGCGCTTAATGCTGCGTTATTTTATACCCATGGACTACATGGCACTTAGTGCATGCTAATGTCCATTAGCATGCACTAATAAAAGGGCCCCTTAGATTGTAAGCCCTCCAGAGATCAGAAAAGTCCTATGGTACCTGAATGTAGGTCACCTAGAGCTACTATTGAAAAAGTGTAAACTAAATCCAAATCCCTTCCCTTCCACAGTGAAAATAATACATAATGCAATATAAAAGTGAATTGTGATCAAAACAAGCATACCATTGGTCTATTGAAAAAATAATAGTGTGCTTTCTCAACATAGAGGCATACATAGTAATATAGTAAATATTGGCAGATGAAGACCTGCACGGTCCATCCAGTTTGCCCAGTAAGGTGGCCAGAGTTGAATCTGGCACTCTGCACAGCTACCACTTCTTCATAATTAAATACTACCAGTATAAATCTCTCTGCCAGTTAATTCATTTTTAGAAAATACCTTTATTATTTATTTGCTTACAAAACCTAATACCTTAACATATCATTCTTTCATACACACTCATGCACACTCACTTACAAATGCACACTCATACACATACAAATGTGTATGAGTGTGCATTTGTAAGTGAGTGTGCATGAGTGTGTATGAAGGAATGATATGTTAAGGTATTAGGTTTTGTAAGCAAATAAATAATAAAGGTATTTTCTAAAAATGAATTAACTGGCAAAGAGATTTATACTGGTAGTATTGTTGGTTCAGTTAGCAAGTAGGGTATAGCCCAGTATTGTAAGGTTGTTAACACATAATTAAATACTGGTATACTTATCTCCGTATCTCCCTGCAAACTTTGGGGCACAGACCATAGAAGTCTGCCTGGCACCAGTCATACCTCCCAATTACTAGAGTTGCTGTCAAAGCCCACACCAGCCTTATCTGCATTTATTTATTTATTACATTTGTACCCCACATTTTCCCACCTATTTGCAGGCTCAATGTGGCTTTCACAGCGTCGTGGGGCGAAAGCCTCCTCCGGTGAAGAAACAAATATAGAGTGATGTTATTTTAAATGAAATAGATATGTACAGACACATTAAAGAAACATAGAGAGGGAAGGTATATAAAGTTCATTAAGTTCATAACAAATTTGGGTTTCTTTGAATTGCTGGATTCAGGTAATTAAGTTGGGTCCTTAGGATATGCCTTTTCGAACAGGTAAATCTTTAGTGATTTCCAGAAGTTGAGGTGGTCGTACGTATTTTTCACGGTTTTTGGGAGTGCATTCCAGAGTTGTGTACTTACATATGAGAAGCTGGATCCATGAACTGATTTGTATTTGAGTCCTTACGGAACCCAGACCATAGAAGTTTGCTTGGCATTGGTAGTACTTCCCAACCTCTGAAGCTGCCATCAAAGCTCACTTCAGTCATTTAAGTTTTGCTTTAACTGGATTCCATCCTTTTTCTCTGTAGCGTTCCTCTATGTTTATCCCTACAACTTCTGTAGAACTGGGTAAAACAGACAACGTTTTGAGATACCTCCCATTTCCTAACACTAACCTAAGACACAGTGCAGTACCCCCAAGCTCTCTTAATAATTCAAACCATTTCTGTAAATTAATCGCTGCTTTCCAAGGAAGTACATATGCAATGATGTGCAGAAAGTGCAACACAAATAGGAGTACAAGTAACTCTAAATGTGCACCATCTGTAAGGGAGACCCCAAATTAAAAATGTCTGCAGTGATAACAGATTCTGACACCAGTGAAGGCACTGGGCTCTCCTTACCCATTTTTTGTTGATGCTGTGATGGGTTGGTTTTCCTGGCAAGAGGTTTCTGGATGCCACGCAGATTTGCAAGACGAGCAGAATGTTAAATGGCATGATTGGCAGACTACTGATACAGGGTTTTCTGGATCATTCAGTTCAACAGGGCACACAGCCTGGCAGGCAGCTGCAGGGCACCACGTCCTGTGCGGATCCAAATGGACTTCTGAAACAGAAGTGATTCAACAAACAACAGTTTAAATTTTAAATCAAAATAGGAAGGCCTAGCAAATATTGTGTGATGAAAAGAAACCTTCTGCAGCCTTGTTTTATTTTTAAACTAAAAGGTTACAGATAGAGAAATGTGTTGGCCAAAAACAAAGGGGGCCTTTTACTAAGGCGTGCCAAAAAATGGCCTGCGCTGGTGTAAGCACTTATATTGGATGTGCACAGGTCCATTTTTCAGCGCACCTGCAAAAAAAGGCCTTTGTTTGTAGCCGAAAATGGACATGCAGCAAAATTAAAACGAACGCACGTCCGTTTTGGGTCTGAGACCTTACTGCCACCCATTGACTTAGCAGTAAGGTCTCACACATTAACCAGGTGGTAACTGTCAGTACACGTACACTGCCGATTACCACCCGGTTAGCGCCACGTGGTAGAAAATAGAAATTATTTTCTGCTGCGCATTTTGGACACGAGTCAAAATTAGAATTACTGCCCAGGGCACAAGGTAGCCGGGTGGCAGTTCCAATTTGACTCACGTTGTTCGAGCGTAGGCGCCTACGTGTCTTAGTAAAAAGACCCCAAAGATTCTTCAACTCAGCTTTTAACAGAATGTCCCTTTCAACTTCCACCTTTTAATAAATAAATCAAACAAAAATCGCACAGCCTGGTATACTATAAATATCATGGAACAGGACCGAAACATTTTAATTAACTCACAGCTCAATAAGGTAACTGCCTTATAACCAAAGATCTCTGGTATGCTGTGAGCCATTTTAAGATCAAAAGTCATTGTGCAGCCTCTTACATTCTCTACTGCTCAGTAATCTAGATTATTGTAAAGATCTTTCCATGACAGGGATGGACTGAGACTAGCTCAAATGACTTCTGATGCAGACCCTATGCCATTTGGTTGCCTCTGTATAACTTAGCTCTATCCTTTCTGAGATACTGTCTCCAGAGGCCTCATCAAGGCCCTGTACAGCGGCATTATCCCTTCCTGTTTCTACTGGTCACGTCTCTACTTCTGCACCCCAGCATTCCTCTGTTTTTGGCCACTGCCTTATCATATTTCACTTCCTTTGACTACTTCCGGAAACTACTGAAGACCCATCTCTTTGACAAGATATACCACAAAGATCAAAACATGTAAGACTCCACACATATATCCAGAAATGTTTAATAATGCCTTCTGTTATATTACTATCATGTATTCTACTACCATGTAACCCAAAATCCTTCTGTAACACCAAATGTCTATTCTATTCTTATTTCCACTATCCACGATGTATTGTAAGCCACATTGAGCCTGCAAAGAGGTGGGAAAATGTGGGGTACAAATGCAATAAATAAAATAAATAAAAAATAATCTGATGCTATCATCCCAAAGTACCTCTCCAGGTTGGTGCACATCAGTTTTTCACATCCCATTTCCCCTCCACCCCAACTGCATACTGCTTTATAGAATTTCTGTACCCAGTAGGTAGACAGGTTTTGAAGAAAAAAAAATCAGATTGACCCTAGGAGCTGAGAAGGAAGTAACAGCAGAATAGAGTCATCCCTGGAAACTGAAAGGAGATAGGGCAGAAGAGCCCTTCTCTTAACAAGAAAATGAGAGAAGCAGGGCTGCAGAATCTGCTGTACGGTTTCCAGTACTAACCCATGGCTAGAGCTAAACAAAACCACAGCACAAAGAGGAGAAGGACAAAGTACTCAGTACAAAGTGTGCAAAAAACAGAACAAAGGGCTTTCAAGACTGGAGTAGACAATGGTTCTATATCGAAAGACCCGACACGGGTTGTGTTTCAGTACACACGGACAGATGATCAAAAGCCCCGTGCTGTTCCAAACAGCGCTCTAAAAATAGCACTGGAACAGCGTGGGGCGTTATTAGACTTATGATCACAGATAATGACATGCAAATTTAAGCACGCAATTATCTCTGATCATGGGGTAGAAGTGCGGGAGAATTGTGCCTGAGCATGCGCTCACAATCCTCCCGCACTTGTTTGACAGGTCTGGGCTGTATTGTTAAAATACAATCCAGGTCTACTCGACACAATAACCTTGTAGCGTGATGCCAATACCAGACCTGTAATAAGTTCAAAATGGAAAAATCACACCTCTGGAGCATCCATTCTAATAAAATAATACGAGCTGAAGAAGGTAGACAAAGAATTTTGCACTGGAAGCAGGGAGGCTATCCATCTCCTATGGAGATAATTTTATTTTAATGTATTCCTGCTGTTCAGTCTTGAAATTCTGAAAGTGGACAGTGATTTTTAGCATGAGAGCAGGGCCAGAGGATTAAACTTCCTAGAACCCCATTGTTTGTTTAACCTTTAGTAAGTGTTGTCACAGTGCAGTCAGAGGAACAGTAATGAAGAAGCAGCTTTGAACTGCCTGTCTACTCTTCACCACTGCACTTGTGACAGCGTGAACAGATCAGAGTGTCAATATTGACTACCTGCCCTTAAAAGTAAAGGAACAGGCCAGAAAAAGAATATAGTATTGAAGATTGTTGAATTGTCTCTGTAGAAAACACAGAAGCTCTTTTTTTGTTTCTCTATTATTATGGCTACTTCATTTCTCAGTACAGTCCTCATGAACGCTTGTGTAAAAGTAAGCTGTAAACAGGTGAGAAGTGTTTGCCCACTGGTGAGACTAAAGTTCATGGCCTTGCTGGAACCATTGCTTGGAAGTAAAAATTCATGTAAACTCAGGGCTCCAGTTGCAATGCAAGATCGTTATATTGAAGATTGCATCATTCTCTCTACATGACAAGACTTTTTTTCAGCTGGTACACACATCTTTTTTTACTGACTTCCAGACTAGACCTCTTGCTCAAACTCTCTCAGCATGTATGTTTCTAGTTATGCACAAGCCAGCCTTGAACCTATGCCCTTCAGGCTGAAAGGCAGCCTACCTTTTAAGGAAGACCTAGCCACATAGTCAGCAGTATCCTCTACATAATCAATAAGTACTGTTTTGAAAGAGTATGAAAATTGTGCAAACACCATTCTCTGGTCAGAAAAAAAAAGGGGGGGACAATATTCAGACCACTGGAGTTAGCCCGGTTAATTCCTGAAGTCTGCAGTGATGGCCGACTGGTAGGACGCACTGTGGGGAGCTCCGGTCCAGGGTCGACTCCCCAGTGCTCCCGCCGCAGTGCGATCCCCCCCCCAGAAGAGCCAGAAGCACGGATCGAAGACCGCTGCCCAGGATTTGCCGACTCCGGCAGCCGCGGTCCAGGTCCAGCTCCAGGTAGCCGTGTCGCGGACGGGTCCGATTCGGCCCTCCATTGCTGCGGGGGCCCAAGCTGGGAGATGGCCGCGTGCTGCCGGGCACAGAATTCGCCTAGTCCGTGGGCGAGTACGGGTCGGCCGCCGCGCTCCCCGGCAGGAACTGCCCGGGACCATATCGGGTGAGAGCACCGTGTGACCCGGGTGAGTCGGAGCGAGCTCACCCGCGGCCTCGTGGTAAGCACCCGACCTCGTGGCGTGGCCTGACCCGACCCAGCGATCCAAGAGGCCTCCGTACCACCGCGGCGCTCCCGGTCCCGGCGGCCCGACGCCCACACTGCCCGTCCTCCCGCGGCCTGCCCTCATTTGCGGTGCCGAGTGCTCAGAGATAGGGCAGTCGTGGCGGAGCACTGTGCTTAGGCACCGTGTGGAAGTCTGCCCAGCTGTTCCAGCCTGCCCCAGTCCACCCTCCCCAGCTTCTCCCTGCTTGCTTGCTCTAGTCCAGCTTTCCCCCTGCTGTTTCCAGTTCATCTGCCCCAGCGTGTTCCAGTTTGTTCCAGTCCTCCTATCCATCTGATCCCACCTTGTTCCAGTCCGCTGATCCAGCTTTCCCCCTGCGTGTTCCAGTCCAACGACTCCAGTGTGTTCCAGTCCGCAGATCCAGCGTGTTCCAGTCCATTGACTCCCGTTTGTTCCTGTCCGCAGACCCAGCTTTCCCCTGCGTGTTCCAGTTCATCGACTCCAGTGTGTTCCTGTCCGCAGATCCAGCGTGTTCCAGCCCATCGACTCCAGTGTGTTCCTGTCCGCAGACCCAGCTTTCCCCCTGCGTGTTCCAGTCCATCGACTCCAGTGTGATCCAGTCCGCAGATCCAGCGTGTTCCAGTCCATCGACTCCAGTGTGTTCCTGTCCGCAGACCCAGCTTTCCCCCTGCGTGTTCCAGTCCATCGACTCCAGTGTGTTCCAGTGTGCTCCAGTGTGTTCCAGTCCCCGTTCCAGTGTGCTCCAGTGTGTTTCAGTCCCCGTTCCAGACCGCCTGATCCAGCTTCTCCCTGCCTGCCTGCTCCAATCCATCTGCTCCAGCATCTCCCAGCTCGTTTCAGTCCTCCTGATCCCAGCCTGTTCCAGTCCGCCGATCCAGCCTACCCCCAGCTTGTTCCAGCCCATCGGCTCCAGTCCATCGCCTGATCCAGACTCTACAATCCATCTGCTCCAGCGTGCTCCAGCGTATTCCAGTCCTCCTGTTCCCGGCTTGGTCCAGTCCGCCGATCCTGCTTACCCCCTGCTTGTTCCAGTCCACCAGCTCCACTTGTTCCTGCTTGTTCCGGCTTGTTCCAGCTTGCTAGGACTTATTCCAACTTGTTCCGGCCTGTTCCAGCTTGCTCCTGTCCATCTACCCCAGCTTGTTCCTGACCGCCTGTTCCAGCTGCTACCCGCCTGCCTGTTAACACATCAAGTAGCCTGCCTGCTTGCTAGCCTCTCAGCCATTGACTTACCTACCTGCCTGCTAGCTTGTCAGCCATTGACTTACATACTCGCCAGTCCAAAACCCAGCTTTCCAGCTCTATCTATCCACTTATCACCTCAGTCACCACATAATCGCCTGTTAACACCTGGTAACTGCTTCTCACCTCAGTCACTACATAGTCACCTGCCACACCTCAGTCAGTACTTATGGCCCCTGTCCACGTTCTCTTCCTTGCCCTGTCCCTTCCTAATCTTCTTTCCCCCCCCCCCCCACTCTCACTGTCTACCACTAGAACTCGCTGCCCTCCCGCCCTGCCCGCCACGGCAATACCCCATTCACCCTCATCCCCCTCCACCTCACCATCCCTCCTGTCCCCCGCCTCCTTCCTAGCTCTCAACCTTCACCACTTCCTTCCTGCCATTAACCCATCCCCATTCCTCCTAAGTACACCTCGTCTTCGTCGCCTTCACCACCCGACCTCCCCCACCCTCCTCCGCATTCTCCTGCTCCTCCTCCTGCTATCCGCGGGAGACATTAACCCTAATCCAGGTCCCCCTCACCTGTCCCCGTCCTATCCATGCAAACAATTCCGAGATGTCTCCAATCTCGTCTCTATTCCCCTCCTCTCCCCCTCTTCCCTACCCTTCTCATGCGCCTTGTGGAATGCCCACTCAGTCTGTAACAAATTGCCCTTCACCCACGATCTCTTCATCTCTCGCTCCCTTCAACTGCTCGCCCTAACCGAAACCTGGATCTCCCCGGACGACTCGGCCTCAGTCGCGGCCCTCTGCCATGGAGGTTATCTGTTCTCCCACACTCCCCGCCCAGCTGGCCGCGGTGGAGGCGTTGGGCTACTACTCTCGCCCTCCTGTAGTTTCCAACCCCTCCCCCTACCGCAGTCTCACTGCTTCTCATCCTTTGAAGCCCACTCCATCCGGCAATTCTACCCGCTGCCACTCAGAGTTGCAGTCATCTACCGCCACCCTGATAAATCCGTCTCTTCCTTCCTCACCGACTTTGATGCCTGGCTGTCCGTCTTTCTTGAACCCTCATCTCCGTCCCTCATTCTCGGAGACTTTAACATACACGTTGATGACCCATCCGACCCTAACGCTTCTAAGTTCCTCACCCTAACATCCTCCTTCAACCTCCAGCTGTGCTCCACCACCCCCACTCACCGTGACGGCCACTGTCTTGACCTAGTCCTCTCCTCCTCCTGCTCACCCTCCAACTTCGACGCTTCTGCTCTCCCTCTCTCCGATCATCACCTGATCACATTCACACTTCTTCACCCCCCCCCCCCTCTGCCCCATCCAACTTTAACCACCTCCACTTTATCCTCTAGTATCTCTAATCTCCTCCCCTCCATCATGTCCTCCGAGACTGTAGACAAAGCGGTCTCCGCTTACAATACCATTCTCTCCTCTGCTTTGGACACCCTCGCTCCATCCACCTCCCGTCCCACAAAGCGTACTAATCCCCAGCCCTGGCTGACCCCTTGCATTCGTTACCTTCGTTCCTGCACCCGATCCACTGAACGCCTCTGGAGGAAATCTCGTACCCATCCAGACTTCCTTCACTACAATTTCATGCTATCCTCCTTCAATTCCTCCCTATTCCTTGCAAAACACGGCTATTACACTCAATTGACCAACTCTCTCAGCTCCAACTCTCGTCGTCTCTTCACCACCCTTAACTCCCTCCTCAAAGTGCCCCCCGCTCCCACTCCCCCTTCACTCTCTCCTCAATCGCTGACTGACTACTTCCGTGACAAGGTACAAAAGATCAACCTTGAGTTCACTACCAAGTTACCACCTCCTCTTCAGCCTGTAGCCCTATCCAATAACCAACCAACCATGGCCTCATTCTCGTCAGACACCGAGTATATATATATGGGTAAAGAGAAAATTGAAGCCGTCAGCCATTTTCTGTTCCAGGGTGTCTTGGAGATGGAAGATAATTTAAAATGCTTGGATGAGAAAGAAAGAAAATATTCCCCTGAGACAGCTATGGAATAGCGAAACAGGGCTTCCCTGTCGGGATTTGAGGAATTCTGAGAAAGTACAGCAATTGGACCTGGATTGAATTATGAATGGCGAAGACATAAATATAATGAGCTAAGTACATTTTCCAAGCTTGGATAAGTGAATTGAGTCTCCTACAATGTTTGTAGTGGCACAGACATAGCAGTGCTCATATGAAAGTTTATGTGGAGTTTTTTTTTGTGAAGACATATGATTGCAAACGGTTCCCTCATTATATCTAAGGTGTATCCTTTAAGAACGAGGTGGAACTGATTTTTCTGAAGTCTTTTTTTCTCCACTTTTTTATGGTGTGCCTGCCAGAGTTGCCCTCAAACTAATTGTGTATGAGGTAGAATTGTTTGTGGGCAGGTATAATGTCCCAATATTTATTTTTTTTTATTTAGATTTTGCTCTAGATTCAGTGTCCTTAGGGTCTTCATTGATCCAGTGAAATATTGAAGTGATCCTATGAAGCAGTGGCCTGCCCTGATGAAGAAACACCAGGAACACCTATTTTTCACACTGGCTGCATGCAGGGGGGGGTGCAGAGGTTGTTAAACATTTACCAGCACACCACTGCCTCCACCCACCCCCTCCGTCCACCAACCGGCCGGGCCCCTCTGAATTCAAATCATAGCGCCTCACCTCGAACTCGCTCCATGTGAAAGAAGCGCAGCAGCAGCAGTCTGCAGATCGCCTCCCTTCGGGCCTTCCCTCCCTGTATCCCGCCCTCATCTGACGTAACTTGCGCGAGGGCGGGACACAGGGAGGGAAGGCCTGAAGGGAGGCAATCTGCAGACTGCCGCTGCTGCGCTTCTTTCACATGGAGCAAGGTCGAGGTGAGGCGCTATGATTTGAATTCAGGGGGGCCCGGCCTGGTGGTGGACAGAGGGGAGTAAGTGGAGGGGGGGCAGCGACGACGACGATGACCTCGGGGGGGGGGGGACCCGGGCGAAGCCTTTCCCCGGGCCTGGCCCAGTCTCTCGGCGGCCCTGCTAACCTCTCCACCCATCCTGGACACTACACTTCCCTCTCTCTCTCTCTCTCAAAGATGCCAACACAGCGGTTAGCCAAACTATGAAGGTTAACTTTTGAACTAGAAAAGGCTCCAAGCACAGGTTTCTGTGGAGAACTCCTCCCAGGCTGTGAACACTAGATTCATCATAGGCTGAGGGAAAAGAAACACAGCAACCATGTTATACTCTTCCCTCCCCACCCTTGGGAACTTCTTTATATCACATTCAGAACTGCATAAAGCAAGAAATTCTGTCCAAGAATACTGTGCAGCTCTGTCACAAGGCAATGAAACAAAGGAGTTAGTTGGTTAGGTCTGTTTAAGTCTAAACATGTTATTCAGGTCAGGAAGCACGCTGTCTTGTGCAACTGTTTTTGTTTTTTTTCTGGGTAGCTATGTACAATTACAACATTGCTAGCAGGCAAGTCCACATAACCTGTATCATTCCACTTTGTAATTCTGTTCCTTTTCTTTCTTTTGAAATATAGAAACAGAGCAGAACATGATGGCAGATGAAGATTGCAGAGCTCCTCTTGCTTGCCTATGTCCCCCTCCTGATATAATCTTACAGACTTCTATTTGATCTTCCCTATTTGATCGTCTGCTTTTGCCACACTTCCCTGCAGCTAAGGATCCTGGGTGTTCGTGCCATGCTTTCTTAAATTCCAATACTGTTTTCACCTCCTCCACTGGGAGGTCTTTTTATCTGTAGAATAGGTCGTATGTAATTTTTACCTCCTATTTTTTTGAAGTACTTAAATTTAGGAATACTCCCATTGTTTTCTAAAGTTAAAGTTAAATTACGATAGGGAAGGTGAGGAAAACGGGAACATTTTTTGTTTAATTGTATTTTCTTACTTTCTGGGTTAGGTGTGAAGTGATAGAGAAGTCAGAGTAAAACACTGACATGAAATATGACATTCTATGCCTTACCCAGCTGACGTCTAATCATAAGTGAATGCTTGCCTTGTTTTTCCTTTGTTTACTAGGTTCATGACTGTTCCATTGCAGGGTGCACTGTATACTGCTAACTGCCTTCAGGTGACTATAGCACAAGAGCAGTGAATCAGCATGCCACTGTTTTCCTTTGTTTCTATACATACACTTCTGTTTGTTATTGCTTCTACTTCTGTAAAGATGATGGTAAACTGATTTTCTTCTTTTTAGACTGCAGTCTCCAGTATTTTAGACTTTAACATATGGCTGTTGTATATCTGAATAACATATTGGTGAATTCATTTGCACAACTTTGAGCTCCTCAGCAAAGCCCAACACCTCCTTTGCTTTTCTATGCAAGCAATTGTCACAGCGTCACAAACAGGGCAGGCGGCACCATGGCACTCACCTTCCATCACACACAGAACACTCCAATATATCAACACTTGACAAATTATCCAATAAAAAGTGGAATTTATTATGGCTACGGCATTCCGTTACTTACATATGCAAAAATGGCAATTGCATCTTTGCCAATGCCCTTTTTGCTGCCTTCTGTGGCCACCCCCCTCTCTGCCCCTTGGACCTCCCTTCTTCATACATACATCCCAACCCTCCCCCTCTAACCTTTACTGCCTTCCCTTAGAAACATAGAAACAGGACAGCAGGTAAAGGCCAAATGGCCAACCAGTCTGCCCATCCTCTGTAACCCCTAACTCTTCCTTTTTTAAAGGGATCTCATGTGCTTATCCCACGCTTTCTTAAATTCTGACACAGTCCTCAACTCCACAACCTCCACCGGGAGACCATTCCACATTTCCACCACCTTTTCTGGCGTAGGAAGGGGGGGCGGAGGGGCGGTCCGCCCCGGGTGCATGCGCTCGGGGGGTGCCGGCCCCGCTGGTTCCCTGCTCCCTCTGCCCCGGAACAGGTTACTTCCTGTTCCGGGGCAGAGAGAGCAGGGAACCAGCGGGGCCGACGCAGCTCCGAGTGACGTGCACTCGGGGCGGATCGGCCCTCCCGCAGGTAAGAATGCGGTCCGGGGGGTGCGCCGCAGAGGGGGGGGGTCGCGCCATGCTGCACCCGGGGGGGTGCGCAGCGGCGACCCGCCCCGGGTGCCATTAGCCCTCGCTACGGCACTGCTTAGATTCCTCCTAAGCCTATTCCCTCTTAACTTCATCGTATACCCCCTCATTCCAGAGTTTTTCTTCAGTTGAAATAGGCTCACTTCCTGTACATTAATGCCCTTGAGATATTTAAACATATCTATCATATCTCCTCTCTCCCTCCTCTCTTCCGGGGTATACATTTTGAGGTTCAAAAGCCTGTCCCTATATGTTTTGGGTTCAAGACTGCTTACCAATTTTGTAGCCACCCTCTGGACCGACTCCATCCTATTTATATCTTTCTGTAGGTGGGGTCTCCAGAATTGCACACAGTACTCTAAGTGGGGCCTCACCAGACACTTATATAAGGATACTATCACCTTTAAGGTCATCAAACACAATCCCCCCCAAGTCCCTCTCTTCCTTCATAAACAGAAGCACTTCACTCCCTATATTGTACCGTTCCCTCAGATTCTTGTGACCCAAGTGCATGACCCTGCATTTTTTAGCATTAAGTTGCCAAATATCGGACCATTCCTCCAGCTTCATAGGTCCTTCATCATGTCATTCACATCCTCAGGGTGTCCACCCTGTTGCAGAGTTTGGTATCATCCGCAAAGAGACAAGCCTTACCAGACAGCCCTTCCACAATATCGCTCACAATATACATCTTCCAGTCTTTGGTATCCTTGGTCGCTCTCCCACTTTTTTTGTTGTATCTACCGTGGGGTGTTTTGAGTTCTCCATCTCTTGGCGGATTTCTTCTTACATATACCCCTGAACTCGACCATGGCTTTCCAGAGCTGGAATGATGTCCTAACTTATAGTGATGAACATTTAAACAAAATACTACAACACCTAGACAACCTATCAGTAGTACTTCCCCTTTCCTAGCTATCTTGTGGATGTCTTCAATTAGGTCTCTGTCCATTTCCTCTGACTGTGAAGGTGACATGTGTATTACTCTGATATAAATACATTTTCCTTTCCCTCTTTCCAGTTTAACCCACAGTGCTTCTTCCGTACCCCATGTGTCCTGCAGTTCCGTCACTTTAATATCATTCTTAGCATATAATGCCACTCCTCCACCCTTTTTCCCCTACCCTGTCCTTCCTGAATAGATTATAGCCAGGTATAGCTATATCCTAGTCATAAGAAATAGTGGAATTAGAAAAGGTACAGAGAAGGGCGACGAAAATGATAAAGGGGATAGGATGACTTCCCTATAAGGAAAGGCTAAAGTGGCTAGGGCTCTTCAGCTTAGAGAAAAGGTGGCTGAGGGGAGATATGATACAGGTCTATAAAATAATGAGTGGAGTTGAACAGGTAGATGTGAAGCATCAGTTTATGCTTTCCAAAAATACTAGGACTAGGGGGCATGCGATGAAGCTACAAAGTAGTAAATTTAAAACATGTAACTAAACTCTGGAATTCGTTGCAGGAGAATGTGGTAAAGGTGGTTAGCTTAGCAGAGTTTTAAAAAGGTTTGGACGGCTTCCTAAAGGAAAAGTCCGTTGACCATTATTAAATTGGACTTGGGGAAAATCCACTATTTCTGGGATAAGCAGTATAAAATGTTTTGTACTTTTTTGGGATCTTGCCAGGTGTTTGTGACCTGGATTGGCCACTGTTGGAAACAGGATGCTGGGCTTGATGGACCTTTGGTCTGTCCCAGTATGGCAATACTTATGTACTTATGTTCTCCGTGAACCATGTCTCCATGATTGCCACTAAATCCAAGTCTGCTTCTATCTTTGTAGCTTCTAGATCTAGAAGTTTGTTTCCCATACTACAGGCATTGGTATACAAGGCTCTCCAGATGTTACCCTTTTTTTGCCTCTTCTATAGAGGCATTCAATGTTCTACCTTCCTTGGGGTTATCTATGGCTTTGGGGTCTTTTATTTATTTGTTACATTTGTATCCCACATTTTCCCACCTATTTGCAGGCTCAATGTGGCTTACATAGTACCGTAAAGGCGTTCACCAAGTCCGGAAGAGAAACAAATACATGGTGATTTTGTGGTCGATTAAGGTTCAGGCACAATGGGGATCGAAGAGAGGAGAGGTTATATAGTGTCCATTACGAGCTTTGGTTTTGCTGTGTTGCAGAGTGTAGGCATTTATGTTGGGTCGGTAGGGTATGCCTTTTTGAACAGGTTGGTTTTTAGTGATTTCCTGAAGTTTAGATGGTCGTAGGTTGTTTTCACAGCTTTTGGCAGTGAGTTCCATAGTTGTGCGCTTATATAGGAGAAGCTGGATGCGTAGGTTGCTTTGTATTTGAGTCCTTTGCAGTTTGGGTAATGGAGGTTTAGGTATGTTCGTGATGATCTGGTTGTGTTTCTGGTTGGTAAATCTATGAGGTCTGTCATGTAGCCTGTGACTTCGCCGTAGATAATTTTGTGGACCAGGGTGCAGATTTTGAAGGTAATACGTTCTTTGATTGGGAGCCAATGCAGTTTTTCTTGGAGGGGTTTGGCACTTTCAAATTGTGTTTTACCAAATATCAGCCTGGCTGCTGTGTTTTGAGCAGTCTGGAGTTTCTTTTTGAGTTGTTCTTTACATCCCGCACAGATTCCGTTGCAATAGTCTGCATGGCTTAGTACCATTGATTGGCTTAGTACCATTGACTGTATTAGGTTACAGAATATTTCCCTCGGGAAGAAAGGTTTTTATTCGTTTAAGTTTCCACAATGAGTGGAACATTTTCTTTTTTGTGGAGTTCACTTGGCTCTCAAGTGTAAGGTTGCGATCGATTGTAACGCCGAGTATTTTCAGGCTTTCTGAGATAGGGAGGGTGTGGTCTGGGGTGTTTATGGTTGTGGGTTTGTACGTATTGTGTTGAGATGAGAGGATGAGGCAGTGTGTTTTGTCAGTGTTCCGTTTCAGTTGAAATGAGTTTGCCCATGAGTCCATAGTGTTCAGAGCGAGCTTGATTTCATTGGTGATTTCTGTCAGATCATGTCTGAAGGGAATGCATATTGTGACATCGTCTGCGTAGATGAATGGGTTGAGACCTTGATTGGATAAGGACCCATCTTTAGCAATTTTAGTTTAAAGCCCTCTTTAGTACTTTAGCCAGTCTGTTGCTAAAGAAACTCCGTCCCTTCCTTGATAGATGGACACCTTCTGCTACTCCTGATCTATCCTGCCTACAGCAACCTGCAAACCCTTTCTTCTGAGCCCATCCCCCCTCCCCTTTCCCTCCTCCTAATACTGCCTTCTCTAGCCATGCTGGGCTGCCATGTCTAGGTCAGCTTCTTTTCCTGTAGCCTAGTTCTCTGGGACAGAAACTCAGCACGAAGGCTCTTTTCATAAATGAGGTAGGCCATCGGTATATTATTTACATTCCTTTTTTGCAATTATTATCAGGTTACTTCATTATGGGCTTCTAACTGGCACCTTGCACATCTAACATACAGCTCTCTTGCACAACTTTTAATCCAAGATACTGTTTCCAAATAGGCAAGAATGTTTCCCTGCTCTCAGCTTGTATGACATTCACTTGAACAGACTATAGCCTATGGCTTTAAACAGACCACTTTTAGTTAAGTTGTACAACAAACTTACTGTTGCATGCATAACTTAATCCAAAGTGCATTTACAAATGACCAATGAAGCATCACTAATTCTTTTTTGCATAGTCGTACTTTTTTTGTTCATTCAGATTCTGACTTCTTCCTTTCACATCCTTTACCATTTGTTTTTTAATGTTTTTCTAAGTCCACTGGCTACTCTGATTCAGACTTTCAATATTAGATTTTAATTTTATACAGACAATAGTCTTCTTATTTTTCCTCCTTCTCCTTCCCATATCAATCTTCTCCCATTACAATCATGCTTAATCATGTTACACCTTTATTCCTGCGTCTCCACTGGCTTCTATTCCCATTTCACATATTTTTCAAAATCCTTTGTTTGGCTCATACGGCTTTTCACTTTGGATCTCCATCTTATCTAGCCTCTGTCATCATCCCATATACCCCCTCTAGATTGTTACAACCCTTGGACTCTAACCATGTGGTTCTCCCTTCACCTAAAAATGCAATCTAGAATCCATAAGACATGCAGCTCTTTATTCTGAAGCCCCCAAATTATGGAACGGCCTCCCCCCAATTTATAGATTGAGACATCTTTTTTTTTTTTTAGAAACTTAAGACTCTATTGAAGATGTACTATTTTAATTTGGTATTTGGTACAGAAGCTTCAGAGGGTGGGGATGTTTTTTTTGCCTATATGATGTCTTTCCTTTCCCTTATATGAATCTTGATCGGTTTTTCTTAGAATGAATGCTGCTGTCCTATCAGAATTTGTAGTTCTTTTCCTTGACTTTATGTATTAGCATGTAATAAATAGAAATAAATCAAAATGTAGAAAAGAAAATAAGAAGATACCCTTTTTATTGGACTAACTTAATACTTTGTTTGATTAGTTTTCGAAGGTAACCTTCAGATCGGAAATAAGCAAATGTTGACAACTATCAGAATATATAAGTGAAACACAAAAGAATTCCAATGACAGTCTCACAGAAAGAGAGTGGGGTGGATTAGGTGAAAAACAGGGAGAACTGGATGGGTGAGAGACGGGGAGAGATGGATGGCTGATATATATCATTCAATGTAAAAAGGACGGGAACTATATTGGAGAAACAAGCCAGATGCTAAAGACAAGGCTCAATTTACACAGACACAATATTGAGCATTCCAATGCCAGCCAGGATGCCACATCTGTAGGACAGCACTTTACAAAACCAGAACACTGCATTAATGATCTTATGGTAAGAATACTAAAAGGAAATTTTAAGGCAATCGAGGAACGTAAGATCTTTGAAGTCAAAATGATGAAATATTTTGACACCCACCAGATAGGATTTAACAATGATATGGTTTTCTAGCCCATTATAAACCATAAAATTCTACTGCTTTGTCACTCTCTTTTCTACCATCCATCTCTCCCTGTCTCTCACCCACTCAGCTCTCCCTATATTTCACCTAACCCATCCTACATTCACTTACATATTCTGATATTTGCTTATTTCCGATCTGAAGAAGGGTTATGTATTAAGTTGTTCAATAAAAATTAAAAAGGTATCATCTTATTTTCTTTGTTTTGATTTATTTCTATTTACTATCTTTAACAGTGGACTAACACAGCTACCACACCACTTTACTGTATTAGTAGGTAAACCGCCTAGACCTGTTTCCCAGACAAGGCAGTATAGTACATGTGGAATGAACAATAAACAATAATTATAGTTTCTCAGTTGTTGCTTTGGCTTAACTATCTCTGCCTATCCCAGATTTTAGCTTCTAAGTTAATCTATTCAGGAGATAATTTCCCATGAGTCCTTGGTCATAATATCCCCAGCCCACATATAGTCCTCTGACACAACCTTGAACTTCTAATGAGCTCATATCCTCCATCGGTAACTACCAATACATCCTACTAGCCAAGCCCTTGAAATAGCATCCATTCTAAAAAGCTAGCAGGTATTAAATTTTAGGCCTCGGCAATCGTGTGCCGAAGAGTCTTCCACACTATTTGGCATGCATCCACTAAATCCTTATTTGCATCTGAAATTCATTCATTTATATATATACATTTAGTGCTAACATCTTTTTGAAGTAGTTTAGAATACATACAGAGGTTTTTATCCAGAGCACGCTGTTTAATGTGCATGCTAAGTCTGAAAGGGTCATTTTCTTACTATGAACATTGCTGCACAGCCAGAGGGCACTTTTTTGTGTGTGGCTTCACTTAGAATATGGCTTTAGGAAAAAGTACCTAAACAGACTTGCATTTTTTCTGTGGTAGATGAAAACAATCCCCAGGATTCTATATATCACACCGAGATTTCAGTGCGGAAATGAAAGCTAATCAGCGCTGATAATTGGATGTTAACAAGGAATTATCAACACTAATCAGCATTAATTAGAATTTATGCATCCTGCTGTCTTAAGTGTATTCTGTAACATAGTGCACATAAATTCTAAGTCGCATTGTTGAAACGTGGGTGTGGTTATGGGCGTGAAAGGGGCGGGTTGTGGGCGTTTCTAAAATCTATGCTCATTGGTATAGAATACACCAGCTCTGCACCTAATTTAAGCGTTGGGATTTACACCAGGTTTTAGTTGGTGTAACTGACTGTGACTAAATTTAGTTGTGTGGACCAGGGCTCAGCATATTCTATAAACCGCACAGAAATTTAAATCTGTTCTATAAAATTTAGGCATACTTTTGAGAATACGCCTCAGCGTATTTTTTTTCTGCATGGAATTTTCAGGCGCCACATATAGAATCTAGCCCAATGTGCTTAGTTTTGAAAAATTAAAAAGTATGCATGCTGTAACAATCCCCACCCTAATCTCACTCCCAGGAACACCTCCTCCCTATGCTATTAAAAATACCCTTTCTGTGGTCTGACATGCACACACCTTCGCAAATGGTGTGAAATTTCCAAACAACCCTTTTAACTGTGTAAATAGCCATTTCCATAGGTAAATGACCTTTAAAAAGTATCATTTCTGTGCACAGGCCGCTAGCTACATTTATGATCTGATGCTGCTACAAAGGGATTTGGGGAACAGCTGAATAAACACAATTTGGTGAAATGCATAAAAGAAAAATGATACCTCGTTCAAATTTTAATCTCTCGTACAACCGTAGCTGATCATCAGGTACCAGTGAGGCAATCTGTAAAGAAATATAAAGAACTGATGTTATGCTAAATCTTCATTTATTGTACAGCAGAGAAACAATGGGCTCCTGGCTGTTTAAATTGCCTGTCCAGGACTACACAGACATTTTCAGTGGCACTCAACCAGATAGTGCCACTGAAAATACCTGGTTAGTACTCAAGCTGAAACCAGCTATTTGGGGGGCATTCTTCACTGGCTTCCTATCCGTTTCCGCATACAGTTCAAACTCCTCTTATTGACCTATAAGTGCATTCACTCTGCAGCTCCTCAGTACCTCTCCATTCTCATCTCTCCCTACATTCCTCCCCGGGAACTCCGTTCACTGGGTAAATCTCTCTTATCTGCACCCTTCTCCTCCACTGCGAACTCCAGACTCCGTTCCTTTTATCTTGCTGCACCATATGCCTGGAATAGACTTCCTGAGCCGGTACGTCAAGCTCCATCTCAGGCCGTCTTCAAATCTAAGCTAAAAGCCCACCTTTTTGATGCTGCTTTTAACTCCTAACCTTTATTCACTTGTTCAGCACTCTTATTTTATCATCCCCACTTTAATACTTCCTTATCTCTTGTTTGTCCTGTTTGTCTGTCCTAATTAGATTGCAAGCTCTGTCGAGCAGGGACTGTCTCTTCATGTTCAAGTGTACAGCGCTGCATACATCTAGTAGCGCTTTAGAAATGAGAAGTAGTAGTAGCATTCTGGGGGCCGTGTTGGCACTTAACTGGTTAAGATATAACTGCATAAATAGGACCATATAAAACGCAGTCTTATCTTTATGCGGGTTCTTTATAGCTGGTTAAATGCTGAACATCACACTTAACTAGCAATGTTTTAGCCAGCTCCTTATACTGGATATTCAATGCCGGAGTCCAGAAATGACCCAGTATTGAATTGCAGGGTTTAATGCTGGTGGCGGTCAGCAAAACTATGATTGCCGCTGGCTGAATATCGGGCCCAATGTAATTTTCATTCAGCACTAAGTTTATTCATGGACAGCAAAGAAATACCTGCCTATCTTGAGCAACCTGAGATTTTCCTGTTAACAATGAACGCTGAAGAATGCAGAGTAATTTTTCCAAAGAATTTCTGTGAGCAAAGCAGTGCTTTATATGAAGAAACTGATTTTTATAAAATTCCCTGCTAGATACGCACATGAAGTTACACATGTACAGCCTGTACATGGATAACTTTACTCAGCAGAGGAATTCCTGGAGGCAGGGCTGAGGGGAGGTTTCTGTTCATACATGTGCATATGAGTGCAAAAGTAGTCCTGATAGTGCATGTGTGGTCAAGACCATGTGCAAATGAAAGTGTGTAAATTCTCTGGGGTACTTCTGAAAATGTGGCTAATGTTTATGCAAAAACAAAACACATGTCCATAATAATAAAATTATATTTTGCATAATTTGCAAATTTCTAATGGTAGCATGTGCATTATTATATAAATATGACTCCACTATGTGAAGAATTAATCTTATATGAAGCTACGGTTCATACCCAGGCATTTGGGCTGCTTATTTGTTCAGGACACAAATTATAGAAAGTGCAATCAAGAGATCTGAAAATGTGTCATAAATTTTGAAACATCTGTACGCTCATAAAAAAAAATTGTTCTCAGCTTAGTCAGTCTGCCTTGGGACTTGGAGCATAGTTTTTCTAGTCCAAGTTAATTTGAGTACAGGAACAGGCCATTTCTAATCTTCCCTCATTTGGCAGGATTGCAACAAAATCTCAACAAACAGGTTTCTAGGATTAATGGGTGGGTAGAATATCCCTTCTATCATTTAGTGGAACGAAAACAAAATGCATATGTTATGAAGGTGCTTCTTTCGACTTTATCAACAAATTTGTTTCCTACTCCTTGTACTTGTAGGATTTCAAAGATCTAAGTGTTTCAAGGGGCAATTTCAACTTGGTTGATTAAAATGCCAATTAGAATGGAATGAATGGCCCCATTTGGCATTCCTCCCAGAACTGTTCGGCATTATCTATTGCACTACATGTGTCAGTCCAAAAGTAGAAAACAGTTTCTTTTTCTCTATTATCCAGGGTCACTTTTGCAGTCATGGCACCTATCTGCCATCTGGCTATCTCCCCATTTACCACCCACCTGCCTAGCGAGCCTATGATACCATGTGCTCTTTGATAAACTGGGCAGTGTGTTGGATTAGAGAAGGAAAGACTGCTTATGATCATGATTTGTATAGCACGTACCAGATGTACATAGAGCTATACACAAACACATAATAAACAGCATAGGCAGTGGAATGGGGTGAGCAACAAGGGCCATGGCCCCACCAACATTTTTGCTGGCAGAGGCCCTGAGATTGATTGATTTATTTGGCCCCTTCAACCAGAAAATGTGCTGCTCTATTTGGGGGTGGGCTTAAAGGTAATAAATAGAAATAATAAAAAAAGAAAATAAGATGATCTTTTTTATTGGACTAAATACATTTTTTGATTAGCTTTCAAAGGCAATACCTTCTTTCTCAGATCAGAAATACGGGGGGGGGGGGGGCTTGAGATTTCTCTGTTCGGCCCCTCCTACCAGAAAATGTTTCACTGCTTCTGACAGTCCTTATTCTTTGTAGCTTGCAATGTACTCAAGACAGACAGACAGACAGACAGACAGGTATGCCATACAATGAAAAACAAGTAGAAGACCCTGGGTAAAACAGCACGACCTTGCCTAAGCAGATCTATAGTAATTAATTTTTAATATTTGGTACTTTGTAAACCGCTTTGACACGTTCTCGAAAGAGGCTGTATATCAAGTAAATAAAAGATAAATGATAGATGGGATTACACTGAGGACATCCAATTTTTAAGTGCATAACTGGACATGACATCTTGACTGTGGAAATGTTTTGAGGAAAACCCTCATTAAACTGTTGCTAATCAACCTTTTCTTGTATTATGTGACATAGGTATGGAATATCTTTCAGCTCTAGTTAAAAAAAAAAACAAGACACAGGGGCATGTTTACTAAAGGTCATTGAGCACTCAGTGGTAAAATGCACCCATTTAGGCCACCTAAAACCAGGCCTAAATACCTGCACTTAATTTTAGGCACATATTGGGTGTATTCCATAATAGTGCACATAGGTTTTCAAAACGCCCACAACCTGCCCATTCCACACCACCTTTTCGGCTGCACGCATTAGAATTTATGTGCACCGCATTATAGAATACACCTAGAAAGTTCTGCATGCACATTCTAATTAAAGCTAATTAGTGCTGCTAATTGGTTAAGTACCAATTATCAGTGCTGATTGGCTTGTTAATTAATTAAACTGTGCACGTAATGTGGATATGCGGCCAAATTAGCGTGCACAACGTAAAGTGCCATTTATAGAATTTGGGGGTAAGCTAGTATCTATAATGGCAATGTTGCTTTCTCAATTGATCGCATTATTGGTGGTTAGTTAATATAATATGATGTGAGGTCTCTCAATATGGAGCAGTTGCACTCTTACAATGATTATGCATTGATTTTAGTGGGCTATCATTATTCTTATTACTCTTATGCTAATGAGGGGGAGGGTAGGAAGGGGAGGGTATAGTTGGTTGGGGTTATACTTACCAAAAAAATCAAATGGATGTGGAAACACAAAATATTCAAAACAACTACTACTGAAAAAAGGTGTGAGCAAAATCTAAATAAAATAAATAAAACAAAAAATGACCCACTTACATAAGAAAAGATACCTTAACAGCATTTAATAAATCAAAAAAAAATTTAAAATCTGTAAGGAAAAGCTTCAAAGAGCTCCAAGTACAAATGACATAGAGCTATAGCGATCTAGTAGATTAATGTGTTTATTCAAGTTAAATGGACTTGTTTTGTATTTAGTATCGCACTCATTTTATCAAAGTTTTGACTACAGTATGATGGACACTTTTCCTCTTGTTGTAAGGAAGGTTTTTGCCAATGATAATGACCAGATCCACTAGATCGTTAGAGCTCTATAAGTCGTTTGTACTTGGAGCTCTTTGAGGCTTTTCCTTCCAAATTTGTTTGATTTTTTTTAAAATTTATTAACAGCTGTTTAAGATATCTTTTCTTATGTAAGTGGGACATTTTTGGTTGTTTTGGGGATATACTTATACATTTAAACTTCAGTGTTTATTTTCCATGCCTGTTTCTGTGTGACTCATCGTATTCGAGGAGTTTTTATATGAATATCAGAACACTAGAAGATCAGGGAGGGTGTTTCTTAGCCAACAGTTTACTGTTATTTTGTTGAATGGTTCCATTTGCTATAATATCCATCTCTTTCTTTGATGGAGAGTGGACTTCCTACTCAGAGGCGTAGCTAAGTGGGGCACCAGGGGAGCGGCTGCTCCCCCAAACAGAGTTCTGCCGGCGCCTATTTTTTCTCATCATGTTGCATTGAAAATGTGCACCGGCGCAAGTCTGCTCTCACAACATTTTCACTCCCCCCACGCCATCACCCTGGCTTCGCTTCTGTTCCTACTATTCCATCTGATTAACTGTATTTGGTGTTACATGCTGGCTATATATTCAATAAAAAAGTAGCTCAAGGTGACTTATATTCAAGTACACTAGGTATTTCCCTGGAAGGCTCACAATGGAGGGTTAAATGGTTTGCTCAAGATCACAAGGAGCAGCAATAGGATTTGAACCTGCCACCTCTGGATGTCAAGAACAGTGCTCTAACCACTAGACCACTTCTATCTCCAGCTAAGTGCCAATTTTAGCTAATTATGCTATGTGCGTAAATGACTAGCGCAATGGGCATGCATTTGTGTGCTTAGCTTTAGGTGTCATTTATAGAATTGAGGGGTTACCATGGGCTTTAACTTACTGTAATCATTAGTGTAGACCAGGCTAACAGTTACCATGTGGTAAAAACTATGATGCAGAAAAATCCCACCACGTAGGGTGGGATAGGGCAAAGATCACACATGGCTGGCAATAACAGCCAGTAGCATAGCCTTGGGGGCTTGGGCTCCCAATTTGGGTTTGAGACCCTCTAAGGTCTGTTGGTTTGGCCGGCAGGGTTCTCCAAGCCCTTCCAGCAGAAGCTTTCCTATGGTGATATTTGCCGCCATGCTGCTTGTCCTGCTTTCCCCCCTTCCCCATGCGCATGCTCATTTTTAGTGAAATTGAGCAGCGAATATCACCGCAAGAAAGCTTCTACTGGCGGGGCATGAGGACCCCCACCAGCTCAGGTATGTGGGGTTACGGCGGGGGTCGGAAGCAATGGGGGTGGAGCAAAATATGCCCTCCCCCCCCTTTGGGCTCATGCCCCCTCCCAAATCGAGGTCCAGCTATGCTTCTGATAACAGCTATCATGTGGTAAGTACCCATGCACATTGTGTTCTGGCTTCCAATAACACAGATGCACTGAATGGTAATGCGGCCTTGAAACCTACCTTTTTGCATCAGCTTATGACTGATATTTAATTGTTACAGAGTTTATTGCAGTTGGCTAGCATGGTTGACAAATGGGTTCTTCTTAATCTCTTTCAGGATGAGTGTGTTCAATGATTGATAGTTTCTGTCCTATACTTTAATGGAGTTGCTTCTTGCTTTGATCTGTTGATTTTAGAATGTTCATTGCTCTGAATGTTTCACAAAAAGGGTGATTTTATAAAATTTTAGATTTTATCAAATTTTAATAAAAATAAACATAAACACTGACAGAAAAGAAATTCTACCAGCAGCTGCAATAACCCAGCTACCCTTCCCCCACCTTGACCCTATCCCACCCAGAGGTAACAGTGAGACATCCAGGCAGCAACAAAAGACAAACAAGATGTGATGTGAAACCAGATTCTTGGTGAAAGCTCTAGTGGAGACAAGTAGATATAGGAGACGTCCACAAAAAGGTAGTATTGAATCCATTGGAGGAAATCAGTTCACCCAGGGAAAAGGTGTAGAGGAGAAAAGAGCCCAGGATATTATCTCAGACACATCAACCAATAGCAGAATGGCAGTGAAAAATAATTCACTGACAGTGCACTGGGAATGTTTAGGTGAGAAGGAGGACGGAGAAGAATCTCCAAAGGAGGACAGGGTATAAAGGAGCAGATGGTGGTTAGCAGTAACAAAAGCAGCAGTTAGATGAGTGAGGATAAAGATGGAGTAAAGCCCTTTGGCTTGGGCAAAACAGAAGTCATTGGAGATTTTGGAAAAGGCCGTTTTGCTGGAGTATAGAGAAAATGAATCCAATCAAGGATATCCTGAGATAACTGAGGTAGTCGAGATAGTCTGCTCATTGGCACAGGGGCCCTTTTACTAAGTGGCGGTTACTGAGCGCCAATCTGGAGCTATCGCTAGCCCAACGTTGGCACCGGCAGTAGTTCCATCCCCTATGTGTGGCATTCAAAAAATATTTCCACAAGGAGGTTACCCGGCGATAATCGGGCAGTGCCACGTGCTACCCAGTTGTCACCAGGTCAGTGCGGGAGCCCTTACCATCACCTCAATGGGTGGTAGTAAGTGCTCCCTCCCCCTGGCATGGCCAAGCGGTAAGAGCAACCTTATCGCATGGCCATGTCTTTTTTTTTTTTTTTTTTTTACTTTTTTCCTGCTGCAGTAAAAAGAGCCTCAGCAAGAGGCAAAAATGGCCCCCGCCACTAGCACAGCACCCTTTTTACCACAGTTTAGTAAAGGGGCCCCATAGTTTGGATGCAAACAGGAGAAGGAAAATGGGATAATAGCTGGCACAGCAGAAAGAGTCCAACATAAGATTTCTGGGTGGCGACATCATTACCACCAGTTTGAAAGAAGCAGGGAAGACTGTCAATTAGACTTTTTATGGCAATGTGAAGGGGAATGATGGCCAGCACACAGGAACATTGTAGAAATGGGATTAAAGGGGACAGTAACTAATCTGCACAAAGAGAAAAGGAACAGTAAATGAGGAGAAAGAGGCATAGATAATGGCAGTTTCCCTAAGCAACACCCAGCCTGAAATCACAGAGAAAACGTGCCAGCTGATTTTTGAGGTGGACATATTGAAATGTCTCTTCAATACTGTGGACATCTGTTATGCAAAAAGGGGGGGAAAAAAGTACAAAATGTAAAGAACTGAGGAGCAGTACAGTGGTTGTTATTTCCACAGCTGTGAATACTCAGCACATAAAAGCTCTGGATGGCTAAAAAAAAATCTTCATCAACGTACAGTTCCAGCTGATATTTTTGTTATTACAGAGTCATAAAAATAATATAAATATGTGGAATTTCCTTGCATGTTGTTTCTCTGAAACTATTGAACCCATTTGTTTCCTTGCTTGCTTCATTTCCTTGCTTTAGTTTAAATCTTTTTATAGAGGACATTCCTTTGACAATTCAATGATGCAAGGATATATATCTACTCCAATACCCATCCCTATCCCACCCTTTTATTGCCCAACACCCGACCAGAACAGAAATTCAGTGTACAGTTTTAACCCAAAGCCTCAAGCTCCCAAACAGTTCCATTCATTTAACCTATCATCTCGTTTCCTTTGTTTAAATCATCAGTTCAGTGTTATCTTAAAGAATTTTAGCTGTGTTAAACCACTCTCTGGTGATTACTGCAATCCAGGGCACAAAGAAGGAATTTCAGAAAAAAAAGAAATTCAGATAAGGGGCATAATTCACTAGGCTTGCTTTCCCCATACACAAAGAACAAGAGAAAAGCCTTAGTTAAACAGGCTGCAGTTTCTCCGTTTTCTGACCATTTTGAAAATCTCTTTCCAGAGAACAGCTGGTCCCCCAATGAGGTGCAGCCAAGGGTAACCCCAGGGGCGGGTATAAAGAACCCCTGACTGCTAGTTGTATAATGGAAATATAGTCTCTGGAGAGGCACCCAAAACCCACAGTGGAAAAAAAACTGAAGGAGACTGGTAAAGTTTAGAACAAAAACTCCCATTTATTGGGTCTTCCCCAAGCAACAATAAGACATATGGTCCATAAAAATAAAACAAAGTAGGGCTGCATTTCGATTAAAAATGTTAATCTCGGTTAATCACATGATTAAAACAATGCTAATTTCAATTAGTCAAACAACTAAAGGTTTTTTTATATATTTACTAGTAAAAAAGGCCCGTTTCTGAAAGACATGAAACGGGCGCTAGGAAAATGATGATGTAATTGCAATTATATTCTTAAGGGAACCATTACCAAAAATCAGGGTATATAATGAGTAATATCGTGTTTTTTAGAAAATTGTATGTATAGTATTTTAAAATATAGACAGTAAGCAGAATGTACACAAATTAATATACGATGTATCAGGATAAGTGAACAAAAGAGGGAAGTGGGGAAGGCACCACTCAGGAGAAAGAGAAACACACACAAAAACGACAGAAAAATAAGACAGAGCCACCCAGCAAAGGGTAAGGAAGAGGAAGCGAGATGTCACTCCGGAGAGAGGGGACACGTAGAAAAAAAATAGAGGGAGGGGGGCACGCTGTTGGGAGAGATGTATCTGTCCTGCAAGTAGGCCCTAGTTATGATGCCAGCCCTACCCTTCCTCACCTTAGCATCATATAGCACTTTAGCCTTGGTTGGGTCTGGTTCGAAGCAGAGCACTTTCTCCCTTTTGTGGAATTTAAATTTCATTCCCTGAGAGTTCATTTGTTCATCATGGCGAGCGGGAGAGGAGGGCCAGCGCTGAGGGTGGAGCTTGACGTCACAGTCACAGGTGGGGCTTACTCAAAGGAGGAGCCGGTAGATCAAGCTTGCAATTTCTGCTGCTTTCTCGCCCAATTGGTCTGGATTTATTTGCCGGAAATGTTGACCCGTTGTAGTTTTTGGCCTACTTTTCAGTCAAGGTGCTAGTTAGGTCTATTTCCCGGGTTTGAGGACTGGCTGCGAGCATATTTTTGCCGTTGTGGGTTACAGGTTTTGGAGCTACTTTCTTGCAGTGCGTGCGCTTTTTGGACGGTGTTTACTATTCAACCAATGAGCGTTGCAAGCCTCAGTCTGGTGTTTCGGCCACCTTGCGTGCCAAGAAGGTTTTAGTTTCATTCTGTCCGATGCTCCAATAGCTTTTCTGTTTGCATTCCAATCCTCGTTCTGGTGCTCCAATAGCCACGCTCAGTGCATTTCAAGCCTCAATCTGGTGTTTCTTCCTATTTTGTGTGGTAATTGATTTCAGCTTCTAGACGTGACAACTGCTTCTGGCTAGGTTGTTCCGAGTAGTAACATCTCCTGACGTCAGGCAAGCAGGCTTCTACTGCGGGAGAGTGACGTCAGGAGATAGTTATGAACGCAGTGAGAGATATTGGAACGTTGCAGGAGCAAAGTATTATATTAGATTTCTCATTGCAGCTCCTTGTGACTCTGAGCTAGTCACTTAACTCTCCATTACCTCAAGTACAAAATATGTACCTAAGTATAATATGTAAACCGCTTTCATTGTCATCACAGAAAGGCAATATATCAAATCCCATCCCCCTTCCCTTCCCTAAAGAACAGATAATCTCCTTCCGTCCCACCCCCAGATACAACATCTCTCCCTTTCTCTTCCTTCTTTCCCTCTTTTCTTCTCCAGGTCCATTATCTCTCTTTCTTTCCTGGGGTCCATTCTCTCTCTCTCTCTCTCTCCCTCCCTCCCATTGTCTTGTACCTCTCACTCCCTCCCCCCTCCACTCCCATGAGCAGCCTGATTTGAACACAGCCTGCACTGCCCAGCCCAAGTATATGTATCTGATCTACATAGGCCACCACCACCATATATTTATATACCATCTTAACCAGTAGTTCTAGGTGGTTTGCAAGAGTAAGGGGGAGGGGAGTCATCAATGTGGGCTACTGAGCCCCATGTTAAAATAATCTGACTAGTGGTAAAATAACCCATTTTAACAGCAGCCCACGCTGATAACTCTCCCCCTAAATAATCACAATAAAACAAATTAAACCAAATGTACGATCAAAGCAATATAAACTATCGATCAATATTAGTAATGAGTGAAAAAATGATATAAAATTAATTATTAAACTGATTAAAAAGCCATAATTTTAAAAGTTTTTTAAATCTCAAATAATCATCTTCTGTGTACAATACAGTCAATAGTGAATATACTCAAAAACTCTGGATTACTGTAGGAACTGAAGACATAAAAAGTGTGAAAAGGGTGGGTGCAAGAACTGATCAGGATAGAGGATGGAAGTGAATTATGACGGGCCACTTTAAGGGGCCTGTTAAAAAGATAGGGCCGAAACCAATTCAAAACTCTTCCCTCCATAGCCAGGGCTCAATACGTAGACTGTGAAGGCACACAGACACATTTGTTATACCCATTTTCTAAAGGCAGCAGTGGAACGATTCTGCTTAATTTTGCATGGCTTACATGTGTATCCAGAGGGTCACCATGAGCTGACACTGAGTCAAGGGCACTTAACATGTGTATATTATTCTACTTCAGCTCTGCCCAACTTCTGCCCCAAAAGAGTGACTGCATGTATACCATGCAAAAGTGCACACTATATATGTGTGCAAGAACATTCTGCCACATGCAAACTGATTGTACATGCGTCAATTCAAAATGTATATGGGGATACAAGCAATTAGCATGCACTAAACATTTTAGGTTCCTCTGTGAAGCAAATGTGCACTCATAAATGAACATGCTTAGAAAGCACAGTTCAAGACTAAGCAACCCAAGATCGAGGCTTCATAGTCTTTCAATAAAGTGACAAAATGACTGAGATCCCCTCTCTATCTCCGAGATAATCATTTCAGACGTCTTTAAAAAAAAAGCAAAAGCAGCTACAAGCTAAAGTACTCCCTTTTCCCCATTTAATTATTTACCACTGGAAAAATTAAACCCACTTAATATATAATTACTTCACTGCTAAAACTGAATACCCTACGCAAAGCAGAAATTATATTCCTAACAATCCAGACTCATTACCATGACTCTGAAGGGCTTCAAAACTGGGAAATGTTTTCAGAATCTATTTAGCAAAATCAGATGGTTAGATTTATTTTTTAATCAAAGCATAGATTTGACTTCTGAAATATGGAGGTCTGGACTACAGTTTGGGAAGTACGTGCATCATGGATGATCCTCACAGATTATCTGCCATTCTCCGGGATTTCATACTATACTGTTGATCATTTCAAAAGAATGGGAAGAGCAAGAAAAAAATGAAACAAAATGCTAGCCATGGATACACAGTTTATTTATATTAATACACTCCCCCCCCCCCCCCCCCACACCTCTATACTAAGCCACACTAGTGGCTGTCGTACGCTAATGCCGACACAGCCCATTCACTTTGAATGGGCTGTGTCGGCATTGCTACATGGCTTACTAAACAGGGGAGTTATTGTACAAGCTTCAAATCCTGTTTATTTGGCTTTTCTACTGTCTCTGAAGTTGAACATCAATATAAATCAAGCAGTTGTCAAGCAATTATTGCTCTCTATCATGGTTTCTCAACCTAATCTTGAGATACAACCAGCCAGTAAGGTTTTCAGGATATCCACAATGAATATGAATGATATAAATTTGCATACAATAGAGGCAGTGCATGTAAATTAATGTCATTCATATTTGTTGTGGGTATCCTGAAATCTTAACTGAAAACTTAACTGGTTGGGTGTGTCCATGGACTGGTTTGAGAACTCCTGATCTATATGGTGTTACTGTTTTGTAATCTTGAATTTTATTGTATAGAACAGCATCCTATCTGTTAGCATTTTCCTCTTTTTCCTCCACTCAGGCTGTTTTCACATTCCATTTTTAAGACACATGAATTGAGCATGTAGTCCTGTCAGAAAAAAGGGGGCTTCTAAACAAGTTGGTGTCTGGTGTCCTTATGTACTGATGAAGTCTGTATTAGCACCCTACAAATATATGTGATAAGACCTCTGGAAGTCAGAAGATTTCTCAACACCTACCATCTATAGCATATTTTTTTCAACTGCCAGCCTGTGGCATTACACTCTTCAGTCTGCAGACCAGCAGTGAGATACATGACTTCCAATGTTGCTGCTGCTGCCTTTTATTTTTTTGACACAGTATCACTTATCTCACCAAAGTCATCTCTGGAGGTTACAAAACAGGCCTTGAAAAGATCTGCACATACATAGTAACATAGTAGATGACGGCAGAAAAAGACCTGCACGGTCCATCCAGTCTGCCCAACAAGATAAACTCATATGTGCTAATTTTTGTGTATACAACTTGACATTTCGTCCTTTAGATTGTAAGCTCCTTGAGCAGGGACTGTCCTTCTTTGTTAAACTGTACAGCGCTGCGTAACCCTAGTAGCGCTCCAGAAATGTTAAGTAGTAGTACTAGTAGTCACATACTCTTTCTTTTTTATTTTTTCACAAACTGTAATACCATTTCATCATTTTTCACAGGGTCCCCAGACTATAATTGTAAAATATTTTCAAAAGATATGTCCTTACAGCAGTGATGTACGAAAAACATGCAGTGGCAGACACAGGTGGTCGATAAAAGATGTTGTAACCGTCATTGTGATACACGATAGTTTCACAATGCTTCTGTAAAAAGTCCATAAAACAGTACACTATCAGTGGAATGTCCGTAAGAATAAAAATAAACTCGCTGATGCCATTCTGACTCAGATGGCTAACCAATGCTCGTGCAGGTGGCTATTTACCACTAAAACTGACAGTCTCCATGGCACGTGCATACCGAGTAACCAATCACTGGGTAAAATGTCTAAAAACGATTCTGCGGCATATGGGCTCTCCTTCAACAAATGATAGATCTGTACAATATTCATTGTTTACATATATTCAAACAGAATGTTCCTTCACTGGTTGATTTATATTATGTTGTCAAACAACCCATAAACAAATCATGTTTACAGTATGGGGCAAAGCATTTGCAAAGTGGATTTCTTTGACCGGATTATTGGTTTCAGTCAGGCAGTAGTGATCTGTGCACTCCTGATCAGGTAACAGGTTGAAAGCCAGCAAGGTGTAGTCTCTGTAAAGCTCCATATGGTCGATCATCAATGCATCTTTCATATGTTTACTGGTTGCTTGTACCAGCTGCATGCATTCTCTTACGCAGTGACCATAGGCTCACAAAATGATGGATTCCTTTTCTTTTCTGTAACATCTGCAGAGGATTATTAAAAACTCTTTACTCTTGCCCGTCTGTATTTTTATACAGGAGCCAGCTGTAAAACATCAGCTTGCAGTCTGAGAGAGGGAAAAGACAGACCTGCCACACTGGAGAAGCAGCGGACAAACAAGTGATTCCAAGGGTGAGGGCACTCATACTTCCAATAAAAGCTTCACTATTGATAATGTGTCCTACCCTTTTTCTACTACCATGAAACTCTTGGGAATAACTATTGATCGATACATTTGAACCAATACATTTGAAACCCAGGTTTCTGTGGCGATTTCTTCCTTAACTTGCTTTTTCGCTCTTTAGTTCAATCTTTAGTGCTATCCACATTTGATTACTGAAATACTGTTTACTCAAGCCTAAAAATCTCTTTTATAAAAAAAACAACTTCAGAATAATGTGGCTTGTCATGCATGTAAAGCCCCTTGATTCACCAAGTCAGCTCCTCTTTTAATCAAATTGCATTGGCTTCCAATAAATACACAAGTTACCTTTAAACTAAAAGGCTCATTTTCAAAAGAGATGGACGCCCAAAAAATGACATAAATCGGCACTTGGACGTCCTTCTCACAGAGACGTCAAAATCGGTATAATCAAAACCACATTTTGGACGCCTTTGTCAGAAATCGGTTGCAAGGACATCCAAATCTCAAGGGGGTGTATCGGAGGCGTATTCGAGGCGGAACATGGACGTTCCTAAGACTTGGACGTCTTTGAGCCATAATGGAACAAAGCAAAGCCGTCCAGGACTAAAACTCGGACGTTATCAGCTAGACCTGTTTTTATTAGGAATAAGGCACAAAAAGGTGTCTGAAATGACCAGGTGACCATTGGAAGGAATCGGAGAGGACCTCCCCTTACTCCCCCAATGGTCACTAACCCCCTCCCAACCCCCAAAATTGTGATGAACAACATTACTTGCCAGCCTCAGATGTCACAATCGGGTCCATTAGTTTCGGAAATTGTTGAAAACATTCTTAGTGAATTCCTTGCCACTATTGGTGAATTTTATTCTTTTAGCTAATTTGTTATTTCAAAATGAGTCATCTTACTGCTTGGATGTTTTTATCCATTATGGTTTTGCATTTTCGTTATAGTTCTCTTATTGTAATTTGCTTTAAAAGTTTGATGCAAACCACATTGAACCCAAACTTGTTTGGGATAATGTGAGGTACAAATGCGATAAATAAATATATATTTTTATTTATTTTACCAATTAAGTTGTAATATATATATTTCCAGAACATGGTCCTTGTCTACCCTTAATACCAAGCTTACAAAGAATCTATGGGACACTTAGGCGCAAATCATCCTCTAGACAAGCCAGTTAGCTTCAAACAAACAATATGGGTAATTATAAGACCCAAAAGCGCCTACAGTAGAGCGAGCACAAAGCCACTGCTGACAGAGAAAGCGCGTTAATGGGATGGTTGATGCACGCAAATACATTGAAATCCTCACCAAGTGCATGCTACCATCAGCTCAGCAGTTGTTTCCTGGAGATTACTTCTTACAGGATGACAATGATCCATGCCATCGAGCAGAAACAGTGACAGACCAGAAGAAAAAGAACAGGGTGAAGACAATCCAATGGCTAGCACAGTCTCTACATCTCAAACCAACTGAGAATGCGTGGTATAAGGTGTCACTGGAAACAGCTAAGAGACAGCCAGTGAACAAAGGGAAATTTATTGAGTCTCTTATTGCTGCCATCATTCAGGAACAACTCCTGAAGCTTGTGCACTCCATGCCAGAGAGATGCTGACAGAAAAGAACAAAGGCTGGCTAATTAAGTATTAAAAGCCAAAACCATTCAAATGGCCTTATGACAAATAAAAATTAATTCTAAAAAAGACAAACATCAATATGTCTGATAGTAGTTGTATTATTTAACTGCAGTTCCAATACATGCATTTGGATTGCACAGAACAGCTGTATAGACAAGTCCCCCTGGAGCAAATAATATCTCAGCTGACATTCTGATAGAAATTTATAGTCAGAAAGAATGCACAATTTAATTTTGATAGTAAGCATGTGCATTATCTTGAAATTCTGGAAAAGAATATGCCATACTAGCACACAATAATAGAAATTTCATTTTATGACAAGGTAATGCAAAACTTTTTCATTGCACTGTACATGTTGAAAAAACGAATGGCATAGACCCAGAAGCTTCCACATGGAGATGCCAGAACTTACACATGGAAGTAGCAATTTCACAACATCCACATGTATCTGGCCCAAGATCCAAACCTACATCTGTAAGTAATGAGGCCACAATTTTAACTTGGCCAAAATGTGCAATTTTTATAAAAATTTATGAATACCTTTGAGCTGCTTAAAAACTCGACACTGACACATTTCCCCATACACATGTATTCCCTTAGTAAAACAGAGAACCCAAGTGCAAATTTTAGTCCTGCCCAAATTACCCACCTTGAAATCTCTGCATGGTGTGGATCTCAACATGTAAATAATGGCTTTCTGAGGGCCCTGTTTACCAAGCCACGCTGTAGGCATGCAAACATTTTAGCGCATACTAAAAATTAACATGCACTAATGATATAGACATCCATTATATTCCTATGGGTGTCTCTAGCATTAGCATGTGCTAATATTTACCATACACTAAAATGTTTATGTGCCTACAGCACGACTTAGTAAACAGGGCCCTGAAATTGGTATCTATACATATATGCAATATATATATATATATATATATATATATATATATATATATATAAATCAGTCACACAAAAAAAACTTCACTGGATTCATGTATAGTATTGCAAATCTTACAAATCATTCAGCTGCTGTTTAAAACAGGAATATTCTAAATCAATTAGTTTTTATCTAGAGGAAAAAAGCCTCCGAATTTTGCAGGTATTTTTAAGATTTAATCTGCTGCTATCATCGGCTTCAAAAACCTCCACAATTTTAAATATTTTTAATCATTTTCTGAAACTCGAAAAATAAAAATGAAACCTTAGCTCATTCCCTCTGCTGTCAATACCACGCCATTAAGTTTCTAAAGCAATGGCCATTGTGTCAAAGAACCACATATACTGGCACCATGCACAGCAAAACAGTCACTTCAGAAAAGAACAAGTTCATAAAAAGTCAAATTACAAGCATGTATAAGTGGCAATTTTGTTACAATAATAAAAGGACGTTTCTATGTTGGATCACCCTTCTTTGCTGGTTTGGTCATTCCCACTGTATTTTGCTTTTTGGCTTTTGTGACTTATGGGACTTCTGGTTCTACTGCCTTTTTTTTTTTTTAATTCTTCGTCGGAGGCGTAAGAAATTGGAGGTTTAAATAGGCAGGCTAAATCAGTTTCAATCAGATGTTATAGCTGATCTCAGTTTACCAGCATCAATATTCGGCCTGTCAAGAAGAACACATTTTCTTAAAAGAGACTCTTCCGCACTTATGAAATACCTAACTTTGCATCAAGGCCACAGCAAAATTGCATCAAGCATCAGAGCAGGGGAGAATGTATGAAAAGGTAGGACAAAGAAAAACACAAGACAAAGAAAAACAAAAGAAATGGAAGAAATGAATGAAATAAGCAAAATAAGAAAAGCTTGCAGTGGAAAAGCTGAGAAAATAAAATTGGTAAAAGAAGAAGACGTTACTGCCCACTATTCAAAGCGATTTAAACAGCTCGGAGAGGCTCATAGCTAGCCGTGAATTCAGCAACACTTAACCAGTTAGTGCCACTGAATATTCGCGGTTGGTGCCCGAGTCGAAACTGGCTAATTTATTTGTGTTTCAAGTTTATTAGGATTTACTAGTCCGCCAGTCGGAAGTAGCATCTAGGCAGCTTACAATTTCATAAATATACAGTGGGACGAGACAAAATTAGTCGTGAGTGCGAATAGTCAATCATAGAAAGTGAGGGAGGAAATCCACATATTTAAGAAGATGGGGATGGAATAAACAATAGAGATGCTCTTTGTAAATCTGGAGAAGAGTATGACGCTTTTATGCATGAAAAGACTAGTTGAATGCATCTTGGAATAGGAACACTTTAAGGTCAGTCTTGAAAGTTTGGAATCTCTTCCCCAATCAATCCCCTATGGCTTCAGACCTCATTACTGAGATTTGGTCCTTGGACAGAGAAGATTGAAGCATGGGTGTGTTCATGAAAAGCGAATGCTACATACCTGTAGAAGGTATTCTCCGAGGACAGCAGGCTGATTGTTCTCACTGATGGGTGACGTCCACGGCAGCCCCTCCAATCGGAATCTTCACTAGCAAAAACCTTTGCTAGCCCTCGCGCGCCGATGCGCACCGCGCATGCGCGGCCGTCTTCCCACCCGAAACCGGCTCGTGCCGGCCAGTCTCATTTGTAGCAAGACAAAGAGAAGGGAAGACACAACTCCAAAAGGGGAGGCGGGCGGGTTTGTGAGAACAATCAGCCTGCTGTCCTCGGAGAATACCTTCTACAGGTATGTAGCATTTGCTTTCTCCGAGGACAAGCAGGCTGCTTGTTCTCACTGATGGGGTATCCCTAGCCCCCAGGCTCACTCAAAACAACAACCATGGTCAATTGGGCCTCGCAACGGCGAGGACATAACTCAGATTGACCTAACAATTTATACAACTAACTGAGAGTGCATCCTGGAACAGAATAAACATGAGCCTAGGGGGGTGGAGTTGGATTCTAAACCCCGAACAGATTCTGAAGCACTGACTGCCCGAACCGACTGTCGCATCGCGTATCCTGCTGCAGGCAGTAATGAGATGTGAATGTGTGGACAGATGACCACGTCGCAGCTTTGCAAATCTCTTCAATAGTGGCTGACTTCAAGTGGGCTACCGACGCTGCCATGGCTCTAACATTATGAGCCGTGACATGACCCTCAAGAGCCAGCCCAGCCTGGGCGTAAGTGAAGGAAATGCAATCTGCTAGCCAATTGGAGATGGTGTGTTTCCCCACAGCCACTCCCCTCCTGTTGGGATCAAAAGAAACAAACAATTGGGCGGACTGTCTGTTGGGCTGTGTCCGCTCCAGATAGAAGGCCAATGCTCTTTTGCAGTCCAATGTGTGCAGCTGATGTTCAGCAGGGCAGGAATGAGGACGGGGAAAGAATGTTGGCAAGACAATTGACTGGTTCAGATGGAACTCCGACACAACCTTTGGCAAGAACTTAGGGTGAGTGCGGAGGACTACTCTGTTATGATGAAATTTGGTGTAAGGGGCCTGGGCTACCAGGGCCTGAAGCTCACTGACTCTACGAGCTGAAGTAACTGCCACCAAGAAAATGACCTTCCAGGTCAAGTACTTCAGATGGCAGGAGTCCAGTGGCTCAAAAGGAGGTTTCATCAGCTGGGTGAGAACGACATTGAGATCCCATGACACTGTAGGAGGTTTGACGGGGGGCTTTGACAAAAGCAAACCTCTCATGAAGCGAACAACTAAAGGCTGTCCTGAGATCGGCTTACCTTCCACACGGTAATGGTATGCACTGATTGCGCTAAGATGAACCCTTACAGAGTTGGTCTTGAGACCAGACTCAGACAAGTGCAGAAGGTATTCAAGCAGGGTCTGTGTAGGACAGGAGCGAGGATCTAAGGCCTTGCTGTCACACCAGACGGCAAACCTCCTCCATAAAAAGAAGTAACACCTCTTAGTGGAATCTTTCCTGGAAGCAAGCAAGACGCGGGAGACACCCTCTGACAGACCCAAAGAGGCAAAGTCTACGCTCTCAACATCCAGGCCGTGAGAGCCAGGGACCGGAGGCTGGGATGCAGAAGCGCCCCTTCGTTCTGTGTGATGAGGGTCGGAAAACACTCCAATCTCCACGGTTCTTCGGAGGATAACTCCAGAAGAAGAGGGAACCAGATCTGACGTGGCCAAAAGGGAGCAATCAGAATCATGGTGCCTCGGTCTTGCTTGAGTTTCAACAAAGTCCTTCCCCCCAGTCCAGGAGGAAGGCATCCGATGCCAGCCTGCCGTGGGCCTGAAGCCTGGAACAGAACTGAGGGACCTTGTGGTTGGCTCGAGATGTGAAGAGATCTACCAAGGGGGTGCCCCACGCTTGGAAGATCTGTCGCACCACTCGGGAGTTGAGCGACCACTCGTGAGGTTGCATGATCCTGCTCAACCTGTCTGCCAGACTGTTGTTTACGCCTGCCAGGTATGTGGCTTGGAGCACCATGCCGTGATGGCGAGCCCAGAGCCACATGCTGACGGCTTCCTGACACAGGGGGCGAGATCCGGTGCCCCCCTGCTTGTTGATGTAATACATGGCAAGCTGGTTGTCTGTCTGAATTTGAATAATTTGGTGGGACAGCCGATCTCTGAAAGCCTTTAGAGCGTTCCAGACCACTCGTAACTCCAGAAGATTGATCTGCAGATCGCGTTCCTGGAGGGACCAGCTTCCTTGGGTGTGAAGCCCATCGACATGAGCTCCCCACCCCAGGAGAGACGCATCCGTAGTCAGCACTTTTTGTGGCTGAGGAATTTGGAAAGGACATCCCAGAGTCAAATTGGACCAAATCGTCCACCAATACAGGGATTTGAGAAAACTCGTGGACAGGTGGATCACGTCTTCTAGATCCCCAGCCGCCTGAAACCACTGGGAAGCTAGGGTCCATTGAGCAGATCTCATGCGAAGGCGGGCCATGGGAGTCACATGAACTGTGGAGGCCATGTGGCCTAGCAATCTCAACATCTGCTGAGTTGTGATCTGCTGAGACGCTCGCACCTGCGAGACGAGGGACAACAAGTTGTTGGCTCTCGCCTCTGGGAGATAGGCACGAGCCGTCCGAGAATCCAGCAGAGCTCCTATGAATTCGAGTCTCTGCACTGGGAGAAGATGGGACTTTGGATAATTTATCACAAACCCCAATAGCTCCAGGAGGCGAATAGTCATCTGCATGGACTGTAGAGCTCCTGCCTCGGATGTGTTCTTCACCAGCCAATCGTCGAGATAAGGGAACACATGCACTCCCAGTCTGCGAAGTGCCGCTGCTACCACAGCTAAGCACTTCGTGAAAACTCTGGGCGCAGAGGCGAGCCCAAAGGGTAGCACACAGTACTGGAAGTGACGTGTGACCAGCTGAAATCGCAGATACTGTCTGTGAGCTGGCAGTATCGGGATGTGCGTGTAGGCGTCCTTCAAGTCCAGAGAGCATAGCCAATCGTTTTCCTGAATCATGGGGAGAAGGGTGCCCAGGGAAAGCATCCTGAACTTTTCTTTGACCAGATATTTGTTCAGGGCCCTTAGGTCTAGGATGGGACGCATCCCCCCTGTTTTCTTTTCCACAAGGAAGTACCTGGAATAGAATCCCAGCCCTTCCTCCCGGATGGCACGGGCTCGACCGCATTGGCGCTGAGAAGGGCGGAGAGTTCCTCTGCAAGTACCTGCTTGTGTTGGAAGCTGTAAGACTGAGCTCCCGGTGGACAATTTGGAGGTTTTGAGGCCAAATTGAGGGTATATCCTTGCCGGACTATTTGGAGAACCCACTGATCGGAGGTTATGAGCGGCCACCTTTGGTGAAAAACTTTCAACCTCCCTCCGACCGGTAGGTCGCCCGGCACTGACACTTGGATGTCGGCTATGCTCTGCTGGAGCCAGTCAAAAGCTCGTCCCTTGCTTTTGCTGGGGAGCCGAGGGGCCTTGCTGAGGCGCACGCTGCTGATGAGAGCGAGCGCGCTGGGGCTTAGCCTGGGCCGCAGGCTGTCGAGAAGGAGGATTGTACCTACGCTTACCAGAAGAGTAGGGAACAGTCTTCCTTCCCCAAAAAAATCGTCTACCTGTAGAGGTAGAGGCTGAAGGCTGCCGGCGGGAGAACTTGTCGAAAGCGGTGTCCCGCTGTTGGAGCTGCTCTACCACCTGTTCGACTTTCTCTCCAAAAATATTATCCGCACAGCAAGGCGAGTCCGCAATCCACTGCTGGATCCTATTCTCCAAGTCGGAGGCACGCAGCCATGAGAGTCTGCGCATCACCACACCTTGAGCAGCGGCCCTGGACGCAACATCAAAGGTGTCATACACCCCTCTGGCCAGGAATTTTCTGCACGCCTTCAGCTGCCTGACCACCTCCTGAAATGGCCTGGCTTGCTCAGGGGGGAGCTTGTCCACCAAACCCGCCAACTGCCGCACATTGTTCCGCATGTGTATGCTCGTGTAGAGCTGGTAAGACTGGATTTTGGCCACGAGCATAGAAGAATGGTAGGCCTTCCTCCCAAAGGAATCTAAGGTTCTAGAGTCCTTGCCCGGGGGCGCCGAAGCATGCTCCCTAGAACTCCAGAGTCGTGAGGCAACTGAGTGCGCATCAGCTCTGGGTCCCCATGGATCCGGTACTGGGACTCGATCTTCTTGGGAATGTGGGGATTACTTAATGGCTTGGTCCAGTTCGCCAGCAATGTCTTTTTGAGGACATGATGCATGGGTACTGTGGATGCTTCCTTAGGTGGAGAAGGATAGTCCAGGAGCTCAAACATTTCAGCCCTGGGCTTGTCCTCCACAACCACCGGGAAGGGGATGGCCGTAGACATCTCCCGGACAAAGGCCGCAAAAGACAGACTCTTGGGAGGAGAAAGCTGCCTTTCAGGGGAGAGAGTGGGATCAGAAGGAAGGCCATCAGACTCCTCGTCAGAGAAATATCTGATGTCCTCCTCCTCCTCCCACGAGGCCTCACCATCGGTATCAGACACAAGTTCACGGACCTGTGTCTGAAGCCGTGCCCGGCTCGACTCCGTGGAACCACGGCCATGGTGGGAGCGTCGAGAGGTAGACTCCCTCGCCCGCACCGGCGAAGCTCCCTCCGCCGACGTCGTCGGGGAGCCTTCCTGGGAGGCAACCGCAGTCGGTACCGCAAGTGGCACCGATGTCGGAGACCTCACCCCGAGCAAGGGGCCAGCCGGCGCCTCACTCGACGGTACCGGTGGCGCAAGCACCCCCGGTACCGGAGGGGAAGGGCGCAACAGCTCTCCCAGGATCTCTGGGAGGACGGCCCGGAGACTCTCGTGCAGAGCGGCTGTGGAGAAAGACGTGGAAGCCGATGCAGGTGTCGATGTCAGAGTCTGTTCCGGGCGTGGAGGCTGATCCGGGCTGTCCATAGTGGAGCGCATCGACACCTCTTGAACAGAGGGTGAGCGGTCCTGTCGGTGCCGATGCCTACTGGGTGCCGACTCCCTCGGCGACCCAGAGCTCTCGGTGCCGATACGGGAAGGGGACCGGTGTCGATGCTTCTTCGACTTTTTGGAACGAAGCATGTCACCGGAGCTTCCCGGCACCGACGAGGAGGACGTAGAATCCAGCCGTCGCTTCCTCGGGGCCGAGGCCGAAGAAGGTCGGTCTCAGGGGGGCTGTACCGCAGGAGCCCTCAGGGTAGGGGGAGACCCACCCGAAGGCTCACCGCCACCAGCAGGGGAATGGACAGCCCTCACCTGCACTCCAGTCGAAGCACCACCGTCCGACGACATCAGCAGAAGTGGAGGTCCCGGTACCGCCGACGCAGCCTTCCGATGTCTCAGCCCCGATGCAGAGGGTCGATGCCTCGATGCACTCAATGCAGTCGCGGCCGAGGACGGAGATCTAGACGCTGGCGACGTCGATGCACTCGATACTCCCGGTGCCGATGCCGATGAAGAGCCCGAGAACAAAACGTTCCACTGGGCCAATCTCGCTACCTGAGTCCACTTTTGTAAAAGGGCGTACAGACTACAGGCCTGCGGGCGGTGCCCAGCCCCCAGACACTGAAGACACAACGCGTGCCTGTCAGTGAGCGAGATTACCCGGGCGTACTGGGTGCACTTCTTGAAGCCGCTGGGAGACTTCGATGATATGGGCGGAAAAATCACGCCGGCGAGATCAAAACTCGTGATTGCGTAAGGCACCAAAAAGAGGGAGAGAAAAAATTCGACCCGAGGCCTCAAAAGGGCCTACCCCGAAGACGAAAAGAGACTTACCGGGGCAAAGACTGGAAATAGAGGAAAGGGAAAGACCGAAAAGGTCTTCTTCCGAAATCCTTTTTTTTTTTTAGCGAAAAGTCAAAAGAGACGCGCGAGGTCAACTTAAGGGGCGCGAACGGCGTAACACGACCGTACCGAGCGCGGACAAAAGAAGACTGGCCGGCACGAGCCGGTTTCGGGCGGAAAGACGGCCGCGCATGCGCGGTGCACATCGGCGCGCGAGGGCTAGCAAAGGTTTTTGCTAGTGAAGATTCCGATTGGAGGGGCTGCTGTGAACGTCACCCATCGATGAGAACAAGCAGCCTGCTTGTCCTCGGAGAAAATTTATTTGTAAGTTGGTATGATAAGCAAATTCTGATCCTGTGAGCAGAGCTTGCGAGAAGGAAGATATTGCAACAAAAAGCGATATAGGTAAAGCGGGGTTCCTTGTAAACTAAAATTTTGAAAAACCAGTAAAAGTAACTTATACATAATTCTATGAGCAACAGGGTGCCAGTGAGATACCTTCAGAAGCGGTGTAAAGTGTTTGAATTTCTTGGCGTTATGAATAATGCAAATAGCCATATTTTGTATTGTTCCAGGGACGGAGTTGGCACTTATGCGGATAAGTGCAGATATTCAGCCTTAACTGCATAATTTCATAAAATGGGTCTCATAAAAAGCAGTCCTATCTTATGCAGTTAAGGACTGAATATTACACTTAACCACATACATTTTCACAGCAAATATATATTGTTTAGACTCCTGAGGCAGGCCTGTGGCAGAAACACGGTACTGTGTCGAGTCTGTGAATAAAGTGGTAATTTATACATCAGTATCCCGTCTCCCTGGAGTCATTGGTCCACTTCCCACTTCCTTTTAACTGTTGTTTTCTCGTGGGAGTTAGTGTTCATCCACCTCGGTGGATCACCTCCTCCTCAGAGCCAATATATAACTGGATATACTAAGCCAGTGCCCAGACATGGCCTGGCACTGAATATCTGGAAATATAGCCAGCATTGGACATAAAACTTCTGACCACTGCCTGGTAAAAATCAAAGGGGGTGAGGAAGACAGAATAAAGGCTAGAGAAATGGCCTAAACAGAAGAACAGAGAAAATATGAAAGAAACTGAAGTAATATCAGGAAATAAAGGTTTGAAAACATTTTATTGAACTGCTCTACTGCTGCTGGAACTGAACAGGTGGAAGGGTTGAAGCCAGTGGGGTTAGTCATGGGGTGGGGGGGAGAGAAAGAGACAGAAGTAACATGGTTGCCATGTTAATCTATGATAACTGAGGATTGGAAGGTATCCAATGTTATGTCAGATTTTTTTATTGTTACTGTTTTTTTTTTGGTGGGGGGGCAGTAAGGGCTCCCATGCTAACCCGGCGGTAACTGGCCAGCATAAGGCGCTGCCTAAATACCACCAGGTAAACCCCCTATGGAAATCTTTTTCAAATATTTCTGCTAGCGCCAGAAATGGCGCATGCTGGGGGTGGAACTACTGCCGGCACCCGCGTTGGGCCAGTGGTAGTTCCGTATTGCCACACAGCAACCCTTTACTAAAAGGGCCCCTATGTGCACTGTTATAGAATAAGGGGGATCTGTGCCTAATTTAGTCATGAGGATTTACACCTCAAAATGCACACATAAATTTGTGCACATGCCTAAATTGAGCATACATCTAAATTTGAAAATGAGCCAATTAGCGCCAATTCACTTTTTAACCAGCAATTATTGGCGTTAATTGAAAACAATTAACATGTACACACGTAAATTTAGTTGTGGCATGCGTCCCAAAAATGAGATAGTCATGGCATTTCGGGAACGTGAGTGTGGATTCAAGTTACGCACACAATTGTAGAATAAGAGGTCTCCACAAGTAAATTTAGACGCAGGCATTTGCACCACATTTTCATTGGTAGAAATGGACGTGCCAAAATTTACGCACAACCCCGTGCTTAAATGCTATTCTATAAACTGTGCCTAACTTCTGGTGCAGCTTCTAGAATCGTAGAAATAAAAGGTCCAAAATTTCCACAAAAGTTCAACACAAAAGGGAAACAGGTGGAAACACAACTTCAAGAGATCAATCCAAGACAAGAGGTGAGATGCTCCAAAAAAAAAAAAAAAAACTTTATTGAGGACCCAAAGTTTTTTTGGAGCATCTCACCTCTTGTCCTGGATTGATCTCTTGAAGTTGCAGCTTCTAGAATACCATTTAAGCAGGGTTTTTCAGTGCCAATATTACAGGACCCATTTATTGAATCTAGATCTAAGCGTATTCTATACATAGTGCCCAACTTTTAGCATCATTTATAGAATAGCACTTAGCGGTTATTTTTTCGGGACTGATTTTTTGGCAGTATTTATAGAATTTGGATCATAATGCATTTGAATTTTCAGAAGGTGTTTAACAAAGTACCTCATGAGACACTCCTTAGGACAGTGGTTCCCAAACCTGGTCCTGGAGGCACCCCAGCCAGTCAGGTTTTCAGGATATGCTGAATATTCATTGTGGATATGCTGAAAACCTGAATGGCTGGGGTGCCTCTAGGACCAGGTTTGGGAACACCTGCCTTAGAAAATTAAAGTCATGGGATAGGAGGTCATGCCCTTTTGTGGATTGCAAACTGGCTAAAAGATAGGAAACAGAGAGAGCAGAGCTAAATGATCAGTTATCCACATGGAAAAGGGTCACAGTGGAGCATCCCAAGTGTCTGTACTGGGACCCGTGCTGTTTAACATACTCACAAATGATATAGAAATAAGAATGACAAGTGAGGTGATCAAATTTGCAGATGACACAAAATTATTCAGTGATGCATATAGGTACCAAATGCTGGGTTCTCATTTAGAACTCATCACCCAAAAAATATCTTGGAATCATTGTGGACAAGAAGTTGAAATTTTCAGCCTAGTGTGCCATAGCCACTACAAAAGAAAATAGAATATTAGGGATTATTTGAGAAGGGATGGAGAACAAAACTGAGAATATCATTATGCCTCTCTATAGTCTATGATGTGCCCATACCTTGACTACTGTGCAGTTCTGGTCCCTCATCTTATACAGAATATAGTAGAAGGGCAATAAAAATGATGCATAAAACACTTCCCTTATGAATAAAGGCTGGCGAGGGACAGTAGGAGAGCATCCTATTTGACACACCTGGCACACGCTTGGGATAATGATATGGAGGAAGATATTTCTAGTACATATCTTCAGGGCAGAGGCATAGCCAGACTCGGTATTTTGGATAGGCCCACAGGTAAATTGGATGGGCCCCTTTCAGACTCACCTGCTGCCCCCCCCCCCCCCCCCCCCCCACCACCATACCACAAATACCTTCCTGAAGAGATTTTTTAACAAGATTTTTTTTCACCTACGTCATATCTCTTCCCTCTCCTCTGTGGCGTCCCGGCATCTGCACTCCTGTCTCTGAATCCTGTCTCTCCCTGGTGTTAGTACAGGCGTCCTCGGTGCCTGAAGTGATTCATTCTCGCTGCTTGCACTGGCCCCAGAGGCTTCCATCTGCCGTGTCCCATCCTCCATGTCGTCATTGCCTGTTTCCTGTCAGAATGCAGCAGATGGAAGACTGCGGGCCCAGCACAAGCAGCGAGAATGAATAGCTGCAGGCGCCAAGGATGCCTGTACCGACACCGGAGAGATAAGGAGTTCAGAGACAAGAGCACAAATGTCGGGATGCTGCGGAGCAGACGTGGGAAGAGAGCAGTGTGGCGCTGCCGCTGGGTGGGCCTGAGCCAAGAATGGCTGGGCCTGTGCCCACCCATAGCTACGCCACTGCTTCAGGGTGTGTTTGAGGAACTCCCCAGGATTACGTCGAATACAGCTCTACAGGACATTCAGTATAAGTTTCTCCATAGGATTCATATCACTAGACAGAGGAGACATACCATGGGGCTGTGGGAGAATGTTTCCTGTGTGAAGCAAAATGCTTTTTCTGGTTCTCTTCTTTTTTCTTTTATGGAGTGCCCTGCACTTTCTGATTTATGGTCTCAAGCCTTACAAGTCATTGAACATACCTTGCAATGTCAGTTTACTTGGTCCTCTATTGTTTGGCTGTTGGATAGTGGGGATTCTCTTAGAAAGGGGGGACTAACCAAAGCGCAGTATCGATTTGTTTTGTTGGCAACACTATTAGTCAAGAAGACGTGCATCTTGCACTCATGAGTTGAAATCATGCCCCCCTCAATAACGTTGTGGCATAGTTGGATGTGATAAATGGCGGGGTGGCTACATGTTCAACTTAGGTAGTTTACTTCCCTGGGGAAACATCAATATAGGGACACATGGAATAGATATGCCACACTGTAGTAGAGTTGGACGATGGAGTGTCTTGCTTTTGTTTTGCTTATCTTATTGCTGGTGAGTGTGTGACTGAGTACAGTGGTTTTGGGTGGGGGGGTTGAGGGGTAATTACTTTATACCAGATGTTCAGGGTCAAGGTGATACTGTTTTGTTGTTGTATTGAGATCTTGGTTGTTGATCCTCACTATTTTGATTTTGTTGGTACTGAGTTTACCTTGGCTTGTGTAAAATTCCTGTCCCTGAATCAATAAAAATATTCACAAAAAAAAAAGAAAGAAAGAAAGTGTGATCGGCATTTCAACATACTAAAATTCAACCAAAAATACAAAAGATTTTGAAACAAATTTGTCCAATAGAACTCCGTGGGCTGAAAATTGCCCTCCACTCAGTGTGTCAGAGTACTGTCACAGCAGTGGCGTACCAAGTGGGGGGAGCGGTGGGGGCGGTCCGCCCCGGGTGCACGCCGCTGGGGGGGTGCCGTGCTCTGGTCAGCGTCATTGGTTTCCATGCTCCATCTGCCCCGGAACAGGTGCAGAGGGAGCAAGGAAACCAACGACGCTGACTGGCGCGCGGCACCCCCCCAGCGGCGTGCACCTGGGGGGGGTTCTTTCACCGGGGGAGGTCGCGCTGCACCCGGGGGGCGGGGCGCATCGGTGATCCGCCCCGGGTGTCAGCGCCCCTCGGAACGCCACTGTGTCACAGGCGATGATTATTTAACCCCAGGCAAAAAGGATTAGGGCAGTGAATGGAAGGGAAAATGCGTACAGGAATTTTATTCTCAAATTTTGTACCTGCAGTAAAGCATGTGAAAAATCTACAACTTTGCTCATGGTCTTTACAAGCCCAAACCTGAAAGGAAAACTCAAAAGGGCAGTTTGCTTTTGATGATTCAATTGCAGGTCTGTGGGTGTAAAGCAGCCACAGGCCTGTAAACTGTCCCCCTAATGGGAATAATTTCATTGCTGTATAAATTTAACAAAACACTTTCTTTCCTACTACAAAAATAACAATGATTTTCTATACATTGCTGTGGTCCAACTAGGCCTCTTGACCTGGCTTTTCTCCCTTGAATTGTAATGGTCTGATTGCCCAACAAGACATGATTGATAATAGTGGTGCTACACGGTGCAAAAAATGTGGTTAGGAAAATTTTCTATCAAAGAAAATCTGTTTCACATCCCAAAAGCAATCAGAGAGTATAAATGTTCCACAAATATGGTCTAGCTCAGGGGTGGACAACCATGGTAACTGAAGGTCACAAACCAAACTGGTTTTCAAGACTGCCAAATGAATATGCATGAGATCTATCTGCATACAATGGAAGCAGTATATGCATATGCAAATCAAATCAGTGCATATTCATTCTGGGAATCTTGAAAATTCGACTCAGTTGTGGCCCTTGAGGACAGTGGTTGACCACCCCTGGTCTAGCTTCTAGGTAAAGCATAACAGAAACAGTTTCTCTTAATACATCTTAAAATATTCAGATTTGGTGGATATACTTTCTGTCACAGCCCATATAGTTCTATGGAATCAAGTTCCCCTAACAACCAGTCCCAAGAGTGACAGTGTGAGTTATTTTTAAAACCCTATAAGCAGCTAGGCACATTCTGTAGCACAACTGGGTTTCATAGCAGCCTGCAGGAACAGCTGGGAGGGGCTTGTAATTTCAGGTGTTCGAGTTTGGTACCAAAAGCTACACCCATAATTCAGATACTGTTATGCACGTCAATAAGGAAAAAAAAAGAATTCATAGCTTCTGACTCTTAATGATTTAATTCAATACCAGCTGTTTGCTACAGGTAATTTCTGAAAGAAAATAGTAACAGAACAGAAATAAAAACATCTGAGAGCTAGATATGACACGTGCTTATACCTCTGCTTCCTGTAAGATCCCATGGTGCAAGCACTCCATGTCTGGGCATGTGACAGGAGAACCAAATCCTTCTCGTACTGCCAGCTGTACATATTGCTTTAAGCACTGAAAGGCAAGAAAAATGGGAAAAACCTTAACTTTCAAACATATTGATGTAAAGAACTCCTTCACGCTATTTTGATGTGCAAAGTGCATTATTCATGGCTGAATTCCATCATATCATGTCATATTTGATTTTATTCACAAAGTGATTAGATCATTAAGATCCAATCATTATAAAATTACATTTTTCAGACAGAAGGAATCTACATTTAAAGAGGTTTATTAGTGTTTTCTTTTCATGCTATGGAATGAGCTTCCTCAATTAATATGTACTCAGAAGGACCACCTTCAGTTCCGTCATTCTTTCTACACATTTCTTTTTGGCAGACCATATGGAGTTTTGGCATCTGACTTTGAGTTTCTCTGTGGCTTGTAATAATCTACTGATGTTTTAGATTTATAATTTCTGGAACTGTGTAATGATGAGCTGAAATTGTAATCCACTTGGAACAAACATTGTATTGAGCAGAATATAAAACCCCTGGATTAAATCTGAATAGTAACATAGTAGGTGACGGCAGAAAAAGACCTGTACGGTCCCATCCAGTCTGCCCAACAAGATAAACTCATCTGTGCTACTTTATATGTATACCTGACCTTGATTTGTATCTACCATTTTCAGGGCACAGACCGTAGAAGTTTGCTCAGTACTAGTCCCGCCTCCCAACCACCAGTGTTGCCACCCAATCTCCACTAAGCTTCTGAGGATCCATTCCTTCTGAACAGGATTCCTTTATATTTATCCCACGCATTTTTTATTTCCGTTACCTTTTTCATCTCCATCACCTCCCGCGGGAGGGCATTCTAAGTATCCACCACTCTCTCCATGAAAAAATATTTCCTGACATTTTTCTTGAGTCTGCCTCCCTTCGAGACAGATGTGTCTCTGAACCAGGAGAGAGTTCCTCTGCTGACGAGGCATGCGTCGCTCAGGTTTGTGCTGTCCAATGGTCAGTACCGAGCCGGTGTGCAGGACCTCTGTTTAAGTGACCAACTTAAACCTGGTGTAAATCCTTGCACCAAAATTAGGTGCTGATCTACCATATTCTATAACACTGCACACAAATTCTAGGACTGCCCATGATCTACCTATGATCCCTCCCCCATGGCCACACCCCCTTTTCATATCCACGGAGAAATTTACGTGTGCATCTTTATAGAATCTCAACTAGGAAGATGCGTACTTACATAGTCCTCTGCCTGTATTTCTCAGCTACTGGAGCTCCAGCCATAGCCCGGCTCCCTGCCTGTATTTCTAGCTAATGGAGCTTCAGCCATAGTCCTGGTCTCTGCCTGTATTTCTCCGCTACTGGAGCTCCAGCCATAGCCCTGCACCCCTGTCTTGATTCCAACCCTGTCTGCTTCTACCTAGTGTGGAGGGTCCTAGTCTAGTATTTTGCCTAACCTCCCTTGGGTATTCTAGATCCCGTGGGTTTCCTGTTGGTATCCAGTTCCTGCCCTGTCCTGAAAGTCCTGCCGGCCACCAGCACCTGGGGGCTCAACTCCCGGGGAACGGCGGTCAAGCGCAGGTGAAGTCTAGCTGTTTCTGCTCTGCCTGTTCCAGCTTGTTTGCCTCTGCTGCAACTCCAGTCCGGGGTTCCAGTCCTGTTTTGCCTTGTCTCTGGTTTGGAGGTGATTTTGCCTGCCACTGCCGCTCCACGGCAGTGGTCCAAGGGCTCACAACCCAGTGCTTCCAGGAGTAACCTGACAGAATGCAAAGGCCATGAGCTCGGCGAAATCATCCTTCCAGCAGAGCTTCCTGCCCTGACTTCTGCTGGCATCCTGACTACTCTCTGCCTGCCCTGACTTCTGCTGGTATCCTGACTACTCTCTGCTCGCTGCCTGCCCTGACTTCGGCTGGTATCCTGACTACTCTCTGCTCGCTGCCTGCCCTGACTTCTGCTGGTATCCTGACTACTCTTGGCTGGGTGTCCACATCACTCTCCGCCTCCACGCCACCTGCAGTCCGCAGTCCACCAACCCCGTGGTTCTGGAAGTCCTGGGGGCTGGTGTCTACCTTCACCTCAGCACTCCAGCTGGACCCAAGGGCTCATGAGATTCCAGTTCATGACAGGCAGGGACAGGACAGAGGGCAGGGAAGGGCAGGAGAGAACAGAAAATTTCATGCCCAGCCACTTTGGGCTCAAGCCCACCCAAAATTAGCCATCTGGCTACAGCACTGGAGTGAGTGATTACTGAGGGTAAGTAGGGAGTTCTGAAAATGAATGTGATGGTTAGTCTCAGGGGCAATTTCTCCAAATGGGTTAGTTTTCCGCACGCCAGGACAGGTATCAAACTTATCCCTAAGCCAGGGCATATGGAGTATGATTTCAGTCTCTCAAGTTTACTGCTAATGCTCATCATACAACTTGCATCGTGTCAAAGAGAGCTTCCCTCTGGAGTTCATAATATGTAACATTTATAGATAACCTATCCAGGTGTGTTTGGAAATTCTTTTTGATCAAACTTGTGGCACCTAAAAAGATGGGAAATATTTCAGTATCATTCTGTCACGTTTTATTGGTCTCAGACTGCATTTCTTGGTATTTGAGGATCTTATCTTTCTCCACATGATTCACAGAGTAATTGCTTGGGACCGACACCTCTGTATTTGATGCTTTTCTCTTGTACCACTATATTCGGGTTTCTTGCATCCAGCTTTTTATCATTTGGGATGGGGATGTCCCAAGTGATCATAATGTCTTTGTTTTCCACAATTCTCTTAGAGTTATGATCCTAATGCTTTTCTGGTACAGTCATGTAATATTTACAGAGCTTCCAATAAATGAGATGAGCTACCTTGTTGTTCATTTCTGTATAAATATTTTTGTTGTTATTCATTTCTGTATAAATATTTTCTGCTAACAGCACTTCATAGCTATCTATGAGATGAGTAACTGTTTCCAGGTCTTTCCTACAGAATCTACAAATGTCTTTTATACTAGTTACAGAGCGAGGACTAGGCTGATTTCCCACAATCAAGATTAATGAACATGCTCTTCTGCTCTGTTTCAGCCAGTCTTTGTTAGTATAGCTTTAATACTTAGCTACCCCCCCCCCCCCCCCCAAAAAAAAAAAAAAAATTATATATATATATATATATATATATATATATATATATATATATATATATATTGAACATAGTCCCTCTGGTCCATTAGGTTAGTCTTGGATAGCACCTTCACTGCAGAATACAATGTTTGCCTTCTATGAGTACAGATTTTATCTTAATGTCTTATTTATTTCATTGCATTAATTATTATTATTTTTTTTTAATGTTTCAACGGTTTTTATTGAAAACAGTGTACAGTTTTGTCAACATCAAATATTCAATATGTACAATCAATCATGTAATTTCCTTCTATTCGACCATCAAACCGATTGAGCCCACTGTTTTCACTTTTTTATTCCGTTTCTCCAATCCCCGCTCCCTTTCCCTGTTTCCCCTACCCCCTAACATTCCCCCCCCCCCCCTCTGTTAACCCTCCTATTCTCTCCCTCCCCCCGGAAAACTCACAATCATTTTAAAGAGGAACTGACCCACCCTCAACTTCAATATAGTGTTTACAGCACATTAAGCACAAAACCCTTACCCTTAGCTGATAGGGTATCTATATATTTTCCCCAGATCTTCAAAAACTGATTCTTTCGTTTTGGGGATCCTCTGGCTTCTCTTGCCTCCCACATCAGAAGCTGGTGCACCATATTCCGCCAGTGCCAAAATTCTGGTACAGCCTCCGAGGTCCAATTTTGAAGTATACATTTCTTTGCCAGAAGACATCCCTTACGAAAAAATAGTGTTTCCTCTGAGGTATTCCCTCTAAATGACCCATAGATATCCAGTAACATCTGTGAGGGGGTTCCTATTATCTCACAAGACAGCAGGTTTGACAGATAGTTGGCCACTTTGGACCAGAAGCCCTGTATGGCTTCACAGCTCCAAAATGCGTGGTAGAATGTGTTTTCTGTGATTTTGCATCGCAAGCATATTGCATTTTGTGTTCCCCCAAATTTTGCTAGTTGAACTTGTGTAAAGTAGGCTCTATGAAGTACCCGAAATGCACATTCCCGATATTGGGCTCCACTAACCAAGTTTGCAATACCCTTCACTTGTCTATTAATGTCCCAGTTGGGGAGGGCTATTCCCAAACATTTCTAGTTTTATAGCCACATGTCTCAATGGGAATGATTACCAGACTGCCTGCATAGCTATAAAGCCACTTTCTCCCTGCCTCTCTTGTAGCGGATTTTCAAAAGGGAAAATACCTTCACGTGCGATACAAAAAAAAAAGGCCAGCCGACATTCAGCCGGTGGCAGTCAGCATTTTTATGTCCTTTCACCAGCTGTATTCCCGAATATTCAATGCCAGGTCATGTCCGTTCAGCAGAATTGAATATCCAGTTCTAGGTTGGCCACTAAAGCTTACAGATAGGACTGCTATTTAAGTGGTTATCTTATACGGTCAACTCTGCCTCCAAAACTCCCACAAGTTAGCCGGTTTTGGCGCAGGTGCTAACTGCAAATATTCAGTGGCGCAGACCTAGAGGACATGAGCCTATCCGGCCCACTAAAATCACTTTGAATATCGGTCGAAGAGTAAGTTTATAAAGGGGTCATTACTTTTAGGTACCAAGGAGGCACCTATTTAGAGTCTATACTATAAAGGAAAATTGAGCCACCACCCAGGAAAAGGATCTAGGTGTCATCGCTGATGATACGTAGAAACTGTCTGCTCAGTGTGCAGCGGCATCTAGGAGAGCAAATAGAATGTTAGGAATTATTAAGGAAGGACAGGAAAACAAAAATGAAGATGTTACAATGCCTTTGTATCACTCCATGGTACGACCGCACCTCAAATACTGTGTGCAATTTTGGTCATCATACCTCAAGAGATATAGCAGAATTTGAAAAGGTACAGAGATGGCAGATGGGTGACGAAAATGATAAAGGGGATGGGACAAATTCCCTATGAAGAAAGGTTAAAGAGGCTAGGCCTCTTCAGCTTGGAGAAGAGACAACTGAGGGGAGATATGATAGAGGTCTATAAAATACTGAATGGTGTGGAACGGATAGACATGAATTGTTTGTTTACTCTTTCCAAAAATACTAGGACTACAGGGCACACAATGAAGCCACTAAGTAGTAAATATTTTTAAAAACACAGAGAAAATATTTCTTCACTGAATGTGTAATTAAACTCTGGAATTCGTTGCCAGAGAATGTGGTAAAAGCAGTTAGCTTAGCAGGGTTTAAAAAAAGGTTTGGCTAATTTCCTAAAAGAAAAGTCCATAAGACATTGTTTAGATACACTTGGGAAAATCCATTGCTTATTTCTAGGATAAGCAGCCTAAAATCTGTTTTACTGTTCTCGGATCTTGCCAGGTACTTATGACCTGGATTGGCCACTACTGGAAACAGGATGCAGGGGCAGTATGGCAAAACTTATGTTCTTTCCTTTGTAGAATACTATTGTAGCAGGGCAAATAAGCTGGTATATTTTAACTGTGACCACTTTCAACTGCCATAAAACTGATATATATGCTGGTGCCTATACAGCTAGAAAAATGGGTGTAAATAGCATTCTTTTATTTATGTGCATAATTATGTGCCCCACTCACACTCCACCCATATGTACATCCACTTTCAAACCACATGCCATCATCTTTAGGCACCATTTCATGGAATAGCTTGTGGCCAGAATACTAGCATTTACACACATGTGCTGGTATTCTGCTCATATATATGACTGGGAAAAGGTGACTAAAGTAGCAGATCGAAAATGTGGCCGATTTTTCATGTCATTGGTCCATAAGCAGTCTACAAAGGTTCCGTGTTTGAACTTCTGTAACTTTTTCATTTTTTTTCACATAAAAGGATGGGGTTTGGACTGCTGTATTGCCCAGTGCATCCTGGGATGCACTGGGAGGGGCTAAGCATCTTATAAGGTAGAAAATTCCTTATATGGTGCTTAGCCCCTCCTGGTGCACCGGGAAGGGGCTGGACACAGCCATTTTGAGATGGACAGGCCCAAAGGCTGGAGGGAGTAGACATTGCTCCTGCCTCCAACACTTCCCAAGTATGGGAAGTGGGGGGTTGGGTCACTAGACCACCAGGAGTTTGAGTTCCATAGGGGATTTTTGGTTCTGGAGGGGGGGTTTGGGGGAGGGCATGTGGGTGTCTGGAGGGGATCTGCTGGACCACCAGGGAGGTTTAAAGGTTGGGGGGGTCGGGAGGGGTTCACTCATCTCTGAATATGCCCACAACAGCTGTGCCTACTGCACAGCTCTTGTGGACATGTGCCAGGAATGCTCAGACCCTTTTATCAACCAAAGCTCAAAACTAACAGAGTGCATATAATTTGTGTGCACAATTTGCAATACGCTATTCTATAAGAATGTGCACCCAAATCCTATGGTGCACAACTCAAGAGGGGGCCTGGTCATGGGATGTGCTGAAATGGGACTCAGTGCTTCTTCTATAATAACGTGAGTAGATGACGACAGAGAAAGACCTGCACGGTCCATCCAATCTGCCCAAGATAAACTCATATGTGCTACTTTATGTGTATGCCTTACCTTGATTTGCATCTGCCATTTTCAGGGCACAGACCATAGAAGTCTGCCCAGCACTAGCCCTGCCTCCCAACCACCAGCCCCGCCACCCAATCTCCGCTAAGCTTCTGAGGATCCATTCCTTCTGAAAAGGATTCCTTTATGTTTATCCCACACATTTTTGAATTCCGTTACCGTTTTCATCTCCACCACCTACCGCAGGAGGGCATTCCAAGTATCCACCACTCTCTCCATGAAAAAATACTTCCTGACATATTTCTTGAGTCTGCCCCCCCCCCCCTTCAATCTCATTTCATGTCTTCTAGTTCTACCGCCTTCCCATCTACGGAAAAGGTTCGTTTGTGGATTAATAACCTTTCAAATATTTGAACGTCTGTATCATATCACCCCTGTTTCTCCTTTCCTCCAGGGTATACATGTTCAGGTCAGCAAGTCTCTCCTCATACATCTTGTAACGCAAATCCCGTACCATTCTTGTAGCTTTTCTTTGCACTGCTTCAATTCTTTTTACATCCTTAGCAAGATACGGCCTCCCAATAAAGAATAGCACTGACCACAGATTTATTTTGGCACCAATTTTTAAGCCCTATGGGCTTGATTCTATATATGGCGCCTGAAAAATCTACGTGGAATACAGGTGTATTCTATAAACTCCATTTAGAATTATACACAGTATAGAGAAAACACATAGAGGCCATGACTGCGCCCAACTATAGGCGCGCCCATTTACACCAAGTACAACTTGGTGTAAATACCGGTGCCTAAATTACACATTAGTTTGTTCGAACACCCACAATATGCCCATTTCTCCACCCATAACTATGACCCTTTCTGGATGCCGGCATTAGAATTTAGGTGCAGTGCGTTACAGAATACGCTTAGAGGATTTATGCATGTACGGATCAAGAAAGGGATCTGGGTGTCGTCGTCGATGATACGCTGAAACCTTCTGCTCAGTGTGCTGCTGCGGCTAGGAAAGCGAATAGAATGTTGGGTGTTATTAAGAAGGGTATGGAGTCCAGGTGTGCGGATGTTATAATGCCGTTGTATCGCTCCATGGTGCGACCGCACCTGGAGTATTGTGTTCAGTACTGGTCTCCGTATCTCAAAAAAGATATAGTAGAATTGGAAAAGGTACAGCGAAGGGCGACGAAAATGATAGTGGGGATGGGACGACTTTCCTATGAAGAGAGGCTGAGAAGGCTAGGGCTTTTCAGCTTGGAGAAGAGACGGCTGAGGGGAGATATGATAGAAGTGTATAAAATAATGAGTGGAATGGATCGGGTGGATGTGAAGCGACTGTTCACGCTATCCAAAAATACTAGGACTAGAGGGCATGAGTTGAAGCTACAGTGTGGTAAATTTAAAACGAATCGGAGAAAATTTTTCTTCACCCAACGTGTAATTAGACTCTGGAATTCATTGCCGGAGAACGTGGTACGGGCGGTTAGCTTGACGGAGTTTAAAAAGGGGTTAGATAGATTCCTAAAGGACAAGTCCATAGACCGCTATTAAATGGACTGGAAAAATTCCTCATTTTTAGGTATAACTTGTCTGGAATGTTTTTACGTTTGGGGAGCGTGCCAGGTGCCCTTGACCTGGATTGGCCACTGTCGGTGACAGGATGCTGGGCTAGATGGACCTTTGGTCTTTCCCAGTATGGCACTACTTATGTACTTATGTACTTATTCTAATTATTGCTAATTAGTGCTCATAATTGCTTGTTAAAGCCTGTTATCAATGCTGGTTAGCTTGTTAAGTCAATTAAGTTACAAACATTGTTACTATATATGCTTGGATTCTGGCGCTGAACGCTAGGCATGATCAGGGACGTAGCCAGAAAACAGATTTTGGGTGGGCCTAGGCAAGAACTGGGTGGGCACCAAGTGTTCCCCCCCACCAAAAAATATCTCAGCTGATGAGAAAACGCTTCTTTCCACCTTGGCAGTCTGCAGCAGGCATGCGCTGAAAACTGAGCATGTACAGGTGCCGGTATCGTAGAGAGTAGTGTTTTTGTTACCATCAGGGGGAAGCCTTCACCTGGCGGAGCTTGGGAATCCCCACCAGCTACCACTAAATGTATGCTACTGTTGGGTGGGCCTGAAGCCTAAGTGGGTGGGCCCAGGCCCACCTGTGGCTACGCCACTGGGCGTAATATATAGAATCCCAGGGTATTTATTGAATCTAGCCTCTAATACATTTTGTGTAAGAGTGCATTGGTTTAGTCAAAAGGCCCCATATTTGGCTGTACAGATGAGGGCAAATTTAAGCCTGTGAAATTTACCTGGGTAAATATCTTTAGTCTCAGTGTGTTGAAAATCCTGCCTGCAATAGCCACTATGAAAGTGAGGATCCAGCGGTAAAAGAGCCACAGAAAATGTCAGCATTTAGAGGCAGAACGGCAGCCGGTGTGGTAACATATTGTTGCTATTTATTCAGGTATTCCTCCTCCAAGATTTTTTTAAACTTTATTAACTTTTTATAAACCAATTACAAAAAAATATAACAATGACTACATAAAAAACAATCCCCCCCTTCTCCTGAAATTCAGCCGGCCTCATAGCCATGGCCCGATGCTCCCAGACTTCCACTTACAGAGGCTGTGGGCTCCCAGATCAACCCCCCCCCCCCCGATCACATCCCCCCTGCCAATCCAGACCCCCCCAATTCCCCAAGGACACCCCCCCCCTCCCATCAGCAAGGGCCTAAAGGCCCTGAATCTGGTGGTCCAAGGTTTCAAGTCCAGGAGTGATTTCCAGTCATCCCTGCTCTGCCGGCATCATAACCAAAATGGCTCCCCTAGCAGTAGTCTTGCACTATTAGTGCTAGGGGGATCATGTTTCCTTATAAGTTTTTGGCTGCTCTTTTACCATGATCTAAATATCACCGCAGTATGACAAGTCAGGCTGCGTTCGGGGCCGTTTAAGTCTCGATAAGGGGTATATAATGCAACTTAAAGCCCTAAAGAAGCTTGATAACTCCCCCCCCCCCCCCCCCCAAATATAGATGCCAAAAATGCTGGGGGCATGAAGATGAAGCTAAGCACACACATTGCAAGAGCAGCATATACTGTTCATAGATAACTGGCTGACTTCTACTCTCAGATTAGGTAGTTTGGAACCTTCCACTAGTACTGAATTCAGAAAATTAAACTATGAATTAAACCTATTTATTCGACACTATGAAGAACTGTTATAACTAAACAGACATGCTTGTTTATTCCTGTTGGAAGCCATTAGATGCAATAGTTTTAATTTGATTCACAGAAAAAAGAAAACATTCACCCTTCCACGTGTAGAGTGGATATCACAGAATGAGCTGCCAGTGCTTCTGAGTGTTTATTTTGTAAGAGCTATTTCATCATTCAGCTGATGCCCTCTTAGCTGGCTTCTAGCCCAGAAAGATCCAAAGGGAAAAGTTCAGTGTAGAAAATCAGTACATTATCCAATTTCTATGACACTATTGAAAATACTAATGAGAAAGGTCTGTTTCTGGCAAATAATTTTATTTACTGTAGCTATAAGTAAACAGAAAACTGAAATTCTGTTCAGCTGAAACAGTAACTGGATTCTAGTAACTCCACACTGAACCAAACCCATCCAGATAAATGGCACACTGTTTCCCTAATGAACATTTTGTGTGTTGCTTTTCTCTCCTTTTTTGTATAGGAAGTAATCTCCTGGAGACAACCAAGCTTGATTTGGCCAACAGCTGGAAGATATCCTTAGCTAAAGCAATGCAGAAAGGGATAGCGCAGCAGACAGGATGTATCAAATGACCTTATCTGCTCATATCTACTCTGTAACTATCCAAACAAAATGTAGTTAAGCTATAGTGTTTTAACATCCAAAGAGTACAACTTCTGTACAGATTTGGTATGTTTCAGACACTGCTAATGTAGAATAATCCCCTGACAGATGTGAAAAAACTGATTTGGGAACAAAACTCTGAACCATTTTTAAGGCAACCTTGTCTAGACAAAAAAAAAAAAAAAAGTCTTCAATTTGCCAAGACTTCTGGCAAAATAAATAGCAAATCTCCCTCCTCTCCTGTCCCCTAAATAAAAGGGGGTCAATATTCAGCCAGTGATGGTGATTTTTTTTTAAACGCTGATCATCGCTGGCAAAGTTAGACCCAGATATTCAAAGTCAGGCCACGTCTATGCACCAACACTGAATATCCAGGTTAGCCATGAAATCCAGAATTTATGTGGGACTGGCCAATATTCAGTGTCATACCTGCATAGCTAACCACAAAAATTTAGGACTGCTGTTTATACCTCTCCTGCCTAGTTAAACTGTTTTTAAAATTGGCTTACCAAGGGTAGGGCGGTGATGGCAGTCTGCTCCAGGTGCAGGGAGCAAGGAAGTGCGTGGAGCAGGCGTGTGGCTGTTGGCTCTGCCGGTCCCTTGCCCCCTCTAATTTTACTCCCTGTCCAGGGGCAGGGGACCGGCAGAGCCGACAGCCACACATCTGCTCCACGCACCCCCTTGCTGGGAGAAAAGGTCTGGTGATGCACTTTGGGGGGGGGGGGGGTGACACACCGGGGGAGGGGTGATGCGCTTCAGGGGGTGACATGCCAGGGGGTAGCGCAGTGGCAAACAGGCTAGGAATGCCACTGCTTGAGAGTCAATGGGGGGAGTGACTAAGATGTCCCTGGGTGGGAGCTGGCCCAGACCATGGGGAGTGGTTTTGAAATAGAATGCAGGGAAAAAGTTACCCTGAGAGAGAATGGCAAGGAGGAATGTGTTATTAAGGGGATAAAAGCTGGAATTATGACCAGGTGGGGGTCTTTGGTTGCCTGACAGTCCCCTGTCCCCTGCCAAGAGATCAGGAACAGTAAAAGGGGAATCCTATGTGAGGAGTATGACCTGTGGCTGTAGTAGGAGGTTGCGACTCCTGAAGAAGCAACTAAATAAATGTGTGATCTACGGGTGGGATTAGGAGAGACACCAGCCTGTGAGCCAGGGTTTAGAGCCACGGAAAGCTTGGTCCCAAGACTAGGGTGGACCCAGAGTTGGGATTGCTGCTGGGAGAGGTTCATTTCAAAGGAGGGTCTGAGCCCACAGAGATTTGAGCTGAGGAAAGGAGAACCAGCCAGCGGGAGTCATGCTGCCTCAGGATAGGAATAATAGGAGAATTGTATATATGTACAGCCTTTGCTCAGAAAGTTGCCTTTGTAAATACCCCTGAAGGAAAAAGCGGCATGGGAGTTCCCCTGAGGAACAACAGAAGCAATGGAAACTAGCTGGAGTTTTATCTGAAATAGGAGTGCTGAAACTGGTTTGATGTTGCTGCTATTGCAGAGTTGGAGAATAAAGGTTTTAGTTTTATATTAAACTGCTGCCTACAGCATGCTTCTTGGGGACAGAAGTAGGGGACAGAGTCCCGAGAGAGTGTGAGTGTCTCCCAAACTCCCGGATCACAGTTCTGGAACTTCAACCCACTCCCAGCTCATCATGAGTATGGACTGAACTAAGAGAAGAGTGCTGTGTCCAAGAGTGAGAGGTGATGGAATTATCACTGTGAGCCTGGATCTGAGCGAACTGAGCCAAGCCTAGGGGTGAGACCCAGGCTACACTTAGAAGTACAAAATGAAACTTCATTAGTGTGTCAAGTATCAGGTTCATATTTTACAAATTTTAGAGATTTCAGTTCATTACTTTGAGTCAGTATGGCTGCCTTAAATCTAAAACAATCTGAAAACAGCTGGCTAGTATGAAAATAACCAGTCTTTGAATGGCCAAAATTGCTGCTACATGGACTCATAGAATAGTTTAACGAGCTGAGGTTCTTTCTATACCGCCTTCCATAATAAATACATTTAGGTGGTTTACAAGTCAATAGAATGCTTTATAATAAAAAGACAGCAGAGAGGGAGCAAAAATGTAACACAGGTAATATTATAGGGAAAGCAAAGGAAAAGAGTAAAAATAAAAATTGAAGAAATTAGGATCCAAGGGCATAGAAAAGTCCAAGAGTTAGAATCTGAACACATTGCCTGATGCATCTCCATGAGCTGTCTGAAAAATAGAGGCTTTTGAGACTGGTGTCAAATAGAGCATAATTGGATTCCACCGATGCAAAAAAAACAAACAAACCTGAAGGACCCTTTTACCAAGCAGCAATAGGGCTACTGCATGGGTAGCGTTCTGAGTTTGCCACTTGCCATTTCCCCCACTAGAAAGGACAATAGCGCAACTCATACACAGAAGCGGCAAGCTTCTCAGGAAGAAGGAAAGTGGGAACAAAGGCCATGGTTTCCAGGGACTGGAGCACACAAAATCATGGGTTAAAACAAGATTTTATTGGAAATCAAAAGCGACTCAACACAATGTTGTGTTTCAGCTGAATGGCCTGCATCGGGAGTCTGAAACTATATATAGAACTTTAAACATTTTTTTGCCAGCCTCTATGTCATACCCAAATGTCATGCTCAGCTCCATGACAGTAGTATGCAAGTCCCTGGAGCAGTTTTAGTGGGTACTGCAGTGCACTTCAGGCAGGCGGACCCAGACCCATCCCCCCCTACCTGTTACACTTGTGGTGGGTAAATGTGAGCCCTTCAAAACCCACCACAAACCCACTGTACCCACATGTAGGTGCCCCCCTTCACCCCTTAGGGCTATGTTAGTGGTGTACAGTTATGGGGAGTGGGTTTTGGGGGGGGGGCTCAGCACACAAGGTAAGGGAGCTATGCTCCTGGGAGCAATTTATGAAGTCCACTGCAATGCCCCCTAGGGTGCCCGGTTGGTGTCCTGGCATGTCAGGGGGACCAGTGCACTATGAATGCTGGCTCCTCCCACGACCAAATGGCTTGGATTTGGTCATTTCTGAGATGGGCATCCTCGGTTTCCATTATCTCCGAAAACCGGGGACAACCATCTCTAAGGACGACCTAAATGTTGAGATTTGGGTGTCCCTGACCGTATTATCGAAATGAAAGATGGGCATCCATCTTGTTTCGATAATACGGGTTTCCCCGCCCCTTCACGGAGCCATCATGCGAGGACGGCCCCAAAAAAAACTTGGTCGCCCTATTCGATTATGCCCCTCCACATGAGCAATTTTAGAGAACTGGTCCACCACTACCCAGATGACAGTATGTCAGTCCTAGGGAGGTAAATCTGTAATAAAATCCATAGAAAGGTGAACCCAAGGCTTTTCAGGAATGGGTAGAGGTTGAAGTAGACCTTGGGGATATCTGTGATCGGGCTTATGCCAGGTCATGGTCCGATAGTTTGAATAAGAGGAGAGCAAGGAAGATCATTTTTAAAGCTAAGTAATTCTTCATACTACTACTACTACTGTGAAGTATAATTTTGAGGAATATATATATATGTATATATTTGCAGTTGTATAGTTTATTACTCTCCTACAACGTAGAGAAAATTAGTTTGAGTTGATCAGGAGGTTTTTTATAAGCCAATGATGAAGCAGCCCTGCTCTTGCTGCTGTTAGCAACTCTTGAGCTTCGTGAGGCTTTTCCCTCCTGTAGCGAAGACTGGCAGATGCTAGACAATAAGAGAACTCTTAAGATTGATTTATACATATTGACTGTACGCTACTGAGGGTTCTACCCTACTTTTTTGGCATGCGCTAGTGTTGCCATTAGCACACAGCCATTTTGTAAAATTACCACATGCGCACTTACCGCCACCCATTTTGTGGGCGGTAATGGCTCACATGGTATCCATGCACTAAGAAATTAGCACATGATAATGTAGCTATGCTAGCTAGTTAGGACAGGAACACCCACTCTCTGTCCCTGAAACTCCCCCATCAAAAAAATGAGAAAAATGTTTAGCGCATGGTTAGTGCACACACATTTGGCAGTTACCACAAGACGCCGAAACACATCCCACGGTACACCATTTCAAGCTGTGTTAGGCATGTGTTATCACCTAGTGCAGCTAGGTAAAAGAGCTCCTATGTGACTTATCCTAGATTACAAGGGGCACTGGTGGGATTTGGATTTGGCATCCCTGGTTCTCCCAGTCACTGTTCTATTAGGTTACTCATCCAGAGATAAAACATGAACCTGATCACAATTTTTAAAAACAGCTTTTGTTTTCATTACACATATAGAAAGTGTTCTGTCTCTAACTAGTCCCTAACCTTGCATGATATAGAAATAGTCAGCTCCTAAACAAATTTTTTGCATCTCTAGCCACATGCCCTTCCAGAAACAGGAAATGAGGGCAGGACCAGAGCTGAGACAGAAGGGAAGGCAGGCTGAAGCGCCGTGCCTGCTCGACTTTCACTGCTGCCGCCGGACCCCAAGGTAAGACCTTTTAAATTCTGGGTGGCATGCAGGAAGGCGAGGGGCAGGCGGAGGACTGGGAGAAGAGGGCGGGCAAAGCAGGTCGGGCTTGCACTCGGAGGGAAGAGAGAGAGAGGGGGGGAGGGAGGTGCAGGGGTCTGGAACTCGGAGGAGAGGGAGGGAGGCCTAAAACTTGGAGGAGAAAGGAGCCTGGAACTTAGAGGAGAGGGAGGGGGGCCTGGAACTCAGAGGAGAGAGAGGGGGGCCTGGAACTCGGATGAGAGGGGGGAGGGAGGGGGTCAAGCTAGAACTCGGAGGATAACCTTGCTAGCGCCCGTTTCATTTGTGTGAGAAACGGGCATGTTTTACTAGTTTATACATAAAAGAGGTCTTGCCTTCACCAAATATCCCAATGCAATTTATGATTTAATCCAGGATTGAGGGATGATTCATAAATAGGGTTTCTATTCTTAGCTGTTTATTTTCCATCTAGTTAGGTGTCCTCTGAGGATGCAAAATAATCCGTGCTTTCATACCATAGGTCCTATTGCTGGGTACCTTATCCAGTGGAAGCAAACAGGTACTTTTGTCTCATTTAGGAGTCATCAGTGCAGAAAAGGCACAAATACTGAGTGGAGGATACAAGGCATGCCAGGAAAGGAAGGGAAAATACTAAGGGGCCCTTTTACTAAAGGGCTGGTGCAAGGCAATAGACTTGCCGCATGCCCTTCTGGAACTATCACTAGGCTACCACAGGAGCCTGGCTGGTAGTTCCTACCCCCAGTGCGCATCATCTCTAGCACTACAAAAATATTTTCTATTTTTGTAGCGTCAGTGCTTACCTGGTGGTAATTAGGCAGCACCACACGCTGCCCGGTTACCACCGGGTTAGCATGTGGCGGTAAGTGCTCCGCCTCCCACGAAATGGCCACACAGCAAGTGGTCACTTACCATGCAGCCATTTCTTTTTCAGAAAAAAAGACACTTTTACCCACTCCAGTAAAAGGCGGCCTCAGCATGTGTCAAAAACGCACGCTGATGCTAGCACAGGCCCCCTTTTACTGCAGCTTTGTAAAAGGACCCCTAAGAGAAGTGGTGTTGTCTGTTTGTTAACTAACACACACCTATTTTAGGGGGCCTTTTTACTAAGTTGCATTAGGTGCTAATACGTGCAAAAAATGGCCTAAGATGGAATGCATTAAAGCATCAGGCATTAGTTTTTGTGCTGCCGCATGCTAACCCTACGGGAAATATTGTTTTGGAATTATTTTTTTTGAGAGGGCTTGTCAGGGTGGAGAGTGGGCATTCCAGCACTAACCAGTTAGCACATCTATGTTACTGCACTCTGGTTAGTACAAGATAAGGTGACAGCCTTATCGCCTACAAGATAGGTGGCGGTAAGGGCTACTGTGCTAATCTTTTTGTAAAAGGCTATGCACTAATGACAACATTAGCATACAGTCGTTAATGGAAAAAACAGAAACTCAGGATTTTTACAGCCGTGGTAAAAATGACCTTAGCATAAAAGAAAAGACCCACGTAAGGACATGCTAAGGCCACTTTTTACCACAGCTTGTAAAAGGACCCTTTAATTTCTTTGCATGGGCAATGTTTTAATCTGTGTTTATCAGACAAGGCTAAAATCAGAAGCCTGATTCGCAATAAAAGTTAACTACCTTTCATACCTTTCATTAAGGGGGAAATTCTATAAATGGCACCGATAAAATTCCAAGGTTGGAAGGCCATGGTACCGAACACGCAGGAAACAGGAAATAACCATAGGATGTGGAGGAATACTCAGTCTTTATAAACGTCAACCAAACAAATCCAAGAGTAGGGTTGGCTGGCTCTTCCAAAAACATAAAGGGAAATGCTTGTTCAAAGTTTAAACCTTTATTGAAAGCCACCAAACAATTTGACACAGCTGCGTGTTTCGGCTTACGCTGATGGTTGTTGGAAGTGTTTCTTTGAAGCTTTGGACAATGAAATTTGCTTTCATTTGCATTAGATCTTGAAAACAGTGGCGTAGGAAGGGGGGCGGTGGGGCGGTCCGCCCCGGGTGCACGTCGCTGGGGAGGTGTCGGCTCCGCTGGTTCCCTGCTCTCTCTGCCCCGGAACAGGTTACTTCCTGTTCCGGGGCAGAGAGAGCAGGGAACCAGAGGAACCGACGCAGCTCCCAACGACGTGCACTCGGGGCGAACCGGCCCTCCCTCCCGCCCGCCCCCTTTCCTACTCTAGTGGTAAGAATGCGCTCCGTGGGGGGGGGGGGGGTGCACGCGCCAAGGGGGGGTGCGCCGTGCTGCACCCGGAGGGGAAGGGGGTGCGCAGCTGCGAACCGCCCCAGGTGTCAGCCGCCCTCACTACGGCACTGCTTGAAAACATCATCTACCTTATTATAACCCACACCATAAGACTCCTGAAGCAGGCGCACTGGCGCCGAAACACGGCAGCTATGTTGAGTTGTTTGGTGACTTTCAATAAAGGCTTAAACATTGAACAAGTATCTCCTTTTCTGTTTTTGCAAGAGCCAGCCTACTTTACTCTTGGATTTGTTTTGTACTGATAAAATTCAGCACTCAATGCTGTTTTATAAAGGGCACTCTGGGATAAGCATTGAAAATGCTGACTTCCGCACTCAACCTTGGGAGCGAGGACTTAAGTCAGCTGAAACCTGGTCTAAATTCTGGCGCACAAGTTGAGTGTGGGTCCCCGCTATTCTGTAACACTGGGCACATCTTTAGTGAGTGCTCCTGACCCACCGAAGCCCTTCCCATGTCGACACTTCCTTCCGAGTTGCACATGATCCAATTTAGAAGCCCATCATTACAGAATAGCACAAAGTCAAACCGGCTCCCAAATTACAATTAGTGTCAATTATGTGCTCGTTAACTCCAATAATTAAATCATTGAACTCCATTACCTAATTGTTTTGGGCATCAATCTGGGATCTGCACCCAATTTTGGGTGCTCACATTTGAGTGACCTTTATAGAATACGGGGGGGAAGGGGGAGAAGTTATCAACATGGACTACTAAGGTGGGTTATTTTATGCAATGAAATCCTGTGCTATAATAACCCAACTTAATAGTAATCCACATTAATAACTCCCCGCCCTCCCCACCCCACCAATGCAATACATAGCAAAATGTAAAAGATGATGAAGAAAATTCACTCAAACTATAAGCAGTAAAGCCAAGAAACAAGAACATACAATTGAGGAACCTTGTGCTTTCAAATAAGTTAGCCTGACTGGCTGTCTTCCAGTTCAAGAATAGCTGTATTTATTTGGTACCCTGTAAGACCTATCTTCCTGCCAAACGTATTACACAGCATGTGTCTATGTTTGAATGAGAAGCTGCTGAATGTTTTGGCAAATGTAAACCATGCTTCTGCCTGTATATATCTCATCACTCTTGGAAGGGATCCATCTTGGCAGATGTGAGGGCCAGAATTCTTGTAGTTAGTGTCCCTACAATAATAATAAAAAAAAAAACTATTCCAAAATTTAGAACAAGAGCCTGAAAGTAATGAAGTGACTGCAGTCCATATCTTCAGGTCACAGAGGGGTTGTTTTTCTTTTTTCCCTTTGGAAAGTTGATTATTTCAATGGTATTGCCTCAGCATTGTCTTCCCCAGGCATCAGAAACCCTGCCAAGCAATGTACTAAAAATAAAGAAGAAAAGTGTTCATACCCATTCTAGGAGCTGTGGTCCTCAATCCTCTCCTGCAGGCACACCTAGCCATGTGGGTTTTCAGGATTACCACAATGAATATGCATGAAATATATCTGCACAGAGTAGAGACCCTATGCATGCAAATCTCTCTCATAAATTTAGGAGTCCTTTTATTAAGCTGCGGCAAAAAGTGACCTTAGTGCATCCTTATGTGAGGTTTTCCCACACACTGAGGCCATTTTTACCACAGCCATAAATATGGACTTTTGTAGCTTTGTATTAATTAGGGCTGCATTTCGATTAAAATTTTTAATTGAATGATTAGTCAGGCCATAGCCAACTGTTCATGGGGGGGCATAGGGATGGACTGGGGGAGCACACATTTCCTCTCCCTCCCCACCCACTACCCCACTCCCACATTAGATATCATACTTTTGCTGTTGGGGATGCCAAAGCCAGTCAAAGAAATCCACTGTCAAAACGTCCCCCTTCCACCTTGTGCTGCAGGAGTGAGGATGTCAGTGGGGTGCCTCCAGTCACCGATGCTAGCATTTCCCGAGCATGCTCAGTTCATGCACGAACTGAGCATGCTTGGGAAGTGCAAGTGTTGGTGGCTGGAGGAACCCCACTGACTTCATCGCTTATGAGATGGAGGTGATGACTCAGGCAGTGGATTCCTTCAGCTGGCGGGGCTTCAACTACTCCACCAGCCATTGAACAGGTACTGTAACTTTGGAGGGGGCCTTCACCCATTTTCATGTGCCTGCTTGTGCCTTTACCTGTAGCATGACATGAGTTCTATACTCTGTCTAGATTGTCGCAGAACTGCGTGATATGAGTTTAATTGTCAGAGTTATTGATTTTGCTGGAATTAGATACAAATATATATATATATATATATCTTTGCAAAGACTTCTTGGAGCAGTATCAGAAAAACTGGTCTAACCTTCACCCTCCTCCTGAAGACCAGTGACAGCTTGTAACAAAGGAGCCAGGTGGATACTTAAAAAGTCAATCATTACATCTCCAAAGAACAAAAGTCTGCCATTCTCTCTCTCTCTCTGTGTTCCCCTGTGCCTTCACTACTACTACTACTACTAATCATTTCTATAGCGCTACTAGATGTATGCAGTGCTGTACTCATTATATGAAGGTATTTTCTGTGTCCCTAGAGAGCTCACCTGGGGCAATGGAGGGTTAAGTGGCTTGCCCAAGACTTGCACTGGGAATTGAACCCTGGTTTCCAGGATCAAAGTCCACTGCACTAACCATTAGGCCACGCCTTCACCTCTCATGTGCCCTCTCATGCCTTCACCCATTCTCTGCCTCCCTCCACGACCCCCTTGTGCCTTCATCCATTCTCTCTCTCTCTCTCTCTCTCTCAAATATGCCTCCCCTCCTGCATTTTCCCTCAATTCCCCCCTCCTGCCCACATTCTCTTTCAATCCCCCATGCCCTCCCGTGTTCTCCCTCAATCCCGCCATCTCTTCCGGACCACTGCTGGTGGCTCTCCCCTCCCTTCCTGGTTTACCTTGTACTTGTCCTGCAGTCCACACCCTGCAGCGGCAGCATATTGAAACGCTGTCTCGGTCCTCACCTGGCCTTTCCTTCTGGCCCGGACCCCCTTCTGAAAATTGGAAGTTGCGTCTGAAGGGGACGGGGATGAGTCAGAAGGAAAGACTCAGAGCAGACTGAGGTAGCGTTTCAATATGCTGCCACTGCAAAGACTTACTGCAAGACAAGTAACAAGGCAAACCAGGAAGGGAGGTGACAGCTGCTGGTGTGCCTGGAGGCGAAGAAGAGATGCTGTACTGGGCATGTGGTCAGGGGAGGGAGAGAGGGTGAGCAGTTAATCATTAACAGCAATTCATTTTTTAAAATCATGATTAATGATTATCGCGTTAATACTGCGTTAATCGTGATTAACGTGCAGCCCTAGTATTAATGGCCATGTGCTAATGTTGCCATTAAAACATTTTACTGTGTTAACACTTACCATTATCCATCTTATAGGCTGTACGAGTTCTTGCAGTATGCCTGTGCTAACCAGTTAGCACATGGTAATGTAGATGCACTTACTGTTTGGTGCAGAAATGCTCACTCTCTGCTCCCTGACATACTGCCTGAAAAATTTTTTAAAATATTTTGTAGCGTGCATTAATTTTGGCAGTTACCGCAGGATGCCTCAACGCTTCCTGAAGAATGCCATTTTAAGCTGTGCTAGGCACGTGTTAATGCCTAACGGAGCTTAGTAAAAGGCCTCCTATTGTGGTAATCCTAAAAACCCAACTGGCTTGGTGTGTCTCCAGGAGAGGGTTGACAAGCACTGCTCTAGAGCATACTTTCTCAAAATACAATCACCACCAGACGTTTTTTTTTTTTTTGCATAGACACATAAGGAGGAATCAGCTAAATTAAATGTTATACAACATGGTTTTACCAAAGGGAAATCGTGCCAAACGAATCTCATTGAATTCTTTGATTGTGTGACAGGAGAATTGAATCAGGGACGAGCTATAGACGTAATCTACTTAGATTTCAGCAAAGCTTTTGACACGGTTCCCCACAGGAGGCTTTTAAATAAACTGGATGGGCTGAATATAGGACCCAGTATGGTGAACTGGATTAGGAACTGGTTGACGGAGAGACGCCAGAAGATGGTGATTAATGGAATTCGCTCGGAGGAGGGAAAGGTCAGTAGTGGAGTGCCTCAAGGATGGGTGCTGGGGCCGATTCTGTTCAATATATTTGTAAGTGGCATTGCAGAAGGGTTAGAAGGTAAAGTTTGCCTATTTGCGGATGATACTAAGATCTGTAACAGAGTGGACACCCCGGAAGGAGTGGAAAACATGAAAAAGGATATGAGGAAGCTAGAAGAATGGTCTAAGGTTTGGCAATTAAAATTCAATGCAAAGAAATGCAAAGTGATGCACTTAGGGAACAGAAATCCATGGGAGACGTATGTGTTAGGCGGTGAGAGTCTGATAGGTACGAACGGGGAGAGGGATCTTGGGGTAATAGTATCTGAGGATTTGAAGGCGACGAAACAGTGTGACAAGGCGGTGGCCATAGCTAGAAGGTTGTTAGGCTGTATAGAGAGAGGTGTGACCAGCAGAAGAAAGGGGGTGTTGATGCCCCTATATAAGTCGTTGGTGAGGCCCCACCTAGAGTATTGTGTTCAGTTTTGGAGGCCGTATCTTGCGAAGGATGTAAAAAGAATTGAAGCGGTGCAAAGAAAAGCTACAAGAATGGTATGGGATTTGCGTTACAAGACGTATGAGGAGAGACTTGATGACCTGAACATGTATACTCTGGAGGAAAGAAGAAACAGGGGTGATATGATACAGACATTCAAATATTTGAAAGGTATTAATCCGCAAACGAACCTTTTCTGGAGCTGCGAAGGCGGTAGAACGAGAGGACATGAAATGAGATTGAAGGGGGGCAGACTCAAGAAAAATACTTGGAATGCCCTCCCACGGGAGGTGGTGGAGATGAAAACGGTAACGGAATTCAAACATGCGTGGGATAAACATAAAGGAATCCTGTTCAGAAGGAATGGATCCTCAGGAGCTTAGCCGAGATTGGGTGGCAGAGCCGGTGGTGGGAGGCAGGGCTGGTGGTTGCGAGGCGGGGATAGCGCTGGCTTATACGGTTTGTGCCAGAGCTGGTGGTGGGAGGCGGGGCTGGTGGTTGGCAGGCAGGGATAGCGCTGGGCACTTATACGGTTTGTGCCAGAGCCGGTGGTGGGAGGTGGGGCTGGTGGTTGCGAGGCGGGGATAGCGCTGGCTTATACGGTTTGTGCCAGAGCCGGTGGTGGGAGGCGGGGCTGGTAGTTTGGGAGGCGGGGATAGTGCTGGGCAGACTTATACGGTCTGTGCCCTGAAAAAGACAGGTACAAATCAAAGTAAGGTATACACAAAAAGTGGCACTGAATGTATATTTTCTTATATAATTCTGATATATTTCCTATATATTTCTTACTATGTTTGGTTTTTAAAAATACTATCATGCTCTATCATTATCGTGTTACCCAAAACCCTTCTGTCATCAATAAATGCATACTTTATCATGTATTTCCACTAATCATGATGTAATGTAAGCCACATTGAGCCTACAAAGAGGTGGGAAAATGTGAGATACAAATGCAACAAATAAATAAATAAATAAATATGAGTTTATCTTGTTGGGCAGACTGGATGGACCGTGCAGGTCTTTTTCTGCCGTCATCTACTATACTATATGTTACACTGAGCTTCTTTTCTGCTAATACCTCCAAAGTTCTAAACAGATTATATAAATTAAAAAGACTGGATAACAAATATTCCTGGAATTACATTCAACTGTCAGACAATCTGATTTCACAATGTTACATATTTTTGGAAAAGGGAAGTTTAAAAGGTTTCCTAAATAATCCAAGAGTAATCAAATCTGAGAATGTAGCAAGTTCCAGACTAAAACTGCATGATACTTAAGCAAAAAATTGAATGTCTTGCATGGTTTGATCCTCTTCACTGACTAAAAACGCAACAGCATCTGATTACAGGTCTTATATAGAAGACCAGTGTGCAATAATGTTACCCAATCATATAAATAGGCTGGAGCATCACCACTCATGCTTTTAAAAATAATTATACAAAGTTTTTTTATTCTATCCTCCACACACACACTGTTTTGGTTGCCACGATGCAGATTAAAGTTTTGTATGTTTTTATTTTTTTGTTTCATTTGTTTGACAATAGAGTGGCCATATATTCCTCATAAATCATCATGTTATATTAACATTTCTTTGCTTGTCTCTATCGGACAGCCGTTAGCATTTTCTAAATAGGCACTTCTGATTTACATATGTAATGAGAAGCAACAATGATGAGAATAGTACGTACATTTTTTACCAATTTACAGTTCAATATTTATTTATACCGGCAGTATGTATACATTGTGGGGAACGGCAACTTTGGAAAGTCAAGTCTTGTATATGCAAAAAGGGTTAATAGACGCTTACCAGACAAATGATGATGTAAATAGCACACATATATTTAATAATTTTTATTTTTACTATATATCGTACACTTTGTATTATTTTTATTATATAGTTTGTGTCCTTTATTGTTTTTCTATTATTCTTTCACCATTCAATCTGTATTTTTGTTTTTTGGCACGCTTTTCACTGACCTCTGACCTTAGGCTGACGTATATGAGACCTTAGCATTATGCCCGTCCGTTTTTTCCAGCATTGCAGGCATAGTAGTTCATGAGTGCCGGTGGACAACAGTAAGTTTTGGTATTGTTCTTCTAATGATGAGCAGTTACAGACACCAATTTTTAATTTTATCATTGGGCTCGATTTGTGGATTATAGCAACCGGAGGTTGTTAAAAGATGTTTTTGAATAAGGAACCAGTATGTTAGTAGATAGGGCTCTTTAGTACATAAAGAGCTCTACCATCTATTACTATAATATCAGCACACAGTAGCTCATGGTTTGAAAGAGTTTCAATCTAGTGCACCTTTTATAAAATTGAAAAATAGATTTGTACATTGGTATATTTGCTCTAGGTACAAGAGGTACACGTAAGTGTGGATTTACTCTACATATTTTGTTCCGATTCAGGTTACTGCTTTCCTGCTGGTTTTTTCAAGATCTTAATGTTTTCCAAGATTGATGTGAACAAGTGAGTGCTTCTTTGCATTCCACATTTTATAATCTGGATATTATGGATTATTTCCTATTTCTATTTTTATTGTTTTATTCATTTATTATTTTCTGTTTTTGTTAGATAGCATCCACTGCTGTACAAGCATTCCATAACACGGTTTATACCATAGGTATGTGTCCTACCTGCATTTTTAGTATTTTTGTATTGTTATTACTTATTATATTTAGGTTCTATTACAGTTTTCATTAAATTATTTTTTTTGTTTTGCATCAGTATCAATTTTATTACTTTTTGCATCAATATTAATTAGATATGGGCATGATTCCTATGTGATTATAAACACACATTTATATTAATGTATGCATTTTAATAAGTTGTTATACTGTTGTTTTTATCAATGTTGTTTTTGATATCTTCCATACCTTTTTTCAGTATATATATAGACCTGTCTTTTATTTATTTATATATATATATATATATATATATATATATATATATATATATATGTGTGTGTGTGTGTGTGTGTGTGTGTGTGTGTGTAGTTTTAATATATATTTTGTATATATTAATGTGGGTATTTTTGATGCATTGTGATGTGGGTATGATTTCATCCTGGTTCTTCAGCTAATTATCATATACTTTTTTACATTACTGATACATATTTTTTATTTATTCTTTATATTACTATTAACTATATATGTATATATTTTCAAAGTATTATAATATGGGTATGTTGTTTTGGTCATGGTTTTTTAGCCATTATGTAATATTATAGTTTTTATATATTTTCTATATATTCTTTATTATTACTGTTTTTATATTATTTCTTATATTTGTCACTTTCTAGCTTATTTTCGAAAGGGAAGGACGCCCATCTTCTGACACAAATCGGGAGATGGGCGTCCTGCTCTCAGGGTCGCCCAAATCAGCACAATCGAAAGCCGATTTTGGGCATCCCCAATTGCTTCCCGTCACGGGGACGACCAAAGTTCCCAGGGGCATGTCGGAGGCTTACCAAAGGCAGGACTGGGGCGTGCTGAAGACCGAAGCAAAGAATTAATTTAATCTCTCCGCTATGGTGTTGTCTTCCCTGAGTGCCCATTTTACCCCTCAGTCATCTAGCGGTCCAACTCATTCTTTTGCCGACTTCATGCTTTTAATATACCTAAAATACATTTTTACTATGTGTATTTGCCTCCAACGCAATGTTTTTTCAAAGTCCCTCTTTGCCTTCCTTATCAATGCTTTGCATTTGACTTGCCATTCCTTATGCTGTTTCTTATTATTTTAAGTCGCATCCTTCTTCCATTTTCTGAAGGATCTTCTTTTAGCTCTAATAGCTTCCTTCACCTCACTTTTTAACCATGCTGGCTATTGTTTGGTCTTCCTTCTCCTTTTTTAATACATGGAATATATTTGGCCTGGGCTTCCAGGATAGTATTTTTGAAAATCATCCACACGCGATGCAAATTTTTCACCTTCACAGCTGCTCCTCTAAATTGTTTTTCACCGTTCTTCTCATTTTATCATAGTCTCATTTTTGAAAGTTAAGTGCTAACATATTGGATTTCCTCTGTGCACTTACAACAAAGCCAATATCAAATCTGATCACAATATGATTACTGTTATCAAGTGGCCCCATTTATACTGTGAAGAGCAAAGAAACTACAAGCCCCAGAAGGCAGTGCAGCACCAGAGAGATTCAGAACCAAGGAACTACAAAGCCCAGAAGGCAGGGCAACGTCAGAGAAGCCAGGAGCTAAGAAACTACAAGCCCCAGAAGGCAGTGCAGCACCAGCAGACAGATCAGGTGAAGGGAGAAGAATCTATGCAAGGGAGGGAGGAGCCCCTAGACCGGGAGGAAGGGGAGGAGAGAATGGAACTGGAGGAGGAGAAAGGAGGGGAGAATGAGGAGGAAATGGAAGTGCTGGTGGAGGGCTCTTAAAGTGAGTTATGAACTGAACTGGAGAGAGTGAATGAAGCCTTGGTGAATTGACCCGGTGGGTGGATGTTAGGTGGTTTTGTGCTGACAAATGAGGGAGGTGGGTCATTAGGTCTAGGAGTGAGAAAGTGACTTAGACCATATTGCCATTGAATTGAACTGTTTAATTTCATTTCTAAGATGAACTGTGTTTGAAGGCAATGCTAAACTAAACTGTGTTTGAAAGCAGTGCTAAAACTGAATTGAGGAGGAAAACATTGCTAACTGAACTGAATTGTCAGCAGTGCTCATTAGCTGTGGGAAAGAGCAGTGCTACTAAGTACTGGATTAGAAGCAGTGCTGGAGAAAACCATATTGAAAGCAGGGCCAAAGTGAACGGTGTGGAAAGCAGGCCCAAGCTGAACTGTATTGCAAGCAGGGCTCCAATGAACTGTGTTTAAAAGTGGAGCTACACTGAGGAGAGGGGAAGGCCTGTGAAGCCTTAAAGCAGAGTAAATGTACGCAGGAGATAATAAAGCACTTCTGGTGATTTGCCTGTTGTCCGGAGACCCTGATTGCAGACTGTCGACTCGGGAGTGAAGGGCGTGCTTGGTAAAGAAAGGAAGAGACTGGGAAAGAGTGGTGCGGATCTGGCGACTGAGCATGACAATACCTATACATTTTTACCTATATATATATATATATATATATATATATATATATATATATATATATATATATATTTATGTTTACGTTTTTGTGTGGTGTTACATTGATCATAACTGGTACTGTACACCTCTATGATGAGCTGTTTTGAATGGCAATATATCAAATAGAAATAAAATAAATATAACAACACATAAAAAAGAAAAGTGTTACCTTGAAAAACGCAGAAAAAACAGTTTGACTGCCACAATACACAGAGTACTGAACACCCTGGCAGCACTTCTGCCTTTAAATGCCAGCATTTCCCACCATGGTCCTGTGATGATTGACAGCTGAATCAGGATGCATAAGCAAACCTGAAATAAACACCTGAAGCAGAAAGAAGAACCTTTTCTTCCTACTAGTTGGGCTACTTGGATTCTCATCTCTTAGGCTCACCTTTCATGAATGCAGTGCACTGCAACGAGGCTTTAATGAATGAGAGAAGAGGCTCAAAGACAGCAAGAGTGAGAAAACCTTCAAATACAAATGCATTTATTTATTCATGACATTTATATCCCGCATTATCCCAAACCAGTTTGGGTTCAACGTGGCTAACAATAAACATTTGCAAAAAGTACAATACAATTAGTATTAGCATACGTAGTAATAACACAATACACAAACTTCACTACTATTGAATAAAAGAGAAGGGTCCCAAGCATGCCTGAGAATTAACGATTACAACTGTGAGTAAGGGATTTACTAAATAAAAATGCTTTCAACAGCTTATGAAATAAGATGTAATCGATAACGTATCTTAATGGATTAGGTAGAGAATTTCGTATTTCCATACCTTGATAGGTAAAGCCTGCATTATGAATAGATTTATAATGAAGCTTCTTACAACTTGGGTAATTAAGGATGAAATGGTCCCTAGATGTAGGAAAAGCGTTTAGTTCTTTCAGGTTTTGCATGTAGTGAGGTACTAAACCATACAAAATTTGATAAACAAGAATACAAAGTTTAAAGGTAATCCGAGAATTTATTGGAAGCCAATGTAATTTAGCCAGGAGAGGAGTTGCCTTGGTATAACGAGGAACTGTACAAACAAGATGGGCAGCAGTATTCTGTGCTGAATGAAGTTTCTTGACTAAAAAGTACTTTAAACCCTAGTAAAAAGCTTTACAATAGTCAAACGTGGAGAGTACTAGACCAAAGAATGGAAGACTGAATTCGGAAAGAGGGGACTCAAATCGCTTCAGCCTCTACAATGTATTAAAGACACTGGATATTAACTTAGTAAAATAGTAACATAGTAAGTGACGGCAGATAAAGACCTGTACGGTCCATCCAGTCTGCCCAACAAGATAAACTCATTTTACATGATATGTGATACTTTATACATATACCCGAGTTTGATTTGTCCTTGCCATTCTCAGGGCATAGAGCGTATAAGTCTGTCCAGCACTCTTTTTGTACTAAAAGTTCTGAAACTAATGACGAAGCCCCTTAAAATTTACACTGAAGCCCATCGCTATCTATTCAGTTACGAACAGGGCATAGACCGTAGAAGTCTGACCAACACTGATTTTGCTTCCCAACTAACAACGTCACCACCCAATCTCCACTAAGATTCCGTGGATCCATTCCTTCTAAACAGGATTCCTTTGTGTTTATCCCACGCATGTTTGAATTCCATTACCGTTTTCATCTCCACCACCTCCCGCGGGAGGGCATTCCACATATCCACCACCCTCTCCGTAAAAAAATACTTCCTGACATTACTCCTGAGTCTGCCCCCTTCAACCTTAATTCATGTCCTCTAGTTCTACCACCTTCCGGTCTCCAGAAAAGGTTTGTTTGCAGATTAATACCTTTCAAATATTTGAATAACTGTATCATGCCACCCCTGTTTCTCCTTTCCACCAAAGTACTACTACTACTACTACTACTTAACATTTCTAGAGCGCTACTAGGGTTACGCAGCGCTGTACAATTTAACAAAGAGAGACAGTCCCTGCTCAAAGAGCTTACAATCTAATAGACAAGTGAACGGTCGGTCCGATCGGGGCAGTCAAATTGGGGCAGTCTGGATTCACTGAACGGTAAGGGTTAGGTGCCGAACGCAGCATTGAAGAGGTGGGCTTTAAGCAAAGACTTGAAGATGGGCAGGGAGGGGGCTTGGCGTAAGGGCTCAGGAAGGTCGTTCCAAGCATAGGGTGAGGCGAGGCAGAATGAGCGGAGCCTGGAGTTGGCGGTGGTGGAGAAGGATACTGAGAGGAGGGATTTATCCTGTGAACGGAGGTTACGGGCGGGAACGTAAGGGGAGATGAGGGTAGAGAGGTAGTGAGGGGCAGCAGACTGAGTACATTTGTAGGTAAGAAGGAGAAGCTTGAATTGAATGCGGTATCTGATCGGAAGCCAGTGAAGTGACCTGAGGAGAGGGGTGATATGAGTATATCGGTTCTGGCGGAATATGAGACGTGCAGCAGAGTTCTGAACAGACTGAAGGGGGGATAGATGGCTAAGTGGGAGGCCGGTGAGGAGTAAGTTGCAGTAGTCCAGGCGAGAGGTAATGAGAGCGTGGACGAGAGTTCGGGTGGTGTGTTCAGAGAGGAAAGGGCGAATTTTGCTGATGTTAAAGAGGAAGAAGCGACAGGTCTTGGCTATCTGCTGGATATGCGCAGAGAAGGAAAGAGAGGAGTCAAAGATGACTCCGAGGTTGCGGGCAGATGAGACGGGGAGGATGAGGGTGTTATCAACTGAGATAGAAAGTGGAGGAAGAGGAGAAGTGGGTTTTGGTGGAAAGACGATAAGCTCGGTCTTGGACATGTTCAGTTTCAGGTGGCGGTTGGACATCCAGGCAGCAATGTCGGATAAGCAGGCCGATACCTTTGCCTGGGTCTCCGCGGTGATGTCTGGTGTGGAGAGATACAGTTGGGTGTCATCAGCATAGAGATGATACTGGAAACCATGAGATGAGATCAGGGAGCCCAGGGAAGAGGTGTAGATTGAGAAGAGAAGGGGTCCAAGGACTGATCCCTGGGGAACACCAACAGATAAGGGGATGGGGGTGGAGGAAGATCCATGAGAGTGAACTTTGAAGGTGCGGTGGGAGAGATAGGAGGAGAACCAGGAGAGGACAGAGCCCTGGAACCCAAATGAGGACAGTGTGGCAAGAAGTAAGTCATGATTGACAGTGTCAAAAGCAGCGGATAGATCCAGGAGGATGAGGATGGAGTAGTGGCCTCTGGATTTGGCAAGGAACAGGTCATTACAGACTTTAGAAAGTGCTGTTTCTGTCGAGTGAAGAGGGCGAAAACCGGATTGAAGCGGATCAAGGATGGCATGAGAGGAGAGAAAATCAAGGCAGCGGCTGTGGACTGCGCGCTCAAGTGTCTTGGAGAGGAAGGGTAGGAGGGAGATGGGGCGGTAGTTGGAGGTACAGGTAGGGTCTAGTATACACGTTCAGGTCGGCAAGTCTCTCCTCATACAGTTTGCAACGTAAATACCATACCATTTCTTTGCACCGCTTCCAGTCTTTTTACAACCTTAGCTAGATACGGCCTCCAAAACTGAACACAATACTCCAAGTGGGGTCTCACCAATGACTTGTAGAGAGGCATCAACACCTCCTTTCTTCTGCTGGTTATACCCCTCTCTACGCAGCCTAGCATCCTTCTGGCCATGGCCGTCGACTTGTCACATTGTTTCTTCACCTTCAGATCCTCGGACACCAACACCCCAAGGTCTCTCTCCTGAGTCAAGCTTACTAATCTCTCCCCTCTTATCTGGTATCGCTCTTTCGGGTTTCTGCACCCCAAGTGCATCACTCTACACTTCTTGGCATTAAATTTTAACTTCAAAAATTCAAAACTGCATAAGCAAATATAAAATAGAAACTCAACATACAATATTTGCTTAAATACGTTAGAACAAATTGTTCCACACCAAAAAAATATTATATGATTTTTAACAATTGGCCTCATCAACAAAGGGTACCATTTAGAATTCGGACACTCCTTGCAATGGCTCTCATCATCGGCCCCACCACCAGTTCGCACTGATAAGAAGTAGTTATTGTTATTTTTTGCTCTTTCTCATGATGAAGTTGCGAAACAGCATGAGCTCTATTACTGTCGAGGAATGAGGAATATTGAGTTTATGAAGTTGGAAGGAAAATTGGGTCCAACATATCATATGGCACTACCGGAGGAATTGAATTGAAGGACACTTGACATTTATATGTGATAAGAAGAGATGGAGTCAAGCTAAGTACTTCTTCTTTCCTGGGGTTTATGCAATTTTGTATCTTTTTTGACTTCTTATCACTCCCATTTGGATTGGAGAATTAAAAAAAAAATTTTTCTTAGACGTTGTTTTGCACTAAATTTAAAAATATTTTATAAACCCTGCTGACCTTTCACTACAGACTTTTCTCTCAATTAGATTTGAGAGTTTTTCTCTGTGGTTTGTTTGGCTGGTGGTGGGGCCGATGATGAGAGCCATTGCAAGGAGTGTCCAAATTCTAAACGGTACCTTTGGTTGATGAGGCCAATTGTTAAAAATCATATAATATTTTTCGGTGTGGAACAATTTGTTCTAACGTATTTAATTAAATTTTAACTGCAAGACCCTCAACTATTCGTTCCTAGATTCATTCACATTGTTTCTACTCCCTCGAGGGTATCCACTCTATTGGCTATTTTCGTGTCATCCGCAAAAAGGCAAACCTTTCCTTCCAACCCTTCAGCAATATCTCCCATAAATATATTAAACAGAATAGGCCCTAGCATCGACCCCTGAGGAACTCCACCGCTCACCTTTCTTTCCTCCGAACGGATTCCATTTACCACCACCCTCTGCCACCTGTCGGTCAACTAGTTACCTATCCAGTTCAACACTTTCTGTCCTAAATTCAGCCCTTTCAGCTTATTCATGAGTCTTCTGTGGGGGACCGTATCAAAGCCTTTGCTGAAATCCAAGTAGATTACATCTAGCACACGTCCTTCATCCAGTTATTGGTCACCCAGTCAAAGAAGTCAATAAGATTCGTTTGGCAGGATTTTCCTTTGCCTCGAGTCCTGTAACCCATTGGTTTCTAGAAAGTAAACTATCCTTTCTTTCAGCAGCGACTCCATTATTTTTCCTACCACTGACGTGAGACTTACCGGTCTGCAGTTTCCTACTTCTTCTATGTCTCCACTTTTGTGAAAAGCGACCACATCCACTCATCTCCAATTCCGCAGTGTCTAAGGTTAATTTGAACCTTAGACATCTGAGGTTCAAATGACAAATACTGGTCAATAGTTATACCTAAGATTTTCATAGTGGTAACTAACAGGTAAGTCATATTATCTACAGTGAAGTTCCTAATAGCCATAGGATGATAGGAAAAAGTCAGGATTTGGAATTTGGTTTTGTCTTTGATTAGTTTTAATTTGAAATCAGCAGCCCAGGATTCCATCAGATATAAACTGGATTTGATAGTAGGTAAGATTTCAACTATATTGTCTATAAATGGGATGTAAATGGTAACATTATCAGCATACATAAAAGTATTAAAACCTCTGGATTCCAGTAAACTACCTAGTGGAGTCATCATTAAATGAGGGGAGCCCTGGGGAACACCACAAACAGAGGACAAAGGTGGAGACAAAAGACCAGTCTCATTTACTTGATACCATTGCAAGACTATGCTACAGATGCCAAAATGATACATCAAACTTAGTAAAATACAAAAGTATAGTGGCCACCGGCCTATAATTGGATACTTCACTCCTACTAGACATCTCTTGTTTTATATTCAGAAAACTTAGCTCAGTCATTCCAGAAAACTGCCATTAACCTGGAACAATGCATTATGCATCAGAGCTACAATAGCTTTCATCATGATTGTCTATATACATATTCTTGCATGGCCAAGGAGGCAGCTGGCTGGGGTTTTGCAGGCAGTGCCGGGAGACTTCCAAAAGAGGTCTGAGGGTAGAGAATCAGCCCAGAGGGATCTTATGAAGAATGGCTTCCTGTAGAATAATGCTCTATCTGTTATTGTAATTTATTCAAGAACAGGCTGAAGACATTTAAGTCACATCACTTGGCATCATCCCCTGGCACCATAGAGAAGGAATCCCCTTCCAATATGTTACCAGATGCAACTGCAGAAGATAACATCAAGATCTGGATGTACAATTAATTGTTGTACCTTTCCACACAGTAACATGCTGTGGCATCTTATTAATTTTGAACATAGCATACCAGCTAGTTTTTTTTAGCCTCAATAACTTTGGTAGATAACCCTTATCGCTTGAGTATGAGCAGTAATACAGGATAGGCTTCCAATAAATAAGCTCCAAGGGATTGATGTTCAGTGTGGTTTAAGCAGGCAGGAGAGGCTCCTGGCCATTTAAACCACGCTAATCAGGCTAAACACCATCAGGCTAAACACTGATATTCATCAGACCTGAACTGGTTATTACTGCTGAATATTAACTCTAACTGCCCAGCTGGAATCCGGGAGGTGCTGGGGAGGTCCAGGGATAGAGTTAGAGAGAAGCTGGTAATTATGCAGGCATGGATTATAGTCAGTGTTGTTGATATCCACATAGCTAAGCAGCCAGACAGGTCCATACAAAAGACTGTCTTAACTCTAGCCGCTTGGCTATGCATGTGCTAGCACCGAATATCGGCAGGCATCCACATAAGCTTCCAGGTAGCAGCTGCGATCAATCCCAGCCCCGCTCTAATCCCCCCCATCCCCTGGTTGTGATTCCCTTTTTAAGTCCTCCTGCATCCAAGTGCTTCACTGTATGATAGAAGAGTAGAACTTGGGGGTGATTGTGTCTGATGACCTTAAAGCTTCCAAACAGGTAGAAAAAGCAACGGTCAAAGTCAGAAGGATGCTTGGGTGCATAAAAAGAGGGATGACTAGCAGGAAAAAGGAGGTGATAGTGCCATTGTATAAGTCTCTGGTAAGGCCCCATTTAGAGTACTGTGTGCAGTTCTGGAGACCGCACCTACGAAAAGATATAAACATGACTGAGTCGGTCCAGAGGGCAGCTACAAAATTAGTAAGTGGTCTTGAACACAAAAAATATAGGGACAGGCTTATGAACCTCAATATGTATACGCTGGAAGAGAGGAGACATGATAGAGACATTTAAATATCTCAAGGGCATTTATGTACAGGAAGTGAGCCTTTTTCAACTGAAGGAAAGTTCTGGAACGAGGGGGCATACGATGAAGTTAAGAATGAATAGGCTTAGGAGGAATCTAAGAAAGTATTATTTCACGGAAAGGGTAGTGGAGGCTTGGAATGGCCTCCCGGTGGAGGCTGTGGAGTCGAGGACTGTGTCAGAATTTTAAAAGGCATGTGGGATCACTTAGGAAAAGGAAGAGTTAGGGATTACAGAGGATGGGCAGACTAGATGGGCCATATGGCCTTTATCTGCCATCATGTTTCTATGTTTCTGATGATGACCTCCCCTACCCACCCCCCACCAGACCTCCTGCCACCCATAGAACTTACCTGGAGGTGATCCCTGGTAATCTAGTGGGACAGAGCAGGAGCAGGTGTTTCTTTGCTCCTGCCCAAGCTGGCTCCAGTAGTCTCGCCGCTGCCAATTTTGAATGAGGAGCCAGATAAGGCAGGAGCAGAGAGGAAATACTCCTGCCCTGCCTGTCCCGCTAGATTTCCAGGGATCACCTCTGGGTAAGTCCTGAGGGTGGGGAGAGGGGAGGTGGCTGGGGCTTGGAATGCAAGGGGGGGGGGATCAGACTCAGAGGCCATCTTATCTGGGTCCTGGCTGGTATTCAGCCAGGATCTGGGTAACTGTCTTATGTGGGTCCCAGGTTAATATCAGCCAGGATCCAGATAAATGCCGGCAGCTAGCTCCTGGCCGTTCATGCCTGGATGTTCAGTGCCAGTGTCTGGACATTACTCAGCACTGAATAACTTGATCTAATTTCATCAGCAGCAGTGAGCACTTAAACATGCTGACTGTTGACAGCTAAATACTGACTGGTAAATGTTAATGTAAATGAAGGGAGACTGATTATTCTGTTTATTTTAAATGCCAACAGATGTAAAATAAATTTTTGACAGTGATGCTTTACCATATCTTTTCCATTTCATTTAATGAAAAGGAACACTATGCCTCATGGCTGACTTACTAATTGCTAAATCTTCAGATAAAAGCAGAGAAGCCATAGCGGTAGGAAGGGTATATGCCACAAGCTGTGCTGCATCATCAGAACATGACTTGTTTGCATGAACAACCTATCATTTTCAGGTGGGTGTGTCCCCTTTTTTGGTTTTCAGTGTTACCACAACATGTGATTCCATCATGCTGCAGTCTCTATTTTACATCCTTAGTTTTATTACAATAAAAATACAACAAAACTTTTCTTAGCTTTCCTTTACCATTTTCACAGTGGAGAGTTTTCGTAGCTATATAGGTTCTGGAGAAAAATGCACCAACAAATGAATTATTGTAGCACATGAGCATAGATTCCTTTCTCAGATGTCATAAATGGCAGGTGTTTTCTGGTATTTACATAAATCAGACTGTGTGTGTGTGTGTTTAACAGCATGCATGTGTCTGAATTGTTCGTACTACATGCATGAAAAACAGCAACGTCATAGTAGGACACCTAGGGTGAAAAAGCACATATGTTGTGCCTCTTTTATAAAGGCAACGAATGTCTGTCTGTACCTTCCTAATATTGCCTCCCCAAAAGGTCCTGCACAAAGTTAGAGTAGAGGGCTAAGAACTAGGGGACCATGGTTCAAATCCCATGTCAGCTCTTTCTAGGGGGCACGCAATGAAGAAACTACATAGTAAATTTAAAACAAATCAGAGAAAATATTTGTTCACTCAACATGCAATTAAACTCTGGAATTTGTTGCCAGAGAATTTTGTAAAAGCAGTTAGCATAGCAGGATTTAAAAAAGGTTTGGACACATTCCTTAAAGAAAAGTCCATAAGCCATTATTAAGATGGACATGAGAAAATCCATTGCTTATTCCTCAGATAAGCAGCATAAAATTTGTTTTGCTCTTTTGAGAACTTGCCAGGTACGTGTGACCTGGATTGGCCATTGTTAGAAACAGGATATTGGGCTTGATGGACCTTCAGTCTGTCCCAGTATGGTGATGCAAGGACATAAGTTACATCTACTCTGAGGCAGATACCCTGGAACACTTTACCTAAGTCTGTACAGATATGCTCAAAGGTCCGGATTCTATACATGGCATTCAAAATTAGGCATCGGAAAAAAATCAGCGCTATTCTGTAAAAGCTATGCACCCTTCATAAAACAGTACCTAAGTGCAGATCTCACACCTATCTTTAGGCACGAGACATGCCTGCTAAAATCTGGTATAAATGCTGGTGCCCAAGTTAGACACATTGACCCAGTATTCTATAATTATGCACGCAAATTTTCGGAACACCCAGCCATACCCATGATCCTCCCATGGCCACTCAACCTTTCAAGCTATGCACTGAGCTAGGCACACTGTCTTATAGAATAGTGTATAGTCAGATGCAGGGGTGGCCCAACCATTAGGCCACCTGAGGCGGGGGCCTCAGGCAGCACTCTTTAGCAGCGGCATCTTGGGAGGGGGGCGGCTTTGCGGTGTTTTACCTGGTCACGGTGACTTTGCAAGCCCGGTAGCGACAATGATTCCCATACACTGCCCTACCGCTGGCAGCACCCACCTCTTTCCTTTACTGCAGCTGCCTGAAGTAACTTCCTGTTTTGCTCAGGCAGCCGCAGTAAAGGAAAGAGGCAGGTGCCTGCATCGGCAGGGCAGCGTATGGGAATTGCTGCCACTACCAGGCTTGGAAAGTCACAATGACTAGGTAAAATACTGGGGAGCGGCATCTCGGCCGGGAGGGAGGGTGACATCTTGACGGGGGGGGGGGGGGGGGGGGGGGGGCATGAAAGCTCCGCCTCAGGCAGCATCTTGCCTTGGGCTGGCCCTGGTCAGATGCGAACACAAATATTAAAGAGTGCCAATTAACATCAATAATTGGTTATTAGCAACCAACTATTGATCTCATTGAGCTAGTTAAGGAGTTATAATTTACATAAGCATCTTGGGCGCATGCACAAATTTGGGCACTCGTATCTTGGTGCCATATACAAAATCTGGCCCACAGGGTGAAATATCCTTTTACATCTCACAGCTCTGCCGAACCTCTATACATGAAAGCATCTACATATAAATCACATACAAGTATGCAATATGCTTTAGCAGTGGCGGCCCTACCATTAGCCCCCCCCCCCCCAAAGAGGACACATGCCCCACCCCACCGCACCCACACCCCCGCCCCTGTCACATATCACCCCACCCCTTTTCACCCCCCCTAAGGGTGTCCTCCCCTCCCCTTACTCTACTGCCCTGGTGGTCTAGTGACCCTTTCGGGGCAGGAAAGAGCCCCCTCTTTCCTGCCCGGAGCGCTGCCCTGCATCCTGTTCCACTTGCAATGCTGAGTGCTGACGGTCCCGGCACCGATTCAAAATGGCCACTGAGAGTTGAAGTCTCGCGAGGCCGCTTCAACTCTCAGCTTGCACCAAAACAGTGAAATGCTGAGCATGAAAAAAGGACAGAACTGACAAAGTTTAAAGAAAACAACTTGTGTAATATGATTTACCTAAGGCTCAAAAGAGAGAGGTGTCCAGAATAACACCAAGAACCTTTTAAGTTCTTTCAGTCTTAAAAGAAAGACTATAAGAAATAGTTACAGAGTCTGGAACAGAATTAATATTTCTACCTAACCAAAGTAATTTAGTCTTGTCAGCGTTCAATTTAAATCCATATAATAATTAACTTTAGCAACACAGAATGCAATCTTAGATGAAATATCACTCAAACCATTCTCAACTGGAGTTAACAATAGCATATCATTACTACTACTACTATTTAGCATTTCTATAGCGCTACAAGGCATACGCAGCGCTGCACAAACATAGAAGAAAGACAGTCCCTGCTCAAAGAGCTTACAATCTAATATTACTCTTATCATCTGCATAAGAGTAATATTTCACACCTAAAGAAGAAAAGTCAAAATCCAACTGTATCATGTAAATATTAAACAGAATGGGTGACAGTGGAGAACCCTGTGGGACTCCACATGGTGGGTTCCAAGATTCTGAAAACAGCTCTTTCATTTTAACCCTATAGGGCCAGATTCTATATATGGCGCCTAAAAACTCCATGCAGAACTAAGCATATTTTATAAAATTTAGTCACGGTATATAGAATACGCTTTGTCAATACCATAGCTACGTGCGTGCATTTATGCCAAGAAAAACCTGGTGTAAATCTGTGCACATAGATTTAGGCGCACTGACCCATATTCTGTAATTAAGCACGGAAATTTTGGAACGCCCATGAAATGCCCATAAATATGCTCATAAACACGCCCCTTTGAAGCTACACATGTTTATTTTGAACTACGCACTTTGCAATGTAAAGTGCAGTTCTTTATAGAATACGCTTAGCAATTTCTAAGCATAAATTGTAATTCTTGCCAATTAGTGCTCATTATTGCTTGTTAAGTGCCGTTAACAACACTGATTACCTTGTTCTACCAATTAATTTATGCAAGGAATCTAGGCATCATATATAGAATCCAGGGGATAGTATCTATCTATTAGTCAAGAATTCTTTAAACCATTGTAAAACATTGTCAGAAATGCCGACAGAATTCAGTTTAAAAAGGAGAATATCATAATCAACTGTATCAAATGCAGCAGTGAGATCAAACAGAAATAAGATAAGTGCAGTGCCTTTAGCCAAAAAAGGCCTGGCATCTGAAACAAGAGAAAGTAAGGTTAACTCTGTACTGTGGAAAGATCGGAATCCAAATTGCAATGGACTTAAGACAACTATGTTTATCCAAATAAGAAGATAATTGAGAAGCCCCAATAGATTCTAAAAGTTTTGCCACTAATGGAATGCTGGTCACTGGTCTAAAATTAGCTGGAAGCATAGGATCCAAATTAAGCTTCTTAAGAACAGCAGTAAGAAAAATTCCCCATTCCACTGGTATAAAATTAACTGGAAGCACAGGATCCAAATTAAAGCTTCTTAAGAATAGGAATAACAATAATTCCCCCATTCAACTGAATAAAGGCCCTGTTGTAATAAAGAATTTTAAAAGGATGTAAGCCAGCTCCTCCGTGGGTGCAGGAACTGTGACCTAGGTTTGTGCAACACCACAGGAGCAGCTCTTTCTATGCAGTTGTGGATCAAGGACCCTCACTGACGATTACTTATGCTGCTACCCAGGGGGCCTCTTGTTCCAGTGCTGGGCAGGTATTTGGTCCTTGCCAGCAGAGTGATAATTTTACCATTGCCTGGGGGACCTCTCTCACTGCCTGAAGCCTAGCCTTAGCTAACCTTGGAGTAGACCTCTCCCCTCAGGTCCTCTGCAGAAAATTCACACACACACACACCCCTTTTCTGGGTTCAAAGGTGTGTATTCATACTTCTCTCCAAATTTACAAAGAGGACCACCTCTTTCTAGGTCATGCCACAAGCCTCATCATTACATTATTCCATAAGATTTGTCCGGGGACTCAATAATTTATTTATTTATTTATTTGTTTGTTGCATTTGTACCCCACATTTTCCCACCTATTTGCAGGCTCAATGTGGCTTACATAGTACCGTCAAAGGAGTTTGCCCAGTCATTTGAACAAATACAAGGTTGTATAGTGATCGAATGAGGTATATGTGGAGGGTCGGAAGGGATGAAGGTTGTGTGTTGTCCAGTACTATCATTAGTCATGCTGTGTTGCTTGGTGAAGAGGTTTATGTAGGGTCATTGGGGTAGGCCTTTTTGAAGAGGTTGTTTTTTAATGATTTCCTGAAGTTCAGGTGGTCATGGATTGTTTTCACAGCTTTTGGGAGGCCATTCCATAGTTGTGCGCTTATGTAGGAGAAGCCGGATGCGTAAGTTGTTTTGTATTTCAGTCCTTTTCCAATTTGGGTAGTGTAGGTTTAGGTATGATCTTGACGATCCGACACTTGTTTCTTATTAGTAGATCTATAGGGTCTGTCATGTATCCTGGGACTACGCCATATGTAATTTTGTGGACTAGAGTGCAGATTTTGAAGATGATCCATTCTTTGATTGGGAGCCAATGCAGCTTTTCTCGAAGGGATTTAGCACTTTCGAAGCGTGTTTTGCTGACTATCAACTTGGCTTCTGTATTTTGGGTGGTCTGGAGTTTTTTTTTGTGAGTTGTTCTTTGCATCCCGCGTAGATTCCGTTGCAATAATCTACATGACTTAGGACCATTGATTGTATTAGGTTTCTAAAGGTTTCCCTTGGGAAGAAAGGTTTTAATCGCTTGAGCTTCCACATTGAATAGAACATTTTCTTTATCACACAGTTTACTTGGCTCTCGAGAGTAAGGTTGCGGTTGAGTGTGACGCCGAGTATTTTCAAGCTGTGTGAGGTAGGGAGGGTGTGTCCTGGGGTATTTATTGTTGTTGGTTTGTACTTGTTATGTTGAGAGGAGAGGATGAGGCAGTGTGTTTTTTCAGTGTTCAGTTTCAGTTGGAATGATTTTGCCCAGGAGTCCATGATGTTCAGGCTATCGTTGATTTTATTGATTATTTCTGTCAAGTCATGTCTGAAGGGGATGTAGATTGTAACATCATCTATGTAAATGAACGGGTTGAGGCCTCGATTACATAAGGACTGTGCTAGTGGAATCATCATCATGTTGAAGAGTATTGGTGCTAGTGGTGATCCTTGAGGTACTCCGCAGACTGCTTTCCACGATGGTGATATGTTTGAGTTTGATTTTACTTGATAAGTTCTGGTGGTTAGAAAACCTTTGATCCAATTAAGTACGTCAATCCCGAAGTGGCCAAGTAGTCTTAGTAGTATGTTGTGGTTTACCATGTCAAATGCGCTCGACATGTCCAACTGGAGGAGGAGGGTGATTAGGACAGTTTCGGTACTATGGTGAGAGCGGAATCCTGATTGTGAATTATGTAATATTGAGAACTTGTCCAGGTATTCCGTAAGTTGTTTAGTCACCAAACTCTCCATAATTTTTACTTAACCACAAAGGAAATCTTGGAGATTCTGCTACTCTACCTTTTAGCCATTTGTTCCTTCACTTGTGTCTCTCTTATCCTGGCTTCAAGGCTGATATTCAAAAAGAGCAGAGCACAATTTAGGAGCCCAACTTTAGTGTATATTTTCAACTGATCCTAGCCATATATAGTTTGTGCAAAAAATATATTCCTAACTTAAACTTTAGGAGCATAAAAACTTAAGCTAACTAAATCTGAAACACCTAAATTTATGAGCTATTGAGGTCATAAATTTATGCACCCAGAGGTAGACATAGCACTGAACACCATTCTGATTCCCATGGCCTGACCCTACCCACTTTTTAGGACCCCAAATGTAGGTACCTAATTTAAAACCCCTTCCAGATTGTTCCCTGGATTTGAGGAGGGGACTCACCTGACAGATGCCCCTGTGCCAACTCCCCTCCACCAGTCTTGCAATCCAGAGGTGGGCGGTTCAAATCCCACTGCTGCTCCTTGTGATCTTGGGCAAGTCACTTAACCCTCCTTCGCTGACAACTTAAATATAACTTATGCGGTCCTTGAGAACACCACATCTGTAGAGCAAAATCTGCTACCAAATCACCAGACAAGCACCAATTCAAAATGTGTTACAAAGTCCATAAGGAAAGTTACGCTTTAGAATTTTCAAACACAAGAGAGTTACTGTTTTCATGGAAAACCTATGGAATGCTGTAAATCTCTCTGGGTACTTTCCAGAGGGAGTGAAAATAAAAGCAGAGCAATGCACCTAAAAACAAGCTGCTTTGAGACTGAACTACTCGATCCAAATACACCAGTTATCTTTCTAAAAAAGAAAAAATCCACAAATGTATATTTGCAAAATGAGGTATTTTGCTTGAGGTAGTGCCTATTTTCATTCATGTCCTGCCAGTCGAAATAACCATGTAGGGTTTTGCTTTTCTACGGTATAACCATCAAGCAATACAAATGCTATCCAACTCACTGTGGTATATACTACTGTACCACAGTAGAAACACAGAATTTAAAGATCTAGCCCTGACATGCTGCGTGTTTAGTGAAAATCCTGGTTCAAGGTCATACATTCTTCTAAACTTGACCATGTGTTCCCCTTATCCTCTCAGGCCCACAATAAAGTTTGTAGCGTCTCAGTTCATTATGAGACCAGATGCCTGTGGGTTACACAGTTAGAGAATACTAGGACAAGGCAGAAATGAATGTGCCAACATTTAGACCTGACCATTTACACCACGTCTATGGCAGGTGTAAATGTGCGTGTCTAGGCTATATTTGGCCTTAATTGGCATAACTGCCTTTAGTTGGTATTCTATAAATTCTGCACTCAAATTCCAGAGCACACAACTTCGAGGGGGCACGGGCAGCTCTGGGACACTTTAGGCAGCTAATACAAAATTTAAGTTCCATTAACAATTTGCGTGCTCATTAAAAAATGAAGAAAAAGCCCTCAGAAACCGTGGGTAAAATACCCAGGGTTTAGTGTGCGGTTATATGAACTCTTATAACACACACCACGATTCGATCATTGGGCTGAAAAAACTTCATTCTAAAGTAAGCTTGCAATTTTGTAGCTTTTTTGTACTATCATTGTTATTATTGTTTTTTATTTTTTTATATTTTCTAGAAAATATAAAAAAATAAAAAACAATAATAACAGTGATAGTTCATATAACCGCACACTAAACCCTGGGTATTTTACCCACGGTTTCTGAGGGCTTTTTCTTCATTTTTTAATGAGCACGCAAATTGTTACTGGAACTTTAATTTTGTATTAGGTTACTTTTTTGCTCCAGTGTTACTGCTTATGTTCTACACTTTAGGCAGCTACTTGCGCAGGTTCTAGAACACTAGCATTTACATGTCTAACTGCCTACAGTTAATCCTCTATATAGTACCAAATAGTGGTGGTAGGAGTAGCTATTATATAGTCATCTGCAATAACTCCCACTGCTATGCAGAAGGAAACAGCACAACCAAATTCCTGTGGCTATCTATTATAGTAATCAAATTACAAGCTGAATCTTCATACACTAAATGTGTACTTCTATCTTTGTATCAAGTGATATCTTTTTTTAAATTTTAATTATTTTTATTTTATTTTCAAAAAATGGAGAAAAAAGACCTCATCAGCCCCTGCATGACGATATTTTTATTCAATTTTTCAATCGATACAATCGTCTGCTTGTTCTGGGGCTCCGTTATAATCTTCGGTCTTAAAAAACTCCACCTCCACCAACAAAAGTGTTCAATTTCAATGTTCAAATATTATAATCGTGATTGTTCTCAACAATTCCTACTCTAATGTTACTTAGCTTTCTACTTTGCCCCGCTATACGTTATATTGTCTTATATGCTTCATCAGGGGGCCAAGCAACGAATGGCAAATCACAATTCACGATATCTTATAACATGGCGTCTCCTGCTTATCTGACACTCGTAGTGAAATTTGATATAGAAATTTGGGGGGAAAAAAGCCTCAAAGTGCCAAAAGGATCAAAATAGGAGCATTTTGGGGTGATTTTTTGCCCATGATGAAGTACTGATCCCTTTATGACCAATGATTGGTCACCAGGATCACTTGTTGCCGAGTGAGGTCATATTTTGATCATTTTGGTACTTTGAGACCTTTTTTCCCCCAAAAATTTCTATACTACAATTGGAGTGGCTACTATAATAAATTCAACATCAATAGTGGAGTACTTTATGTATTGTATAATTAACATTGGGGTACTCCCGTAAGAAAGTATTTCCCTCTATTTATATTTAGATTTGTTACTATAATAGAAACTTGTTCTGTTTCCTTCTGCATAGCAGTGGGAGTTATTGCAGATGACTATATAACTGCCTACAGTTAGGCACAAGCAATTACACCAGTCATTGAACTAGCATAAGTGCTCATACATAAATGCGGACTTATACTACTAACAGCAGTTGAATACACAACTGCCGATAGAGAATTCGCATTAAGAGCACATACCTTTAGGTGAACTTTTGAGAAGTACCCCCTATCTGTATAGTGCCAATGAAAACTCGCAAATAAGAAACATATATTTAGCAGCGGTTGCTAAATGCATGTCCCCTTGAAAATGGAGAAGCAAAAGTCCAGACACACTGGAACAACCAAAACGGCAGACAAGAAAGGTAAGTCAGGAGTTTAACCAAAATTCTTTCTTCAAAAGTCTCTTTAGTATTCAATGGTGCAGACACCCAATATGGCCACATATTGTAAATACTGCATCAGGAGATGTAGAACTAATAAAATATAACAAAATCAATTAAAAATGCGCATGTATACAGGTACTTTTAAAAAAACACATAGCCCATGAAAAATCCTACATACCAAAATTTGCACAATGAAAAGCGCTTTACAACTGGAACAATAACAGATAAAGTTTCTATTTCTGTTTCTATAAAAATAGTAAGACATCAGACCAAGAAAACAAACATTACCATAAATAGATCAACATATTGTACTATATAGTTTGTAATTTTATGGCAAGTATTTGTTTTCTTGGCACAGGAATTTCTCAATAATTGTTTTTAACTATTATCTATGCTTTTGAGAGACATCTGTGCTTGCATTCAACAGGTACATATTTAGTTTTTTAATATAATAACATCTGTTGTTTGTTATGCATAGTAATAGTGTATGATGATCTATTGGAGAAATTATAATAAGTTGAAAGAATTATAAGTGTCTTTTAAGATGGGCTCCTTGTTTTATTGATTTGAAGTCTTGACATTACTTCAGAAACAGAAATCGTATCTTTTATTGTTCAGTTGTAGTATGTTTTTGTTGTGCAAATTCTGGTTTTGTTTTTGCTTTTTTTTTTTTTACTGTCTGTATACATGCATATTGTAATTACTTTTGGTATAATTTGTTGTTGCAGTTCTATACCCGTGAAGTAGTGTTAACAAAACATGGCCATGTCAGGTGTTTGCACTACTGAGTATTAAAGAGAATTTTGAAGAAAGAGTGTTAGTTGAACTCTTGATTTTTCTACGTGCTTTGTTTTGGTTGTTGTTCCCTTCAATATTGGACTTTATGTTTAAAAAAAAAAAGGTTTTAGTTGTCAAAAAAAATCCCTTTTTTTTCCACTCTTGTTCCCTTAATACTCTTACTTTTTCAACTTTTCCCTCATCTCTCTGAAGATAAACTCGAACAGATCTCTCTTTCTGTTTGAGTTTATCTTCTGTTTCTTTTGCTCTCCCAACAGGACATTGCTTTCTCTCCATAGCCTACAGTCTTCTTTCCTTCCTTTCTCTCTGAACCCAAGCAGTGACCATGTTGATTCTAATAGTGACTACTGTATGCTGCCTCCTTGAGTTCTTTGAAAGATGGGGCAATTAATAAATAAATATGCATAACATCCATTAATAAAACAAACTGGAGTTTCTTGGAGATTTTATGCAGCTTGTAAAGAATAATCAAGGTGTGCATTTCCATGAACTGCATTAGGAGATGGAGTTCTGTGCAAAGTAGTCAAGCTTTTTGTAATTCTACTTACATTCAAAGGTGTTACTCAATAAGCATGTTACCACCCACAAATGCACTGCTCTAGATGATTACCTGTTCTACTAGTTTATGGTAGGACACAATCACAATTACATTTTTCTGAAAAGATCATGCCATTCCAAGCAATATAAGGAGCTCCTTATCCTATATAATAATTCTCACCTCCAACAGGATGTGCCTGGGACCGTGCCTGCCAGAAGTGGTCTGCTAGGCAGGCACACACTGACCTCAGTGACAGACAATTTGGCAAAGCAAAACAATCTGAGTGCTGGCCATTAGGATAGGAGAGTTTTAAAAGACTGAAGGAACCGAAAGTGTTAAATGGGGGGAGGGGGAGTTCTGAATGACTGAAAGACATGAACATTTGGGAAAGGAAAACAATCTGAATGCTGGCCATTAGGACACAGGGTAGATAGGAGAGTTTTAAAAGACTGAAGGAAACGAAAGTGTTAAACTGCAGAAGGTGGGGGGGAGTTGTGAACGACTGAAAGACATGCAAATTTGGGACAGGAAAACAATCTCAATGCTGGCCATTAGGACACAGGGTAGATAGGAGAGTTTTAAAAGACTGAAGGAAACGAAAGTGTTAAACTGCAGAAGGTGGGGGGGAGTTGTGAACGACTGAAAGACATGCAAATTTGGGACAGGAAAACAATCTCAATGCTGGCCATTAGCACACAGGGTACATAGGAGAGTTTTAAAAGACTGAAGGAACCGAAAGTGTTCGGGGGGGGGGGGGGGGGGGGGGGGGGGGGGGGGGGGAGTGCTGAATGAATGAAAGAAATGAAAATGTATGAGAGGAACACAATCTGAATGCTGGGCATTTGGACACAGGGTAGATAGGACACTTTTTTAAAAAATGAAGGACGTGAAAGTGTTACATCTTGGGGGAGGGGTGAGGAGGAAAGTGGTGGGGTATCCGGATACTGGGCGTTAGGGCCACGGGGGTACATTTTTTTTTTATTTTTAATTTTTGTTACATTTGTACCCCGTGCTTTCCCACTCATGGCAGGCTCAATGCAGCTTACATGGGGCAATGGAGGGTTAAGTGACTTGCCCAGAGTCACAAGGAGCTGCCTGTGCAGGGAATCGAACTCAGTTCCTCAGTTCCCCAGGACCAAAGTCCACCACCCTAACCACTAGGCCACTCCTCCACTCCTTTTGAAAGCCTTAAGGAACCCAAAGTGTGGGAAGGAGGAGGAAAAAGAGGGGACGGAACGGGGTGAGGGGCATTAGGGACAGGGGAGGGGGCCCTTCCACACACTCTCATTCTCACACACACACTGTCACACAGACAGTCTCACTCTGTCACACACCCGCACATTCACTCTGGCTCTCTCTCTCAAACATACACACTCCCAGGAAAACCTTGCTAGCGCCCGTTTCATTCGTTCCAGAAACGGGCCTTTTTTACTAGTGGCAAATATTGAGCCAGTATGATGGCCCATTGGTGACCCTGTGTACTGCCACTCCAGAGACTTGAGTTGATTCCCAACCTGGCTTCAACTAATAATTCCAATCACTGTGCAATAGTGACCCCTACAGGTGGGTAAAGGGTAAAGATGAACCAGGATCCAATGGAAATTGAATTGTGTGTGATTCCTTGTAAAGAACTGTTAAAGTGATAGCTGGGTTAGAGGAGCTTAACTGAGGAGAAAAAAAAACTGGTAACTGCATATGACTGCTCCCAATGCATCAAGTTTTGCACTTCCCTTAACTGTCATAAATAGCAACGAGTGAGGCAGGGGCCAGTAGCGTAGCTAAAGGTCAATTTCTGGGTGAGTCCACGCATTTCCTCTCTGCCCCCACTCCCTGCTCCTTCCCTCAAATGTTAAAAATGAATACATTGGCTGGTAGGGATCCCCAAGCCCTGCTAGCTGAAGACCTCCTTAACTGGAACCCCCAAGCTATCTGAACACTGTGGAAATCAGTGGTTTATTCCCAGAAGCCAACCCCAGCACTCCCACACATGCTCAGTGTTCAGATGGCCCAGGGGGTTCTGGTTGAGGAGTCCTCCAGCTGGTGAGAATTGGGAATACCCATCAGCTACACTGATATGTGCTGATCTTGGATGGGTTCCTGCCCACTTGTGGTTACTCTACTGGTTAGCGCAGGTTGCAAATGGGCAGTAAACTCTGGTGAGTTAGGACAAAATAAACAAGCAAACAAGACATTTTGAGAAGTTATCATATATTTGTTAGGTACCTTTTACCATAAACCATCTAGATGCCTATAGAACCCTTTATTATATAAACATTACAGTAATAACACTAATTCTGTAATTCTCATGTAGATTCTCACCTGTGTGCAAAATATGCAACTGCATTCCTGAAGAGACATCATCATGTCACGGGAATGCTCACCCAGACATAATCTGCAGGTGATTAGAGGTTCTAGAGCAAGTTCCCCTGATGCAGACATTGCAGTCATCAGTGTGTGATGGCAGACCCTACCAGCGGAAGCCATGAGCGCCAAGGTTTGCCACGCTGGTTCTTCAAGCCCTACAAACAAACAAAGATTACATCAGCTGAAGTCAAACAAGCAAAAAAAAAATTGTGACTAATGCCAGGAGTTCAAAAATGCAATTCACATTCTTGGAACTCGCCTCCAAAAGGACCAGTTTATAATCTGATTTGTGCGTTGTGGCAATATCTATGCCTGCAGGCTGCATGACAGTTTGACAGGTTCTGGCTTTACATTTCTATATGTGTTCAGAATCTTGGAGATATACGTCCATCAAATTGCCCTCTACAGAAACAAAACTAAACTAAAAGCATTTTCACAGATAAAAGCAGTGTTCTCCATGCACAAAAAAGCTTTTACCATTTGATAAATTGGTAAATTAATGCACATGCAGCTTGTCTGCACATATGCTTACCCAGACTGAGTAAAGATGTTGCCATCATCTGGGTTGCAGAGGGATTAACATATATGCAAATATATGCATAAATTAACCCTCAAAATTTGTGTATGCCAAACAGTTTTACAAATAAGCACATAAATTTCCTGGGCCAATTTTCAAAACAGAAGTACAACACATACTTTCACTTTGAACATTTGCCAGTACCTAGAGAGGGAAAAGTATGTACAGTTAGAAAGTTTGCCCCAAATGATCTATTTCAAAATCAACACGATGGAGAAAGTGCACAGTGAAGGTCTTTGTCCAAGGTTTCTAGCCTACTCCACTTTATCGGGAGTTAATTCCTACCACCTACACAAACAGCTGTTCAGCCACTGCTCTGGGCAATACTCCCACTGAAAAGCACAGCTTAGTGGGGGGGGGGGGGGGGGGGGGGGGGAGAGGAGGGAAACAATAAGCAAGCAGGAGCTCTCCAGTATCAAAAAGGGGCTCAAAAAGGGACTCACTCAGTTTTATCCCCTGTACTGTGAACAGTGACATATAAAAATGAAATGTTTCAGAGAAAGACAATCCCCCAATTGAGAAACCTGTATTTCTTCCAACTCCTCTCCTTCTGCACTCTCAATGGCTACAGTGCCTATTTAACCCCATCATCAAAACTGCAGAGCAGGAGCATGCCTTCTGCATCCCAACCACTCCTGCATACTGAACCACCATAGCAAATTTGTGTTATCAGTATTTGGAAAAGTTAAGAAAAGATGGTAGTCAGGAAAGCTAAGATGCAAACGGAAGAAAAAATAGCCAACAACAGTGCACCCCTGGATCGAATAATTCTATAATCAGGTCTATTCTGTTGTTTAGCCATAGGACTTGACATGAATACAGTCAAAGTGATCTAACAATGGAATAGGTAACCATACACAATTAGATATGAGCTTCAAATAAACTGAGAGGTTAGAATAAGCTATAATATCAAGGGAATGTCCTTTGTCATGAGTTTCTTCTATTAGCAACAGAGTGATATGCATTGAGTGGAAAAATAAAAGAAAGAAGTTGTATTGAGAGTATCTTCCATATATAAATTAAAATCTCCTAATATTTGTAATCTTGAGAACTGAGCAGCCAAATGAATAATAGACTTTAAAAAGTGTGGCTTGGATCTTATTCCAGTTATCAGGAGGATAATTTACACATCTACTAATTTACACATCATCAACTCGAGTCCTTCCAATTGTAATATGATGAATTGAAAAGAATGATTTACAAGGAGGTCTTTTCCTAAGATGTGCTAGCATTTTTAGCTGGCGCTAAACACTGAGGCACCCATTATATTCCTATGGGCTTCTGAGCATTTTGTGCCAGCTGATTTTTAGCATGAGCAAAAAACACTAGCGCATCTTAGTAAAAGACCCCAGAGAAAAGCTAGTCCATCCCCTCTTTTTATTGCTCTTGGACTATCATAATATTTGTAGCCTGGAGGACATAGTTCTTCCAACAATGTACTGTCTATAACAGTAAGCCATGTTTCCGACATAAAAACTAACCCTATGCCAGAGTCTCTTATCAAATTTCTTCAAAAACAGGTTTTATTGCAAGCGGATCTGGTGTTAAAATAGTAACAACGCGCAGGGGTTATTAAATCCAAGGGGGGAATTTCATTTACTAAAGAGATGGTTTTGATGTATCTCGATGGTCTTCACAACTTGAAACATTTGTGTTTAAGTAATCTGTCACTGGCAATCACTGAAACATGATAAACATTTGAACTCACACCACCTACAAAATGTTTTTCTTGTCTTCAGCTATAATTTCTAACCTTTGACTTTCAGTGATTTAAAATAGGAGTAGAAGTTGTTGTGTACAGTTAACTATTATCCCTGCCCCATCCTGCAGCATACCCCCCCCCAAAAAAACAATATAATTTTAAAAAGCCACCTCATCACAGCCTTAAAATATATAGCAATATAAATCAAAAAAGATAGTAATAAGCAATAAGTAAAAACCTGTAAAATAGGTTCAAACAATTGATAACCCAGAAGTTAAAAATAATATATTCAACAGAAATTGCCCACAAAAGGGCATACTAAGGGGCATTACATGCCCCTTAAATGTGCCCCTTCAGTGGGTGGGGCTAAGCCACACTGCCAAGCTATTCACTGGAAACGGATAACTACCACAGCAAGTCAGTTCTCTAAATGGTAAGACGTGGCAGCACACCTTGTTGCTGGTGAAAAGATGGTCCTTGACTGTGTCCCCTAATCTTTCTATTTTTTTGAAAGAGTAAATAGTCAATTTGTGTTTATCAGTTCCACTCCAGTCAGGATCTTATAGCTATGTATCTTTAACTTACTTTAATCAACAGTTACTTGCTTTCATAAAATTTGACTTGATCCTTCTCTCAAATTTGTCCTTCCGTTGTATCCTTCAGTTTTCTTTAGAACTCAAAAGACTTCCAGACCGGTAACTCAAAAGGAAAATTTTATCACTTATGTCTACCAAAATACACTAAACAATCAGTGGGTTTGGTGTATATATGCAATCAATAGAAATAGAAGAAAATAAAGCACAGAAAAGAAGATGATACCTTTTTTATTGGACTAACAATACGTTTTTTGATTAGCTTTCGAAGGTAGCCCTTCTTCATTAGATCAGAAATAAGCAAATGTTGATAAATAACAGTATATATAAGTGAAACATCAAAGCATTTCAGTGACAGTCTAACAGAATAAGGGTGGGGTGGGTTAGGTGAGAGACAGGGAGGGCCGGGTATCATCTTATTTTTTTTTCTATGTTTTATTTTAGTCTATTTCTATTGATCACCTTTTAAAAGTGGACTAACACAGCTACCACACCTCTCTACTCAAGATGCATATACACAGGATCACAATTTACTCACATGCCAACATGAAGTTCACCTGGACTGTATACAACATTGGACCCAGTTTTTGAATAGTGCTCTTGTGCTATAACCTCTCTCTCTATTCCTTTGCTACCTGCCAGATACCAACTACAGTGCTATAACAGTCTTTAAAGTCAGCATGGATGTTAGCCTTCTCAGGAGATACCTTAGTGACACTATTAGGGTTCCCTATCTAAATCAACTAACAAGTCATATACCCTTGTAGGCGCCAGAGGGTTTCACCTTCCCCGGGAGTGGCCTCAGTTCTGGGGGACTAAGGGATATCTCTAGGCACTCTTGTGGTGCTCTCTCTCTCCGGCCCCCTGCCCCATTCCTCCTTCCCCCAATCATAAAAAGAGGGGCACTCCCCACAGTTTTCTCTCAGTTTACTCAGTCTCTCTACAGCGGCTCTAGTCCCTACAACCTCAGCTGTTTTGGCTTGCACCTCCTTGCATCTTTCAGCTCCAGAGTCTCCCTATCTCTGCTGGGCTCTCTTTGGCCTTCCAAGAGCTCTAAGCTCTCCAGAGTTTATCTCCATTCTGTAGCCTCTCCCCCCACTCTGATTCTTCAGCCCTCTCTTTCTTTTGTGGCTCCTTCTTATGTCCCCTCTCTCTCTCTCTCTCTCTCTCTCTCTCTCTCTGCTTTCTTCTTCCTTCCAGAACTTAAATTCGGGTGTTTCTTCTCAACAGTTCAGTTGGTTGCTTAATAACCCCAACATCACATGGCTCAGACCTCGGTGATTTATGTTCCTGGCTTCCTGCATCCCCCTGAATAAAGTCAATGGGAGTTACTGCAGCAGCTTTTCCCCCAAGTTCAATACACCAGAGCTACCAATGAATTTGCTCCCCCAAGCTCACCCTGCCTCATGCCAGGTATTATTATTTCACCTGTCTATATTACCTTCCTTCATCCACCTCTTTAAAAAGTCCTTCTGTCATGCAATTGTAAAACTAGTACACTCTCAGTTCAGACCCAAAGAAATAGCTCAAACCAAACCACACTGTTTTTTCTGCCTCCAACCCAGCAACATCAGCAAATCATGGATGGACCTGAAAATTTAGATTTCATTCCAAGAGTATTTAGGTTCTGGTAAAACAGCCCAAAAAGGCAACAGTCAACCTAACCCACACTGAAACATTAGCCACAGTACAACAGGGTCACCCATGCTTAGCTTTTAGCACTTTTCAGGCTGGAAGTCCCTGCGTTAAGAATATAAGAATTACTATACTGCATCAGTCAGACCACAGGTCTATCTAACCACGTATCTTATTTCCAAAAGTGGCTAATCCAGCCCACTATTTACCTGGCAGAATCCCAAAAAGTAGCAAGATTCCATCTACTTACCCCCAGGGACAAGCAATATTTTTCATCAGGTCTACCTCAATAATAGTTTATGAACTTTACTTCCAGGAATTTGTCCAAACCACTTTTTTAAGCCCAGGTATGCTAACTGCTTTTACCACATCCTTCAGCAACAAGTTCCAGAGCTTAATTATGCATTGAGAAAAAAATATATTTTCTCCTATTTGTTTTAAATGTACTGCTATGTAACTTCATGGCATGTCCCCTAGTGTTTGTACTTTTTGAAAAAAGTAAAACAATTAATTTGTGTTTGCCTGTTCCTCTCCACTCAGGATTTTATAGACTTCTACCATATGTTGTTCAGCCATATCTTTTCCAGTAATCAGTTGCTCAGTAGAAATAATCTCTTAATGTCATCTTAGTCATATAGGGCTAGATTCTATATATGGCACCTGAAAAATCCGCACAGAAAAAATTCCACCTAGACGTATTCCCTAGAGCATGCCTATATTTTATAGAATAGGCTTAAATTTGCACACAATATACAGAATACACTGAGCGCCTCTCCATGCAACCAAATTGAGTCATGGCCACTTACGCTATGTTTTACTTGGTGTAAATTCCGATGCCTAATTTAGGCACAGATCGGGTGTATTCTATAATAACGCCTATAGATTTTAGAAAGGCCCACGCCCTGCCCATGGCCAAACCCCTTTTTCATCTATACAACTTAGAAATTAGGCACAGCATGTTACAGAATACATTTAGGGGCTCTTTTACTAAGCTGCGTAAGCGTCTATACGCGCCCAATGCACACCAAAATGGAGTTACCGCCCGATTGACTACTGCATGGGTCTTGCAGTAATTTCATTTTTGGCACGCATCTGATACGCGTGTCCAAAAAATATTTTTTATTTTTAGATGTGTGTAACAGATGCATGCCAAGTGGCATTTGACGCACATAGGTCATTACCGCCCAGATTCTTTACCGCTAGGTCAATGGCTGGCAGTAAGGTTGCAGTCCCAAAATGGACACGCAGCAATTTTGATTTTACCACACGTCCATTTTGGATTGTCACGTGCCCAAAACATGCACCTACACTACCGCAAGCCATTTTCAGCGCACCTTATTAAAAGGACCCCTTAGCGAGTTGTGTGTATAAATCTCAATTCATGCCAATTAGTGCTGATAATTGCTTAATATCCAATTAATGCTGAATAGCTAGTTAACCAATTAAATTATGCACTTTGTTCTAGAATAAGCTTCAAGTTCCACGCTGATTTTTAGGCGCCATATATAGAATCCGGGGGAAATTGTTTGAACACAGGAATAACCTGGTTTAGAACTACTGCAGCCACAAAGGAATACCCATTACATCTTAGAACATTAATACTTACTGTTTGGGCAAGGCTCAATCCAGTCCATTAACTCAGTCCGGGGCTATCAACAAAAGCCTATTCATGACAGACCCAGTGCTCTTGAATCAAACTTCCACAGTGCAATGCTGGGTATGGCTTCAGACCATTTTACATCAGTTTAACATCTTCAAGTATCAGAACACAAGCTCTGCACTGAGATCCATGCCACAGTTTGGCATCCAAGCAAATAAAATGTTGGGAAAGTACAAATGTTGATTAAAGTATTTTATAATTAAAGGGTAACGGATTGGATCTGTATTACAACAGAATATATTGTTTACATATTATATTCAGGTGCTTTCTCTGTCCCTAGTCAGATTACAATCTAATCAATGCATGTACTTGTGAACTCTCCCCATGCTCTGTCCATAACATACCCCCTGGCTACACCTACCAGCAAAGGTATGTGTCTTCTTGGCTAGGCTCATACATAGAAGCCAGTTGATATTTTATAAAATACAGAGTTTCCCAAACTGGGGTCACAAAACCCACATTTGGGGTCACAATCTGGCGGGCATTTCATAAAATGTTATTTTCCTGCACCACCCAGGGATCACACACATTTGTAGGCCACGTGAAATGGGGTCACAACCACAGGAAGATTGGTGAGCACTGATAAAATGTCTTCTACATGTATATATAGCCACATACTGTATATGAAAAAAAAGAGGGAGTATAAAATTACCCCTAAATATATACCTCAGCATTTTTACTCACCAGTATTCACACATCCTCAAAGCCATTCATAACCCCCAACTAATTTGTCTTTTGGACCAGGGGATTGGAGGTATGCTTGATGATGGAAACGTTCTCTCCTCTCTGTCAAACCCACCTCCGTTGGGACAGAGTTTGACAGAGGAAGACACCCTTCTTCAAAGCTACTGCGTGTACATATTTATAAAATTTGCTATATTTATTTATTTATTACATTTGTACCCCACATTTTCCCACCTATTTGCAGGCTCAATGTGGCTTACATAGAACCGTGAGGCGTTAGCCACCTCCGGTGATGAAACAAATACAAAGTGATGTAATTGCCAATAAGATAAATGTGTTACAGACACATTAGAGAATCGTAGAGAAGGGAGTTATATAGTGATCATAGTGTTCATTATAAGTTTTGGTTTCCTTGTGTTGCTGGGTTCAGGCATTTAAGTTGGGTCAGTAGGGTATGCCTTTTCGAACAGGTTGGTCTTTAGTGATTTCCGGAAGTTGAGGTGGTTGTAAGTTGTTTTTGGTAGTGCATTCCAGAGTTGCTTGCTTATATAGGAGAAGTTGGATCCATATGTGCATATTGTTACTGATTATAAAATAATCCTACATAGGGGCAGCAGAGCACCTTTTTGGTTTCAAACTCTCTAGTTGCTGATACTGCATTAGAAAAGTATTGGCCATGCTGCCATAGCCCAGGTGGCCTATCCCATTCCAGAGCCTGGGTGGTACATGTACGTCCAAGTGAAGCCGCTCTTATTTTGTACATGTAAATTAATATCTCTGTCTCTAATGTGTAACACCACATATATGGACACCTTTAATGGCACTGTAGTGTATTTATTTCATACAATGTTCAGTGCTTGGCCCACTTTTACATGGCAGACTTATACTTCCATCAATTGCCCCACCACCCCATAAACTGTTGCACCCCAAAAACCTATCCTCTGCAATTGCCCCACTACTCCACTAACTGTCCCACACACAAAACAATACCCCTCCTCTAGGCCTACCCATAAAAATTCTCACAATAGCCTGCAAACTGCACCCCCTCCCCAACATCCATCCCCCTCCGCAACTGTTCCTCACTTAGCGCAATCTCCATACTCCCGAAAACTACTTCTCTGCTGCTGTTCCACCACCCTACAAGCTGTTTCTGCTACCAAAAATTACTCCCGCAACTGCACCAGCACTCCACAAACTGCCCTCTCTTTGCCAGTTAGAAGGAAGCTAGAGCTGGGACAAAGGGAGTCTGATGCTGCACCTGGAAGAAGGGGGCTGGTGCTGGAAAATGATATTTGTGTAACCCTCTCAACCTGAATATACTGATAAACCCCTCTTTTTTTAACCTTGGGAAAACACCTTATTGCCTCCAAAACAAATCCCTAAAATTCCAAATGATCAACACCTAGGATCAGAAGCCCCAGTTTGCATCTCAGTATTGTGCTGCTAATAGGCCCTTTTACTAAGCTGTGTTAAGAGCTCCCTAACGTAGCTTAAAATGACGTACCATGGGATGTGCTCTACAGTAACTGCCAAATGTGTGCGCCCTAACCGTGCAATAATTTTTTGTTTTTTGAAAGGGCATGTCATAAATGGAGTGGGTGTTCCTGCACTGTCCAGTTAGTGCACCTACATTGGCGCTGGAATATCGCCACCTACTACTACTACTATTTAGCATTTCTATAGCGCTACAAGGCATACGCAGCGCTGCACAAACATAGAAGAAAGACAGTCCCTGCTCAAAGAGCTTACAATCTAATAGACAAAAAATAAAGTAAGCAAATCAAATCAATTAATGTGTACAGGAAGGAGGAGAGGAGGGTAGGTGGAGGCAATTGGTTACAAGTGGTTATGAGTCAAAAGCAATGTAAAAGAGGTGGGCTTTCAGTCTAGATTTAAAGGTGGCCAAGGATGGGGCAAGACGTAGGGGCTCAGGAAGTTTATTCCAGGCGTAGGGTGCAGCGAGACAGAAGGCGCGAAGTCTGGAGTTGGCAGTAGTGGAGAAGGGAACAGATAAGAAGGATTACTACACCTACAAAATAGGTGGCAGTAAGTGCTCACGCAGTAATTTTTTTTTAAACGACCTTGTACTAATGGCAACATTAGAACATGGGCATTAATACAAAAAACTGAAAACTGACCATTTTAAGGCTGTGCATGGGGAAAAACCCACGTAAGAGCATACTAAGGCCACTTTTTGCCACAGGTTAGTAAAAGTATTATTATTATTAGCATTAGCATTTGTATAGCACTACCAGACGCACGCAGCGCTGAACACCTGATACAAAGAGACAGTCCCTGCTCAAAAGAGCTTACAATCTAAGTAATACAGACAGACAAGACAGTTACGGGTGAGGGAAGTAATGGGTGAGAAGGAAGGAAGGGACAAGGGGAGGGCAATTGAGTAGTGGCTAGGAGCTAAAAAGCAGCAGTGAAAAGGTGGGTTTTCAGCATAGATTTGAAAACAGGTAGAGATGGAGCTAGACATACTGTATAGGTCCAGGAAGTCTATTCCAGGCATAAGGTGCCGCGAGAGAAAAGGAGCGAAGCCTGGAGTTAGCAGTGGAGGAGAAGGGGGACGACAAGAGAGATTTGTCCAGTGAGCGGAGTTCACGGGGAGGAATGTAGGGAGAGATGAGAGTACCCCTACATATGATGTGTGCTATACAAAACTTCATTTGTTCCATATGGGCCCTGCTGCAGTCCCGAATTGGGGTTCATCTTGCTGGTCTTCTCTGTGTCAGCCTGGTTTTTCATCTCTCTCCTTGGCCCGCCAGGACTTTCGCCGGTCTTCTTTGTCTTTTTTCCCTTCCTTTCCTGTTCTCCCACTCTAATTACTAAATGTAACTGTAATGCATTTATTTTAATTAGTTCATTGTAAGCCGCTTTGGGGCTGTAACGCTATGGCAAAAGGTGCGGTATAAATGTACTAAAATAAATAAATAAATAAATAAATAATATAACGAATAATAAAAAAGGCAATGTGAAATCATATATCTACCCCCCAAATTCTATATAGCACGCCTAAATATCCATGATGAAATGCAGGCATATAACAATGCACGTAACTTAATTGGTTTAACAAGCTAATTAGCGTTAACACTTAACAAGCAATAATGAGCACTAATTGGCAATAGTTAGAATTTACCTGGACAACTCGCTAAGTATATTCTGCAACGCAGTGTGTTTACTCACGGGCACTAGCAAAAAGGGGTGTGGTTATAGGTGGGGAAATAGGCGTTTCATGGGCATTCTGAAATTTACATGTGTAGTTATAGAATATGGCCCTCTGCGCCCAAATCTACGCGCCGGGATTTACACCACATTTTCGTTGGTATAAATGGAGGCATGTAGTTTAAGGCACTGAGATATCAACTAAGCGTCTTCAATGTACTGCGCCCAAATCTTGGTGCCGCTTATAGAATACGCTTAGTCGGAATTGTTTTCCGTGCAGATTTTTTTAGGCACCATATATAGAAACTGGCCCTTAGTGTTTATTTAAGTAGGATTTAGCACAGTAGAGCTCCGGATTATTCGTATTCAAATTTAAATCACTATTCAGCCAAATACGAATAATGTATTCAGGGCCCAATCAAACCTGAATATTCAGTACAGCCCTGTTACATAATAACTGAGCAAAACTCAGCAATCCCTCGGATTCCTTTTCATAGGAGTGAGGACAGAACAATCGCCTAGTTGCTGCTGGTGTTCCATAAGGGTTTGTATCTAGTGTATTTTTCATATCATGATAACAATAAAAACAAATTATGCAGTGGGTGGAGGAGGACAAACTTCCCATACCGAGTGCTTTTAACCACTGCAATCATAAGCACCCACAGCACAGCTAGTACTCAATGCCACTGCTGTTAAGCTCATGGCAGCTATCCCCCACACATATGAGTCAGAGTAAAAAAGACAAAGTGAATATATAAGAATAGAGGGGAAAAAGGTTCTCAAACACCCAAACATAAACAAATGTGTCCTAACGGGGTACTAATATCTTTCATCGGTCAAAAACTTCTATTTCCTTTAAAATTTTTAATTTGTACTTGCAGTGCTCAAAAATGTTATTCATTTTTTAAAAATCCAAAACTGCAACTTGTTACAGAAACATTCCAATATATAAAGCACTTATCTGAACTCAAAGGTGACCAAGACTTTTCCCTCAGCTGGCTTCTTCAGAGATTATGTTTTCATCGTTGTTAATGTTGTAGTAATTCAGACTTCCAGTATGTAGCTTTTCAAGATGGATATTAATATGTCAGGAAGCCCCAGATCTTCTCAGGTACATCTGAATTCAAACCCTGACTCTCCACAGGGTACAATTATAACTGTCAGTCTGCTCACATGTTTTGACTCTTTTCCGTTACAGAGGCTATCCTGCTTATAATCGAAAGAGAAAAACGCCTATATTGCGACCCAAATCGGGAGATGGGCGTCTTTCTCTTGTGGGCGGCCAAATCAGTATAATCGAAAGTCGATTTTCGGCGTTTCCAACTGCAATCCATCGCGGAAACGGGTAAAGTTGATGGGCGTGTCGGAGGCGTGGTGAAGGCTGAACTGGGGTGTGGTTATCGGCCGAGGAGAGATGGGCATCTTTAGCTGATAATCGAAAAAAAGGCGTTTTTACCGCGATTTTGGGTCACTTTTTTTGGACCCTTTTTTTTTCACGAACAAGTCCCAAAAAAGTGCCCCAACTGCCCAGATGACCACTGGAGGGAATCGGTGATGACCTCCCCGGACTCCCCCAGTGGTCACTAACCCCCTCCCACCAAAAAAAAACTTTAAAAATTTTTGTTCCAGCCTGTATGCCAGCCTCAAATGCCGTACCCACCTCCATCACAGCAGAATGTGTTCTATCCTCTGACAGCCTTTCCCTGGTTCTGATGTGGCTCTCAGGTGAGTGTGACACCTTTTCTGTTATGCGCACTGCAGAGTCACATCAGCAATGCATTGTGGTGGGTGTAGGATATTGGGCTCCGTGATTCCACTAGCTTGTGGTAAATGCTCACGATGTTGGTAGTTGGTAGGCTCTACTCCCATGGTGCTTTTCCCCCTGCTTACTGGGTCAGAGTGTGCCCTGTTTTGTTTCCGGTAGCCAATGAGGTAGTGGCCATTTTTGTAAGCCAGTTTTAGATCCCTTTCACGTGTTAGCCACGTTACAGAACTTAGTTCTTACCTTGAATGTGGCTGAAAGAGGGCATTGTACAGCATTCTGCCAGCTCTGACCTACTGCTCATCTCAGTACCAGGGAGACTCGTTGCCAGTGGGGCACAACCTCTGATCTGCAGTTAACTGTGAGCATGCTTATTCCAATAAAGGACGTTTTCGGACAGATTAGTCTTCAGGTGTCAACTGGTGTGCCAATGTTATATAGCAGCAACAAGTCCTGGAGGCCTACGTGTATGCAGGTCCCTGGAGCACTTTTAGTGGGTACCGCAGTGCACTTCAGGCAGGCGGACCCAGGCCCATCCCCCCCTACCTGTAACCCTTGTGCTGGTATATGGGAGGCCTCCAAAACCCATTGTACCCACATGTAGGTGCCCCCTTCACCCCTAAGAGCTATGGTACTGTTGTACATTTGTGGGTAGTGGGTTTTGAGGGTGGGGGTTGGGGTTGGGGGCTCAGCACCCATGGTAAGGGAGCTATGCATGTGGGAGCTGTTTCTGAAGTCCACTGCACTGACCTCTAGGGTGCCCAGTTGGTGTCCTGGCATATCAGGGGGTGAGTGTACTACGAATCCTGGCCCCTCCCATGACCAAATGGCTCGGATTAGGACGTTTTTGAGCTGGGCGTTTTCAGTTTCCATTATCGCTAAAAAAAAACAAACGCCCAGCTGAAAAACGTCCATTTTTTTGAAAATAGTGTCTGTCCTGCCTCTTCATGTATCCATTTTCGGATATAGACGCCCATGGAGATAGGCGTTCGCGTTCAATTATGCCCCTCCACATGTTTTATATATTTCTTGGATTGCCCCGCCAGTGTGTATACTGGATGACTGTTCTCCTGTATGAATGTTTTTTCTATCCTGTCAGCGAACAGTTCTTTTCCCTTTTCTTTTTTGATGATAGACAAATTTGTAAACTGTTTTTACCAGGCTTATATAAAGGCTTTATATCAAGCAATAAATAAGCATAAACAAGTTGCAATTTGGGATTTTTATTTATTTATGAGATTTCTACCCGACATTATCCCAGACAAGTTTGGGTTCAATGTGGCTCACAATCAGGTAGAACAATTGACAACACGTCCAGGTTACATCAGACATTCTTTCGGAAACTTGTGTGAATACAATGTAATTAACAAAATAGAATGCAGTAGAATCAACAGGAATAGTACATCTTGAAGACTATACAGTGAATCAGTTGCTTTTGTCAATGAGAGATGATCTTACCAAGTGAGTTTGTAGCAATTTGCGAAATATGAAATAGTCAGTTGTTAGGAAGGGAATTAAAAAAATGTAAACATTTTAAGGAAAAAGAGGTTTTGACCGATGAAAGCTATTAGTACCCCATTACAACAAACTTAGATTGTGAGCTCTCCAGGGTCAGGGACCTGAATGTAACTCACCTCGAGCTACTACTGAAAAAGGCGTGAGCAAAATAAATAAATAAAATGTGTTTGTGTTATATATACCACAGTATTCACTTTGGGCCTGATAGTCAAAGCAATTTTAGCCAGCCGCTGACTGGTTAAATTGGTTGGTCAAGGCTAGCCTCTAATATTTTGGTATTGATAACTGTGTTCAATCTTGGGTGTCTGGATCTTTCCTATATATTATCGACGTCCTTTTCTTTTTAACATTGTAAGCCACTATGATCTGTTTAAGCTTAGCAGTATAGCAAATTTTTAATAAACCATCACCCCTGCTGAAAGTACACATTAAAAAGCCCAGGAGCCAGCACCATTGCTGTCACTTTGTCTTTTGAGATCATTTTTGGCTTACGATAGAAACATTGGCATTCCCAGCAGATCATGTTATCACCCACACAGAAAATATGGTGTTTTTAAATGATTCATCATGAATCCTTGTTACTTGATATTCCTTTTTCATCTTTACTATGCATGATTATACTGGGAAAAGCCATGAATCTGACTTCAGATCTGCTGGAGTAGCCTAGTGGTTAGTGCAGTGGACTTTGATCTTGGAGAGCTGAGTTCGATTCCCACTGCAGCTCCTTGTGACTCTGGGCAAGTCACTTAATCCTCCATTGCCCCTGGTACAAAGTAAGTACCTGAATATATGTAAACCGCTTTGAATGTAGTTGCAAAAACCTCAGAAAGGCAGTATATCAAGTTCCATTTCCCTTTACACATCAGTTTCTCACTCTAGTACCCCAATTGCATTCACCATCATTAAAAAGTTAGTTGCCCTCATCTTCTTAACAGAATTTAATGCATGACCCCGCGTATCAGATTTCCTTCAGGCTGAAGTGTCAGGTGTCACTCTGAATTAAGAATACACGGACACCTTGTTAAATACTGAAGTAGCTACTGATTAAAATACATTAGAACTGGTCTGGTTTCTCTCAGTGTTTCTCAATCCAGATAAAACACCCCTAGCATAACTCAGGGGTAAGCACCTGTGCTTTGGGAGGCTGGATCAGATTTCCTGTGTTCCAGTTTGCATTCCACTACATTTACACTTTGGCTGAGTCTGCTGAGCTCATACTTTAGACGAGGGCCAGCATTGCCAGTAGGCAGCAGAATTTGTGAGACAGAAGCACAGCTCCAGTGTGCACTAGAGCCTTCCCCCTGCGGGCCACCATTGCTGCCCATGCTGGCCTGGGCTTAGAGAAATGATAAAGCACAGCAAGAGCCCTATCACCTTAATTCTATAAAAGTCACCAAAAATTGTGCGTACAAATGTAAGTGGATAACAAGCCAATTAGTGCAAATATTGACTTTTTAACAAGCATTTATTGACACTAATTAGATTTAATTGTTAGTTACATACATAATGTTACATGCTGCCCAAAAAGGGAGCATGGAAATGGGAGGGTCATGAGTGTTTTGGGGCAGAGCATAGATGTGGTTTTGAATTACGTGAGTAATTGGAGCACTGAGCGTAAATTTAGGCATGGGCATTTGCACCGTGTTTTCGTTGGTGCAAATGGCAGCACCTAAATTTACATGCTACCCCAGTGCCTAAGTGCTATTCTATAAACCGTGCCTAACTTTAAGCACAGCTTATAGAATAGCGACCTTGTTGGTGCCATATATAGAATTCACCCCTATATATATAGGCTTGTACTCATGCACTGCCTTATTTGGCCCCCTCTGAGACAGACCTCCTATCAAAGGTCGGAGGGACATGGCAGCACTTCAGCACAGGGTTTGCACTGAGCTTAGTCTTCTTTGAAGCTCAGAGCCAGAATAGGAGGAGACAGTAGGGGCAGCAGCAGCCTACAAAAGGGGGATAGGAAAAGGGAGATGCTGGCAACCTATAAGAGGATAGAAACAGGAAGAGAGATACTGGTCACGGGGTGGAGGTGAGAGTAGGGCCATGAGACATCCCTGGGAGGGCATACAGACTGAAGGTTCACCTAGAGTAGCCCATACCCTTGGGACTGCCCTCCCTTAGATATAAAAATGGTAGCCCTAGTCGAAGATGATAGCCCAACAGCAATATCTAATTACATACAAATAAAAGTCTGTTTTATAGAGTCAAGACGCACAAAACCACAGTAAATGGTCTACAGTTTGCCCTTGCCCAACACTGGAGACCTCAGGTCGAGTATCCAACCACCTACAATATACTATAGTGTACAGAATGCTAGCAGTGTGAGACAGGCCAAACCTGACAAAAAACAATTCCTCCTTAGTCCTTAGGAGAACCAGACCACAGCATCAATAACTTTATGACCTTGATAGCTGAAGGAAGATTTAAAACAAGCCAGAAAGGTAATACTTTTGAAGTTAAAATGATCAAATACTTTGAAACTGACTTGAAAGGATTCAAATCCCTGGGCTTTCCAATATATTACGAGCTATAAAATTCTACTGCTTCTCATTTTCTGATCAACTTCCCCCTTCCCCAGGTGATTTTTCCCCTTCAGACTATTATTGGAATGCCTTTTAATGAATCACTAATATTTTCTGGTAATGTCATCTTTTGCTCATTCTTTTCAGACCTGAGAAAGAGAATGTTGGCTCCCAAAAGTTAATCAAGGCATAATTAAAATTAGTGCAATATGAATTGTACTGGAAGACACTGTTGTATTAAAAATGCAACTTTTACTTTGATAATTGTCAAGGAAACTGTACTTCTTTGGATATGAGTCTATTAGTTAATAATTTATTGGTTCATGCCTTGCTCAGTTGTTGCTACATTGTTTTTGCTCTTCCTTGCCTTTTGTACTGGTTGCATTCAATAAAATATATTTTTACTATAAAACAAAATTAGTGCAATACGAAATGTCAAAAGCGTTACCCATTTAACTTTAGACACATAAAACACTGACAAAAAAAACCTCACTTTTCTTCTGAAAAAAAGAAACAAAACAAAAAACTAAAGGGCCCTTTTGCTAAGCTGCAGTAAGCGCTAACACAGGCTTGTCCAACCTATGGGCCATGGGCAAAACCTGGTCCGCCAATGTCTTTTACCTGGACCTTTGAAGCTTAGTCAGATTCCTGCTTCTCTCACCATGACCAGGGCAAGTCTTAGCAACTGCAGGGCCCTGTGCAGACCAGTTCGCTGGGGCCCCCCAGTCCCCCCAGCTCCGCACCCACCCAGCCCCGCCCCTTGTTGACAAGATATGTTTTAAACATTTTCTTTTATTTCAAATAAAAGACATCAAGCAAAACTTGTAATACAAAAACTAATTCAAACATGAAAAATAAGTACATAAGTAATGCCACACTGGGAAAAGACCAAGGGTCCATCGAGCCCAGCATCCTGTCCACGACAGCAGCCAATCCAGGCCAAGGGCACCTGGCAAGCTTCCCAAACGTACAAACATTCTTTACATGTTATTCCCAGAATTGTGGATTTTTCCCAAGTCCATTTAGTAGCGGTTTATGGACTTGTCCTTTAGGAAACCGTCTAACCCCCTTTTAAACTCTGCCAAGCTAACCGCTTTCACCACATTCTCCGGCAACGAATTCCAGAGTTTAATTACGCGTTGGGTGAACAAATATTTTCTCCAATTTGTTTTAAATTTACTACACTGTAGTTTCATCGCATGCCCCCTAGTCCTAATATTTTTGGAAAGCATGAACAGATGCTTCACATCCACCTGTTCCACTCCACTCATTATTTTATATACCTCTATCATGTCTCCCCTCAGCCATCTCTTCTCCAAGCTGAAAAGCCCTTGCCTCCTTAGTCTTACTAGTCTTACTAGGAAACCTTTGGGTTTAAAAGCAAAACCATGTGCACGTAAGGACTAGATAAATGAATTAAAATGAATCCCCTTAATATGTAATACCTGGTAGCAATAACGAAATAGTGATTGAATATTCAGATAGCATGCAGCCTGAGCCAACAGATTTATTTTCCACCGAACATAATTAACTTTGTATGAACTTGGCTGCTAATAGTGTGCTGAACTTGACAATGTTGGCACATTTAGCCACACTCGTTTACCAACCATAGCGCATATAAACAGTAATCATTGAAAATATTACAGCAGTACAAGAGAAGAAAAATAACTTGGGGTTTTTTTTCATTATAAATAATTTCTGTAAGCTGTTACCGCTCCAGTATACCCAAAATGACACAAACCAAATTAGCATATAGATTCTGCATGCAGCACAATACCAGAAAAACAGAACATTGCTATACATTGCAAAATAAGACAGCAGATGTAAATTCTCAAATTGGACATATTCCAAACACTAAAATGAAAATAAAATGATTTTTTTCTACCTTTGTTGTCTTGTGACTTTGTTTTTCTGATCATGTTGGTCCCAGTCTCTGATTCTGGTGCTCTCTATCTGCTCCCTTAACTCCACTTCCAGGGCTTCCTTTCCATTTATTTCTTTACTTTCCTCCTTTCTTCTTCATTTCTTGCCCTACATCCATACCTAAAAGCTGGGTCCTCCGCAGACTTGACTGGAGGAGGTATAGAATGGATCCAGCTTTTGCCTATTTTCTCCAGCCATGTGCAGTTTTTCTACTCTGCTCCCTTTCCCTCATCTCCGTCAGTATGCATCTCCTTCCTCTCTCTTCCCTCTCCTCCATCCATGTCCAGCATTTCTCCTCTCTCTCCTCCCCTCCATCCATGTTCATCTCACATCCTCTCTCTTCCCTCCCCTCCATCCATATCCAGCATTTCAACTCTCCTCCATCCGTATCCAGAATTTCTCCTCTCTCCTCCATCCATGTACATCTCCTTCCTGTCTTCCCTCACTTCCATTCATGTCCAGCATTTCTCCTGCCCTCCCCTCCATCCATCCATACCAACTCTCCTCTCTCTCCCCTGCCCGCCCTATACATCCATGTCCAGTAGTTCTCCTCTGCCCTCCCCTCCCATCTATGTCTAGTGATTCTCCTTTGCCCCCTGTCCTCCCCTCTCATTCACATCCAGTGATTTTCCTCTGTCCCCTGCCCTCTCCTCTCCCCTCCATCCATGTGCATCTCCTTCCTGTTTTCCCTCACCTCCATCCATGTCCAGCAACTCTCCTCTCTCCCCTGCCATCCCCACCCATCCATGCCCAGCGATTCTCCTTTGCCCCCTGTCCTCCCCTCTCATCCACATCCAGTGATTCTCCTCTGGCCCCTGCCCTCCCATCCCATCCATGTCCAGCAATTGTCCTCTGCCCTCCCCTCCATGTCCAGTGGCTCGCCCGCCCCAGCCCCCAACTTAACTTACCCTCCTTATCAGCTCCCGAGTTTCAGGTCCCAACCTGTTTTACCCCAGCCCCATCTGTGCCCTCAGTTTTCCTTAGCTGCTTTCCTTCCAGCCAGCCTGCGTTTAAAATGTCGCAGAGGCAGCAGCGAAAAAGCAGGCTCGCTTCTAGCCTTTAAGCCTTCCCCTTCTTTCTCAGTGTGCACACTATGTCGCCTTCACGGAAACTGGAAACAGGAAATTGCATCAGTGCACCCTGTGAGAGAAGGGGAAGGCTTAAAGGCTAGAGGCAAGCCTGCTTTTCACTGCTGCTGTTGCTGCCACTGCGACTTTTTAAACGCAGGGCGGCTGGAAGGAAAGCAGCTGAGCGACGATATGACAAAGAGCGACAGGAAGCACCGCGGGGCCCCTGGAGGCACGAGGCCCTGTGCGACCACTCCTGTCGCCCCTGCCTAAGACCGACCCTGACCATGACTCAGCTGTCTGCAAGATTGAGCCGCATGGTGCCAGAAGTTCGGATTGGTCTTGCAGTTTTAAATCACACACTAATGAAAACATTAGTGTGTGGCCATTAACACAGGAAATACAAAAATCGGCCATTTACCCCGGTGGTAAAAATGGCTTTAGTGAACGGGGATGACCCATGCAAAGACATGCTAAGGCCACTTTTTACAGCAGTTAGGTAAAAAGGCCCCAAAAGAATTATGAAAAATAGCACAACATAGTAGTTGTATTTATAATATATCTTCTCCTGTGACTTGCTCACAGCATGGTACATCATATACAATAACAATGTAATTTAGTGGAAAGGGGGTGAGGTAGTGTTCTGAATGGACGTGCCTGAGCTGAGCTTTGCAAGCTGCCTGCTAAGTAATCTACATCATGGAAATGTGCAAGGATCACATTAAGCCACCATCCCCTTCCTTCTTGCTAGTGGTTATACTCATCTCTATTTCTCATTAGGGTCTGCTTTCCATTTTTTGAAAAAGATAACCATTTGATTTTAACCACTCTCAATTCCCAGTTAAGCTATGCTGACAGTTGTTTGGTCATCCCCTGAAATTATTAATGCATGAAATATATTTTATCAAAATGCTGACTAGATTGGAATGCTCTTCATAGATGCAGAGTGCTTAAAATAGAAACGAGCTTATCAATTAAATACTGCCTCTCTCTGGAAATCGGAACAACAAGTGAGGTGATTAAATTTGCAGATGACACAAAACTATTCAAGGTTGTTAAAACATATGCTATAATGCCTCTGTACTGTTCCATGGTGTGACCTCACCTTGAGTATTGCGACCAGGATCATGGTTCCGCGGTCTTACTTGAGTTTCAGCAAAGTCTTCCCTACTAGAGGTATGGGAGGATATGCATACAGGAGGCCTGCTCCCAAATGAAGGAGACATCTGATGCTAGTCTCTCGTGGGCCTGACGCTTGAAAAAGAACTGAGGGACCTTGTGATTGAGTTGTGGCAAAAAGATCTACTGAGAGGGTGCCCCATGCTCAGAAGATCTTGTGGGCTATGCCCAAGCCACACTGAGCCCACAAAAAGGTGGGAAAATGTGGGATACAAATGCAATAAATAATAATAATAATAATATTCAGTGACCAGTCGTGAGGTTGCATTACCATGCTCAGCCTGTCGGCCAGACTGTTGTTTACGCCTGCCAGATAAGTGGCTTGGAGAAACGTGCCCTGACGGTGTGCCCAAAGCCACACCTGGACTACTTCCTGACACAAAGGGTGAAATCCGGTGCCCCCCTGCTTGTTGGTGTATTACACTGCAACCTGATTGTCTGTTTGAATTAAGATGATTTTGTTGGGCAGCTGATCTCTGAAAACCTTCAGAGCGTTCCAGATCGCTCATAGTTCCAGGAGGTTGATCTGAAGACCTGATTCCTGGAAGGACCAGGCTCCCTGAGAGTGAAGCCCATCTACATGAGCTCCCCACCCCAGGAGGTATGCATCCGTCGTCAGCACTTTTTGCGGCTGAGGAATTTGGAATGGTTGTCCCATGGTCAAATTGGATCGAATTGTCCACCACAGAAGAGAATTCCGAAAGTCGGTGGACAGTTGGATCACATCCTCTAGATTCCCCGCAGCTTGATACCACTGGGAAGCTAGGGTCCATTCAGCTGATCTCATATGTAGACGTGCCATAGGTGTTACATGAACTGTGGAGGCCATGTGCCCCAAGAGTCTCAACATCTGCTGAGCTGTGACCTGCTGAGACGCTCGAACCGTGGACACTAGGGACAGGAGGTTGTCTGCCCGTGTCTCAGGAAGATAAGCCTGAGCTGTCTTTGTGTCCAGTAGTGCTCCAATGAACTCCAATTTTTGAATAGGACTGAGATGGGACTTGGAGTAATTTATTACAAACCCTAGTAGCTCTAGCACTTGAATAGTAATCCACATGGACTCCAGAGCACTGTCCTCTTTACCAGCCAATCATCGATATAAGGGAACACATGCATTCCCAGTCTGCATAGTGACGCTGCGACTACTGCTAGGCACTTTGTAAACACCCTGGGCACAGACGCCAGACCAATGGGCAGTACACAGTACTGAAAGTGCTGTGTTCCCAGCCGAAATCGAAGGTACTTCCTGTGTGCTGGAAGTATCGAGTTGTGGGTGTAAGCATCCTTTAAGTCCAGAAAAAATAGCCAATCGTTTTCCTGAATCATGGGAAGAAGGGTGCCCAGGGAAAACATCCTGAACTTTTCTCAGAGTAGGAATTTGTTCAGGGCCCTTAGGTCTAGGATGGGACGCACCCCCCCATTTTCTTTTGCACAAGGAAGTACCTGGAATAGAATCCCAGCCCTTCTTCCCCTGGTGGAACGGGTTCGACCGCATGGGTCTTTAGAAGGGCTGAGAGTTCCCCTGCAAGTAGCTGTCTGTGTTGGGAGCTGTAAGAATGAGCTCCCGATGGGCAATTTGGAGGTTTGGATTCCAGACTGAGGGTGTATCCTAACCAGACTATTTGAAGAACCCACTGGTCGGAGGTTACGAGAGGCCACCTTTGGTGAACAAACATTAACCTTCCTCTAACCGGCAAGTCATCTGGTACGAACACTTTTACTGTGGCTATGCTTTGCTGGAGCCAGTCAAAAGCCCGTCCCTTGCTTTTGCTGGAGAGCAGCAGAGGCCTTAGGTGCATGCTGTTGACGAGAACAAGCACACTGGGGCTGAGCCTGACTAGACTGTCGGGACGCCAGAGTGTACCTACGCCTAGCATAGGAATAGGAAGCACTCCGCGCCCCCCAAAAAACCCTCCTGGTTGAGAAGGTTGTAGAAGAAGTTGCCCAGCGGGAGAAAGGAGCTATAGACTTGTTGTGCTTCTTGATCTGATCAACCAGATCTTCCACCTTCTCTCCAAAAAGGCTATCCCCCGGCAAGGTACATCCGCCATCCTCTGCTGGACCGAATGATCCAGGTCACAGATACGCAGCCATGAGAGTCTGCGCATCGCTATACTCTGAGCAGAGATTCTGGATACTACATCAAAAGTATTGTAAGCGCTCCTGGCCAGGAATTTACAACACGCCTTCTGCTGCCTGACCACCTGGCGAAAAGGCTCGGCCTGCTCCGGAGGGAGGACCGAGTTCCACAAATGAATGCTCGTGAACAACTGGTAAGATAAGATACGGGCAGTGAGCATAGCGGCCTGATACGACTTCCTCCCATAAGAAACCAAGGTCCTAGCTTCTCTGCCTGGGGGCGCCAAGGCATAGTCCCTAGTACACCACCATGGAATTGTGGGGTAACTGAGACCTCATCAACCCAGATTCACCATAGATCTGATACTGGGAATCAGTCTTCTCCGGGATCACGGGACCAGACAGAGGGAACGACCAGTTTTGCCCAAGGACTTCCTTGAGTACCTTATGCAAAGGGACTGTCACAGTCTCCTTAGGTGGAGAGGTGTAGTCCAGGACCTCGAGCATCTCAGCCCTGGGCTCATCCTCCACTTCCATAGGGAATGGTATGGCCTCAGCCATTTCCCGCACAAACAAGTGTTATGGTATATGCCAATCATCAGAATTAAATGTGTAGCATGATGTTGTGTTGGATCAGATACATATATATACACCAATATATTTGTGCAGCTTTTAAAAATATATATTTGATACTGCAGCAGAACTGGCTTTCATTCCAAAAGCCCTCTTCCCTCTCCCTTTGGGGAACATTAAAAAAACATTTAAAAGACAAAGGCACTGCTGCAAGGACCTCACCTCCCCCTTTCCCTCCCTCTTTAACAAAAGACTTCTCAAGTAAGAGACTGCCTCAAGGTTAAATTGACTCTCTTCCTCTGATCAACACAACAAACATCAAAGGTAACCAGTAGAGGCAAGGAGACAAGCAGGTGGGAAAGGTGTGGAATACAGCTACTAAAAACAAAGGACACCTGCTGGCTGCCCCAGACAAATCTTATCAGAATATCACAGAGATTCAAGCAAGGGAAACCCTGTACTACAATAAACCATTTGTCAGTAAAATCCAGACAGCAAGTCTTGTGATGTCATAAGACATGATACCAAGATACCACAATGCTTTGCAAATGCCCAAGGGTTGTGTGCAAACCAGGAAACCAGGACAGAGATACACATGGCATGTCTTCCTGCAGCTTGCAAGAGTATAAAAGATAGAAGCTGTTCCAGACAAGCAGATGCTTCCCTTCAACTGCAACACAGATTCTCTCTCTTCAGCTGCAAGCAACTCAGATCCACTCACTGCAGAAGCCCTGCTCCTGTCCTGACCATGTGCTCATCAATCAGCTGGACCACAGCATGCTTGTAACAAGGACTGTGAGTTAACCTACCTGTTACTTTGTTCTATTTTATGCACAAATTCTCTGTTCAAAGATCCTTTTAAAAACCTACCTCTCGTGTGAAATTGTACTTTAAAATAAACCTTTCCTGAAGCTAAAAGTATAGTCTCTTTGTGCTCTGAGTACATGCTTTCGAATTTCAACAGAGATATATACTTAATTTATTGCAATATTGCAATTATCACCTTTGGTGATTGGTGGAGAAATTAATATCCTAAAACTTATAAATACAGCGCCTGCTCTTAAATTATAAACAGTAGCGAGTGCTCTAGAGCTCTTTCCCCCAAGTAAATCATTTCTTGTAACTCAAGGAAACAGAGAGGCTCTCAGGAGGAGACAGTCTCCTTTCAGGTGGAGGAGAATTCCAAAAGATTCATCGAAGGAAAAGTATCTGGGATCTTCCTCTGACTCCCATGAGTGCTCCTCTTCAGTATCAGAAAGTACTTCCCTAAGGGAGCTCCGAGACTGAACCTGCCTCAACGTTGAGGAGCCGATGCTCGCATGGACTGCGGTGCAGCTTCCTCCACCAAAGTCGAAGGGGAGTTGACCTGAGTGGCAGCCGACACCAGCGCTGCTAGTGGCACTGAAGAAGGGGGGCCTCACCACAGGTGAAGGGCCAGACGCTGTTGCAGCAGACAGCACAGAAGGCGCAAGCACCCCCGACACCTAATCAGACTGGCGCAGCAGTCCTTCCAGAAGTTCTGGGGCACAGAGGTGCTCGTTGAGACACACCATTGGAGAAGGCTGAGAGGCCGGTGGAGGAATCGGTGGCAGAATCTGCTGAGGCTCAGGAACAGGTACCAGGCTACTAAGAGGACGACGCATCAGCACCTCCTATATGGAGGGGGAGCGGTCCTCTCGGTGCCGACGCTTCTAGGGTGCCAAGTCTTTCGATGCCCCGGAGCTCCCAGCACGTGTCGAAGGAGAACGGTGATGGTGCTTCTTCGCCTTCACTCGATGCCCGTCACCGAAGCTCCTCGGTGCCAACAAGGACGACGTGGAATCCTCACATCTCCTCGGGGTTGGGTCCGACGATGGTTGGTCAGGGGGGCCTGCACAGCAGGAGGCCTTGAGACAGGTGGAGATGCCAGGTGTATTACCTGGCAGGGCTTAGGGATCGGAGATCCCCGTCAGCTACAGCAAGGATGCATCACTGCTGGGTGGGCCTGTGCCCACCTGGTCCTACTGTAGCTACGCCACTGATTTACACAAGAATCATGGTTCTTGCAAGAGGTGGTCAAGAAGTGAAACCATCTAGAATACCAAGCCAAGGTTGCCACACTGCCCTTTTGAGTCAGTCTGGGAATCTGTGAGCACATAAGCCCAGAAGGGAATGGGAGCTTTGTCCAGCCACTCTCCCAGAGAGAGAGAGAGAGGAGTGGAGATGAACTGATCTTGAAGGTTTTATTTTGTTTACTTGTGTTTTTTTGTAAACAAATGCATGAAAAAATATACATAAAAAAAATCAGACTGAATTAGCAAATGGAAAGTTAAATTAACTTGCTACATCTGTTGCCCAGCATTCAAGAGCTAGCACTCTCTTCCATGGGATCTGCTTCTCTAGCAATGTTTGTTTAGAAGTGGTGTGGGTTGCTGGTTAGTCTGCTTGAATGCATAGCAATAAAGGTCAGCAAACCAAAAGTATTATATAAAGGTGACACCTTTTCATTGGACTAAATATATTTCTTGATCAGCCTTCAGGAGTTCACACACCCTTCCAAGACATTCCTTGCCAATTTCCTTCCTAAGAAAGGGAATGTTATATCCAGTGCATTTTTTCTAGCGAAAAAGGTGCCGGTACTCAAATGCCAGACCACACTTCATGGGTAGAGTGATTACTGATAGATCCACCCCACAATAGCCAGGCCCCCTGCAACCAGTCACAGAATCTATGACAAGGCAGAATTGGTGTGTAGAGCCTGAGCTCGTTCATTAAAACTTGGGGATCATGGGTCAATTTTAGCAGACAATGGAAAAGGTGCCGGTACTCAGTACCCCCAAGTGCCCCCTCAAAAAAAGCCCTGGTTATGTCTCTAAAGCTAGACAAGGAACATATTAAGTGTAATAAGGAAATCTGATGACATGAGAGGGAAGGTTATAAGAACCAAGACCTCTGCCCTCTTGTGGTTATTTTGCGGGATAGGGGAAGCACAAGGGACTGGTTAATGCTGCTATTGGATAAAGGGAATGTTTTGTAAGAATTGTGCAAAAAATTGACTCTTACTGTAATGCTTCGTGCTGGTTGTTCTTTTGTTATTTCTTAATAAAAATCTTTTGAAGTAAAAAGGTCTCTTTCATACCACACTCCCTACCCCCTCCTCCCCCAAATACATAATATTTAAGTTTATTGAGTCTTATTTGCACACATTCAGCCACTCCACTTTTAAACAAATGTTACTAGACAAATATTGTTCAGGTGAACTTGATCACAGACTCAGTTCTGCAAAACTGTGAACCCACATGGAGAGACTATCTGGAGATAGTTATCCAGCGGTTTTGTGCTGACAAACATCCTATGTCACTTTGTTTTCCATGCACAACCTTTGTCAGCTTTACACGTCTAGCTTTATTGCCCAGCTACAGGTGCAAGCAAAAGCATAGGTTTGTATGTTGACTCTGTTGGATGGTGCAAAATATTATCCATTTCCATATCCAGGCCAGATTAAAACATAAGCAAACTAGACACATGACTAAGGCACAAATGTTTTAAGGTGGAGGAGTGTGTTGTGAGATGTACTCAGGACTTGGAGGCTAGGATTGCCACTTGTCTTGATATTTTCAAGAGTGTACAGATTTTTGCAATACTATCCAGAAGCCAGAAAGATGACTTATATGTCCAGACATCTTCAGAGTTTAGATCCTTATAGATCTGCAGTCTTCCCCTGCCCCCCCCCCCCCTTCACCCCATGCATGAGTAGGCCTGCTCCAATGTCACTAGCAGCAGAGACTGGATCAAGCCAATGGGTAGGCACTCTGGGGGTGGGAGTGCAGAAGGAAGGGAGGGGTAATCTAGAGAGAGGTTTCTGTGCTATGCAAGTGAGATGGGGGGGATTGCGCTCTGCATGGCATGGGGCACTGGGCTGACTTTCGAGAGAGCCAGATAAACTAGTAAGTGCCTTTGGAGTGGAGGAGTAGCCTAATGGTTAGTGCAGTGAGCTGAGATCCTGGGGAACTAGGTTCAATTCCCACTGTAGCTCCTTGTGACTCTGGGCAAGTTACTTAACTCTCCATTGCCCCAGGTACAAAGACTTAGATTGTGAGCTCGCTAGAGACCGAGAAAGCACCTGCATATAATGTGTACTGCATGACGAACATCTTGTAGTGCTATATAAGTGATAATAAGTAGTACTAGTGATTGCTGAGAAAGGATAGGAGTGAGAGAAGAATGAAGGAAAGCGTAAGGAGGCTGCTGTGGACTCAGGAACAGATTTTGTGGAGCACTGCAGTCCCAGATAATTATCTAACCAATGTTTGATGTCGGGTTCCTGATGAAGGAGTGATTTCCAAAACGGAGCTTTGTAGAGCCCAACTGGACTCATCCTACTATTATGTCAAGTCTTCTACCTTGATTACTACTAGTTCAATTCCGAACTGTCAATTCTTTTGGATATTCTTTATTGGTGAACTGTCTGAGGATTCCTTTATCAGCAACTGTAACTGGACTTTGACTGTTTTAGTTTGTGTTGATTACAGAGACATTGATTTCTCATACATATTTTTTTTCATTGAAGCACTGTTTATTTTTATTTTTTGGTGCACTTTACTTACACACAGTTGTGTCCGATGATGGTGTGAAATTTCAGCCAGTTAAAACTTTTTGATTCTTTGGGAGTATTTTTTGGATCTTGTATTTCGTTTTACTTTCTTGGGGGTTCTATATTTTGTTGAATGTGCACATGAACGATAAGCAACAGCATAACACCAGAAGAGTATATGGGGAGAGGGATTGCATGTGCATGCCAAGAGCAACAGTGTGTACGTGTAGTTCTGTAACTAGTGAATGCATGTATGTGTCTGAAAAGCGAGTGCTGAGTTTCCCTTTGAAAATTAGGTCTAGGGTGGAGAAGTCCACTACAAATGGACTTATTGCATAGTTTGTGGAGGTGTTTTCAACCTGGGAATTTACCCAGCCAACTGTTTAAATCCCTGGAGAATGTCCTTTGAAAACATTCCTAATGCTGCCTCCACTTTGTCTATATGCATTCAGAGGCACCAAAGAAAGTTAAATATCACTTTTGTTTGCTCTTTCTGTTTGTGAAGCCTTTTTTTTACTCCTCGGGGAATTATATGCAACTGCACAACACAGAATTTGCACAGAATTCTGCACTTGCTGTGCAGAACTTTGTGAAGTTCCAGCATCGGGTCTCTGTCCTCCCTCCCCCACAGAGATTGCATGGCAGGAAGTGGAGAAAGTTAACCACTGCACATAGGGTCACCTCCTCCTCTTCTGCCAGCTTAGACCAGATTGCCAAAATTGCCAGATGGGCGGTTTTCCCGCCCAATTGGGCGGCTTTTCGCGACCCGCTGCGGGTCGCAGTTTTTTGGGCGGTTTTGATTTCGTTGGGCGGGTTGTTTTTTCTTCTCTGGCTGCCGGTTTTTTCGCCCCGCGGGGGGCATGGTTAACAACGTGTCAACAACGTGTTAACGATGTGTTAACGATGTCTGTGACGTTGTGGGCGGAGCTGGTGATGTTGGGGCGTGGTTGGTGATGGTGGGGTGGAGCTGATGGCGGTGGGGCGGGGTTGATGACGGTGGGGGTGGAGCTGATGACGACGGGGCGGGGTTGATGACGGCAGGGGCAGGGGTGTGCGGTTTTGGGTGGGTTTTCAACTGGTTTGGGGTCGGAAAATTTATTTAAACCTGGCAACCCTGCAGATTGCTCATGTGAACCATGGGGCTGTAGGGAGGCCCACACAGTTCTCATAAACAATCTGGTCTATGCAAGCAGAGGAGGAGGAACTGACCCAGCGGTTCACTTCCTCCTCCTCCTCCTGCCCAGCAGTCCCTGCAGTGGAGGGGGAGATAGCAGCTGAGCTGTTGTTGTCTGCTAAATGTGCCATTAGGAGGGTCGGAGGGGCAGATGCTATAGAGAAGGGGGCATAGTAAGGTGAGTGCGCCATTGAGATGGTCGGAGGGGTGGCAGAGCAAGATGAATGTATCATGGAGAAGGGAGACAGAAAAGCTGAATGTGCCATTATTGCCATGGGAAGGGTGGGGGTGGGGGGCAAAGCAAGGTGAATGTGCCATGGGGTGGGTAGAGGAGGGACAGAGCAATAGAGCAAGGTAAGTGTATGCCATGGAGACTGGAGTAGGGGAGGCACAGAAAGCTGAGAGTGCCATGGGGGATTAGTGGAGCAGAGAAATGAGTGTACCATAGGGATGGGAGAAGCAGCAGAGAAAGCTCAGATTGAGCCTTGAGAGTGGGAATGGGGACAGAACAAACACAGCTTATGGGGGGGGGGGGAGAGATCAAACTTGAAGGTGTGCCATTGGGAGAGATACAATAATAGCTTGGGGGTGTCTGGTGAAGGAAGAACAAGAGGTGTGGGTATTGCATGTTAGAGAAGACTGGGGGCCAAGGACGTAGTCAGACCTGACTTTTGGGTTTTTTTTGGGGGGGGGGGCAGTATTGACATGGGGGGGGCACTAGTCATACAGGTGTGAGTAGTGCTTAGTATATTCCTAAACAATACCTCTGAGTGCACATGATAATGAATTTCTAAATAAACAGTCTGTCCTGCATCAACATAAACTACATGCACACATTTGAAAACACTAACAATTTTTAAATGAAGTTGCATTATCCCATAACTTACATTTTGCCATTATAGCAGACTTGAGTCTAGTAGTCAACCCCTCAACATACATCACAGTATCCTGGAAAATAATTACTGCAGTGGCACATATCACTCAGCATTGCTTTATAACAAATATAAAATGCCTTATTGAGCTGTATTAATAAAGTAAGTCTTCTTGTCCCTTCCTCTGGTTCTACTGCTTTCTCTCTCCCTGGAGTTCCTGACAGTGTTCCTTCCATACCCTTCTCCCTTACACGAGGAATTGTGATATTGTATAAATAAGTAAATGTTTGTGCTCCTAGTCATGCACCCAAAGGTTATATAATCCTTTCAAGAAAGACAGTTAAACCACAGAGGTATGGTATGGTCACATTTTCAATATGACAATACTAGAGCCCAGCTAAGGAACAGGTTATTTTGAGTTAGTTTTCATGTGTCTTATATTTGAAAATACAGTGAAACAGAATATTAGAATTCAATTACATCACAGGAGCAAATAGATAGATAAGTCTGAAACATTTAACAAAGTTGAGATTAGCATATATACCCAACTAGGCATTTAAAAGCCTGTCCTTTAATGATGCCGCATGTTCAGAAATCTTAGAAATATGTATAGACATGAACATACCAGAACAGGCATCCATACACACATTGCAAAAGTAAACAACAACTTCTACGAGTATATCCAAAACTTAATTTTCTCATTTCCATCTTCCAAAATCTTACACAGCAGATGTATAAATCAGTTGGACACAAAGAGGGGCATAATCAAAAGGGACGCCCAAGTTTTGTTGCGGACGTCCTCGCAAAACGTCCCGATGGAGGGGCAGAGAAACCCGTATTATCAAAACAAGATGGACGTCCATCTTTCGTTTCGATAATACAGTTGGGGACGCCCAAATCTTGAAATTTAGGTCGTCCTTAGAGATGGTCGTTTCTGATTTTCGGCGATAATGGAAACCAAGGATGCCCATCTCAAATGGCCAAATGCAAGCCCTTTGGTTGTGGGAGGAGCCAGCATTTGTAGTGCACTGGTCCCCCTGACATGCCAGGACACCAACCAGGCACCCTAGGAGGCACTGCAGTGGACTTCATAAAATGCTCCCAGGAACGTAACTCCCTTATCTTGTCTGCTGAGTCCCCCAAACCCCCCCTAAAACCCACTACCTACAACTGTACACTACTACTATAGCCCTTACGGGTGAAGGGGGCACCTAGATGTGGGTACAGTGGGTTTGTGGTGGGTTTTGGAGGGCTCGCTGGTTCCTCCACAAACGTAACAGGTAGGGAGGGGGGTGGGCCTGGGTCTGCCTGCCTGAAGTGCACTGCACTCACTAAAACTGCTTCAGGGACCTGCATACTGCTGTCATGGAGCCGAGTATGACATATGAGGCTGGTATAGAGGCTGGCAAAAAATATTTTTTAAATGCATGGGATAAACATAAAGGAATCCTGTTCAGAAGAAATGGATCCTTGTTAAAGAGATGGGTCTTCAGTAGTCTGCAGAAGTTAGTCAGTTAAATCGTTTTCAAGTTTCGCGGCAGTGCGTTCCAGAATTGTGTGCTCAGGTAGGAAAAGGTTGACTCATGCATTAGTTTGTATTTTGGACCTTTACAGTTGGGGAAGTGAAGATTAAGGAGTGTGCGGGATGTTTTTTTGTCATTCCTGGGTGGTAAGTCTATCAGGTCTGACATGTAGGCTGGGGGATCTCCGTGAATGATTTTGTGAACTAGGGTGCATATTTTGAACGTGATGCGTTCTTTAAGTGGGAGCCAGTGTAACATTTCTAGGAGAGGTTTAGCACTTTCAAATTTTGTTTTGCCGAATATGAGTCTAGCTGCAGTGTTCTGGGCTATCTGAAATTTCTTGATTATTTGCTCTTTGCAGCCAGCATATAGTGCATTGCAGTAGTCTAGATGATTAAGTACCATTGATTGTACCAGGATTGCGATTTAGAACTAACTACTACTCTAGCCGATGAAACCAATGCTTCCTCTGTGTACATCTGTATGCTGCAAATGCCGGCATGTTGAAAAATATAAGCAAGATCAAATAAAAATGCCACCAACAATAAAAAAAACAACAATGTGAACAGAGTTGCTCATAGGTTTGCTTGCTTAGTTTGGGTAACAGGGATGACGGGAGCACAGAGGAGAGGGAAAGGGAGACTAACCTCATGGCTTCAGTCATCTCAAACTAACTGACTTGGTCAGCTCTCTCCTGCTCGCTCCCTTAGTTCCAGCTCCCAGGACTGCTGCCTTCTTCAATTTTCCGGGTCACCAGGAGCGTGAGTGAGAAGCACACTGCCTTTGGCAGCTTCTGAAGCTTTCCCTCTGTTGCACTGTCCCACCTATGCGAGACAGGAAACTGCAGCAGAGGGAAAGCTTCCAGGCCACCAAAGGCATTGTGCTTATCTCACCAACGCTGCCGGTGGCCTGGAAAATTGAAGAAGGCAGTGCTGCAGGGAGCTGAAAGGAAGTAGGAGAAAGCTGACCAATACGGTTAGACTGAGAACAGAGCAAGGCATGACAGCTGAAAAAGGGAGCAGGAGGGCAGGCAGTAGTGCCCAAAATCCAGGCACTTGACTGGCCACCAGGTTGGGGGACCTGAGGCTGGAGTGGGGGGCACTGCTGGGGGCAGACAGAATTAAGGGTGTTGCTGAGAAGTGTGGAGAGAAAGAGAGAATGCCTTTAGAGTGAGAGATGGAATTGAAGGCTGGAGTCTGAGGATATAAAAGGCAGGAGGGAATTTCAGGCCTTATGATGGGAAAATTCTGTGCAAAAACACTATAAATAAACAATGCAGAATGTTCATAGTGTGTGCAGAATTTCCCCCAGGAGTACTTTTTCACACTTAAACATATACATCAGGCATATTACCAGTGAATCTCACTCTTTTGGACAGTCTACCTTTGGCATCTCTGGGGGTACCAGAGGTAAAGGGAGGGTGAAGATGACTTGCCCAGAATGAGGCCCTGCAGTTTTCCCTAGGCTGCTTCTTTAAAGGTGAAGTATAGGGGATCCCAGAAGAGGTGAAAAGTTTGGGGTGGAGGGTGATAAAAAATATATAAATGGGGGTCCATGCTAGCGGCCCACAAATGTATGTTTGCCTAGGACTGTATATGGTGTTAAACTGGCCCTGCCCATATTTAAGTCCACCTAAGCCCATAACTTTCCTATGCAGTGGAACTTGTGCCTGTAAACTGACTAGTAACAGAAAGCAGTGCCCATAAATTGAAAAAGCAAAAACTCATAACACACACAGGCCCTTTTACTAAACTGTGCTAGTAAATGGGTACTGTGTGTCCTTACTTGGGCCTTTCTCACTTGCTAAGCCCATTTCTAGTGCAGCCATCAAAAAGAGCTTTTTTTTCTATTTCTGGCTGTGTGCTAATGTTAGCATTAAAAAAAAAAAATAACACAGGCATACTTACCACCTCCTATTCATGAGGCACTAAGGGCTCCCAAGTTACAGGCATACTAACCAGTTAGTGCAGTGGTAATGTCAGTGCGCTAGCTCAGTGTTTCCTAAGTCCGGTCCTGGTGTGCCCCTTGCCAGTCAGGTCTTCAGGATATCCACAATGAATATGCATGAAGGAGATTTGCATATAATGGAGGCAGTGCATGCAAATCAATCTCATGCACATTCATTGTGAAGGAGTGGAACGCCGGTACTACCTGAATACTACTGACTAACAGTGACCAACAGAACAACCTCATGTTTTGTGCCTACTGATGGACTTATACTTATGGACTCTACCTCTGCTTTTGGCCTTTTAGCCATACTTTATTACTGCACTGGACATTTGTGCCTTATCCAGTTTTACTGTTTACTAATGAAAGAAGTTTGCTGTTTACTAGTGGAAAGACAAGAATGCAGGGCTATTAGACATATAGCTTGTAACAATAGTTAGCAAGGCCTATACAAGACCAGCTTGCCTGTAGCAACGCCATCTGAATAGACGACCTTGGAGGGTGCTGACACCCCCCTGCATTCCTGAGCCGAACCTTATCTCATGTGCTAGAAAGGAGCATTGTGTGTGTGTAAAGAATAAGCTGCTAAGTTTCGTTTTTCTTGCCAGTATCATTTCAGTGTTATGACGTGTGTACGTACTGGGACTACAATTTTGTATTGTAAGAACTACAGATGTTTACTGCGCATACCAGTTGTGACGTATGAGGGGCCAAATGCGCAGGCCCAGTAGGGAAGTATAAATGTAAGCGTCAGATGATTTATGACATACAGTGTCCCGAGACTACTCGGTGCTGTTCACTTGCTAGCAATAAAGTTGCCTTGTTTGGAACCAAATATTTGCCTTTCGTCTTCTGATTTCCCACCTGTTTCAATTGTGGATATCCTGAAAACCTGAGTGGCAAGGGGTACTCCAGGACCGGACTTGGTAAACACTGAGCTAGCTGATTTGCACATTCATACCTATTCTCCACCCCTGACATGCCCCTCCCAAAAAATAGGAGAAAGTAAATACTGTGCGCTTAGCACACGCATATGAGAAAACTAACGCAGAATGCTTTAGCACACATGTTAATGCCTAATACAGCTTGGTAAAAGGGCCCTACAGGGTCTTGTTTTTTTCTCACACAAACAGCATCCTCTGTTTCACAAAAGTGACTACAGCACCTCTATCACAACACACACATGCAAACAAATTCAAATTATCTCTAAAACACACACACACAAAGCCTCAGGGGCCCTTTTACTAAGATGTGGGAGGGCCAACATGCAGGTAGCTTGCGCCAAATCGGCATTACTGTGGGCTAGCGAGTGCGCCCGGCAGTAATTCTGAGTTTGGCTCACACCGAATCCAAAGGTAACATAAAATAGTAACATAGAAAATGACAGCAGATAAAGACCTGTACGGTCCATCCAGTCCGCCCAACAAAATAAACTCATTTTACATGGTATGTGATACTTTATATGTATACCCGAGTTTGATTTCTCCTTGCCTTTCTCAGGGCACAGACCATAGAAGTCTGCCCAGTACTGTTCTTGTACTAAGTTCTGAAGCTAACATCGAAGCCCCTTAAAATTTACACTCCAGCCCATCCCTATCTATTCAGTCACGATCAGGGAGCAGACCGTAGAAGTCTGCCCAGCTCACGTTTTGTTTCCAATTACTGGCATCGCCATCCAATCTCCGCTAAGATTCCACGGAACCATTCCTTTGTGTTTATCCCACGCATGTTTGAATTCCATTACCATTTTCATCTCCACCACCTTCCGCGGGAGGGCATTCCACATATCCACCACCCTCTCCGTGAAAAAATACTTCCTGACATTAATCCTGAGTCTGCCCCCCTTCAACCTCAATTCATGCCCTCTAGTTCTACCGCCTTCCCATCTCCGGAAAAGGTTCGTTTGTGGATTAATACCTTTCAAATATTTGAACATTTGTATCATATCACCCTTGTTTCTCCTTTCCTCCAAGGTATACATGTTTAGGTCAGCAAGTCTCTCCTTGTACGGTTTGCAACGCAAATCCCATACCATTTTCGTGGCTTTTCTTTGCACCGCTTCCAGTCTTTTTACATCTTTAGCAAGATACGGCCTCCAAAACTGAACACAATACTCCAAGTGGGGCCTCACAATGACTTGTAGAGGGGCATCAACACCTCCTTTCTTCTGCTGGTTATGCCCCTCTCTACGCAGCCTAGCATCCTTCTGGCCACGGCTGTCACCTTGTCGCATTGTTTCTTCACCTTCAGATCCTCCGACACCAACACTCCAAGGTCTCTCTCCTGAGTCGAGCTTATTAATCTCTCCCCTCCTATCCAGTATCTCTCTTTTGGGTTTCCGCACCCCAAGTGCATCACTCTACACTTCTTGGCATTAAATTTTAACTTCATACTAAAGAAAACCTACAATCATAAACTCATCTATGTATGTGATGTATCGTGTGTGAACACAAACATTTTTTTCTTTTTTAGCTTATGCAATAGTGCTCAGTGAAGAAGGGCTATCCTGCAAGGAATCATGCACAGTGAATGCTGTGTTATATTGCCCAGTTTGACATCATAGCACTCCAACCTCCCTCTCTATATATACTAGTCAAATATGTGGTTTAATGACATCCTGTTACATATATGATTCACTCAGGGGTGGGAGAACAAATGGTCATTCTACTTATCTTCAAGTGTGATGTCAGACTTCCTTACAGGCTTTGATGTCAAACTGGGCAATATAACACAGCATTCGCTGTGCATGATTCCTTGCAGGATAGCCCTTCTTCACTGAGCACTATTGCATAATTTACAAAAAAAAAAATGTGTGTGTTCACACATGATACATCACGTACATAGATGAGTCTATGATTGTAGGTTTTCTTTAGTAAGAATTTAATAATACAAGTGAAACCGGAAGAGTATATATACCCCAGAGCTGTTATTTTCATTAAACTTTAACTGCCAGACCCTCGACCATTCTTCTAACGTCTGGAGATCCCTTCTCATTGTTACTCCCTCCAGGGTATCCACTGTATTGGCTATTTTCGTGTCATACTACTACTACTACTTAACATTTCTAGAGCGCTACTAGGGTTACGCAGCGCTGTACAAATTAACAAATAAGGACAGTCCCTGCTCAGAAGAGCTTACAATCTAAAGGACGAAATGTCAAGTTGGGGTAGTTTAGATTTCCTGAGAGGAGGTGTAGTGATTAGGTGCCGAAGGCGACATTGACGAGGTGGGATTTGAGCAATGATTTGAAGATGGGTAGGGAGGGGGCCCGGCGTATGGGCTCAGGGAGTTTGTTCCAAGCATGGGGTGAAGCGAGGCAGAAAGGGCGAAGCCTAGAGTTGGCGGTGGTGGAGAAGGGTACTGAAAGGAGGGATTTGTCAAGAGAGCGGAGGTTACGGGTGGGGACATAAGGGGAGATGAGAGTAGAGAGATAAGGAGGGGCTGCAGATCGAGTGCATTTGTAGGTGAGTAGGAGAAGCTTGAACTGTATGCGGTATCTGATCGGAAGCCAGTGAAGTGACTTGAGGAGAGGGGTGATATGAGTGGGAGGCCGGTGAGGAGTAGGTTGCAGTAGTCAAGGCGAGAGGTAATGAGAGAGTGGATGAGAGTTCGAGTGGTGTGCTCAGAGAGGAGGGGGCGAATTTTGCTAATGTTATAGAGGAAGAAGCGACAGGTCTTGGCTATCTGCTGGATATGCGCAGAGAAGGAGAGGGAGGAGTCAAAGATGACACCAAGGTTGCGGGCAGATGAGACAGGGACGATGAGGGTGTTATCAATTGAGATAGAAAGTGTCATCCACAAAAAGGCACACCTTTCCTTCCAACCCTTTAGCAATATCTCCCACAAATATAGTAACAGAATAGGCCCCAGCAGCGACCCCTGAGGAACTCCACTGCTCACCTTCCTTTCCTCTGAGCGGATTCCATTTACCACCACCCTCTGCCACCTGTCAGTCAACCAGCTTCTTATCCAGTTCACCACTTTCGGTCCTAAGTTCAACCCTTTCAGCTTATTCACGTCTTCTGTGGGGGACCATATCAAAGGCTTTGCTGAAGTCCAAGTAGATTACATCTAGCGCACGTCACTCATCCAGTTCTTTGGTCACCCAATCAAAAAAGTCAATAAGATTCGTTTGGCAGGATTTTCCTTTGGTAAAGCCATGTTGCCTCGGGTCCTGTAACCCGTTGGTTTCTAGAAAGTTAACTGTCCTTTGTTTCAGCAGCGACTCCATTATTTTTCCTACCACCGATGTGAGACTTACCGGTCTGTAGTTTCCCACTTCTTCCCTGTCTCCACTTTTGTGAAGAGGGACCACATCCGTTCGTGTCCAATCTCGAGGAACCTCTCCCGTCTCTAAAAATCTATTAAATAAATCTTTAAGAGGTCCCGCCAGGACCTCTCTGAGCTCCTTCAATATCCTGGGATGTATCCCATCCAGCCCCATAGCTTTGTTCACCTTCAGATTCTCCAGCTGTTTATAAACTCTTTCTTCCGTAAATGGCGCAGTATCCACTCCATTCCCAGATTTTCCTCCATGAACACTGAAGAGAAATAATTGTTTAGCACGTTCGCTTTATCTTCATCACTCTCCACATAGCCATTCTCATTATCTTTCAGTCTCGCAATTCCATTTCTATCTCTTCTCCTTTCTCCAACATATCTGAAAAAGTCTTGTCACCTCTCTTTACATCTTTAGCCATATTTTCTTCCACTCGCGCTTTCGCTAACCGTATTTCCCTCTTCGCTTCTTCCAGTTTAATCCGATAATCTTTTCCGTGATCCTCTCATTATGTTCTTTTGTATTTCTTGAACAGAGCCTCTTTTGCTCTTATTTTTTCAGCTACTTGTTTGGAGAACCATATAGGCTTCCTGCTTCTCTTGTTTTTGTTTACTTTCCTCACAAAAAGATCAGTCGCCATATTTATAGCAGCCTTTAGCTCGGACCACTGTTTTTCCACTTCTCCTACGCCTTCCAACGCCAACAGCTCCTTCTTCAGGTATTCCCCCATTTTATCAAAATCAGTATGTCTGAAATCCAGTACTTTGAGTTTTGAGCGTCCACACTCCGCCTTCACCCTTATATCAAACCATACGGTGTGATGATCACTATTACATAGGTGGGCACCTACCCGGATATTGAAAACACTACCTCCATTAGTGAGCACTAGATCCAGCATCGACCCTTCCATCGTGGGTTCCGTCACCATTTGTCTGAGCAAGGCACTTTGACAGGCATCCACAATCTCCCTACTTCTAGAAAATAATTTTATATTTTCTACTGAGGGGGGTGTTCCCAGCAGTAATCTGCAGTTGGCGTGTGCTGCATGGTTACCGTGCGGGTAGCGCTTGAGCTCTTTCCGCTAGGTCAATGGGTGGCACTAAGGGCTCAGGCGCATGGTAATTTCAGTCGTTTTAATTTCAGCGCATGCCCATTTCCCAGCCCATTAAAAAAAGCCATTTTTCCTAGCAGCAGTAAAAAATAGTCCAGCACGCACCCAAAACATGAACTCAAAACACGCACCCACACTACCGCAGTCCGCTTTTTACCGCAGCTTAGTAAAAGGAGCCCTCAGTGCGATGGGTGTGCGAGTAGCCTCCCTTGTTATTTGAACAAGTTTCCTATACTGTCTCCAGGGAAGGTAATTTGTGTTGAGTTTAGCACCCCCAGTTATTTTCACACACACACAAGCACAGTTTTCGCATTTCTCATGCACACACAAGTTCTAGAATGTCACACTAAATGCAAAAAAAACAACAACAACAAAACACCTTTGGATTTTGTGTTGCTCTATGGAACAGATTTTTTCAGTTTTTGTTATTTTTAAAATTCATATTGTTAAAAAGATCTTGGGGCTGACTTGGGAAATGTATTCCCTCGACCCAATTTTTTGGCAAACACAGGGAATACATGAGTGAATTTTAGAAGCCCTTAGACACTGTTTATACATATGAAAAATGGATTATTTTGTATAAATCAACATACAGTGGGGGAAATAAGTATTTGATCCCTTGCTGATTTTGTAAGTTTGCCCACTGACAAAGACATGAGCAGCCCATAATTGAAGGGTAGGTTATTGGTAACAGTGAGAGATAGCACATCACAAATTAAATCCGGAAAATCACATTGTGGAAAGTATATGAATTTATTTGCATTCTGCAGAGGGAAATAAGTATTTGATCCCCCACCAACCAGTAAGAGATCTGGCCCCTACAGACCAGGTAGATGCTCCAAATCAACTCGTTACCTGCATGACAGACAGCTGTCGGCAATGGTCACCTGTATGAAAGACACCTGTCCACAGACTCAGTGAATCAGTCAGACTCTAACTTCTACAAAATGGCCAAGAGCAAGGAGCTGTCTAAGGATGTCAGGGACAAGATCATACACCTGCACAAGGCTGGAATGGGCTACAAAACCATCAGTAAGACGCTGGGCGAGAAGGAGACAACTGTTGGTGCCATAGTAAGAAAATGGAAGAAGTACAAAATGACTGTCAATCGACAAAGATCTGGGGCTCCACGCAAAATCTCACCTCGTGGGGTATCCTTGATCATGAGGAAGGTTAGAAATCAGCCTACAACTACAAGGGGGGAACTTGTCAATGATCTCAAGGCAGCTGGGACCACTGTCACCACGAAAACCATTGGTAACACATTACGACATAACGGATTGCAATCCTGCAGTGCCCGCAAGGTCCCCCTGCTCCGGAAGGCACATGTGACGGCCCGTCTGAAGTTTGCCAGTGAACACCTGGATGATGCCAAGAGTGATTGGGAGAAGGTGCTGTGGTCAGATGAGACAAAAATTGAGCTCTTTGGCATGAACTCAACTCGCCGTGTTTGGAGGAAGAGAAATGCTGCCTATGACCCAAAGAACACCGTCCCCACTGTCAAGCATGGAGGTGGAAATGTTATGTTTTGGGGGTGTTTCTCTGCTAAGGGCACAGGACTACTTCACCGCATCAATGGGAGAATGGATGGGGCCATGTACCGTACAATTCTGAGTGACAACCTCCTTCCCTCCGCCAGGGCCTTAAAAATGGGTCGTGGCTGGGTCTTCCAGCACGACAATGACCCAAAACATACAGCCAAGGCAACAAAGGAGTGGCTCAGGAAGAAGCACATTAGGGTCATGGAGTGGCCTAGCCAGTCACCAGACCTTAATCCCATTGAAAACTTATGGAGGGAGCTGAAGCTGCGAGTTGCCAAGCGACAGCCCAGAACTCTTAATGATTTAGAGATGATCTGCAAAGAGGAGTGGACCAAAATTCCTCCTGACATGTGTGCAAACCTCATCATCAACTACAGAAGACGTCTGACCGCTGTGCTTGCCAACAAGGGTTTTGCCACCAAGTATTAGGTCTTGTTTGCCAGAGGGATTAAATACTTATTTCCCTCTGCAGAATGCAAATAAATTCATATACTTTCCACAATGTGATTTTCCGGATTTAATTTGTGATGTGCTATCTCTCACTGTTACCAATAACCTACCCTTCAATTATGGGCTGCTCATGTCTTTGTCAGTGGGCAAACTTACAAAATCAGCAAGGGATCAAATACTTATTTCCCCCACTGTATATGTATATGCAGAGATGGTTATAACAAGGTGCTACATATATGTAGCGATGGCAGCATGCAGAGATTTCAAGGAGACATTCCCCCAGATTCTACATAGTACAACTTATGTTGCACACACAAATTCAGTCATATTCTGTATTTGTGCATGCAACTTAATTAGCTAACAGGCCAATCAGCACCGATAATTGCCACTTAACAAGCAATTACTGACACTAATTGGCATTAATTAGAATTTACGCGCACAACTGTCTAAGCATATTCTGTAAACTAATGTGTGTAAATTCTAAGGCACATAGCTGAAATGGGGGCAGAGCCATGAGAATGGGATGGGCAGGGCATCAGCATTTCTAAAATCTATGCGCACTGTTATAAAATATACCTGATCTGCACCTAATTTAGGCGTCAGCATTTAAACCAAGTTTTATTTGGCGTAACTGGCCATGACTAAATTTAGTCATATGAATGGGCATTATGTGTATTCTATAAACAGTGCCAAAATTTAGGTGTATTCTATAAAAGTACGCCTACATTTTGGCATACTTTATAGAATACACCTAAGTGTGTTTCTTTTTTGCGCCAATTTTTTAGGTGTGATATATAGAATCTAGCCCATTATGGGCGATCTTTCAAAGTATATATGGGATAGATCCTATTTAGCTGAGAAGTTTAAGTATCTGGTAATAAATAAATAAAAGGGAACTTTAAAACAATACAGGAACGTAAGGCCTTTGAAGTCAGAATGATTAAACATTTTGACACCCACCAGACAGGATTTAACAAAGATCTGGGTTTTCTAGCCCATTATAAACCATAAAAATGTACTGCTTTGAAAATCGTACTGCTTTGTCCCCCTCCTGTCTCCATGCATATCTCACCTGTCTCTCACCTATCCACCCCCATCCTGTTAGACTGTCACTGGAATGCTTTGATGTTTCACTTATATATACTGTCATCTACCAACATTTGCTTATTTCCGATCTGACAAAGAAGGGCAACCTTCGAAAGCTAATCAAGAAATGTATTAAGTTATGTCCAATAAAAAAAGATATCAGCTAATTTTCTTTTCCATGTTTTATTTTGTTTTATTTCTATTGATTACTGGTAATAAATAGAAATAAAACAAAGAAAAGGAAAGAAAATAAGATGATACCTTTTTTACAGACCTGTCAAGTCTCCCGCATTCAGCAGGAGACTCCTACTTTGGCGGGTCATCTCCCGCACTCCTGCCAAAGCAGAAAAGTCTCCCTCTGATACACACAGCACCAGGGGATCCGCTGCCGCCACTGCCGCTGCTTTTCCCTTGATAAGCAGCCGCAGCTAAACAAGAAAAACAAGCACAGGACCACAGAAGCTTTCAGGTATGCGCTGTTGGCTTTGCCAGTCCTCTGTCTCCAGAACGGGAAATTGACATCATGAGGGCAGAGGATAGCAGAGACGACAGTGCATGCCTGAAGGCTGCTACGGCCCCGCGCTTGTTTTTTTTGTTTTACCGGGGCCTGCTACGACATAAGGAGAAGCAGCAGTGGCCAGGAAACATGGATACTGTGTGGAAAGGGTAGGGAAAGGGCATTGAGAGAGAGGCAGGAGGTGATAAATGGACAGAGCAGAGGGGAGAAAAAGAAAGAACAGTGGGGATGCTGGATGGAAAAGGGGTAGAGACAGAGAGAGAGAGATGAGTGGAAAGATGGGGAGAGAAAGAGGGGATATGGAAAAGGGCAGAGGAGAAACAAGCTGCTGGGAAGAAGGAAGGGGAGCAAGGAGGAGACCCTGGCTGGTCAGATGAAGAGAGAAAGAGGAGAAATGCTGGATGAAAAGAGGGAGAGAAAGAGGAAAAATGCTAGAAGGGGGCAGAATGAGGGAAGACACTGGATGGAAGAGGGGCACAGAGAGAGAGATGAGTGGAAAGATGGGGAGAGAAAGAGGGGACATGGAGAAAGAGAAGCTGCTGGGGAGAAGCATGGGAAGAAACTGGAGTAGGCCCTAACTGGTCAGGTGAAGAAATGCTGGATGAAAGGAGGGAGAGAATGGGAAAATGCTAGAAGGAGGGGGCAGAAAGAGGGAAGACACTGGATGGAAAAGTAGAGAGAGAAAGAGGAAAGACACTGGAAGGATGGGGAGAGAGAGAGAGAGGACATGCTGAATGGAAAAGGGTAGAGAGAGAGCTGGCTAGAAGGAAGGGGAGATAGAGGGAGACAATGGATGAAAGGATTGGGAGAGAATCGATGAGTGGAAGGATGGGGAGAAAAAGAGGGATGACAATGGATGGAAGGGTAGGACAGAAAGAGGAAAGGTGCTGGATGGAAGGTAGGGAGAGAAAGAGGAGACACTGGAAGGATGGGGAGAGAAAGAGGGGAGATGATAGATGGAAAGGGGGAGAGGATAGAGTTAGTGAAAGACTAGAGAATAAGAGGAAGGGGCATAGGGAGAACAAACGTGAGGAAAAGATGAAAAGCCATAAGTAGATGAAGCAAAAAGAGGGAAATTAAAGAATGGATAGAAAGAATGAATTAAATCTGGACAGAGCGAGAGGCAGAAAAATAAACTGAAGAAAACAAAGATAAAGGCGAGAAAAATGACACATGGACAGGAAACCCTGGCAAGAGAGTTAAGATAAGATAAAGGAAAGCAGAATCAAGAGACTGGGACCAACACAATTAGAAAAAGCAAATGGCCAGACAACAAAGGTACAGAAAATATTTTTAATTTAAGTTAAAGTAATGTGGTAGCTGTATTAATAAAGGTTAATAAATGAAAATAAAACACAAAATAGAAAATAAGGTGATATCTTCACTGATTTTAAAACATTTTTGATTAGCCTTCAGAGGCCAGCACTCCCTTTCTCAGGTCAGGAGTGGACACCATAACATCATTATACTGTCCTGACCTGCAGAGGCATAGTTAGGGGGGGGCACCAGGGGAGCAGCCGCTCCACAAAACGGAGTTCCGCCGGTGCCAGCACCTATTTTTTATGCAATATGTTGCATTGAAAACGTGTGCTGGTGCCGGCAGAAGTCTGCTCTCTGCTCCCCCCGCGCCTTCAACCTGGCTCCACTTCTGCTGACCTGACCTGAGGCAGGAGGTTTCGGCCTCTGAAAGCTAATTGAAAAGGGTATTAGGCTAATATATAAAATATTTTCTGAAATGGCCGTGGGATTGGGTTTGCCAGGGGGCAGAACCATGTAGAGTGGGTGGAGTCAAAGCAGAGTCAGGCGGGGCTGGGGCCTGTACTAAAATCTCCCTCTCAAAAATTGGGACCCCTTGACAGCTCTGTTTTTTTATGAGCTTTCAAAAGTAACCCTTCTTCTTCAGATCAGAAATTCAGAAATGAGCAGATGACATATATCAGAATATATCTGTGAAACATAAAAGCATTCCAATAACAGTCTCATGGGGAAGGTAAGGGGTGGGTGGGGAGGACAGTGAGAAACATGGAGAGATGGAAGGGTGATCAGATAGTGACAAAGCAGTATAATTTTATAGTTTATTATGTAATAGAAAACCCAGATCTTTGTTAAGTCCTGACTGGTGGGTGCCAAAATATTTCATCATTTTAACTTCAAAGGTTTTACGTTCCTGGATGGGTTTGAAATTTCCTTTTAGTATTCTCACCAGAAAGTCATTAGTGCAGTGCTCTTTTATGGCAAAATGTTGTCCTACAGAGTTGTCACCCAAGTTAGCACTATAGTTTCTGATGTGGTGTCTGTATAGATTCAATCTCGCCTTAAGCATTTGGCCTCTCTCCAACATAGCATCCCTTTTCACATTTTTTTGTATTAAATAATATGCACTATATTTGAAAAAAAGCATGTGTAAGATCCCTTTATGCTGAATATTTTTCCCATATGAGTGTCTGTGGTGGGGCAGACTGACCATGTGAGCAACCGGGCAGTGCCCGAGGGCCCAGAGGCTCTGCCCCGCATCCCACTAGTGATCTAGTGGCCTCTGAGGTTGGGGAACATGTTCTTTCCTGCCCGGCCCCATGGGCTGTCGCTATTCCTCTGCCCGGCACCACCGTATTTTAAAAATGGCAGACGAGACTCCCTGCAGAAGTCTCACGAGACTGTCGAGACCCACCCCCTGTGGAAAGTCTCGGCCACCATTTTGAAAACACAGCGGCACCGGCAGGTGGGGGAATGGCGGCAGTGCAGCAGGCAGGAAAGAATATGCCCCCCTGCAGAGGCCACCAGGACCCCTCAGGTAGGACCAGGGCAGAGGGGGTGTCAGTTGCGATGGCAGGGCGGCAGGCGGGGTATCGGGCAGCGGCTAGGCGGGGGGCCCAGACCACCCTCAGTCCACCCCTGGTCTGTGGGGTCCTGTGATATGTGTTGGCACAGTTTTCAGCTTGATATCTTGTAGGGACATGTACCATTCTCGTCTTCAGTTTCTACTGGGAGTTTTGTTTTCACTAATTTTTGTTTCAGATTTGGTGGTTGTCGGAAGGCCAGCATAGGTGGGGCTGGGAATCTCTTTCGGTAATTAATCCTCCTGGAGTAGTGGCTGCTAACCAGGGCGACACCTCTGTCGGACAGTATTTTGCCAGACCAGAGCACTGCACTAATGACTTTATGATGAGAATACTAAAAGGAAATTTCAACATAAAACCTTTTGAAGTTAAAATGATGAAATATTTTGACAACCACCAGCAGTGGCATAACTAGGTTGGCTGCCGCTACACCCCTCCGGTGCATCCTCCTCCCCACCGAAGCACATCACCCTTACAACCTGGGAGTGCACAGAGCAGTCGTGTGGTTGTTGGCTCTGCAAGTCCCCTGCCCCAGAACAGGAGGTAACTTCAGAGGGTGCAGGGAACTGGTGGAGCCAACAGCCGCGCGACTGCTCTGTACACCCCTTTGCTGCCTGCACCCTGGGCGGACCGCTCCCACCGCCCCGCCCTTGGTACACTATTGCCCACCAAACAGGGCTTAACAAAGATCTGGGTTTTCTATCACATTATAAACCATAAAATTATACTGCTTTGTCACCCTCTAATCACCATTGTCACAGTTGGGGAAGGTGAGTCCTTGGACCAGGATAAGGTTGGCTCTACCTGTGCGGCATAAGCGCAATGCAGGCCCTCGTCGACAGCTGCTGATGGGAACATATGGCACAATCCGGGAACTGAAGAAGAAAGGACCTGACTCAGACAGCCAGAAACATAGGACTAGCCAATGACGAGCAAACGGGCTGGAACAAGAGAGCCATAGGGGTTGGTTCTTAAAAGGCCCCTTGGGGGCCTGGCCAGACAGAGTTGAGGCCAGGGAGTAGAGGAAAAGGCAGGGCTGGAAGTAGGAATTGACAAACACTGGAGAGGCACAACTCTGGAAGCCTGTTGCTGAAGCACTGGAGGAGTGTAGAGCACTTCCTTATTTATATCCCTAGCCAGGAAGTGATGTCATCTGTCAGCGCCCCACCTAGGGCTGTAAAAAGGAAGTACAGCAACCAGGAAGTAAACACTCACAAGACTCTTAGGCAGGCAGGGTTGCCAGATGGGCGGTTTTCCCGCCCAATTGGGCGGTTTTCCGCAACCCGCCGCAGGAAACTTTTGCCCGCGGCGGGTTGCGGTTTTTTGGGCTCATTTTCTTTTTTCTGTGCGGGTTTTGGGCGGTTTTTCGGCCGGCGGGGGGTGGGGCTAATGGCGACAGAGGCGGGGTTTGTGACGTTTTGGGCGGGATTTGGTGACGTATTGGGCGGGGCGATGACGGTGGGGGCGGGGCGGATGACGGCGGGGGTGATGACGGAAGGGGCGGGGTTAATGACGGCGGGGGTGATTACGTCGGGGGTGGGGTGTGTGCGGTTTTTGGGCTGGTTTTGAGCGGTTTTGTGTGGGAATTTTTTTTTTATATGGCAACACTGTAGGCAGGGCATGCTGCAGGACTCTAGCGGCTTCCTTAATCAGGTGAGGGGCGTGACACCCATCCATCATTCCCTGTTTCTCACCCCCTCCCCACCCATCCCTACCTTCCGAATGAGACTCTCATTGGAATGTGTAATACCCTATGATATGGGTATTAATGAATCAGTAGTGCTACTTTGTTTCCAGAAGCCCTGGGGGAGGGAGGGAGGTCCCTGCCAGAGGGTTGGAGAGTTGGGATGTCCCTGGGTGGGAGGAAGCCCAGCACAAGGAAGTGGTGTTGAAATAAGTTGCAGAGATAAAGTGTTTCCCTGCAGAGAGTGACAGTAGAGGTGGAGTTTAGGAGATAATACAAAGGATTATGGTGAGGTACAAGAGGTCTTTGTTTGCCTGTACCTCCGCCAGGACCCTTGGGAGAATTAGAGCGTCCTGGAGTGAAAGGGATGTTCAAGCTGAATACAGGAGAGTGCCACTATATGTGGCACCTGAGAAAGGAGATAGAGCTTCAGGTGGATAAGGGGAATCCAGCCTGGAAGCCTGCCCAAGGCCGGAGTGTAGCCCTGCAAGGTGCACTGCTGGAAGAAGGAGAGCCTGAAGGGTCTGTGCCTGAAGGAGTTGGATTGATATCAGGAGTAACAGGAGCAGTTTTGAAGTTATTGCTGTCGCAATGAGATGGGTAAAAGACAGGAGCACATATAAATATGTACAGTCTGGAATTTTTTTTAATTACATTTGTACCCCGCGCTTTCCCACTCATGGCAGGCTCAATGCGGCTTACATATTGTATACAGGTACTTATTTGTACATGGGGCAATGGAGGATTAAGTGACTTGCCCAGAGTCAGAAGGAGCTGCCTGTGCCTGAAGTGGGAAATGAACTCAGTTCCTCAGTTCCCCCAGGACCAAAGTCCACCACCCTAACCACTAGGCCACTAATGTTCCTAAAGATTGGAGTGGAGTGGCAAGACTACCCTAAATAGTCTTGGATGGACAGTGTATATAACAGAATTGAAGAGTTTGATTGCCAGCTGCACAAGTTCCAGTAAAGTGGTTTGCATTTAAATAAAACTCTTGGAGTTCAGAGTGATTCTTGGCAGAGAGCGTATACGCTAGATCTTGAACTGAGAACAACAGTATTGGTAACAAATCTCCTAGCTTCCCAACACCCTGGGTCACTACTCCAGACCATTAACTTACTCCCAAGCTCGACTGCAGGCAAACTGGAACTATGAGTGTGGTATGTGTGGTCCCCTGACATTGGTGGTGGTAAAAAGAAAATGTGCTTTGTAGCCCAGGAGGGACCTGAGCTAGTGGGGACTGCAAGACCCAGGTTACAAATACTTTTATGTTCACAGATATATTCTGAGATGTCATCATTTGCTCTTTTCTGAATTTCTGATTTGAAGGGGGGTTACCTTTTAAAGCTCATCAAAAAACGTATTAACCTAGTCCAATTAAAAAAGGTACCATCTTATTTTCTTTTCTTTGTTTTGTTTTATTTCTGTTTATTACCTCTAAAAGTAGACTAACACAGCTACCCTTCCACTTTGCCCAAGAAGTATCTGGGAAAGTGCTCTGCTCACAGTACCAACATCTGTTGTATGTACCAGGTAACATCAGACTAAAAAGTACCAGATTATGTGCACCTGATTGCATGTGTATATCACTTTGGAATAAAACTCCTTCAGAACTGCATCAGGAGATGGACTATCTGGCTTTCAGTCAAAAATTTAAGGGATGATTGTTTACCTAGGCTTTTTTTATGGGTTAACTAGCAGAAATGTGTTGCAGCTGGGTGGAATGGATAGGTGATAAAGGCTGGGATGGGGCTGCAGAGAAGCTGTGGGTTCTGAAAAGTTGCAGAGTTAATACTGTAAATATTTTAGTTATAGTGTACCATTGGGGTAAGGGGGTGGGGTGATTATTTTAATTGTACTGTGTTAAGTGTTACAAATGTTTCTAACAAACAAGGTATATTTTAGAATGGCAACCCACATATATAGCAGCCCTTTTACCCACTGGCATTCACATCTGCGTCAGGTTACGCATAACTCCTGGCTAACTTCTCCTTTGCATCTGAGGTTTGGGTGCATGCTTGATAGGAGAACAGTGCTTGCTTCTCTCATCTTCAAAACTATCCTCCTAGGCGGAAAGGTACAGGTTTGGAGGACAGTTGCTTTTGCACGTGCAGCCTTACAAAATCCACCACTTATACATGATTGTTGCACCACTTGTACTTTTAAGTCATGACAGCATGTTCTACTTTGTCTATCACTATATGAATCAATGACTTCTCATACATATAAACTCCTAGCAATGCCACTCTTTTTTTCAAATGTGGCCATTTATAAAATGGCCTTTGGTGTTTTGCACAGTGCAAAAATATGTGTTTCTTCAGCAGCACTATACATCAAACATATAAACGGCAAGTGACCGACTCACCTGCAAATGCGCAGTACAGACTTCCCTCTCTGTCCTGCCCTCGCGTCAAGACATCATGACGTCAGAGGGCGGAACAGAGAGGGAAACGGAGTAGGACGCCGCCACTGCCGCCTGGAAAGGAACATCACACGGACCAACCTCCACCCTCCCCCCCATCCCCACCGCCGCTCCCGCCCCCCTCCGTATCAGGCCCCCTGCACCGACCTGACAGCACCTCTCACCTCCGTGTGGAAGCGCTGCAGGCAGCAGCACAGCGATCTGCTGCTGCCTGTAGCGCTTTCACACGGAGGTGAGAGGCGCTGTCAGGTCAGTGCAGGGGGCCCGGCACAGAGGGGGGAGGGAGCGGTGGCGAGGAGGGTAGCTGGACATGGGGGGAGGGCAGGGGGGAGAGGGCATGGTTGCTGGACATGGGGTGAGAGCAGGGCAGAGAGGAGGGTTGCTGGACATGGGGGGAGGGGGAGGCCAAGGGAAAGAGGAGGGTTGCTGGATATGGGGGGGAGGATCGGTGGACGGGGTAAGGCCAGGGGAGAGAGGAGGGCTGCAATACTCGCCGGTTTTTACGGGCTTAACGGCTAGTATTTTATAAAATGATTAGTGCTCACCCAGCCTTTTCTAAAAAGTACCTATTGTACCTGAATGCAATTTGCCTTGAGCAACAACTGAAAAGGCCTGTGCTAAATCCAAATTCCTAAAAACTTACATACTTTTAACAGTTGTATTGTTATTCAATGCTCAATAAAGATTCTTATAAATTTAAAAAAAAAAAAACTTACATACTTTTAAAATGAGGGCTCAGACTGAGGGGGTCAATGCAGAAACCTTGAGTTAGAGCCATGCATTTCCTTATTTGGTAGGCTGACCCCAAGCGATGCATCAATACATACTGTTAGGTGTCAGGTTCTGCCATTTTCAACGACAATGACAGCCAAGGCAGGAGTGAGTGGATAACACTCCTACCTTTCAATTTGAGGTTGTTGAGGAAGGTGCAGGAGGTTCAAAGAGGGAATGGGAACACTAGACTACCAGGGTTTTATTTTTCTATGTCGAGAGGAAGGTGGTCGGGAACATAAGATCATGTGTTGCCATACTGGGACAAACCGAATGTCCATCATGCCCAGTATCCTCTTTTCAGCAGTGGCCAGTTCAAGTCACAAGCACCTGGCAAGATCCCAGAACAGTAAAACAGATTTTTTTGCTGCTTATCCTAGTAATAAACAGTAGATTTTCCAAAGTCCATCTTAATAATGGACTTTTAGGAACTTATCCAAACATTTTTAAACCCTGCTAAGCTACCTGCTTTTACTACATTCTCTGGCAACAAGTTCCAGAGTTTAATTGCACGTTGAGTGTAGATATATTTTCTCTGGTTTATTTTTAAATTTACTACTTAGTAGTTTCATTGCATGCCCCCTAGTCCTAGTATTTTTGGCAAGAGTAAACATGCAAATCACATCTACCTGCCCACTCAGTATTTTATAGACCTCTATCATATCTCCCCTCAGCCATCTCTTCTCCAAGATGAAGATCTCTAACCGCTTTAGCCTTTTCTCATAGGGAAGACATCCCATCCCCTTTATCATTTTTGCCACCCTTTTCTGTACCTTTTCTAATTCTGCTCTATCTTTTTTGAGATGCAGTGACCAGAATTGCATACACACCATGGAGTGATACAAAGACATTATAACATTCTCATTTTTGTTTTCCATTTCTTTCCTAATAATTCCTAACATCCTGTTTGCTTTCTTAGCAGAGGTTCAACATGTCATCAACAATGACATCTAGATCCTTTTCTGGTGTGGTGACTCCTAATGTGGAACATTTCATCAAATAGCCGCACATGCTTCACATTAAATGTCACCTGCCATTTGGATGCCCAGTCTCCCAGTTCCATAAGGTCCTCTTGCAATTTAACAACTTTGAATAACTTGGTGTCATCAGCAAATTTAATTACCTCTCTAGTTATTCCCATTTTGTAGATCATTTATAAATATGTTAAAAAGCAGTGGTCCCAGCACAGACCCCTAGAGAACCCCCCTAGCCGCTATCCTTCTTCATAGAGAATGCTGACCATTTAACCCTACTCAATGTTTTCTTGTAACCAGTTCTTAATCCACAATAGGACATTACCTTCCATTCCATGATTTTCTGATTTCCTCAGGAGTCATCCATGAGGTACTTTGTCAAATGCCTTTTGAAAATCCAGACACATAATACTGACTGGCTCACCCTTATCAACATATTTTTTTCACCCCTTCAATAAAATGTAGCAGATTGGTGAGGCAAGATTTCCCTTGACTAAATCCATGCAGGCTTTGTCTCATTATCCATGCAATATGTATATGCTCTATAAATGTGTTCTTTATAATAGTCTCTACCATTTTGCCCGGCACCAACATCAGGCTCCCCAGACTATAATTTCCAGGATCACATCTCAAAACCCTTTTGAAAACTGGCATTGCATTGGCCACCCTCTAATCTTCCAGTACCGTGTTGGGTTTTAAAGATAAATTCCATACTACTACTAATACCTCTGCAAGTTCATTTTTCAATTCTATCAATAGGATGTACACCCTCTGATACAGGCGATTTGCTACTTTTGTCAAATTGTCCCATTACATCTTCCAGGTTAACAGAGATTTGATTTGGTTTCTCTAGCTCATCAGCAAGGTATCTCCCGCACATCTTCCTTGGTGAAGACCGAAGCAAAGAATTCATTTAATCTCTCCACTATGGCCTTGTCTTCCCTGATTGCCCCTTTTACCTCTCGATCATTTAGCTGTTCAATCAATTCTTTTACTGGCTTCTTGCTTCTAATATACTTAAAAATAAGTTTTTGCCTCCAATGCTGTCTTTTCAAGCTCTCTCTCTCTCTCTCTCTCTTTGCCTTCCTCATCAGCACTTTGCATTTGACTTGCCATTCCTTATACTATTTCCTATTATTTTCAGTCTGATCCTTCTTCCATTTTCTGAAGGATTTTCTTTTAGCTCTAATAGCTTCCTTCACCTCACTTTTTAACCATCCTGGTTGTCCTTTGGCTTTCCTTCCTCCTTTTTTAATACAAGGAATATATCTGGTCTGGGCTTCCAGGATGATATTTTCAAATAGCACCCATGCCTGATGTACATATTTGACCTTTCCAACTGCTCCTTTTTTTTCCACCATTCTTCTCATTTTATCATAGTCTCCTTTTTAAAAGTTAAATACTAATGTATTGGATTTCCTTTGTGTACTTACTACAGGGATTATATCAAGTCTGAACATGTTATGATCACTGTTATCAAGTGGCCCCAGCACCATTACCTCCTGCACCAGATCATGCACTCCACTAAGGACTAGGTCTTGAATTGTTCCCCCTCTTGTAGGTTCCTGAACCAGCTGCTCCATAAAGCAGTCCTTGATTTCATCAAGGAATGTATACTTTCCTAGCATGTCCTGATGTTATATTTACCCAGTCAATACTGGGGTAATTGAAATCACCCAATATTATTGTGTTCCCCAGTTTGTCCCCTCCCTAATTTCTGATAACATTTCTGCATCTCTCTGTTCATCCTGGCCCATTTCTGCATCTGTCTGTTCATCCTGGCCAGGTGGATGGTAATACAATCCTATCACTATCCCTTTCCCCTTTACACATGGAATTTCTATCCATCGGGATTCCAAGATGTGTTTTGTGTTCTGCAGAATTTTTAGTCTATTCCATTCAAGGCCCTTTCTAATGTATAATGCTAGCCCTCCATTAGTTCAATCCACCTACCACTATGATATAATTTGTACCCAGGTAAGACAGTGTCCTATTGGTTATCTTTCTACCACCAAGTCTCAGACATGCCTATTATATCTATCTTTTCATTTAGTGAAAGGGGGGTAGGAGGGATGGAAGGTGGGGCTGCTAAACTACTTGGGCATTTAGTTTGTCTGGTCAGGTTGGGGGGGGAGGTCGATCCTCTAGACCATGGGTTATCTAAGGTGAAATATCACACTTCACTTCAGATGACCCTCAAGGTGAGCTGTACACCACCTCAGCCTTAGTGTTACAGCATCTCCTCCGCACTTCTCTGTATTGGTGCAGTTTTAGTTAATTAACTGCATTTTCATAGATGTACATATATTGCAGGTGTTTATCTTTAAAGCAAGGCTTAGTGCAGCATTATCTTCTGCATGAAACTGTTCTGTGCATGGCACAGCCATAAAAATGCATGCAGCTGTTCTCTAACCACTTGCTTCCACCCAAATGGGTGTAGGGGGGGGGGCTGGAGGGGTATTTGTCACCATCCTCCCCTTTCTGGATGTCTTGGTCGGTGCTGCCATTCCCCTCAACATGAGCATTCTAAAACATTCTATCCCACAGTATATAAGGTGACTTTCATCAGTATCACCCTCCCTATACTATCTGCTCCACAGAAAGCTCTGTTGGGTAATTCAAAAACAACAAAAAATTCTCCATATGGGCTCTAGCTTTCTGCATCTGTCCCCATGTGCTAAAGTGTTCTTCTAGATGGGACAGCAGGGGAAGATTCCAGCCTAAGACACCAGTCCAAAATGTCCAACACGTCAGTGCTTGTGAGATGCTTCCTACCAGGATCTACGGCACTCTCCCTGCAATTAATTCGGTTGCAGCAGTTTGCAGAAATATAATTTGCCTGTTTATGCTGCCGTCCAATTCATCCCTGCGGTTGTTCCTGTGTACTCCAGCCCACAACGTCTCCATTAACACTGATGAACTAACTGTACGAAAGGGGGAGAAAGGGCACCCTGTTGTTCCCCTCATTTCCAAAAGGAGAAGCGATTTGATACACCGACTTTGGAAAGTCCTGAGGGTATCGACAACCCCTTCCTACTCAAATGAATATGACTAAGACGGCATGTTGCAACCTCGAGGAAGAAGTAAGTAGTAACCATTCAGCCCTCTGTCGGAAATGACATGGGGGCTCCCAGAATAAAGAGCTGATGTGTCCGTTTCGCTTAGAGGCATCTTTTGCGCACGATTTACCAAACGTCATTCTTTTCAAGAAAGAACCCACTGGCGTCCACCCCACCTTGGGTACATCGTCCCCATTGTGCTGGACCTCCAAACCTGAAAGCCTGATCTCAAGGCAGTCAGGTTTCACCAGTTTTTCCCTAAAAAAGTAACCGTCCTTAACAGTCCAGCAACCGGTCCACGACAGCTGGATACAAACAGTACCGCCGTCTGAAGATCCGTGCATTGGAGATCATTTTTCAGAATTATTGGGAATGCTAAACCCAATGGCAATAATCCCTCCCTGGGCACATGCAAGGAATTCTCTCAATATTGGGGGGTGCTCAAGCCCCCCACAGAGCCGGCTCCTATGGATCCGTCCAACTTTCAATCCCTGCAGATCGATATTCTTCTCATTGAGAAATGAACCAAGTCCTCGCAGTAACAGTACGTGACAGCTAAACCTGAGATGAAACTGCTACATTACCACCACCGCCGCCGTTAATAACAAAAAAAAAAAAAACACCACCATAATCCTAATTTTTACTGACTTTTCTGCACTCTGTTCCTTAAGATAAATAATTATTTTAAGTGTCACTGATTATACTAGTCTTATTTCCCCACCCAGTTCAAGTTGTCTTTGTGATTCAGGCTGACTTTTTTTTTTCTCTCGGATGGTTTTAAATGCCGTCTTGTGTCACACGCTACTTTCTAGAGAAAACTGTGCAGTCCTGGGTTCGTTTGTACTTTATTATTATTAGTTTTTATTTCACCTTCCTGTTCCTCATTCCTTTCAGGTCTAGTACCCGGTTCCCTCATACCTTGAGATGTAAGCGCAGTGTCCACCGGGCTACAGGTGGCCGCCTGCCACAGGCGCGTTAGAGCTGCTGCCCCCGATATCCGTCGCTATCACCGACCGATCCTACCCCGGGATGCACCGCGCTGACGAGCCCCAGATCGTTGCCCTGTCCGCCCGCATTCAGCGGCCGGCGGCACGCGCTGCCCGTATGCTTTAGCCCCGGCCGGGCGCGCTCTCGCGGACTCTCGCTGACACAGTGACAGGAAGCGCGCGCGCGCCGCTGCGCCGACACTTCCTACTTGGCAGCCGGCGCGCGAGCTTTCAGCTCAGCTGCAGGTGATCACGTTCTCCCTCCGTGCAGGCAGGCAGGCAGGCAGGCAACGCTGCTCCCGGAGCGCGCTCAAGCGTGTTGTCTTCCCAGGCTCTTTGGCATGTTTCCGTTTGCCTTTGCCGTGTTTTTACATCCCTCCCCCCAAATATGTCCAATGGAAGGCTTAAAGCCGGCTTTTAAGTACAAGGCGGAGGAGACTTTCATATGCACCTCTTTCCTGCTACTCTGGTGGAGGGCATTTACACGCGAAAATAAAAACGAATAAGGCTAAGGAAATCCCTTTGGATTCTGCAGTATGCAGCCCACTTTTCTAGCTTTCTAAGCTTCCCAGATACCAGCCCACTTCTCCCACTCGCCTTTGGAGCTCTCTCGCCCATGTCATCCCAGTCACCCTCTTTCCTGCTGGTTCACTCTCTGTTTGCAAAAGGAAAAATTAGTAAGCATCTTCCCTGCCTCCCACTGTCTCTTTTACTCTACCACCCTCCAATTCCCCCTTTCCTTCTCCCACACATCGGACTGCCAAAACCCTTTTCTGGTAGCTCTCTCACGCTCAAAATTCAGTCACCCCCTTGTACAAGCGTCTTGGGCTCACTTTCTAATGACAGCACCAATGCAGTTAAAGTGCTGTACTGACTATCTCTGCAGCTTCTTCAGCCCTTTCACTTCCAGCGTGTGGCATGAAAGTCCACAGGTAGAGGAAGGACAGGAGTAGGTATAGGGGCACAAAAATTGAATAGGACTTAATATACTGCCGTTCTGTGGCTACAATCAAAGTGGTTTACATATTATATAAAGGTACTTATTGTGTACTTGGTGCAATGGAGAATTAAGTGATTCTCAGGCCATTGCACTAACCATTAGGCCACTCCTCCAGTCCTAAGCATCATTCTTTGACTGCCTCCTATACTGCTAGCTGCCTGTGTTTGTGGTTCATAGTACTGGTACTAAGGAAGCTAATGGGGGAGGGAAATTACATGGCTGTTCACTTTGTCACTCAATTCCTTCCACCATATCTACCTACCTTTTGCTTCCCATTCCCTCCAGAACTAATTAAGTAGACATCTTTGCCTATTATTTAGACAACCTTGCCTATTATTCTGGACAGCTGTCATCACAATAATGTGTGCCATGGACATGTGTAGTAACATAGGAGACCCTTTTACTAAGCTGCGGCAGAAAGTGGTCTTAGTGAACCCTTCCACGGGTTCTTCCTGTGCACTAAGGCTGTTTTTACTGCAGCCATAAAACTGGCCTTTTTATATTTTTTGTATTAATGGCCATGCACTGTTGCCATTAGTGTACGGCCGTTAAAAAATTTTACCACATGAGCACTTTACACATCCATTTTGTAGGCAGACAGAGCGCATGCAGTATTCCTGTGCTAACCAGTTACCTCACAGTAACGTAGTTGTGCTGATTAGTGCAGGAATGCCCACCCTCTGCCCCTTGATACGCCCCCTCAAAAAATGTTAAAAGATTTTGTTTCGCTCATGCTAATGTGGCAATTACTACAGGATATTTTTAATTAAATGCATCTAAGGGTCTGACTCGGGTGTGCTGGTAAATTTTTAACAACAGGCTCTTTCTCTGGACGTAGCCAGCTCTGCAGTTGGAAGGGCCAGGGTTGGCCGGGTGGGGGGGAGCACCACTTGCCTCTCTCTCCTCCCTCCCTTCGTGCGGGCACAATAGGCATACCTTTGCTGGCAACCAATAAATGGACTGCCACCACTCCCAACGTCTTGCTCTGAGCAGCATGCTGAAACTTCTCACACATGCTGGAGAAGTCCCAGCCTGCTGCTCAGAGCTGGAAACAAGGAGCTGGGAGCAGCAGCAGTCTATTTACTTGGCTGGCAGGGCTCAGCATCCCCACCAGCAAAGTAAAAGAGAATTCAGCAGGGGGCCCAAGCCCACATTTTGGGAGCCAGTTGTTAAAGTAGCCATGGAGGGCCCTACTTTAACAACCGGCTCCCAAAATTCTTAAAAACTTAACAACCGGCTCTTGCGAGCCTGTGAGAGCCTGCTCCAGCACACCACTGGTCTGACTCAAAAACAGAGGAAAAAAGCCTCAAGAAGCCCCCAGCAAGTCTAAAGACCACAGGGGCTGGACTTCTTCATCATTGGCCAAAAAACCTCCGTATAAAAACCTCTCTCTTTAATTTCACAGGGTTTTATCTTATGTCTTTTTTATGTTTTTATCTTATTTTTTATTTTTTTGTCTTCTTTCTTTCAGTAAAACACTTTAATACCTTGAAATAAGCATCAGATATTACTTAGCTTTATCTGACGTTACAGCATACGGGGCAATTCAGCATACGGATCAGTTTTACATGCAGACCAAGACCAACGATGGCCGTCGTTTCGATGACCTGCCTCAGGGTACAATGGTCCGTGTTCCTGATCTAAAATAAAAAGAAACACCAAAACTTCCGTATCTTCCCAATGCTAGTCTATAGTGAGCAATAAAAACTGTAAACTCACCTCCGTAATGCTTGATTTTTAGAAAGACAAAAAATTAACTCAAAATGGCCGCTCTTTATGAGGAACACAGACCATTGTACCCTGAGGCAGGTCATCGAAACGACGGCCATCGTTGGTCTTGGTCTGCATGTAAAACTGATCCGTATGCTGAATTGACCCGTTTGCTGTAACGTCAGATAAAGCTAAGTAATATCTGATGCTTATTTCAATGTATTAAAGTTTTTTACTGAAAGAAAGAAGACAAAAAAATTAAAAAATTAAAAATAAGATAAAAACGTAAAAAAGACATAAGATAAAACCCTGTGAAATTAAAGAGAGAGGTTTTTATACGGAGGTTTTTTGGCCAATGATGAAGAAGTCCAGCCCCCTTGGTCTTTAGACTTGCTGGGGGCTTCTCAAGGCCTTTTTCCTCTGTTTTTGAGTCAGACCCTTAGATGCATTTCATTAAAAATCTCCTAAATTTTCTAGATGGTTATAGATGTGATTAGGAAGATTTCCTCTAATACATGCTATAGTTTTGAATTACTACAGGATGCCTGAGCATATCCCATGTTAGGAGTGGAGGAGTAGCCTAGTGGTTGGTGCAGTGGAGTTTGATTCTAGGGAACTGAGTTCAATTCCCACTGCAGCTCCTTGTGACTCTGGGCAAGTCACTTAACCCTCCATTGCCCCTGGTACAAAATAAGTGCCTGAATGTATGTAAACCGCTTTGAATGTAGTTGCAAAAACCACAGAAAGGCAGCATATCATGTCCCATTTCCTTTTCCCTTGGCACACATTAACACCCAGCACAGCTTAGTAAAAGCCCCCCTTAATAAACAACACCACATACAGACCAGCAGAGCCCATCTAGTCTACCCAATTAGGTAGGTAGACTTTTTAATTGCTGCTCTTCTGCTTGGAGAAGAGACAGCTGAGGGGAGATATCATAAAGGTCTATAAAATACTGAGTGGAATGGAACAGGTTGAGGTGAATCACTTGTTTACTCTTTCAAAAAATATTAGGACTAGGGGGGTACACAATGATGCTACTAAGTAATAAATTTAAAACAAACTGGTGAAAATATTTCTTCACTCAATGTGTAATTAAACTCTGGAATTCGCTGCCAGAGAATGTGGTAAAAGCAGGTAGCGTAGCAGGTTTAAAAAAGGTTTGGATAATTTCCTAAAAGTCCATATGTCATTATTAAGATGGACTTGGGAAAATCCACTGCTTATTTCTAGGATAAGCAGTATAAAATCTGTTTTACTGTTCTGGGATCTTGGCAGGAACTTATGACCTGGATTGACCACTGTTGGAAACAGGATACTGAGCTTGATGGTCCTTTGGTCTGTCCCAGTACAACAACACTTATGTTCTTATATTCTCAGAGAGGTTACTCCCCCATGTTATTTTTTTGCACTAAGAAAATCATTTGTTAGTGGAAATGCTCTATACTTTGATCCCATCCCTTTACTAAAAAGGGATCCCATGCCTTCTTGAATTCCTTCACTCTTTTTCACCACCCTTTCCATGAAATAAAATATATATTTTCTGATATTGCTTTCACATTTTCCTCTTTTTAGCTTTATTTCATGTTCTTTGGTTCTACAGTTTTCCTGTCTTTACGAAAGATTTGTTTGTTCATGACTTTGAAGTACTTAAACACCTCTTCCCCATATTGAGGTCTTCAAGTCTGTTCTCATATACCTTCTGGCACAGACTCCACACTACTACTACTACTACTACTATTTAGCATTTCTATAGCGCTACAAGGCATACGCAGCGCTGCACAAACATAGAAGAAAGACAGTCCCTGCTCAAAGAGCTTACAATCTAATAGACAAAAAATAAATAAAGTAAGCAAATCAAATCAATTAATGTGAACGGGAAGGAAGAGAGGAGGGTAGGTGGAGGCGAGTGGTTACAAGTGGTTACGAGTCAAAAGCAATGTTAAAGAGGTGGGCTTTCAGTCTAGATTTAAAGGTGGCCAAGGATGGGGCAAGACGTAGGGGCTCAGGAAGTTTATTCCAGGCGTAGGGTGCAGCGAGACAGAAGGCGCGAAGTCTGGAGTTGGCAGTAGTGGAGAAGGGAACAGATAAGAAGGATTTATCCATGGAGCAGAGTGCACGGGAAGGGGTGTAGGGATGGACGAGTGTGGATAGATACTGGGGAGCAGCAGAGTGAGTACATTTATAGGTTAGTAGAAGAAGTTTGAACAGGATGCGAAAACGGATAGGGAGCCAGTGAAGGGTCTTGAGGAGAGGGGTAGTATGAGTAAAGCGACCATTTTAGTCTCTCCTCTGAACTGCTTCAAGTCATTCCATATCCTTAGCAAGATACTGCCTCCAAAACTGAACACACTTCTCCATATGAGAGCTCATCAGTGACCCTTACAGGGGAATAATCACCTCCTTTCTGCTGGTTATGCCCCTCTCTTTGCAGTCTAGCATTCTTCTGGTTTTAGCCACTTCCTTGTCACAGTGTTTCACCACCTTGAGATTTTCAGACACTATAACTCTGAGGTGTCTTTCCTGGTTTTTTATATCAGCCTCTTGCCTCCTATCACATACAGTTCCTTAGGATTTCTGTACCTCAAGTGCATCTTTTTACACTTCTTTGCATTAAATCTTAACTTTCAAACATTTGACCGTTCTTCTAATTTTTGTAGATCACTTCTCATGCTGTCCACGTCCTCTGGGGCATCCAGTCTGTTGCAAATATTCATTTCATCTGCACAAAGGCAAACTTTTCCTTCTAACCCTTCAACAATGTCATTCACAAAGATATTTAACAGAATCAGCCCTAGGACACCATTGCTTAAATGCAGAGCTCCTGAAGTTCTTCCACCATGCATTTAGAAAGGCTCCGGGGGGGGGGGGGGATGGTTAAAAAGAGGAAGGGGAGATACTGGCCACGGGAGGGGGGTTATACAGGTGAAAGAGCGTTACTGGTCACCTGGAGGGGGGTTTGAGAGAGGGAAGAGGTGGGGTATGGCCTTGAGCTGCTCTTAGGGGTGGGGAGCACAACTGAAGGTTTGCCCAGGGCATCAGATACCCATGGGCTGGCCCTGCCCGTCTATTAGTTATGCAAGCTTCACTGCCTGCAGGACATTGCTCATCATTGAGCCTGCAAAATGGTGGTAAAATGTGGGATACAAATGCTACAATAATAATAATAATAATCTTTTAGCCCTTAAGTGTGCAGTGTAGCTAAGTCTCCCTGCTGCCTATAGCAGGAAACCTACTGTTTCTCCTCAGTTATACTTGAGATCATACCAGAGTCCTATTACTTCTTGGTGCTGGTTGACCTTGCCATCTCATCTTGGGAATCCACTGATCTGCTCTTCTGAATAAACTGGGACCAGCATATTATCACAAGAAAACAAAAATCTGGCAACGCAAAAATAATGAAAACCACCAACCTAAAAAGGCTCAAATAGTTTCCCAAAAAGTGGTATTCTTTTTTTGTTTCAAAAACTTAATCTACAATCACAAAAAAAAACCCATCTCTTTAATTACCAACAAATACACCCAGCTCCCAAAATACTCTAAAAGCATTCTCTCCAGCACGGAGAAATCCAAGATGGTTCAAACTACCAGTCACAATCCAATGACAACTTCAAAATGCCATTATCAACTCCACTCCAACTGGTTTCACCCTCCACGGACTTCTTCAGGAAGCACAACATTCATCATAAGGACGTTGCCATATTGCCTCAATTCCTGGGTTGTGACATTCTTTTAATGAATGTGGAATATTGAATGAGTTCAAGGAAGTGCAGGTATTCAGATTCATGGCCAGATGCACTAAACTTAACGAGCCATTAACGTGGGTTTTAAACTGGTTCTAGCGGGGGATCACATGATGCTCTGAACAGAGAGGACGTGATTCTGTGCTCTCTGAGGCCCCTGTTCATTTAAAACAACTATTAGCCCGCAAACCTGCAAGAAGAAGATTCAAAACAACCTTACCTGAAAGAGGAGACTATATGGAAAAGTATCTGGGCGCGCCAGCTACAAATATGGCTAGCAGAAGCGCTAAAAAAGAAAAAGACAAAGTGAAGGCGTTGAGCACTGTGGGAGAGGGCCCGTCGTAAAATGGAAGCGTGCAGTTCACAGAAGAACAACTAAGACAACTAACGGAGGCGGTTGGAGCAGCGCTGGTGCCGAAGTTCGAAAAACTAAGCAAACGGAGCGTGGAATTTGAAGCGCTGCTTACAGACACAATCAGAAGAACAACCGAACTAGAGGCAAGAGTATCTGCAGCGAAAGATGAGATCGGCCCCACCACGCGGCAAGTCAGCGCGCTGGAAGCTAAAGTAGAGGCACTAACGTCAAAGCTGGATGATATCGAAAACAGATCGCGGCGTGGCAATCTCAGGTTGGTGGGATTGCCCGAATCAGTCAGCGATCGGGTGCTTGCCTCTGTGTTGGAAACTTGGTTAGCAGCTGAACTCGCGCTGTCGGATCATGCAGGAAAAATCTGTCTAGAGAGAGCGCATCGAATAGGACGATTTCAAGATGGACGATGGACCCCTCGCACAGTAATTATCAAGGTGCATAACTACGTGCACAAAACAGAAATTCTACGAGGATACAGACTAAAATGAAATGAAGTACGCTATGATGGACATCAGATCAGAATATTCCAAGACTACTCAGCTGCACTGCAGGAGAAGAGGAAAAAATTTACACCTATATGTCAGCAACTTCATGACCACCATGTGCCATTCATGCTATTGTACCCGGCACTGTTGAAGGTTAAAATGGATGGAGCATGGAAGCAGTTTGAAAATGTTTCCACAGCACAACAATGTGTGCAGGAGATAATGGAGAACAGACAAAATCCTGAGCAAGAAGAGGGAGGCATCTGAAATCATTACCATAGAGTAGAAATGTTGGATTAAAAAGTTTATGGTAAGATGTTGTTAACATGTTTAATGTGAAAATTGCAAGGGAAACTGTTACTTGTAAGAGCGGGGGCCCGGAAGCACCGAAAACCCCTAGAGCCTATCCTTTTGTGATGGGCGGGGTACCAGGGGAGTCACAGGGAAGGGAAGAAGGGAGGGTGGAAGGGAGGGGGAAAGGGAGTAGATGGGGGGGAGTGGGAATAAAAGGGGTAGAGGGAGGGTTAATGGGAGGGACAGAGCCCCAGGAAATATGGGAAGCTCGAAGGCAGAGCTACTGGAAAGGAGAACATGCTGCTCGATATAATATGAGGAGGCATCAGGTGGTAACGGAAGCCCAAGGGGGGAGGCTGGGGCTCCCTAAGGGATGTCAGAACAGATCTAGCTGAAAGAAAGACTGCAGACTATGATTATAGTTAAAGGGACTAACACAGGGATACGAATAGCCTCCTGGAACGTGGGAGAGATCACGTCCCCGATAAAAAGAGCAAAGATATTAAATGCCATGAAGAGACAGGGGGTGGATATAGCCTGTCTACAGGAAACGCGCTTGCCACAGGGGGAGCAGGACAAACTTAAACGGCACTGGGTGGGAGAAATTTTTGGGTCTCCATCTAGTGGCAGAAGGGGAGGAATAGTAATTTTGATTCACAAAAACTTGGCGGCCAAAGCTAAAATGTTGTTCGCAGATACCGAGGGCCACTATGTGGGTATTAGCTTGAACCTGCAAGGACAGATGCGTACGTTAGTGGCAGTGTATGCGCCACAAACAGGTGGGAAAAAAGTTTATGCCCAATTGATGGCGGAGTGCCAGAGACATGGGAAAGACCCCTTAATAATTGCGGGAGACATGAATCAGGTATGGGATACCCAATTGGATAGGTCAAATCCTAGAGGCGTGAGAGGAACTGATGAGGTCACGTTGCTGGAGGAGTTCTGCGGTTCACTGGGTTTGGTGGACCCGTGGCGGCTTTTACATGAGGAGGAGCGAGATTACACGCACACGTCGCGGGCCCACCGAACCCAGTCAAGAATAGATTATATCTTGATGGCGCAGGTTTTACTCCCCCAGATTCACAAAGCGGAGATAGGCCCAGAAGGGGTATCCGATCATGCATTAATATGGGTGGATCTGGAGTCACAGCCGTACTACCAAGGGCCCAGGGGGTGGCGCTTCCCTGACTATTTATTTTCTTCACCCGAGTTCAAAGCCTTTCTGATAGACAAATGGGAAGACTTTGCAGTAAATAACAAACAGTATGTAGATAATCCTGGTCTGTTCTGGTCGACCGCAAAGGTGGTGATCAGGGGAGACCTGATAGCATATATGAGTCTTCGGAATCGGAAAATAGTGCAGAAAATTGTAGAATTAGAAAGACGGGTTAAGATGGTGAGGAGGCGGTACACCAGGAACCCCACGCAGGTATCTTTTGAAAATCTCATAAACGCTAGGACAGAGTTAAACAGCTTACTCCATGAACGAACCATGAGATCCATGGTGATGCGGAAATATGCTTTAAAGAGGTGTGGAGATAGACCTGGGGGGATGCTGGCGCACTTGGTAAAAGGAGCCCGTAAGCCACATTTTGTAACACGGCTCCGTGGGAGGTCGGGGGAGATTGCCACTCACCCAGCAGATATTGCGGAATTATTTAGGAGGCATTTTGAAGAGCTATATAAAGGGGAGCCCGAAGGGGATTGCAGAGAGAGAATTCGGGAGTATTTGTTGAGATCCAACTTGCCGAGACTCACTGATGTACAGATAAAGGTATTAGATTTGCCTTTAAAAGCTAAAGAGGTGGGGACAGCAATTCAGACATTAAAACTGCACTCGGCGCCCAGTCCGGACGGCTTTTCCAGTGAATTTTATAAGCTCTTAAGAACTCAAATAGTGGGGCCCCTAGTTAATCTTTATGAAGAGGCCACGGAAGACGGCAGATTTCCTAGATATACAAATGAGGCCCTGATCAGCTTAATACCAAAACCGGGACGAGACTTATTGGAACCAGCCTCATACAGACCCATTTCACTGATAAACGTAGATGTTAAGATCTTGTCGCGGGTGCTGGCGGAGCGTTTGGCGCCGATATTACCATCTATCGTGGGGGCTGAACAAGTAGGATTTGTACGTGGACGGCAATCTGTGATGAATGTGCGTCGGTTGGTTGCGGTCTTAATAGAAGCCCCTGCCAGGGCACCCTCGGGTCTGGTAATAAGCTTGGATGCGGAACGCGCCTTTGACAGGGTGCTCTGGCCTTTTATGTGGGAGACATTGAACTGGATTGGTCTGCAGGGATGGTATTTTCATGCTGTACAGATGCTTTATGCAGACCCAACGGCACGCTTGTTGGTAAATGGGGTAAGAACGCAAGAGTTTAAGATAGAAAGGGGTACGAGACAGGGTTGTCCGCTATCCCCCTTACTGTTCGTGTTCACCCTGGAACCCCTGATAAATGTGATAAGAGAACATCTGGATATAGTGGGAGTTGAGGTGGGCAATGAGTTTTTGAAAATCTTAGCGTATGCAGATGACTTGTTATTGGTAGTGGATGAGCCACGAGTATCGGTAAGGCATTTGATGATGGAACTGCAGAGCTACGGGGCACTATCGGGATTTCGATTAAATTATAGTAAGTCTCTGGCACTTCCTATATCAGAGTCCACAAAAATGCAGTGGAAGGGATCATTTCCGTTTCAGTGGGTGGCAGGACAAATAAAATATCTGGGAGTTATAATACCCATTCAGTTGGACACGATATACGAGAAAAATGTGGCCCCCCTGTTGGCAGAAACTGCACAGTTGCTGGGATTGTGGGGGTCCTGCCCCCTGTCTCTTGTGGGACGAATAGCATTGTATAATATGGTGGTGGTGCCCAAATGGCTTTATAAATTTCAACTGTTGCCATTATACTTGGGGGGACGGGAAGAGAGGAAATTGCAGGCTGTGCTCAGGCGATTCTTATGGAAAAATAGGCGTCCCCGGCTTGCTTAAGATATCATGTGTAAGCCAAAAACGCACGGGGGAATGGGATTGCTTAATCTGAGATACCTTACTATAGCGTGTGCCATGCGCCATGCTAGAGACTGGCTAGTGGGGCAGCCAACAGTTTACAAATGTGCGACTAGAGGCTTCCTTGCATCCCAGCATACATCTTAGCTGGCTATTACATACGACTGGAACAGGACCCAACAGCCGTCCACGGAGAAATCTGTTCGTTAACTCATTAAGGGCAATGTGGCGGTGGTTGTGCCGCAGGCACAGATTCTCAGCGAAGGTCACTCCATTTCTATCCCTAAACTTGAATCCGGACTTTCCAGCGGGAACTTTGCAGAAAGCCTTTGTAAGGTGGAGGCAACAGGGGATACATTATCTTTACCAACTCTTAAATGGAGAAGGACAGATAAAACCGTTTGAGGAGCTGCAGCAAGAAAATAGGTGGCCACAAACTGATTATTGCGCCTACTTGCAGGTACGACACTACACAGCATCTTTGGGAGCAGTAAATTTAAGTGAAGATGTGCAAGATGTCTTAGCCACAGCACTAACATTGGGGTCGCAAAATGTGGTGCCTTTACGTTATCACCACAGGTATCTACTTGACTCCACAGAAGATATAGACTATTGTGGACTAGCTAGCAGTTGGCAGAAAGACATTGGAGGAGAGGTTACGGCGGATATGCTACAGAGATACCTAAATGCAATACAACAAAGATCAACCTTTATTCGAGACTGGGAACAACAGTACACATTCGCGGTGCGATTTTACATAGCACCAGCCCGTGCACAGAAAGCTGGGTTTGGCACTGGTGAGTGTTTGAAATGTGGCGCTGCCCAAGCCACATTGGGTCATATGTTCTGGGCCTGTTCCTACATTCGTCAATTTTGGACCTCAATCTTTGTGGAAATTACACGATGCTGGAGCAGACAGATGTTGGCTGATCCTCTGGTTTTGTTTGACACATTTAATATCAAAAGGCCTGCCCCAGCGGGATTAATGGGTTTTTTGCAAAGAGCCTCATTGGTTGGGAAGAAAGTAATATTACTTTTGTGGAGAGACAAGAGTCCTCCATCTAAAGATTTGTGGCGATCTAAGATGATAGAACTTTTGCACACTGAACTCTGTGGGATGACAGACGCTACAGCACAAGACATTAGTTCCTTTAGGAAAGTTTGGAGAAGATTTTTATATACTTTACATCCAAGCGCTCAGCGGTGGATCCACCAACGACTGCGAAACTGCCTTGAGCAGTTGAAAAACCATAGATCTTGGACAATATAGTCTGATTTGGACTTTAGTATGGATTTGGTAGCTGGGGTGGGGGGGGGAGGGAGGAAAGAGGGAACATTTAAGGTTGCACAGTTAGTAGATGTTTACTGTATTAACATGACAAAAGAAATGTTATAAGAGGTGTTTGTACTGAATTTATGTTAATAAAAATGATTTAAACATAAACTAGTTCTAGCCAGTTTAACGTGCAAGTAGTAAACCAGGACATGCACAAAAGGGCATTGTCCTATCACGGTAGCAGCTAACGAAAACGGAATGCAGATGAGCAAATTAGTATTATAATGTGTATAAATCGTATTGTAATGAGATGCACTACCGTTTTCTGATTGCCTAACCGTGGAAAATCTAACGGGAGGTCTATACCTCTCGTTGGGGCTGCGCGGGATTTATTCGCCTCTAAAAACTTCTATAAATTTAACCCCAAAAAAAATTAGGATAAAAACGTCCAAGTGCTTGTCAGGGACGTCCTTAATGGACGTCCTTCACTCAAAACAACAACAAAAAAGCAACCAGCCGGAAACCTTAACCTAGCCACGACCAAGTACTCGTCACGGCCGTCCTTCTGAAGTGCCTAACATGGACGTCCTTCACTAACAAAAAAAGGACATCCCTGACAAGCACTTGGATGTTTTTCCCCCAGATTTTTTTGTGATGGGTGTCCTTCTGTAATGACCACCGCTGGAGAGAGACGTGCGAGGACGTCCAAATCAAAAAACTACTTAGATTATGCCCCTCCTCCAGGTCTCTCTCAGCCAATCACAGCGCGTTTAGCTGGCAGCTAAATGTTCTGTGATTGGCTGAGAGAGACCTGGAGGAGGGGCATTGTACGTACTGTTAACACCCCAAGGCAGACAGGAAGCCGCCGATAGCAGCCAGCAGCATCGGGACCCTCCTCATAGCCCTTTGATCTCCCTCCCGATTAAGGGGACGACTTTTTTTTTCCTTTCAGTGAAGGACGTCCATAAAGGACGTCCTTGGCATGCGCAGAGCAGCCAGCATAACGCTTGGCTGCTCTGCGCATGCTCAGCTGGCCGACTGGCTTGGAAGGAAATCCCATGCAAATGAGCTAGCAGCGACCAGCTCATTTGCATGCGATTTCCTTGATGCATTCCCATTGCTTACCGATTCGCTAAGGAATCGGTAAGGGAAGGGTATTAACGATTGTTTTAGTGCATCTTCCCCTCAGTCTGCACATAGGGAGTGAACAGAGGTCAGCTGGAAAGTGCACTCATTTCCCATTGTTGAACTGCCCTGAGCTTAATCAGATCACAGATTTTGAAGATTTGCAGAGCTATTTAGTGGAAATGAATCACAATTTCAGAGGAAATATAGATGAGCATGAATCATTCTTTAAGTTTCTGTGGCTGCCTTTGGAGTACACCTCTCAGGATGTGTCTGAATTATCAAACATCTGTCCAGCTCAGTATCAAGAGGAACTGATTGAGCTAAAAGTGAACTGTGCACAGCAGGAAGACACAGGCATCCCTGGACATTTTAATGTAAATATATTAATCCCAGAACTATCCTGCAGTTTAGTAAACAAATTCTGGGTAATGATTGGGCCACTTAGCTCTATTAAAATATATTCTTATATATGTGTAACCCTTCCTGGGCTGGAGGTAGTTACAGCTGCTATTTTCAGCTGTATGTCAGACCAGGGAGGTATCAATGGTTTATAGATTTAACTCTCTGGAAATTTTTCTGGGTTCCAAGTCGGGACCAGAAAAATTGTGAGATTCTTGGCATCAAATTCCACTGTCTCCACATCTCCACCTTCCCAATAAATCAGGCCAAATACTGTGGATTTACTGAAACTTTTAGTGATAGGGGATCGGATTAGAGAGTGGGATTAAAGAGTTGCACAGGGACAGAAATTTCACCTGTCAGAATCTAACCCATCCCTGACCATTCCCACCAGAATCTAACCCATCCTCACCCATCCCCGCTGGAATCTAACCCGTCCCCATCCATCCCCACAAGTAATCTCCTCCATCACCTCCTGTCCCCTGTACTAAAATAACCTCATTTGTGGTAAAATAATCCAACCTATGCACATTTCCCAAAGCTGACATGATCCAATTGATAAATAAAAGATTTTTTCTACCTTTGTAGTCTGAGCATTTTATTTTTCCATTCAATTTTGGCCCTGTCTTCTGCTTTCCTCCATTTTTTCCCTGCCTTTCCAAGGTCTCCTAACTATGTGGCATTTCTTCTTTCTCTGTGTCTGCCATCCATCTTCTCCGTGCCCTTATCTGTCCTACACAGCACTTCTGTGTCCATGTTCCCTGTCTACCCCCCATGTTCAGTATCTACCCTTTTAATGCCCTATCCTCCCCTTATATTCAGCAATGCCTCTCTGTGTCCCTGTCCTTCCCCCTATTATCAGCAATGCCCCTTTATGTTCTTATCTCACCCCTTTTCCAGCATTGCCCTGTGTCCCTGTCTCTATTTTTACTCCATGCCCAGCATTTCTTGTCTGTATCCTATCCCTCCCCTGCTTGTACCCTTAGTCTGGCATAATTCCCTCCAGCCCCTCAGAGCCCAACACACATCTCCCTCCCCCTCACCAGGGTCCAGCACATCTCCCCCCCAGCTTCAGCCCCGAAGGTCAAGTGCATCTCCCTCCAGACCCAGCACCACTCCCCAGGATCCAACATATCTTCCTCCAGCCCCTGGATCAGCCCCAGGGTACAGCACATCTCCCTCCTCCTCATTCCCACCACCCTCGAGTCCAACATCTTTCCCTCCCCCCTCCCCCGGGTCCTAGATTCTAACTAACCTGTTTTGTTAACGCAGCGGCAGCAGTAGTAGCAGTTAGAACACGCTGCTTTCTGGCTGACACCATGGCATTTCCTCTGCCGGTCCTGCCTTCTCAGGAAACAGGAAGATACCTCAGGAGGGCGGGACCTGGCAGAGGAAAGGCCTGACGTTAGCCAGAACAACGCGTTTTAATTGCTGCCAGCCAAGGAAATAGGTTAGTTAGACTCTGGGACCTGAGAAGAGGAAGAGGGGTGGTGGTGGGAGAGAGAGGCAGGATTTGAGAAGTGGGGGAGAGGGAGAAAAATACTAGCTGGGCCTGAGTGGGGGGAGGGGAGGGGAGAGGAGAGAATGACTGCAGCAGACACGGCCTTAACCCTGCACTACACCACTGTGGGAACCTCGTAAGACTTGTGTCCATCCCCGCAGGATTCTCGCAGACCTCAAGGGGACCCCTGTGGGATTCCCTTGACCCTGGAGGAGACCTCCACAGGATTCCTGCAATCTCTAGATAGCATTTGATCTACTGCTTTTTTGTAGTTACAATCAAAGTGGTTTAAATATTATGTTTAAATTTGTTTTTATTTTAACATAGCGACAAAACAATACATTGCACATTGTAAATTGCAGGCCTTCAATCTCCCACAGGGGTTCCTGGGGCTAACATCTCCCAGCTGTGTTTACAATCATCACTGCACTGCTCAATTGTACAAAGTTATACCAATATGCATTGTGCTCTCTATTCTAATTCTAATCCCTACCCTCCCTCCCTTCTGAACTTTCCAATAAAAAAAAAAATATTATAAAGTTTATTATGCAAGAGGGGATACAACACATTTCCTATATTAGCTGCAATCAGTTCAGTTTTGCAATCGGCTATGTGCCTGATGAGTTAATGTCAACCAAAATGGCTCCCATGTTGCTATGAGCCTATGGCCTTGTATGCTGTCCAAATCGGAGATGCCCAATCTGTCCATCCTCAACTGTTCCATCATGTACATTTCCATCGCTGCAAACTGGGAGGGAAGGACTGGAGCCAAACACACAATATTGACTTGAGGCCAAGTGTCCCTGAATATCTGAGAAAAGATGCAAATCCTCCACTGAAGGATTTTCCCTCATTCCATTGTCCGGTTTAAATATTATATACAGGTACTTTTAGGTTAGGTGGCTCGCCCAGATTCACAAGGGGCTGCTGTGGCAATCAAACCTGGTTCCCCTACTTCTCAGGCCACTGCACTAACTATTAGACTGCTCCTCCACAGGTTATTGACAAAAATCAAATAATAGCAGAATAGAAAATATTAAACAGTTACGGTCACTTACTGTAGGTTACACTTGGACTCTCCCTTTCAGGTTGAGAACCCCTCCTCTCTAACTCCCATCTGAGAATAACTCTTAGAGCTAGAATCTGAATTCAAATGTGGTCTCAGGGGCAGTACCATAGCAGCCCCTGCCCATCCCTGTCACAGATTCAGAGGATGTCTTCTGTATTCTCTCTTTTTCAGGATCAGGGGCTCCCTGCTGCTCCTTCAGGTTCTAGAGATGCCAACTTTGTATCACTCCTTCACTCCTCTGTTAGCAGTATTGCACCGGCTTATCCAGCCACAGACTCCCTCTACTTCTGGAGTGCAAGTGTAGACAGCTTCAGATATGCACCTTGGTGGTACAGTGGCACAGCCAGCCAAAGTCCCAGATAACATTGGATCTGGTGTTTTATTCCAGTCCCAGTTTCTCTCCAAAAGATGTTGCTTCCCACCATTACCTCACTGGTCAGCAGATTAGTCCTTTAGAAGCTGCAGGGGTATAAACAGGTCACAGTACAATACTTTAACAGAACCACTAGTGGTCTCTGTCACCTAAGCAAGGCAGAATCTTAGAGGTCTCTACAGATGAAACCACTGAAATCAAAGCTGAGTGTCATCTTCAAAAGTTATTGGGGGGGGGGGGGAACTTGAGCCCAAAATGAAAGGCACAAAAATTGGAACCCCTCTGCTCTCTGCCTCACCCTCACCCTGAGGCTGCAGGCAGGGATTTCCAAGCCCTGCCAGCCAAAGAGGTCCTCCATCAGCAGTCTGGCAGTCAGCAGCACTTTCTATAGGCTGCTGCTGCTGCCACCACACCAGCCCCTTCCTGCTCATGCTTAGATTTTATGTATGTACAAAAACCGAACATATGAGGGGCAGGCAGCCCCCCACCCCTGCCCCATGCATGCTCAATTTCATGAAAACCGGGATGAGTGGGGAGGTCAGTGTGGTGTTGGCTGCCCATAGAAAGTGCCGCCAACTGCCAGGCCACTGTTGGAGGACCTCTTTCACTGTCAGGGGTTGGGGATCCCCACAAGCCATAGAAGCAAACAGTGCTACAAGTTGGGGAGGATTAACCTCACAGTGAGGGGTCCAGCCTCTGAGCTCCCCAACCCCTCTTCCCCCCTCACCCCCCACCCCAGCTGTACACTTTGTATACCTGTTATCAGAATTGGAGTGAAGGAGCACCAGTTTTGACATCCAGGGGTTGCTGGTTCAAATCTCACTGCTGGTCTTTGTGATATTGGGCAAGTCACTTAACCCTCCATTTCCTCAAGTACAAAATTAGATTGCAAGCCCTCCAGGGACAGGGAAATACCCAGTGTGAACCTGAATGTAACTCACCTTGAGCTACTAGTGAAAAAGGTATGAGCAAAATAAAAAAAATAGGCCCCAACTGAGTACATCCCATAGTTCTTTAGAACAGTGAAATCTGGAAACTTCCAGCATTGTCATTGGCACCATCAAAATTGATCAATACTGACAATAGGCCTGTAGCTGTTGTATGACTGTCTGTTAAACCACTGTTCTCACTGATTTGATTAAATTGATCAGTGATTAGCACTAGGCCTATGACTGCGCACTTTTGTATGAATACAGTTGATTAGGCTGTTTTTTTGGACTGTTTTTGTATTACTGCTCAAACATATCCTCATTTCTGAATAGCTAGCATGATATACTTCATTGTAAGCAATAAAAACAGCCCATACACATAGGGGTTTCTGATGTGGACCCTTGAAACCCTTGAATACTCCTGCCCTACGAGAGATGATGTAGGCAGAGAAAGGAACACCTTGCTCTGTCACAGTCCCATCGTCATTCCAACTTGTGAACTGAGGAATGAACTGAACTGAAAGTTGCCAGAAATTAATTCTTTATATATACAATACAGAAGAGAAAAAAAATAACTCCACACTAGAAAATATTATAGAAATAAAGGAGTAATGAAATATGTGGTAGCAAAATAATCCAAATGAAAAAAATACTCAAAAGTAAATATATTTCAGTGGATGACAATGTGGCATCAGGCATGCACTAGAGACTGGCTATAGAATCTCTTATAATGCACAGCTATTTTACATCTGAACCGATTGGTAGTAATCAATCATTTGTCTCCATTGTCTTCAAATATGTGATAAGTAGTCGCTTTTTGGTTTATAGATATATATATATAAATTACATTCATATTGTAGTGGTGTTTAAGGTTGCAGGTGTGCCTGTTTTATCACATATTTGGAGACAATGGAGGCAGATGATTGATTACTAACGAACGGTTAATATCTGGAAGAGCTGTGTGCTATAACAGATCCTATAGCCAGTCTGTAGTGCATTTCTGATGCCACATTGTCATCCACTGAAATATATTTACTTTTGAGTATCTTATCATTTGGATTATTTTGCTGCCACATTTTACTCTGTTATTTCTATAATGTATATGTATATATATATATATATATATATATATATATATATATGAATTCCTTGCCAAACATCTATTGTGCTGCTATAACTTTGTATACTCTTTTATCTGTATATCTCTCTTATCTGCAGTCTTCTCCTCCACCGCTAACTCCAGACTCCGTTCCTTTTATCTTGCTGCACCATATGCCTGGAATAGACTTCCTGAGCCGGTACGTCAAGCTCCATCTCTGACCATCTTCAAATCTAAGCTAAAAGCCCACCTTTTTGATGCTGCTTTTAACTCCTAACCCTTGTTCACTTGTTCAGAACCCTTATTTTATCATCCTCACTTTAATATTCCCTTCTCTTGTTTGTCCTGTTTGTCTGTCCTAATTAGATTGTAAGCTCTGTCGAGCAGGGACTGTCTCTTCATGTTCAAGTGTACAGCGCTGCGTACGTCTAGTAGCGCTATAGAAATGATAAGTAGTAGTAGTAGTATACTACTGACTGTTTGGACTTCAACTGCAGAAGTCTGCTGCAGTTACTTTCATTGAGGACACCCCAAGTTTTCCGTCAAATCAAATTCTGGAAACATCAATCTTTGCCTGTGACTTGGGTTCAACTCAGGTGGAGAGTGCTAGCTGAGTACAGTATGTAAGAGAAAATCACTTGTCAGGGGTGGGATGAGACTGAATCAGCTACACCAGGAAAGGTATCCCTCTCCAGGAAAAGACATCTGCTCAACTATGTTAAAAAAAAAACTCAGTAAGCATGAATGGTATTGGAACCCCTCTACCGGAACCAGTAACCTTTTGTATGTCTCAAGTAGAGGTTACATTGCCTTAGTTTCTCACAGGAAAACAAGCCAGTTGAGATCAATCTAATCCAGTAGTTCTCAACCCAGTCCTCAGGACACACCTAGCCAATCAGGTTTTCAGGATACCCACAATGAACATGCAGTGGTGTAGGAAGGGGGGGCGGTCCACCCCGGGTGCACGCCGCTGGGGGGGTGTCGGCTCCACTGGTTCCCTGCTCCCTCTGCCCCAGAACAGGTTACTTCCTGTTCTGGGGCAGAGAGAGCAGGGAACCAGCGGAGCCAATGCAGCTCCCAGCGACATGTATTCGGGATGGTTCGGCCCTCCCGCCCATCCGTCGCCACTTTCCCTCTTAAGTACGCGCTCCGGAGGGGGGAGGGTGCACCGTGCTGCACCCGGGAAGGGGGGTGCGCAGCGGCGACCCGCCCCGGGTGTCAGCTGACCTCGCTACGGCACTGTGAACATGCATGAGATAGATCTGCATACAGTGGAGGTAGTGCATACAAATTTATCTCAAGCAAGTTGCCTTGCAGTTGGTTAGTACCTGCAGGCTCCTGATCACAAAGGGAATAGTTAAAAAAAAAAACAACAATTCCCAGCATAGACAGCATTTTCTACACAAAAATGGCATTTTCTACAATTGTAGAACACATCCAATATCTCTATTGCAAACTCTATTATATCACACAGTGATATAATAGAGTTTGCAACAGAGATATTGGATGTTTGAATTCTTATAGCAAACACAGGGTTATTTGAATTAATAAAATTGTATAACACACAAAACTACTTTCCAAATTTCAAAAAAAATCCCAAGACCTCTTTTTTTTTTGAGACTGCAGTGGACTTGAAGAAGTGGAGTGTTCCCTGATGCAGCAAATGCAAAACAGGGATTTCCTGCCCGGTGTCTTTTGGATGTGCCTTCAGCAGTCAAACTTTTAAAAATTTACAGATAAGTGCTTTTGGTGTTTTGTGAATGGATATACTATTAATAAGAATTTTTTTGTGTCATGAATTAATATGTGCTGTTCCAGTTTGGTATAAAACCATAAGGATTGCTCACTTGAGTGTAAGTTTTCAGCTGTGAGTGGAGTGTTTTGACTGGCAATGTTCTATATAAAACACAGGCTTTTTTTATGCTTGAGCTTGCTTGAGTAGAAGCTGCTCTTTTTTCTCTACTTTTTATTATTAAGTGGTCCTGGGTTTTGTTGAGGGTTTTTTTGTTTGTTTGTTTTTTTGAATACTAGTTTTGTGTGTTATACAATTGTTTTGGTTTCCAATTATATGAGTTTGCACTTATGGGCATACATCCTGCCGACCTGTATGAAGGTCTTCCTAGGGGTGAGGTTAGGTGTGCAGTTTGGACTTATGCTCATACTTTATATACTTGCTTATGGGACCCTTATACAAAGTAGTGGTAAGCCCAACGCAGGCTTACTGCACACTAATCTGGAACTACCGCTGGCCCAACACGGGCACTGGTGGTGGTTCCAGTCCCAGTGCATGCCATTTGCCGCACTAGGGTAAATAGCTGGCTATTTTCTAGCATGGTGCTAAACCAGCAGTAATTGGGCAGTGCAGCGTACTATCTGGCTACCACTGGGTTAGCTTGGGAGCCCTTACCGCCACCTCAGTGGGTTGTGGTAAGTGTTCCCCCTCACATGGCCATATGGTAAGATTAATCTTACCGTATGGCCATGGCTATTTTCAGGCATTTTTACTCTTTGCAGTAAAAAGGGCCACAGTGTGTGACAAAAATGGCCCTCAGCCTTAGTGCAGGGCCCTTTTTACCGCAGCTTAGTAAAAGGACCCCTCAGTGCACAAAATAAGCTGGGAAATTTATGCATACTAATTACAAGGTGTAAATGAGTGCATATTCCTTCCATAGGGCAATTTTTAAAATGGAACATTGGAGTAACTTATCCACCTACTTGCTACACAAGTTAGGAATTCTGTTATAAAAATTACCCTTTGGGGTTTTATTAGAGGACACCTGTATAAAAGTAAAACAAAGGCACCCATTTTTATATTTTTTTGAAGAAATTCCCCTATGTCAGTATACGGCAGGAATAAGCTGGAAATAGGCAATAGACAATTACAGCAAAAAAAAAACTATTCAGATAACAATACATATTATGGCATAGAATGCCACTTACATTATCAACACAATACACATGAAAACATAGGGTTTATGATTTAATCAGACTTAATATAACGCCCTTAGTGCAGAATTTAGCAGGGCGGTTCACAATTTAAATAAAATACATAAATAATACTAGAAAAGGAACTCCAATCAATAAGAAAGAAGAAAGCAAGAGGGGTAGAAAGAGTCAGTCAGACATCTAGTCCGACACTTAGCTTTGGGAGTAGGCCTTTTGAAAAGATACATTTTCAAAGCCCCTTTAAATTTGGGGAACAACGACGCTCTTCCTCTTTCTCTGAACACCAAGCTTGTAATAGATTGCACAGGGTGTAAGCAACAGTGCAACATATAGAGAAGTTCCCAGAGAAGAGGACATTTCTCTGGTAAGTACATAAGTAATGCCACACTGGGAAAAGACCAAGGGTCCATCGAGCCCAGCATCCTGTCCACGACAGCAGCCAATCCAGGCCAAGGGCACCTGGCAAGCTTCCCAAACGTACAAACATTCTATACATGTTATTCCTGGAATTTTGGAGTTTTCCAAGTCCGTTAGTAGTGGTTTATGGACTTGTCCTTTAGGAAACCTTTTGGAGTTTTCCAAGTCCGTTTAGTAGCGGTTTATGGACTTGTCCTTTAGGAAACCGTCCAACCCCTTTTTAAACTCTGCTAAGCTAACCGCCTTCACCACTTTCTCCGGCAACGAATTCCAGAGTTTAATTACACGTTGGGTGGAGAAAAACTTTCTCCGATTTGTTTTAAATTTACTACACTGTAGTTTCATCGCATGCCCCTAGTCCTAGTATTTTTGGAAAGCGTGAACAGACGCTTCACATCCACCTGTTCCACTCCACTCATTATTTTATATACCTCTATCATGTCTCCCCTCAGCCATCTCTTCTCCAAGCTGTATAGCCCTAGCCTCCTTAGTCTTTCTTCATAGGGAAGTCGTCCCATCCCCGCTATCATTTTAGTTGCCCTTCGCTGCACCTTTTCCAATTCTACTATATCTTTCTTGAGATGCGGAGACCAGAATTGAACACAATACTCAAGGTGCGGTCGCACCATGGAGCGATACAACGGCATTATAACATCCTCACACCTGTTTTCCATACCTTTCCTGATAATACCCAACATTCTATTTGCTTTCTTAGCCGCAGCAGCACACTGAGCAGAAGGTTTCAGTGTGTTATCGACGACGACACCCAGATCCATTTCTTGGTCCGTAACTCCTAACGTGGAACACTATTTTGCTTTGTGCTTTGGGAACTTAAAGATTGGGGTTTAAAGGAGGAATTGTAGGTTAGTGTTAGGCAAAATAAAAATATAAAAAGCAAATTTTATCAACTAATCTCCTTAGTCTTTTCCACTTAGATTTAAAAACTTTGTACTACAGCATTAACAGATAGAATCTAGCAGGCACTGCAGGATCTAGTTTAGTCTTCCCGCCCATCCCTAGTACAACTCTTCATTTAGAGTCAGTTATTGTAATTAGGGTAACAAGCAAGGAGTGCTCTTACAGAGTTTTAAATACATTTCATTACCATCTAAGAAGGAAACACTAAATACATATATACAATATACTATCAGGCTTATTTTCGAAAGAGAAGGGCGCCCATCTTCAGACACAAATCGGGAGATGGGCATCCTTCTCTCAGGGTCGCCCAAATCAGCATAATCGAAAGCCGATTTTGGGCGCCCTCAACTACTTTCCGTTGCGGGGACGACCAAAGTTCCTAGGGGAGTGTCGGAGGCATAGCGTAGGCAGGACTAGGGCGTGCTTAACAGATGGGCATCCTCAGCCAATAATAGAAAAAAGAAGGGCGTCCCTGATGAGCACTTGGCCAACTTTACTTGGTCCATTTTTTTCTTACGGCCAAGCCACAAAAAGGTGCACAAACTGACCAGATGACCACCGGAGGGAATCGGGGATGACCTCCCCTTACTCCCCCCAGTGGTCACTAACCCCCCTCCCACCCTCAAAATATTTTTTTAAAATATTTTTTGCCAGCCTCTATGCCAGCTTCAAATATCATACCCAGTTCCATCACAGCAATATGCAGATCCTTGGAGCAGTTTTAGTGGGTGCAATGCGCTTCAGGGATGCAGACCCAGGCCCATTCCCTCCTACCTGTTACACTTGTGGTGGTAAACCCACCAGAAACCCACTGTACCCACATCTAGGTGCCCCCCTTCACCCATAAGGGCTATGGTAGTAGTGTACAGTTGTGGGGAGTGGATTTGGGGGGGTTGGGGGGCTCAGCACACAAGGTAAGGGAGTTATGCACTTGGGAGCAATTTGTGAAGTCCACTGCAGTGCCCCTTAGGGTGCCCAGTTGATGTCCTGGCATGTGAGGGGGACCAGTGCACTACGAATGCTGGCTCCTCCCATGACCAAATGGCTTGGATTTGGTTGTTTCTGAGATGGGCGTCCTCGGTTTCCATTATCGCCGAAAATCAGAAACAACCAAGTCTAGCGACAACCATCTCTAAGGTCAAGCTAAATTTCAAGATTTGGGCGTCCCCGACCGTATTATCAAAACAAAAGATGGACGCCCATCTTGTTTTGATAATATGGGTTTCCCCCACCCCTTCATGGGGCTGTCCTGCGAGGACATCCCCAGGAAAACTTGGGTGTCCCTTTCAATTATGCCCTTCCACAAAACTTTGTAAGTCTAAGTGCTTTGAAAATACGCCTCCACATCAGTTTTTGAAATTTACATCTGCTCTTTTTATATTTGCATAGTACAAAGGGACATACATCAATTGTTTCTACTTCTCTGGTGTTGCACCATATGCAGAGTGTAGCTTCTTGGGGGCTCAGTTTAATTTTTGTCTATGTATTTCTATTTTTAGTTTGTGGTTACTTAATCTATACTTGAGGGTTTACCTGTGTTTGAAAAAGGCCAGGTATTCTGTAAGCATTGAGTCTGTGTAGGATTGATCTGTACTAATCCAGCTTGTTTAGTTTTCCATTAGGTGTATTGATGTTCTATTGCCTACTGTAATGCTTCTGGGGCTGTCTTTTCCCAGGAAGGCCCTTGTTATGTGACCCCTCGAAGTTAGTAATGTTATGGTATGGTAGAATTGCTTTATAGGTCCTCAGTAATTTTGTAGGTTTTTTTATTATTATTACTTCACTGTATACCGGTACTGGATTGTGGATTTGGATTTAGCTCATTCCTCTTTCAGCTGTAGCTCAACACAAGTTACATTCAGGTACAGTAGATATTCTTCTGTCTCTGGGGGGCTAACAATCTGTTTGTACCCGAGGCCAAGGAAGGTTAAGTAACTTGCCCATGATCTCAAGGAGTGGCAGTGGGATTTGAACCCTGGCTTCCCTGGTTCTCAGACTAATACTGATAAAACATATTCCAAACATGCTTGTTAACTCAATAATAAACTAAAGGCCGGCAGATCTGAATCCTAGTGGCCGTTTGGCAACCTGCCAAAAAAAACTGATAGGCAAATCATTTTATGGTTGCCATTAACCACAAGATTTACAGTATTGCTGAATATCACTGCTCAATTGATGAACAGGAAGATGCTGGACTAGGGAGCTAGGTATGTCTGGGAGCCAAATGTTAAAGTACTTGCATATATTTCCAGAATACTGCAAATATTGTTCTCTTTAATATGTTGTATTAATTTGGTGCATTATTTATATTTTTTGGCATATAATTTCTGGAGTATATTCTGCGTGCACATTACCATCAGTAACAGATGTACTGGGGAGACAGCTGATATAGCTGCACCAGAGCCACATAGTGAAGGACTAGTTCCATGCTGTGTTCAAAAGTGTCCCACTGTCCTTCTTTTACTGTTAACATCGGTGTTGTGCCCCACTCCAAGGATTTTAACTTGTTCCATTCCATTCTACTCCGCCCCATATACCACCCTATCCACACCCATACCTTGACCCTAGCCCTGTTCACTTTAGCCTCCCCAAACAGCTGAGTCTCTGACCGCCTATGGCTACATATATATTTTTCCAGCAGGATGATCTAGGAACATCTACTGGGCTGAAGGAAATTTTACTATCAAAGGTTTCAAGATTCCCGAGGGCCCTAACACATCTCAGCTGAATCTGCACCTGAGTTTCAGAGCCCTGAACCTCATCGTAGTCATCACCTGTGCTGTAAGTGAAAAGCAGTCAGATTTTCAGAATACCCACAATGAATATTCATACAGTGGAGGTAGGGCATGCAAATCTATCTCATGCATATTCATTGTGGATATCCTGAAAACCTGACTGGCTAGGTTTGTCCCAAGGACTGGGTTGAGAACCCTGGACTAAAACTAACTCTGCCTGCTATCTTCAGTAGTAGGACTAGTGAAAGGGTTCAAGAGATAGAGTAACTAATTCTTGTCAATACTTGTTTCCTATGCCTTATGCCTCTGCCACAAATTTATTTGCTTTTCCAAAGAACTGATTTCAGTAAAGTTAATTCCAAACACCAGATTAGGAGTTGACTGAGTTATTGAGTTACTGGAAAGTACAGTGAGGGTGTGGAAAGCTGCTTATAGCCTTCCAGAGAATTCCAGTCCTGGCCCTGGTCCCAGCCAAAGAAAATACTCTTTATGTAGGGGTCTAATCTCTATATGGACATACACCACAGAACTGCTGCTATATTGGGGTCAGAGAGTGTGGGAGTGAATGAAGAGATGTGAAAGGATCTCCATGGAAGAAGCAGAACAAAAGGATCCTATCTCCCACATCTCCATCTCTTCTCACCACTCCCCCCCCCCCCCAGATGAGTTATAGTTCTGCACCCACATGTTTCTAGCTCTTCTTCTCCCTTACTAGCCCACTATCAGCTGATCATGGCTTCTGTTAGAATTATTTTTTAAATCCTTCCACTAGCAGTTCAATGGGTCTTGTTTTTGCAATGCCACAGTACATTGGGTTTTAAGGGGGGGCCCCATCCAGTCAGTTGGTTCCAAGAGGAACCTCCCTCCCCCACCAAGCGTCATATTATTGATAATATGGCCTTTAACCCTAAAAGGTTTCCCACCTCTGATGCAATAACTGAAGAGTGCACAGGGAGTTTTGAAAAACAAAGGGTATAGTCATCATAATACAAACTGCATGCTTTTCACTGAAAAAGTAGTTCAGAATAAAATGTCTGGAAACAAATAGCAAACAATTGGAATAAGAAGAATCAAAGAAATAATATAGCCATGTCGATATGTTGAAAAATGTAACTAGTACTGTTGCTTTAAGAGTCTGCAACAGTGCACCTCAATTGAAGGAAGCATGTATGTAATTCTGAGAGTATTTTGTATTTGTTTTGGGTAGAAATAATATCAGATGGGTGCTCCATGACTCCCAGAAAGGAATGAAATCAGATTCGTTTTCCAGAAATTCAATATTCCAAGCAGGCAGAGGAGAAATACTGGCAGCGATGAGGTAAGAAGCCCTTTACTTAGCTGTCCTTCAGTAATGAAAAGCATTAAGTCATAGCTACACTACACTGAAAGTGAAATAGCAAGCAATGTGCCTTTAGTCTTGGACTCATGGTTTTATAAGCAAGAGGCACAAGCTCTCTGTGTACTTGTATTTCGAAAGAGACTAATTCAGGCAAATAGAAGGAATTGTAAAACTGATTTTAACCAAGGCAGTCAAAGCTTCTCACATTTATAATGGGCACCCCCTCTGCCTTTAAGAGAAAAGCTAATGGTGGCCTATATGTTTATAGGCCTTCTATTCTTTATACACGTTTGTATATGTGAAAGTTGTGTGCATTTCCAGCAGGATGATCCAGGAACATCTACTGGGCTGAAGGAAACTTTACTATCAAAAGTTTCAAGATTCCTGAGGGCCCTAACACATCTCAGCTGAATCTACACCTGAGTTTCAGAGCCCTGAGCCTCATCATAGTCATCACCTGTGCTGTAAGTGAAAAGCAGTCAGATTTTCAGGATACCCACAATGAATATGCATACAGTGGAGGTAGGGCATGCAAATCTATCTCATGCAAATCTATCCCCAAAAATGCAGGGTCATGCACTTGGGTCACAAAAATTGGAGGGAACGGTACAGTATAGGGGGTGTAGTGCTTCAGTGTGCGAAGGAAGAGCGGGACTTGGGAGTGATTGTGTCTGACGACCTTAAAGCTTTCAAACAGGTAGAAAAAGCGACTGCCAAAGCCAGAAGGATGCTTGGGTGCATAAAGAGAGGCATGACCAGCAGGAAAAAGGAGGTGATAGTGCCATTGTATAAGTCTCTGGTGAGGCCTCATTTGGAGTACTGCATGCAGTTCTGGAGACCGCACCTACGGAAAGATATAAACAGGATGGAGTCGGTCCAGAGGGCGGCTACGAAATTAGTAAGTGGTCTTGAATGTAAAAATTATAGGGACAGGTTTATGAACCTCAACATGTATACGCTGGAAGAGAGGAGGGAGAGAGGAGACATGATAGAAACGTTTAAATATCTCAAGGGCATTTATGTACAGGAAGAGAGCCTTTTTCAAATGAAGGAGAGCTCTGGAATGTGGGGGCATATGACAAAGTTAAGAGGGAATAGGCTTAGGAGTAATCTAAGGAAGTATTATTTCACAGAAAGGGTGGTGGAGGCGTGGAATGGCCTCCCGGTGGAGGTGGTGGAGTCGAGGACTGTTCTAGAATTTAAAAAGGCATGGGAAAGCATGTGGGATCGCTTAAGAACAGGAAGAATTAGGGGTTACAGAGGATGGGCAGACTGGATGGGTCATATGGCCTTTATCTGCCATCATGTTTCTTTGTTTCTATTATGGGCTTTATTTTATATATCACGCCTAAAAACTCAGCGCCAAAAATACCCCACCTAGGTGTATTCTATAAATCGTGCCTAAATTTAGGTGTGGTTTATAAAATACACCTTGAGTAGAGAGATGTGGTAGCCATGTTAGTCCACTTTTAAAGGTAATCAATAGAAATAAAATAAAACATAGAAAAGAAAATAAGATGATACCTTTTTTATTGGACTAACAATACATTTTTTGATTAGCTTTCGAAGGTAACCCTTCTTTATCAGATCAGAAATAAGCAAATGTTGATAAATAACAGTATATATAAGTGAAGCATCAAAGCATTCCAGAGACAGTCTCACAGAATGAAGGTGGGGTGGGTTAGGTGGATTAAATGGATTATCACATCTTTCTCTAGAATATCAGCCACCTAACATCCAGAACATAGATGATAAACAACTATGAGCAAATAGAATTAAAGGTCACTAGTTGAGAATAGGCTTGCAAATGGAGTGGATCAAGAGCATGAATGATAAGATACTGTGGAAGTGTAATACACACTCGTGTTTGTTTGTGAAAGCTGTAAGATCCATACACAGGGAAATTGGATGGCTGATTTAGTGGGAGGCAGTCCATCTATTGCCAGATTTGTAGGGATCAAATAGAGTAATGGGCCTTATAAATGTGATGTTGCAGTTGGTATGTGCGAAGCATAGGCTGAGGTATAAATAAAAGGAAGATTGGACAAAAAATTCTGGTGCAGTGGACCATAAACTGTTATTGTTGAGTCCTGAGGTGGGAGGGAAAAGGGGCCAACTTTTAGTTCAGTTTGATGAAGTAAAACCTAGCCCTAAATGATCAATTGAAATCAGTGAGGAAATATGTAGAAAGGGAAACAAAGTGAACAATTGAAAAACAGTGTACAGCAGAGAAGAACAAATTAGATATGATATTAGTCAAGACTGTATTTGAAACTCCATAGAATGTCATGGCCGGTATGAGTAAACAAAAAAACACACGCACACACACACGCAGCATAGAGCATCATGTTGGAATGACACTCCCTGCTTTATGCACGAATTTACTCATCCCAAAGAAACTTTAGAAACAGCATTGCAGAACACATCGGCTTTATGTTGTCATGCTGTTTTATAGGTTGTTACCTTATGTACCTTGCAATGCTTGCCCATGCCACACCTTCATACCTATAAGACCCACATTATGAAAAGGTGGTGTATGGGACATGGAGAAGGGATTGTGTACTTTGGGCAAGGCAGAGAATAGTGCACTGAGTCAGACTAGAAATTGATTCACAGTGCCCACTAACCAGGGTCGCTGAGAGGCAGGGCCACCGCCACCCCCTCCCCTCCCCCCACTCCGGCCACAGCTACTGCTGCTGCCACCGCCATCCCACAGGCCAGGGTTGCTGCTGCCGCCCCCCCCTACTTCGGCAACCACAACCCCCACCATCCTGCGTCTGCTTCTCCCTCAGTCTGTCACTCTCCTGTTCCTGTGTGCTGGGACCCAGGTTACCATGTTAACACAAAAGGAGCAGAAGAGAGACAGACTGAGGGACCAACTAGGGTGCCCCACTGCTCTGCTGGGATGTCTGTGTGGCCAATCTGCTTAGAACGCTGGCTCCTCCTACATCCAAGTGGCTTAATTTTGTGCATTTTTCACTTGGACCTTTTTTTTCAAAAATAGTCCAGAAAGATAAATGCATTGAATACAGCAACATTTTAAAACAAGGCCATTTTCAAAACAAAAATATAAACTTTTTCAGTTTCAAAAATTGTTATCGTTTTGAGCAAAACATGCAAAGTCAGATTTAAATGTCATATCGAAAATTCCCCTCCACATCTTTCCCCCATATTCAAGATCCCATTTCTCCTTTTACCTTCCCTATTTCCACCGTTTTTCACCTCCTTCTTTTCCCCTTTCCCCATCATCCTTTGCCTCTGCCTCTTCTCCCTTTTATCCTCCTTCTTCCCTTTTCCAGAATCCATCCACCTACCTCCTCTTTGCCCTACTTTCCTCCACCTTAATCCCAGTACCCACCCATCTGCCCCTCCATCTTCACCTTCCTTTGCATATGCCCTTGCTTCTCCCCCTCCCTCACACAAAACCTGTTCTCTTCCTTCTCCTGGCCCTAATAAGAGCCCCCATCTCCCACATGCCCTTTGTCACACCACTGCCCCTTCTCTCAGGCTTAGCATTACATCCTTCTCTTCCTCCCATCCCCAGTTTAATAGCTCCGAGCCCCACTTTTCTCTGCCCCAGCCTTAGTATCACCCCCCCCCCCCTTTCTGGCATCTGCCCCAGCAACAGCCCCCAGCCACCTTCTCCTAGCCCCTAAATCAGGGTCATTTCCAAGCCCCAGCCCCCTTTTCCACCTGCCCCCGTTTTCAGCCCCTGCATTAAAATCATTTTAAACCCTACCAGCCCCCTTCTCAGTCCTGCTTTTCCCCATCCCCAGTATCAGACTTGTCTCTGCACTGTTCCCAGGGTCAGCCCACTTCTCCTACTTGCCCTGCACTTTAATATCATTTGAGAAGTGACAGGAGCACCTCTTCACTGCTGCTTCACTCTTTCTGTTCTCAAATGAGTCTAGACGCTGCTGCAGCACATGCTTCTTTAAATCAGAGATTTGTGGTTTACCTTTCAATGCATTTTCCAGCCACTGCACCCTAAAATGAGTGGAGAGGCTGTCTTTGATGCCCGAAACACTCGCAGACTTCAAAGTAGAGATTTGAGGTTCCACATTTTGAAACCTGTTCTCATGCTGAAGAAATGTATCCACATCCTCAAGCTTTAGTCACAATTTCCTGAGAAAACTGAGTTAACTGTTTCAAAGATGCTCTAATCATGGATTCTGTTCTAGTAACAACAGCATATACCTCATGCAATGAAATATCTTGAGAATCAGATGACGGCCCAACTTGGACCCCCAAATGTTCAGAAAAAGATACAGGCTTGGGGAGTAGCACCAGAACTCTCTCCTGTGGTAGACTTCATTTGAGCAGACCCACCAATGGTTTCTTATTTATGTACTTGTACTTTCTATTTATAGATTTAGTTTTTTGTAGCCATCGGAGTGTTTTTCAGGTTGGCAAACAGCAATAGATTTATCTTTTGTTGTATGCATTCAGGTTTTATGTATCGTTTTTATTGTAGATTTATCAAATATACCTATGTATATATATTTGTGTACAAATGTTTATGTTGTCCCTTGTTTTTCTAAATCAAATTACTTTTTTTTTTATTCTTGTTTTAAATTATTTATGTTTGCACTGAGGCAGGCGTATTTTGACAAAATGTGGCCTTGTCAGAACCAGAGGAGCCAATTTTTCAAAATGTTTGGGGGTGCTAAACTTAATGGAAATTACCCCCTGTCTGGATGCAAAGAGTTCGCTCAATATTGGGGGTGCTCAAACACCCACAGTGCCCATAGAGCTGGTTCCTATGGTCAGGTCAATGAGATTGAACCATCCTTGGATACCCCAATATAGTAATTGCTATCATTTGAAATTCCTGTGTCCTCAAACTCTTCTCCTGTGCTGACATCACTCTTTGCTGTGATTTATCTATATGCGAAGACTGATCCTTTACATTTTGTGATAACCGAGTGTACTAAATCCAGTACTGATATTTGCATACAGCCTGCTAAGTCCATTGAACATTTGAAGGTTCAGTTCCTGAACCTTTTGCTTCGAATACTGCAGTCATGAAACAACCCATGATCCAGTTTAAGGTGGAGATTAAGCACATTAAACTGTTTTAATTTAAAATGTGATTCCGTCAGGTTGGTAGAACATCTGATAGAAGGATTTTTGATTACTCCTCTGATGGTTTATCTAGATGTGAGAAATGTCACTTTTGCAGTTCCATTTTTAGGCAGAGATCAAGGCATACAGGGCCAGATTAATTCCAACTGATGCCCTAAGCACAGCCCTTTCATTGCTTAACTGAAAATACATTAAGACTCAATAAAAGGTCCTTTTACAAAGTGGTGGTAAGCCCAATGCGAACTTACTGCTCACTAAAAGGGAAGTACTGCCAGGCTGCAGCAGCAGCCTGCCGGTAGTTCCTGCAGCAGTCTGACTGTAATTCCCACCCCCAGCGTGTATCATATCCAAAGCTACAAAAATATTTTTATGTTTGTAATGCCAGCGTGTACCCAGCGGTAATCAGGTAGTGCTGCTTGCTGCCCGGTTACCGTCGGGTTAGCGCGGGAGCCCTTACCGCCAGCTCAATGGGTGGTGGTAAGTGCTCCCCCCCCCCAAAACAAAATAGCCGCACGGCAAGTGCTTCACTTGCCACATGGCCATTTCCTGAAAAAAAAAACCCAAATACCTCCCTTTTAACTGCTGCAATAAAAGGGGGCCTCGGCATGCATCAAAAACACGCGCAGATGGTGGGAGGAACTGACGTCACGGACCTGAATGCCTGCCTGAGTCTGTAGCTCCGATGCGTCCCTGCCTTCGTTAAGCAATATCAGCAACCATTCACCCCAAGTTTGCGATTTTTTCACCTGTGCACGGCGTCTGACTTGAGTTCGGTCATACTCTATTGTACGGTGGTCATGTCAACAGCTCGGAAGGAGAGCGAGCACCAACCTGTAAGGCAAACTGGTAAGGCCCCGCAGTGCCACGTGTCATCAGCTTGCCTCGTACTGTGACTCCGCAATGTCCCTCACTGACGCATATACAGCCTCTTCTAAACGGACCCTCTCAAAAGACCTAACCAAATGCTTAACAGAGATTCGAGACCAAATCTTCCAAAGAGGAAATTCTAGAGCGCATGGATGTCCTGATTGTTGATCTGCACGAGTTGGGTGGACGCGTGGAGGACCTGGAGGCGCGTATGGATGAGCAAGACGAGCAGCTGAGCGGGGCAGATTCACGATTATTGAAGCTTTTGGAATATTTTGAAGACCTGTAATACAAAGTGGATGACTTGGAAAACCGAGGGCGCAGGAACAACCCCCATTTTCGTGGAGTCCCTGAGGTGGGGGACAAAGAGGATGTTGCTATGATCGTTAAGATGCTCTGTGGAAAGTTGCTCGGGACGGAGGACATAGCTATTGAAAGAGCACACAAAGCCCTAGGAAAGAGAGTGGATAACTGACCTCGGGACATTGTTGTGTGTTTCACCGCCTTTTCTACTAAAGAGCAAGTGCTGCAGCGGGCCCGCCAGGTACCACACATTGACTATAATGAGGCTCAAATTAAGGTGTACCAAGACTTATCCCAGCTTACGCTGTCCCAATGATGTGTGATGAAACCTGCGCTGGACATTTTAATAAAAAACAAGATCCTTTACCGCTAGGCTTTTCCTTTTGCTCTCTGCTTTACAGTGGGGGGGGGGGGGGGGGGGGGAGGGAAATTACACCGGATTCATCTCCTCTCTGAGGTTTGGAAGATCCTATATGGCAAGGGTTTGATGACCACTGAGACTCTGCCCGTGGACCTGGCCTCCACAGCTCGGGCTAAACTCCAAAAATAGAAACATGTTCCCAACAAATCTAAGAGTGCCCCGACAGATACCTGAATGGATTGCTTGGTCTGGTTGCAGACCTTTGCATGGTGCTCCGCTGGACTTTGTTGTTATGGTTATATTTTGGGTTATATATGATGTGTACACGATGTGTAATGCTTTTGGTTAGTCACTGAGAAATGGATGTGTGAGGGGGTTTGGTAACTCTGGGGGAGGGGGAGGTGGGGCTGAGTGCTTGGTTTTTTTTTGTTTTGGTTTTTTTTTGTGTGTCAGAATTGTAGTGTATTGGGGTGGTTTGGGTGTTTGTGTGTATGTGGATATGCGTGGGGAGGGGGGATTGGGTAGTGTTTCGGGTGTGGTGGGGTTCTTTCTCCTGCTCTCCTAGTTAGGGGACTTTGTCAGTCCCTGTCTAGTGGTGTGTGATGTGGGTGGGGTTGCTCTGAAAGGGGGTGGGGGTGGGTTTGGAAGCCCTCAACGGGGTACAGTGTTTTTATGGTTACCTCTGTTTCAGGATGTTATGGTCTGGTACTATCTCACTTGGCCATTTTTCCTTAATTTTATCAAGTGTATGGCTGTTGATTTAAAGTTTTTGTCTTATAACATTAAGAGTCTAAATTCACCTCAAAAACGTCAAAAATTGTTTAAAGAGCTCTTGCACTTTAGACCACATGTGGTTTTCCTACAGGAAATGCATTTTAAAAGGGAACATGAGAAGCTTCTATCTTATCCTGCTTACCCACATGTTTTCTGTGCCTCTGCTGTAGATACATAGGTAGTAGATGACGGCAGAAAAAGACCTGCACGGTCCATCCAGTCTGCCCAACAAGACAAACTCATATATGCTACTTTTTGTGTATACCCTACTTTGATTTGTACCTGTCCTCTTCAGGGCACAGACCGTATAAATCTGCCCAGCACTATCCCCGCCTCCCAACCACCAGCCCCGCCTCCCACCACCGGCTCTGGCACAGACCGTATAAGTCTGCCCAGCACTATCCCCGCCTCCCAACCACCAGCCCCGGCACAGACCGTATAAGTCTGCCCAGCACTATCCCCGCCTCCCAACCACCAGCCCCGCCTCCCACCACCAGCTCTGGTACAGACCGTATAAGTCTGCCCAGCACTATCCCCGCCTCCCAACCACCACTCCCGCCTCCCACCACCGGCTCTGGCACAGACCATATAAGTCTGCTCAGCACTATCCCTGCCTCCCAACCACCAGCCCCGCCTCCCACCACCGGTTCTGCCTCAAAGAAGCTCGGAGTTGCCATACTGATACATTCCTCTTTAGAATTCCAGGTTGCAAGTATCAAAAGGGATCCAGGTAGTAGATTTTTTATTTTGAATTTGACATTAAATAATGTGACACTCATGTTGTCTTCGATATATGCTCCTAATGAGTCACAGGAAAGTTTTTTTGCAAGGCTCGGTAAGATATTTTTGCCTTGTTTGCTCAGTAAGGTGTTAGTAGGTGGGGACTTTAATGCTACATTTCACCCTACTTTGGATAAGTCGGAAGGAGGGTCCCCAACGGATGTAAGAATTTCCAAGGCTTTAGGGGGATTGGCTCAGAATCTTGGACTATGTGACTCGTGGACAGTGTCTCACCCGATAGGTTGGGATTATTCCTTTTACTCCTATTCCCATGACACTTATTCGTGGATTGACCATGTGTTGGTAGACACTTCCCTGATGCAGGTTGGGGTTGTGACAGGTATAGGTCCTATTATGATTTCCCATCACGCACCTGTGTGGGTTCAGGTTTCTTTGAACCATGAGGCTGATGGAAACAGGAGATGGTCATTGAACACTAGTTTGCTGCGGGAGGAAGAAGTTTTGTAGGGGTATAGAACTGTACTTGGTGATTACTTAAATCTAAATAAGAACTCTGGCCCTACTTTTGGTGTCATCTGGGACGTGCTTAAAGCTGTCACTAGAGGTTATTTTCATGTAGAAAGCTAGTAAAAATGCTCGAAGATGGCGAAAGGAAGTAGATGAGTGTTTGTCACAGCTAGAAGTGTTGCAGCGGAGACACAAAGCTACCCGTTCAGTTTCAGTGTTGCGGGAAATTCAATCCCTTCGATTAAATCTGGACCAAATATACTATGACCAATTGCAGTTCTCCAGAGGTCAGCAGCAGCAGACTCATTATGTGCATAGTAATAAACCAGGTAGAGCATTGACTCTAAAGCTGCGTCAACAGAGGTTAGATCGAACGATTCTTAAAGTGAATGATGGTCACGGCATTTATTTATCCAAATTGTCACAGATCCACCAGCGATTTTAGGAGTTTTTTCAGTCCCTGTTCAGTGAGGACTCATTTATTTGCAGTGAGGCGATTGATGACTTTTTGTCTGTTCATCGGCCCTCTTGCTTGACAGATGACCAGATCGCAGTTTTGGAGAGGCCAATCTCGGCAAAGGAGGTACGTAAGGTAATAAAGGATTTGCCTGCTGGGAAGTCCCCAGGTTTGGATGGCCTCCCTCATGATTTTTATAAACCATTTGCGGGAGTGTTGGCACCTCTGCTGGCGTACCTCTTCAATCAGGTTGTGACAGGTGAAGAGTTGCCTCCATCGATGAAGGATGTATGGATTGCGGTGATTCCAAAACCCGGTAAAGATAAGTTTGAATGTGCATCATATTGGCCAATATCCATATTAAATGCCGATGTTAAGATCCTAGCTAAGGTCCTTGCGAACAGACTAGCGGTTGTATTACCAGACCTGATACATCCGGACCAGGTAGGATTTGTACCGCGTAGGCAAGCCATGGACAATGTTCGCCGTATGATTAATTTGCTTCATATTACTCATTCTAACAATCTTCCAGTCTTGCTTAATTGTTAATCCAGGGCTGAAGGCAGACACCTGTCCCCAACATCACAACAGGGGCAAAATGCAGTCTCGGTTTCTCAAGAGACTATTTGTCTCAGCAGCATTTAAGCTGAGTTGGGCATGGGCATTATTGTTTGTTCCCACATCACTATTTGACTCTTTTCACATATTAGTTTATGAGGTTTTTTTTATGATTCCTTTAATGCAGAAGTTTTACCTTTGGCTCTGAATATGCACTGGACACAAAAGCTTGAGCAGGTTAGTAAACAAGTCCCTTATAGACAAACTGAGCAATCAAAATGATTTTTTTTCTTTTTGGTTTTAAAGTTAATTTGATTAAAGTTTACAGAACAGACAATTACAAAACAGCCAGCACCCTAGAAGACAGCTTCTGTATGATTCCACCTGTGGTACAGTCAAAAGTATTCACTAGAATGATTTTGACACAAAAAAGAAAATATAGATACTATATAGTTTCCCTGAAATAAGATGAAAAAAAAACGACAGGAATGGGGTTTCTTCTGGGGGGGGGGGGGGTTCATGTAAGATAAACATTTTAACCTGTGGCCCATAAGAAAGCTTATTTATGATTTTTGAAAAGCCTACATTACATTTATTCCAATCAAAAATACTCCCAAAATAGGTTTCTATAATGTTATTTTCACACAGGGTTATTCAAATTCCAATTACTTCCCATCTGTTTTCCAAAGTACTATTTTTATATGCGTTTCCAGCCTATGGTTATACTCTTTGAAATGAGAACTCCTGAAGTCCTAGTAAATATCAAGAACTACATGACTTTTCAACTGCTTTATACAGAAAACAAATTGTCCCCAAAATGGATATAAAATTGTCACACCTTTCAAATAAGTCAATTTATTTCATGCTCTCTTTAATGCATATTGTTCCTGTTTCCTGCCTATTTATTAAAAATAAGGCCTTTGTCTAAGGTTATATTTTATTTGCCTTGCACACAGCAACAGCACTCACCTAAAAGGCTGCAAGCCTCTCCTTTTTGTTTTTCTTTTATGCATCTTTCTGGGTCAAAAGAAATAATCATCAAGCCCAGTATCCTGTCTCTAACAGTGGCCAATCCAAGTCACAAGTACCTAGCATGATCCCAAGGAAAAGATCCAATCCTTATTGTTCATACCCAGAAACAGGAAGTGGTTTCCCCAAAACTACACAGCTAATAGTAGTTTATGGACTTTTCCTCCAGGAACTTGTCTAAACCCCTTTATAAGCCCAGGTATCCTGCTGCTTTTACCACATCTTCCATCAACAATTTCCACAGCTTCACTGTTCATTGGGTAAAAGTACTTTCTATGATTACTTTTAAACATTCCATTAACTTGATGGAGTGTCTCCTAGTCTTAGCGCTTTATGAAACAGTAAAGACCTCAAACACCCCCCCCCCCCCCACCACCACCACCACCACCACCGATGCTCTTACAGTCAGTCACCTCAGGTACCTACTTAGATTGTACACACGGACTCACTGTACCAGAATCTCAATAATATTGGAAACTACTTTCAGCATTATTTGGTTAAAAATCCAAAAAAGTATTTGGTAGATGGTAGACCTAGAATCCAAGCATATATTATGCATTAAAATTATTCTGTACTGTACGCCAAACTTGTATAATACATATAAACTAGCAAGCTTTGGAGGTCACGTAATGCAGTGAGGGGACCAGGATGTATTTCTGGTCTGCTCTGAGAGCTCCCATCGATCACCACATTTTGGACATTTAGGGTCCTGTTTACTAATGCTGGAGACACCCAAAAGGAATATACGGGTGTCTCTAGTGTTAACGCATGCTAATTTTTAGCACACACTAAAAACGCTAGCATGCCTACAGCATGGCTTAGTAAAAAGGGCCCTTAGCGCTCCTTTTACTAAGCGGCAGTAAGCCAAACGCGGGCTTACTGCTTGCTAAACAGGACGTACCACTGGGCTACCACAGCAGCCTGGCAGTACTTTCTACCCTAGCGTACCGTACCGTCATTTCCGGCGCTACAAAAATTTATTTTTGTATTGCCAGAATGTACACAGCGGTAATTGGGCAGTGCTGCGGTTAACACTCCCCCTCCCCCCCCCAAAATGGCTGAGTGGCAAGTGCTTTACTTGCCACATGGCCATTTCTTGTAGGAAAGTGAGACTACCCTTTTACCCACTGCGGTAAAAGGGGGGCCTCGGCTCACATGTAAAACACGCACCTTTTTCTGCAGCTTGGTAAAAGGGGCCCCTAGCTTGTTTTGTTACCTTTTGATATCTTCTGGATATATGGATAGCTGTCTTACAAAATCAGCAGATTTCCTGGTAGCCAAACTGCCAAAACAGGAGAAAGAAAAAAAACAAAATTAAGTTGGAGATGACAAATTGGCAGCTAGCCCACCAAATTCTCAGTTTCAGATTACCTATATCTCTGATTTCGGACTTAATATCTGTAGTGGTGCAAGCTTTAGATGCAAAGTTTAAGAAACTGATCAAATTTCCAATATGTGGCAACTCCTTTTTGGAACTTCAGGCCATGCTGGTGGGTTGGAACAGAGAGCTTCTGGAGCAGAGGATGATATGCAGGGTCTGTTGAAAGGACAAAATATTCTGAAGGAGACCATGCATGCTCAGTCTCAAAAATCAGAGAATCTGGAAAACAGATTGAGAAGAGATCATTTAAGATTTGTGGGAATACTGGAGTTGGTTGATGAAGGGACTGTTTTGGAGTGTTGATTAGATCAAGAACTGCACATCGAGACCTATAAAATTAGAAAGCATGCACAGGCTCAGCTGTAAATCACTAGGCAATAATAGATTTAGGATTGTCATCGATAAGTTTCATAATTGCATACACAAGGTGGAGATACTGAGAAAACAAAGTCAAATCACAGGTCCTTTATGAGGGGGTACCTATAAAAATCATCCAGGATTATTCTGTTAACGAAGTGATGGGCTTTTTCATCCATTTGTATAATATTGTATAACAAGAAGATTCAATTTAATGTGTACTGATTTGTGTACTGCAGTGCTAAAAGTCTATCATGCTGGTACCTGGACAGTATTTAATACAGTGGAAGGTCCATTGACTTTCATTCAGAATCTATCAAGCATGATGGTCTTATTATGGTGAGTCAAGTGCCTCGCGATATGGGAAATCCCAAGTCTCTGTTTTCAGTAGGCCTGATTTGAACTCTAACTTTATTCACTTTACTGTCGGCTTTCTTTATGCTTAAGTTCATGTTTTTATTCTAATTCTTGATTTACTGCCTTTCTGTGGTGCACCCAAGGCAGTTTACAATTTTATTGTCCTGAAATGTGGGATTACTTTTATATCCCCATCCCTCTTTGTCTGAGCCACTCCAGAGTTTGAATTATGACTTATGAACGTCCATAACAAAAAACAGTGAGGAGTGAAGCTTATAAATATAAATACCAATCAATTAAAAACTTCACTGTATATTGTGTTCATTAACAAAAGTCTCATGTGCAGAAGTCTTGCGAGGCCATTGCCGGATCTCTCGGCAGCCATTTTGAAGTGGTGCCGGCAGCAAGCGATCTGCGGCAGCCTAGGGCAGGAAAGAGGGGGCTCTCTCCTGCCCTGAAGAGGCCACTAGACCACCAAGCACGAATAAGGTACAGTACGGAAGGGATGGGGAGGACACCCTAAGGCCCACCTGCAAGCAAGCAAGCCAGCCTGCCCACAAACCCGGACAAACGGGCAGGCTGGCAAAACCCGCATGGACACCCCAGGGAGTCCTCAACAAAAAGAAATGTCTGGGTAAACCCGGACATATAGTATCCCTACATTGAATTAACTTAAGGGCAAGAGAGAAACCTTTTAAGGGGGGGAGGAAGTTATCAACGTGGGCTACTGTTAAGATGTGTTATTTTACTGTTAACCCCTATTAGTAACCAGATCTTATTGCATAAAATGGGGCCTGTGCTAAATTAGCATGAATTACTGGTAAAATAGCACATCATAGCAGCAGCCCACATTGATAACTATACCCCTAATTGAACTATATTCATTTAGTCCAATAAAAAGGTATTGCTATGTTTGCAAATCTTTCAAACTTTTGTGTATAGTCCTATGCACAGCAAAGCAAGAAGAACAAAATCCTCATGGACTGGTCTATATACTAATACAGTGAGGTAAGTAAAAAAAAATGGGGGGGGGAAGAGCCAAGGAGATGTAATTAAACCGCTCTTATTTATTAAAAAAAAACACACAAGAATATATCCACAAAATAAAAAATAGTCCATGCATCCATCAGTCAATGGTAAAATAACCGGAGAACCAAAACTCACAGTCAGTTGGTAAGAATACATGACTCCTGACGCAGGCACTTTAGCTGAAACACACCTATGCCAAGTCTCATTTCATCAGTAGTATTACCAATTGACTGTGAGTTTGTTTTTCCGGTTATTTTCCCCATTGACTGATGGATGCATGGACTGTTTTCTATTTTGTGGATATATTTTCACGTGCTTTTTTAAATAAATAAGAGCAGCATCAACTATCAGGCTCATTTTCGAAAGAGAAGGATGTCCAAAAAGTGACAGGAGAGGTGTGGTAGCCGTGTTATTCAACTTTTAAAGGTAATCAATGAAAATAAAACAAAATAAAACATGGAAAAGAAAATAAGGTGATACATTTCTTGATTAGCTTTCGAAGGTTGCCCTTCTTTGTCAGATCGGAAATAAGCAAATGTTGGTAAATGACAGTATATATGAGTGAAACATCAAAGCATTTCAGTGAAAGTCTATATGCACGGAGACAGGGGATGAGTGAAACATTAAAGCATTTCAGTGACAGTCTAACAGGATGGGGGTGGATAGGTAAGAGTCAGGGAGACAGGAGAGCAATACAATTTACAAACAGTGTCTTTAAAAAGAAAAATCCATTTCCGAAGGGCATATACTACCAAATAAACTGAACTTTACGGGTATTATAAGCTGCTAATAGTTATAAACCCAAGTCGCTCGGACAGAGTAAATGGATGTAATATACAGAGAAAGATTGACATACCTGGTCAAAAAACGTGTTAAAAAAATGTGTGATATCCGACTCGAATAAAATCAAGTATAAAATTGTGGCGCCAAAAAACATCACTAGTTAAATAGCGGTGTAAATTAACATGGCTAGCCCTGATAGGATGCATTTGGACTACTAAAATCCAATTGACGGATATGTTGTCTAATAAAAATCACGTCGCTAAGGTATCCAAAGTATTAAGTGACTTGGCAAGCCACGATAGAGTATATTTAACCTGCTAAATCCGATTGACGGATGTGTTGTCTAGTGGGAATCCGTTGCCAAAGTATCCATAGTGTTAAGTGACATGGCTAGCCCTGATAGAGTATATTTGGACTGCTAAAATCTAATAGACAGATATGTGGTCTAATAGGAAATGCGTTACCGACTGGTCAGCTTGATCACTCCAACTTCGCTCAATTAAACAGAAAGGCGAATGTAATTAGTGAATTAAATATATGCCCTTTTCACAGTACATTATCTAATTATCATGTAGAGATGATATTTAAATCAAAGATTTGGATGCATAACCGTTCCACTTTATATCACCAAATATCAAATTAATCTAAAAGTTCTCCAAACCAGATGGACTTTTTAAAAAAAAATTAAATTAATTAAACTATCTAAGAACCACTTCAAAAAATTATATAAATTTAAATAGGTAAAAACTAACCCTAATCAATGGACTTGTAAGTTAAGCACGTTGCACGTAGTTCACATGCAATGTACTATGACTCTGTAAGAAAAATGAAAAACTAAACATTGACACAGTTAAACATAATCGGATCTAGAAATATTCTGTAATCCAACATTTCTGTGCTTTATATTATAGTCCATGTTAGGAATACTTTATTAAAATAATTTCACACGCTAAAAAATGCACCTAAGTAATTAAAATAGGTAGCCATGTTTGTCCAATATATAGTGTAAAAAATAATAAAAGTATATTAAATGTAAAAACGGTATTAATTAGAGATTTTGAAAATTGAATGTATATATATTTATTTATTTACAATATAATGTCATAACCATAAAAAAGGAGTGATAGTACATAATACTATCTTAGCAAGTTTTCACCAATCTGATGTATTAGAAGCCTAACTAAAAAATGAATGTATACTTAATATGAATGGTTAACTTATCATAAACTTCAAAAATTTGTAAGAATCAAAATAAAAAGAAAAAAATAATAATAAAAATAAGATAAAAATTTAAAAAAATAATGTTAAAAATATAAAATAATGAATATGATGGCAAAATACTCCAAGGTATAATATAAACAAAATCAAAAAAGCACTCATAGAAAATGTAGGTATTCAATTTCCTTATTTAACCCTTTTGGAGCTACACAGTCAACTTGATATATAGCACATTGTTCTGCTCTCAATAGTGTAAGGTCTATGTTACCACCACGGATATTAGGTCTAATGATCTGAAACACAAAAAATTTTAAATCATCAATGGTGTGTTTTGCATCAATCCAATGTTCTACCAATGGGGCAGACTTAATCTGTCTCTTGATGCAACTACGATGTTCTATTATTCTAGTTTTAATTTTCCTTTTTGTCTTACCAATATAAATCATGTTGCAGGGACATAAAATGATATATATAATGTTCTCAGAATTGCAATTACTATCAAATTTTAATTTATATTTCCTACCCGTGGTGGGGTGTATGAAAAAGTCTAGCTGGAGTGAATGGGCACAAACTGTACAAGAATTACAAGGTCTGTGTCCACCAAAGGTATGAATTGTGTTATCTTTGATCATTGGAAGAGTCGAAGGAACCAAATGATTTCTCAAGTTTCCGTGAAAGAGCAAACGTAGGCACGATCTCCTTGAAGCATGGATGTATCTGAACAATATGCCAATGTTTTAGAATGATCTTCTTAAAAGAATGGCTTAAGGATGAAAATCTAAATGCACAAACCAGATCTGGATTTATTTTAGTTTTAGCACCTGTGTCTAGTAGTTCTTCTCTGTTCTAATGTTTGCTTTTTTTAAACCTTCTGTGATACATTTATTAGGATAGCCACATTGTCAGAATAAACATTGTCAGAATAAACATTGTCAGAATAAACTTCCTGAGCCCCTACGTCTTGCCCCATCCTTGGCCACCTTTAAATCTAGACTGAAAGCCCACCTCTTTAACATTGCTTTTGACTCGTAACCACTTGTACCCACTCGCCTCCTCTCCTCCTTCCTGTACACATTAATTGATTTGATTTGCTTACTTTATTTTTTGTCTATTAGATTGTAAGCTCTGCCAGCAGGGACTGTCTTACTTCTATGTTTGTGCAGTGCTGCGTACGCCTTGTAGTGCTATAGAAATGCTAAATAGTAGTAGTAGTATTGTCTAAATCTGCTTTTCAAATCTCTGGAGTGTTTATAATAATCATCTGTATTAGCACATATCCTCTTCAGTCTAAGGAACTGACAATATGGCAAATTGTCTTTTAGTGCTCGGTTGTGGTAACTGGAGTAGTGCAGATAACAATTTTTGTCAGTGGGCTTCCTGTATAAAGAGGTAGTGAGCCAATATCTATCTTTTTGATCATAATATCTAAAAATGGAATGTTATCAGTGTCATATTGCATTTTAAATTTCAAATTAACATAACATGTATTTATCCATTGAAAGAACAATTGCAGTGAGTCACTATCACCTTTTCATAAAATGAAAATGTCATCTGTGTATCTTTTATACATTTTAACATATTGTTTATATGGATGATCTTGTAAGTATGTATCTTCAAACTTGGCCATATATGTTTGCTATATCAGGGGCCATGGAAGCCCCCATTGCCGTGCCTTTAATTTGCAAATAAAAATTTTCATTGAAATAAAAATATATGTTATTTTGTAGACCCCTGAAGAAGGCTCTTCTAGCCGAAACAAGGACCGTGTAGGGTCCAAATAAAGTTGTACTTGGAGCTTCTTTGTGTTTCATTTTTGTGGAAAGTGTGAACCCCATTTGTCATTTACGGTACTTGAATCTCCAACACACTTCTCCTGCATTCTCCTTTCTCTCTCTCTCTCTCTCTCTCTCTCTCTCTCTCTCTCTCTCAACTATTTCCCAAGTCAGTATCCTTTTTAAACGGGGTGGGACTTAATATACCACCTTTTTGTGGTTACAAGCAAAGTGGTTTACATATTATATACAATTACTTATTTTGTACCTGGGGCAGTGGAGGGTTGTGACTTGAAAAGACAACAAAGGTTGCAGTATCGACTAGAGTCTAAAGGCTCGGTAATGTGATACAAAATATACAGTGACTCTAGGAAGTGAAGCTTCAAATAAAGTGCTTAGAAGTGGAGAAAAACCCTCAGAAACCTGGGACAAACTGTCGCAGGTTTAGAGCGAGGTTACTGATAGCAGAAGTAACACATGCCCAGATTCTATCATTGGGTATAAAAACTCCACTGATTGCTTATTAGAATTTTTTCAAGATTTTTTCAAACATTTGCTCTATCTAGAGATATGATTCTTAATTGCTGAACTATTAAACTTCCAGCATTACTTCACTTAATAGTGAAAATAAAGCACTCTTATCTTTGTGTTCAATGGGGGCCACCTCCATTTCACCCCAACATCAAGGCTTCATCAGGAACAGAGCGCTAGATCATGATGCTGAAAATCTACAAAAATAATCAAATTGAAAATTAAACTTAAGCAGAAAAGAATCAAAAAATGCACTTATGTACGGTGTATGGTGCTCCGTTTAGCTGTAAGCGGATCCAAGTGTGACTGTGTCGGTGTGCATTTTTTGCATTTTTTTATTCTTTTCTGCTTAAGTTTAATTTTCAATTTGATTATTTTTGTAGATTTTCAGCATCATGATCTAGCGCTCTGTTCCTGATGAAGCCTTGATGTTGGGGTGAAACGGAGGTGGCCCCCGTCGAACACAAAGATAAGAGTGCTTTATTTTCACTATTAAGTGAAGTAATGCTGGAAGTTTAATAGTTCAGCAATTAAGAATCATATCTCTAGATAGAGCAAATGTTTGAAAAAATCTTGAAAAAATTCTAATAAGCAATCAGTGGAGTTTTTATACCCAATGATAGAATCTGGGCATGTGTTACTTCTGCTATCAGTAACCTCGCTCTAAACCTGCGACAGTTTGTCCCAGGTTTCTGAGGGTTTTTCTCCACTTCTAAGCACTTCCTAGAGTCACTGTATATTTTGTATCACATTACGAGGGTTGTGACTTGCCCAAAGTCTCAAGGAGCTACAGTGAGAATCGAACCCTATTATTTGTTTGATATTTATTTTATGATATTTATTCTATGTGTTTCTTATTTAATTATCACGGGCTGTCCAACATCATTATAGTAATCAGATGTTTTATTTTTATGTTATGGTATTATTGTATTTATATGGTATTATAGCACCTTTGGCTGTTTTTGTTTTTAGTATTTTCTATATTTGTGAATTTATATATTTTTCTAATTTTATTTTTGTAGCCCAATGCAGCCCTTCTCGGCAAAACACGGCCTGTGTCGGTCATTGTTTTATATGCGAATTGACTAATAAAGTTTGTATACATCTATCACTGATCTGCTCTTTTTTCTTCCATCTTGGAGTTTGCGGATCGTCTGCCCTGTTGTTTTTTGGGCTATCTGGGTGGTGCCACATCCAAGTTAGCCTGACAGACAGTTGCTGTGACTTTCTTCAGGGTAATGAAGATGGACGAAAGAAAACCACAAGAAGATGGCTGAAATGTCAGTTAAGCAAACTCAGACACAGCACCATCCAGACAACTGCAAGAACCATATGAAACCAGCTACAGAAGCCTAAGAGAACATCCACTCCTACTGCCTAAGAAGTTTTTGACCTCCTCGCTGATCCTTCCCTTTTGATCCCAGTATCTTTCCACTTACTAATTCAAATTCCCTCTAAACTTCTTTCCCCCTTTTTGTCACCACTGCATCCATCAGTCAATTTCAAAATTGCATGGGATAAACATAAAGGAATCCTGTTCAGAAGGAATGGATCCACAGCTTAGCAGAGATTGGGTGGCAACACCAGTAATTAGGAAGCAAAGCTAGAGCTGGGCGGACTTCTACAGTCTGTGCCCTGAAAAAGGAATGGACAAATCAAGGTCAGGTATACATATAAAGTAAAAAATAAAAAAAAACTATTTATCCCCAGGATCAGTAGATAGAATCTTGCTACTCTTTGGGATTCTGCCAGGTACTTGGCACAGGAGACTGGGCTAGATGTACCGTTGATCTGACCCAATATGCTATTCGTATATTCTTAATGAGTTTCATTTATTATAGGAATGATTAAAACAGCATGGATTTTACTGGCAGTATAAAGCCCTGAGATGCACTGTCAGACCAAGCTATATGATCCATTTTAGATAGGTCATAAGATGGGAATTGAGATGACCAGTTTGGAGCATGCATAATTCCCCCTGTGTTTTGCAAAACGCTCTGCATGGGTATTTGCTAGCACATCCAGTGGGAACAGTGATTTTTATTTTAAATGCTGTTACAAAGCAAGCCAATGTTACAAAGAACATTATGGGGCTCATTTTCAAAGCACTTAGACTTACAAAGTTCCACAGTAACCTATGGAATTTTGTAAGTCTAAGTGCTTTGAAAATATGCCTCTATAGGTTCCAGGCTGCAGCAATGCAGCTGGTAGGCATTAGGTTGGGCCCACTATATGATAAAGGGGCTGATGGTGGAATTAAGTAAACCACAAGCCTTCACAAAAAGGAGCCATGATACCAGCTAACTTCCCCTGAACCCATTAACATGAGCCATGATCTGTTTACCCCAAGATCCACTGATAAGATCCATGACCCCCACTATCTCCCCAAAGCAAGAGTTATATGCACCCCATCCTTCCCAGACCCTTTGTCTCTTATTGGGGATCTCCCTGGGGGAAGAAATGATCCCCAGAATCTTCTGCTCCATCCGTGCCCAGAGTCAGAATGGTGACTCTGATCCCCTAGTATTGTGGAACTACAGGTAGAGGTCAAGCTGCTTCCAAAACCCCTAGCATTGATCTGGGGTTAAACAAATTAAAAACTCACCAAATTCCCATCTCTTAAACTTAAAAATGTGGGTATTGGCTGGTGCTCCCAACAGCTGAGGGTAAACTGTTAATCCCAAAATGGTGGTTTCTCACCGCTAGTGATAATCTTGAGTGTATATTGTAACTGCATTGATTGGGTAATAACGTAGTCAACTGTGAAATACAAGAATTTAATTAAATTAAATTAAACTCTTCCTAGTTGTCAGAATGTACTTTTGACAATTGCTAAGATTTGGGATTTCAATATTGAAGCTGAATCTATAATTACCCCTAGTTAATAATGTAGCAAGCAATAAATGTATGTGTGGTTACAGCATCTATGGTCCATTGTTACATAAGACAGGATTTTCATTTAGGAACGCCAGAAAAAGTTGGAGTATTTAATTAAATGTTAGGAATAATTAAAGGCATCTTTGTAAAGTTTGATTTCTTTAGAAGTACATGAACCAATAGCACTAACCTTGCAAAAGTGACTAGAGCAGACTGAAACATAGAATAGCTTTACAAATGTGTTACACAAAGTGGGAGATTCTATATACAGTGCCTAAAATTTTTGGCACTAAAATCAGTGCCAACTAGGTGTATTCTATAATCGGTGCCTAGATTTAGGCGCCGATCATAGAATATGCTTAGTTGATTTTTTCAGCGCCTAAATCTAGGTGCATCCATTTACACTAACGAAAATATGGTGTAGATCCCAGCACATAGATTTAGGTGCACAGGGCTATATTCTATACCTAGGAGCGTAAATTTTAGAACACCCACGAAATGCCCATTTCCCCACCTATAATCACGCCCCTTTTTGCCTGCTCGTATTAGAAGTTCAGCATGCATCGTTACAGAATATGCTTAGCGAGTTGTGTGCCAAAATTCTAATCAGTGCCAATTACTGCTCATTATTGCTTGTTGAGTGCTGTTATCAGCACTCATTAGCTTGTTAAGTTACGTGCATTGTTATAGTATCCATGCTGCTTTTGGTGTGGATCTCTAGGCATGCTATATAGAACCTGGAGGAAAGTGCATAGATGCTTCATATACAGTGTGCAACTACCATACTTCCAACATTTATCCTCCAGCATGGCCTTATGACAGGAGTGTCCCAAGCAGTAATTGTACCCTCTATGACATGCCTCTAGTACCTCCGTTTTTAGCAACAAAAAGGATAGATGTGATTTATCTCTTCTCTGAGCTAAAAGGTCAAAGAAAAATTGAGATATGCTCAGTAACTGCTGTCTAACCATGCTTACATTAGATTCAGTTTCCCAAATTCTTTTACCCTCTGGAGGACAGACTATCATCAAAGCAGATATTCTGGAAATTTTCATAAAGCCATTGTGCCATGGTCAAGCAGGGAAGGCAAAGGACAGGGAATAAGTTTTGTACCCACAGCCCTAGGGATGGCCCTTGCCTTATAACAGGGCTGCTGTTTGGCCTGCTGGACCTGGACATGTCAGCCATGATATTTCTGGTTCACTCTCCTGGAAGACTATGCTGCAACTTAGCAGGTACACTCCTACAACTTTCCTATAATGAAGCAGATAATTTCAGTATTGACCAGCCACAAGGAATGGACAGTTTAGGGGTTCAGGGAAGAAAGCAAGAAAATAAGAATAGGCCAGGTAGCCTCTCAGCTGTCTTGCTTCCTGTCTCCTATATTACCTCTACAATTTCCACCCACCCTTCTTTGACTTGGAGAAGTCTTGGTGGCAGCAGAGGTAGTGTTATAGTAAGGCATCTTTAAATAAGAAATGTTAAAAGTTTTCATTTACACTTATGTGTATTAAGACTAGTTTTGGTGTTATATTTTTGGCCATTTTGAATTTGTAATAACTGCTGAATTTAGTAGGGGCCCTGAATAATTAACACAATGGAGCTCTAACTGCTGTTGTATCAGGACCACTGATAAAGTTTTTTTGCTGGTTTCTCTGGGGTATTATATAGTGATTAGTAATTTGAAACTAAAGAAGATGGGTGAAGTATCTTTCATGGTTATGCTGTGAATTTTGGCCTGTTCCAAACTGGGAGTTGCTGGGTTGGTTATCTTGCAGTCGCCGTGTAGGAAATGTGAGATAGTAGGGAGTTGTCAGGGATTAGCTTATACAATAAGAAATGTTATTTTATTCTATTCTGTGTTGAGGCATAGGAGCCAACTTTTTAAAATTATTGGGGGTGCTAAGCCCAATGAAAATAACCCCTCCCTGGACACATACAAGAAATTTTCTCAATATTGGGGGTGCTCAAGCACCCACAGCACCCACAGAGTCGGCTCCAATGTGTTGAGGTATGTTTTTGGGTACATTCTGATGTACCAATAGAGCGTACTGGGGGGTAAGTCCATCTTATTATCTGTATGCCCATTTGTATGCATAGGTTTATGCATACACAAATAAGCCTTTGCATAATTCAGAGCATGAGGGCATCTGTCTCTAATTCAGCAAAGTGAAGCAACATGCTGCAGATAGCCAAATCCTCATGCTACAGGAAAAACAAGGCCATTTCTGCCATTGTGAAGAATGAAGCAGACTGCTGTTGGAAGCACAAACCCTGTAGCGAAGTACAAGGCTGCCACTGCCAAGGACTCTAAGGTCCTCTCAAGGACTATCACTAAACACACCCTCTCCAAAAGACATTACATGATGTAATACCCACAAGCGAGCCTTCTCTGGAGTAGCCCCCACACTCTGGAATGCACTGCCTGAAAGGCTCCACTTAATACAAGAATATCTCTTCTTCAGGAAGCAGGTGAAAACTTGGCTCTTCAATCAGGTTTGTAATGGACGAAGTAACTAACTTATTAGTCTCACTCACATCACACACATAAGCAGTGACTCCGGGTGCACATACTGCAGCAGGACATGTTTATCCACTCCTACCCTAGCAGAGATAATATTTAACCATCTCTCTGACCTCATGTGCAACTTTCTTTAAATCAGTCACCTTAACTTTCTAACTCTTCTTTCTCTCTTACCTATCTATATGTTACATCTTTTCATTACCCTACACTATCAATTAAAATGTTTTATTATGTATTGTGTTGACATTGTAAGTAGTATACTATCATACTTTGTATTGTTATTTGTATATTTTTACTACTGTAATTGCCTATTGCTCATGTTTGATCTATTCTTACTGTACACCGCCTTGAGTGAATTCCTTCAAAAAGGCGGTAAATAAATCCTAATAAATAAATAAATACTCTTGCACAGAAAATGAATAGAAGCTTGGGAGGCTGCTGTAGGAGTATGTGGGGGGGGGGGGGGGCACAAGTGCAAATAGAGGGAAAGAATATGAAGAGGTAAAAGAGTTAGAAAAAGCAGTTAGAACACCCCAAACATGCTTTTGTATATCTCTATACCCTAACATATATCCCAACCTCCAAATGACCTTATACCCCCAATACCCCGAACAGCCACAGACTGCAGTGCTAAAAGATACAAACTCTGTCTCTCATTCACACACACACACATGCAGACACTATCCCATTCCACCATCTTACATATACTCAAGTATCCTCATAGAGACATCTCTACTATTTCCCTACAGATTCTAACGCGCTCACCATACCACTCACAGAAAGACCAGCTTTATTTTCACACTCACCTTCCCTCTCTCTGATGTTCTATAGAGACTCTCCATTTCTCTACCCACCAAGTCTTCCAGAAAGACATACCTCTGTATGGAAATGGAAACACCAGTAGAGGGCACTGTTAGGGCCGGATTCAGTAAATGGAATCTAAAATGTAGGCATGTTAGAATAATGCACATAGCGCTATTCTATAAACCGTGCCAGTAAGACCCGATTTATAGAATAGCGCATAGGCCAGAGGAATGCGCGTACATTTAGGCACGGCCATTTATAAATGGCCGTGCCTAAATGTATGCACATTCTTCGAAGTCTATAACAACACACATAAATTTGATTGACACCCCCGACACACCTACACTGCTGCACCCCCTTTTCAGCTACACATGTTGGAATTTGGAATATGCCTAACAAAAAGCGTGCATAAATTCCAATTATTTTTATTAGTGTTGATAATTGGTTGTTATCAACCAATCATCAAACGGTAACGGAATTCAAAAATGCGTGGGATAAACATAAAGTAATCCTGTTCAGAAGGAATGGATCCTCAGAAGCTTAGCGGAGAATGGGTGGCAGAACCGGTGGTGGGAGGTGGGGCTAGTGGTTGGGAGGCTGGGCAGACTTCTACGGTCTGTGCCCTGAAAATGTTATTATTTTTCCAAATATCATGATTGATTATTTATAGACATGACTCAGTAATCATATAGTGAATCATTGAACTCATTTTTGATGGAATTTGCTCTTTAATTATAAACATGTAGATTAATAATATTTGAAATTTATCAACTTACACAAAATACATATATTTCTTCGTTAAAACTGTCACATGATATATTTTTATCTGTGGGATGCTATACATGTTTTAATATGTTCAATTCATTTTTAATAAGCAATGGAGTTTGTACTGTTTTCTTTCATAACTATGAGTCCATAATATTTATATACATATTTTGATGTATCACCTTTTAATTGTTATCTATTACCTATTTTAGAAACTCAAATGTTTAAAGTGACTTATTTATGTTCATGTATATTTATGTGGCTGTCTTTATTCTTGCATTTTATTTACTTTTATTGTCAGACCCCTGAGGCAGGCACTTCTTAGCGCCGAAACATGGCCCGTGTCGGGTCATTAATAAAGAACCTTAATTGTCCCAGTCTTGAAGGTCCAGTGTTGCTTTTTTTTGTTTAGATACAAATCAAGGTCAGGTATACACAAAAAGTAGCACATATGAGTTTATCTTGTTGGGCAGCCTGGATGGACCGGGCAGGTCTTTCTCTGTCGTCATCTATTATGTTACTATGTAAATAGCACATACAATGAGTTTATCTTGTTGAGCAGACTGGATGGACTGTAAGGTCATTATCTGTCATCATCTACTATGTTATTAACAGCCCCTATTCCCAACTCTAACCTATTGTCCCCTTCTCCCCACAGCTGTTTTTCCCACCCCTACGTTCTTTCCAAAACCAAGCTTCTCTTTCTATGGCACGTTTTTCATTTTCCTCCCACTCCTTTTTTTCAGTGTGCCACGCTGCTTTAGGACTTTGAGCAGAAGCATCACTCTCATTGCTCTGGGGCACTGTAAAAACAGATCAAATACAGCTGGCTCAGAATGATTAAACAAAACTTGCAGCCTTCATATTACTAGTGCATGGATCTGCAATCCTACACCTTATCTTAGCTTGTGTGCTCATCTTAGCTTGTGTGACATAAAGAGCTGTAATGAAAACTTGAAATCCTGGACAGCTTAACATTAGATTCCAAAGTATATTTGTATGGTACAGTTCTTAAACCTGAATCCTGGATCAATTTAAGAGCATTAAGCTTACAAGGAACACCTGGTCTGAATGGGTAATGCATAACCAATGACAGATGTAATACAAATCCATGTGTTTATTGTTTAAATACATGTCCTGAGGTTCTTCAGTCTACCATGAGCATGATTAAACACAATCAATTGAGTTACAATTACTCCAAATTATATATCTGAAGATTTATGCATGCATGGTGTGAAGTCTCTAATGTTTTTTGCTTGCCTGGGAATCACAGTAAACTACTGTTTAAATTCCAAAGAATGAAATGTTCAGACTCAAAACCTTGGGAACCCATTAGCAGTTATATAATACTGTTAGCAAAAGAGCAAGTTTGTGAGGACTAAGCTATAGAATAAGGTACATGGAGATTATGTGTGATTTGCTAGAGAATTCATTTATTTTCATCTCCTTTCTTCTAGCCCGCGATACTCAGATTACCTAATAGCAAGAAACAGGTAAATATAGGTGGGGTGTGACATCCTGGGAAGAACTGTGTGGCAGGCAGAAGTTATTTGCTTAACTTCTAATTAGGATGAAGGATACTAATGGGCTGTGGGTGGGGAGGGGGGGGGAGAATTTGCTAAGACGGTAAAATGTCATATGTACTAAGCAAAGTGGGGGGGGGGATAAAAGAGATGAAACAAGGGTTTTTGCATACTCGTTTAGTTATTCTCAGATGCTTAACGTCAGTGAGAACTGTGTTAAATAACTCATGTAACTGTATCTGAGTTTTGTATTTTCAATAAAAAAACAATTTGAACATAATGACATGGGGATAAAGTTTGTCTCCAACCCCACCCCGTCCCCATGGGTTCTATCTCAGTCCCCACCCCATCCCCGCAGGTTTGGTCTCCACCCTGCCCCGTCCCCGCAGGCCCTGTTTCCGTCCCCGCAGGTTCTGTCTCCATCCCCATGGGCTCTGTCCTCATCTGCAGAAGCCTCAAACAATTATGAATTTATATTTAAATCTTTTATTAAAGTATACAAAGGAACAATAAGCTCTGCAACTATTGTGTATAAATTACAAATAGAAAACAATAATAATAGCAACCAGCTATAATAACCCTCTTCACCACCACCCTCTCTACCCTTCCAACCCCAACAATAGCTGATTTCTACTACACCAAGGAATCTTAATCCACTCTGTTAAAATGCCCGTTCTGTGTGCCCTAGAGGGGAGACATATGCCTATGAAGCACTGTTATGATTAAATCTGTGAATAAGTTATCAACAGTCTCAGGATTCAGTCTAGCTCTCCTGTGTTCTACAGTCCTTCTGGCAATAGAAGATGCCTTCTTAGAAGATGTGCTGGTAGCAGGATGTACAGGATCTCCCATGCAAATTTTGCTAGTTGTGGCCAGCATGTTTGCTTGTTTTTCCAAAAAATCTAAATATCGTTGTCTGCATCACTCATGCATAAATAAGTCAAGTTCATTAACAGGCTTCAAAGTAGAAAATGACACGGGGACAAACTTTGTCCCCATCCCCGCCCCCGTGGGATCTGTCCCCGTCCCCATCCCCACAGTTACTGTGAGTCCCCATGTCATTCTCTGCTGTGTGGTATGTGTCAAACTATGATGAAACGCTTAACCTCTTATCTTCCAGTCAGCACTGACTGATTACCGTATATCAGAATTCACCGCTACAAGAGTACAACTTCCACTTAACTCCAGTATCAGACTGTGCAAGCCTTGCAACCAGAAGTGAAACAATTAACAAGCTAGACAACATTCTGAGATCTGCATTTAAGAATACAAAACTAGTTTAGATCATGAGGAAAATGATAACGTTTTTAGCAACAAAAAGGATAGATGTGATTTATCTCTTCTCTGAGCTAAAAGGTCAAAGAAAAATTGAGAAATGCTCAGTAACTGCTGTCTAACCTTGCTTACATTAGATTCAGTTTCCCAAATTCTTTTACCCTCTGGAGGACAGACTATCATCAAAGCAGATATTCTGGAAATTTTCATAAAACCAGAAAACAGTGGTCAGGGCCTGTAAATGGGCAGAGCATAGTTACCTACCAAGTATGTGCCTTCTATACAACTTTGTCATCCTTCAGACCTGACTTGTACGGTCTGTGCCCTGAAAAAGACAGGTACAAATCAAGGTAAGGTATACACAAAAAAGTGGCACATTTCTTGGGCAAACTGGATGGACCGTGCAGGTCTTTCTCTGCCGTCATCTACTATGTTACTATTTTCAGACCTGAATATATTTTACCCCTGCTCAAGTAGCAGCAGTACTCCATTTCAATACTTTCTTTTCATTTTTTGTTTGTTTTGTTTTTGGCCTGATAGCTTCTCCTTTTCATTCCAGCTCAGTCAGTACTATTGCTGGGATTCTGATGTCATTGACAACTACCCAGTGATTTTTCTCCTGTTTTAATATACCCACACCCCTCTCACTATAAATATTCCAAACTGATCATTATAGCAGTGATCCTGAGGCTGGGCTTTACCTGTCAGGGCTCCTTCAAGAACAGTGTATCATGAGTGCTAAGTCTGGCCACCTGGTGGTGTCTTCAGTAGTGTCCACTACATCCAATTACTTGGGCCATAAGCACTGCTTCTGCAACATTCCCAACTTCAGCCAATCAGAGGTGTGGAAAGCTCAGGAGAAGCCTATCAATTGTTGTCTCTCTTCTGATTTTAGTTTATGTTCTGCAGCCTTTTTATAATTGTCTTTGGTGCTTTCATCCTGCCTAGTGACCATCCTTATTTTTGAACGAGAAGGCCGGCCATCTTCCAACACAAATCGGGAGATGGCCGGCCATCGCCTGAAGCCGGCGAAATCGGTATAATCGAAAATCGATTTTCGCCGGCTTCAACTGCTTTCCATCGCAGGGCCGGCCAAACTTTAAGGGGGCATTTTGGCAGGGTATGGAAGGCGGGACGGGGGCGTGGTTACAAGATGGCTGGCTTCGGCTGATAATGGAAAAAAGAAGGCCAGCTCTGACGAGCACTTCGCCGGCTTCACTTGGTCCATTTATTTTCAGGACCAAGCTTCAAAAGTGTCCAAACTGTCCAGATGACCACCAGAGGGAATCAGCGATGACCTCCCCGTACTCCCCAGTGGTCACAAACTCCCTCCCACCCTAAAAAAAATAAATTAAAAACATTTTTTTGCACGCCTCAAATGTCATACCCAGCTCCATGACAGCAGCATGTAGGTCCCTGGAGCAGTTTTAGTGGGTGCAGTGCACTTCGGCCAGGCGGACCCAGGTCCATCCCTCCCCCCCTACCTGTTACACTTGTGGTGGTAAGTGTTGAGTTAAGTGACTTGCCCAGAGTCACAAGGAGCTGCCTGTGCCTGCAGTGGGAATTGAACCCAGTTCCCCAGGACCAAAGTCCACCACCCTAACCATTAGGCCACTCCTCCATTTCAAGTTGATCCAGAATCTGTGGGCACACTGTGGAGTGAAATCTGTACATTCCACACCATATCACACTGAAACTAATGGGTTGGTGGAGAGATTTAATGGTACATTAAAGCACATATTAAAGACTTTCAGAAACAGGAGACCGAACTGGGAAAAATACTTACCCTACCTACTATTTGCATACAGAGAAGTATCTCAGGGTTCTCCCCATTTGAAATACTTTATGACCGGAGGGTGAGAGGGCCCCTTGAACTAAGAAGAGAACATTGGGAGGGGAAGTTGATACCTCTGACACCCCTGTAATTGAATATGTAGATAATATGTGGCAGAGATTAGAAGAATTTGTGGGCTTTGTCAGAGATAACTTGCAGGCAGCCCACACTAAGCAAAAGATCTGGTATGATCGTAAGGCCTGAAATAGTTTTATGAGGGCCAGAAGGTACTTGTTTTAGTCCCAGTTCATCAGAATAAACTTCAAGCTAATTGGGTGGGACCTTACAAGGTCATAAGGTGCCTGAATGATACAAACTATGTTATATCTATGAACTCTCAAGACAGAAAGCAGCATACCTTTCATGTAAATATGTTAAAGGCCTATACAAATCATATAGATATGGTGGTAGCTGCACGCAGCCTACCAGAAGTGTGTCAGGATAGTAAACCCATATCTGACCTCACAGTACAGACATTACCGAGGGATCTGACACTGAAGAGACCATCTAAATGTATAGACTGTGGAAAAACCTTCAGTCAAAAGGTAGAACTAAAACAGCAGGAAACATGTATAAACGAGACACATTTTACATGCTTCAAATATAAGAAAGATTTCAGTATGAAAATGGAGCTAATGCAGCACAACCTTCAGTCAAAAGGTAGAACTAAAACAACAGGAAACATGTATAAACGAGACACATTTTACATGCTTCAAATATAAGAAAGATTTCAGTATGAAAATGGAGCTAATGCAGCACCTGAAAAATAGTAAAGAAACTGGAATATTACAAGTATAGAATAAAAACTGTATCAATAGAGAAAACATTACAGAATATCAGAAAAACACTGATAACAGAATATTTTCATGTCCTGGTTATGATAGTAGCTTCGAGCAACAAGAAAGCGCCACAAGAAATGCAAAATTTCACCCAGGAGAGAGACCAGTTTCAAGTACGGAATGTAAGAAAAGTTTCAGTTGCCTGAAATTATTGTCAAAGCAGCACAGAATCCATTCAGGGAAGAAACAGTTTACATGCACCGAATGTAGAAAAAAAAACTTTATTCATAAATCACATCTAACAAAGCACCAGAGAATACACAAAGGGTAAACCCATTCACATGTGCTAAGTGTGGTAAAAGCTTCTGTCAGAGGATGCTCCTCACTATTCAGAAATTGAAGTATACAGGATTAAAACTGTTAGCATGTACTGGGTGTGGTAAAAACTTCTGTTATAAGCACTGGAAGGGCAATGAACGTGGAAAAGCTGATGGCCTCTCCAGGAAGAAAGAGCCAGAATCACCCTGACACTGGACTATCGAGACCCGATCAGTGGTCTGTGGAGGCCGCAGTCCGGGGTCGCTCTCTTAAGGGGGGGGGGGGGGGGGAGGTGTGAAGAAACAGAGTGTTTTAAGCCTGTAAAATGTATTGGGTATTTTCCTGTCTTGATTATGTCTGAAGTGTACTTCTGTTTGGCCAGCAGATGATGCATGTTTATGCTTAATGATGTTACAGAGGACTGACTTCTCTTTCTTTTATTTGGCAAACAGGTAATAGGAATGCATGTAGTGATGTAACCAGTTTTTATTTGAAACTTGACTGTTCTGGGCTCTGATTGGCCTGGAGTTTTGAAATTACCCAGCGGGGGCTGGCTGGCTGTTGCTTCAGTCTTAGCCAGGAAGAAAAAGAGATAGAACTCTTTGCTGAGACTCAATGAATTATATGTCCTGACCTTCCCAGGTACTGTTTAGCCAATATGCAAATGTTTAGTTTTCTAATTGATCCATTTGTCACTTACTTGTTACTGTTTGCTATTTGCACTTGTTCACTGTTACAAGTTCTGAAAATAAACACAATTGTTTGTTTGCTCTGCTTGTCTGGACTGATAAAGAATCCTGGTGGTTTGTGTGTTGGGTCTGAGTGTTTTCTGGGAACCATGGGACCACTGGGAAAGTGGCCCCAGTAACCTAGAAATCACTGCGGATAATTTAGGAGCAGGATACTTGCCCAGAAGCGGTTGTGACCCAGTTGGTGGGAGGAGGGTGCTAATGTAGAGTACAAGCAGCAGGTGCAGGCAGACCGGAGCTGTGCTGAAGACAGACCCTCTAAGTGGCCACAGGGTAATCCCAGGTGGGTAGCTAGGCATTTCGTGTCAGGGTGCAATAAAAATATTAAATAAAATTGGGGATATGGCAGACCCCTGAGGAATACCACAGGTTGAACGGTATTCTTTTGACATACTATTACCAACTAATACCACATACATTCTATCTTTTAAAAAAGATGCAAACCATTTTAACGCTGTTGATGTGATTCCAACAGAGTGTAATCTTTTTATCAGCATGTTATGATTAATAAGATCAAATGCTGATGTTAAATCTAAGGAAACAGCCAGTGTAATGTATCCGCTATCCATAAATCTCACTTAAAATGCAAGTCAAAATAGTTTCAGGACAAAATCCTGGTTGACAGGGGTGTAGAATATTAGGTTTTTTTTATATATAATCCAAAAAATGTTAAAGAACCACTTTATCTAGAATCTTAACTGGATAGCATAAATTAGAAATAGGTCTATAGTTAGTCACTTTTGACAAATCTGACAAACTGGGTGAATGTACAAATGTTTCCAAACATTAGGAATCCTTCCTAGTGTCAGGCTTTTATTGACCGTGTTTAACAACAACAGAAGTAATCCATTCCTAGGCATAAGCATCCATTATAGAATAGGCCAGGGATGGGCAGCCTTCAGCCAACAGGTCGAATGTGACCCACCATTGAATTTTATATGGCCCGCAAGACCATGGGAAGTATACACAAAAAAGCCCACCGTTAACCAGAGTTTGGGTAATTTTAAATATGGTTTATGGTTTATTTAAACATTCTATACCACCCTTCCTGGGAGTATAACAGGGCGGTTCACAATCAATTACAAATAATTAGAAATAAAGTGTGAAAAGGAATGCCATAAAATTATAGAAAAGATAAAATTCATTCCAAGAAGAATAAAAAATGTTTTAAAATGTAGCAATGGGACAGAGGTGGGGTGGTGAACTCTCACAGCAGCACCACAGATTGTTTTAGAATCACTAAATGCCTTCTGAAAGAGGTATGTCTTAAGGGCAGTATGAAATTTGAAATAGGAAAGTTCCAGTCCCATGTGAGATGGCAAAGCATTCCACAGAGATGGTGCTAGACAGGAGAAAGCACTTTTCCATGTTTGGTCAAAAAAAATGGTCCTGGGGAGGGAATGCGGAGATGTTGCAGCCCGTCAGAGATAGTATTGACATTCATGCTGACCTCTGTGTATAAAGATTACACATCCCTGGAGTAGGGAATCCCATGCTGCATCAAGGTATCTACAACTAATTGCCCCTTTATTTTAAACTTGTACTTACCCCGAGAGATGGAGCAAACGGTATGTTGTGCACAAGGCATAGGCATCATAGTGGTCTGTAATGGACATATTTCTTCTGTAAGAAGGGCACTGCTTGAAAAGACTTGGAGGTTTATCTGCCATAGCCTTGACCAACATCAAACTGTGAGGCACAGAAAGAGAAAAGCACCAAAAAGCTTTTTTTTCCCCCTGTTTCACAGAGGAATATAGGAAACGTAAAAAGAAGAATTGTATAAGATGGAGAAAAACTCCAGCAATCTTTCATTTGAAGACAAGGGGGATGAAAAGAACTGAAAAAACAGTATCCAGTTGCTACAGTAAATGGACAACAACAAAAAAAGAACTTGAAGTGGCTTGTTCAGGGGGAGGAATTCCTGCAAATACTCACAAAACCTTTCTAGCTAAATACAATTAGGAACTGTCGTTTTAGTGTAATCGTTTCAACACATTGGAATAAGATTCTGAGGAATCAGGATCATAATTTCCAACATTTAAGTGCGATTCAGCATACTTTTTGTCTTGTTTCCTCTGTAGACATGATTTGTTGGTGAGAGAAATGTAATACTTTTATGTTACTTTTATTGTGATCTGCTTAGTTTTGCTGGAATATAAATGGGAAAATAGATTCAATATAAGAATCTTTTCTAACTGATGGACGCCGTCACGGAGGTGATCTCAGCTGTGCAAAACCTTGCAGCATGCAGTAAAGCAAAGTTACTCACCATTAGCAGGTGTTCCAGGAGAGCAGGCCAAGTATTCTCACAGATGGGTGATGTCATCCAACCCAGCCTGGTGCAGATGCTGACCTTAAGTGACCCACACCATGCCCTAGTCTCAGGCACTGATCATATTGGTTCTTTTCTATGCCCTCTAGCCTTGCAGGTCTTCTTGCTCCCTCCTGTGCACTTGAATGTGTGCTAGGCTTTGCACACTGTTAACTAATGCTTTTTACATAACATGCCCAAGCCAAGCAAACTGGTGCACAAAGCCTAGCACACTTTACAGCATCAGCCCTCTAATTAGCTGGAAAATAACTGTTTTTATATTTTATAAACACCTAAGAATAAAAGCTTTAACAGTGATCCACGGACAAGGCAGCCTGGAACTGAGTGTGACCCTGTACAGTATGGGCAGGCCTGAGACAGGGATTACATTAATTTATGGTAGTTCACACAAAGTAAACAAAATGAAAGCTTCCACTGTGCATACAGAAATGTTTGGCAAGGTCTGACCTAGATTCTGCACATTTAAAGTGGAAGCATAGAATGCAAAGCACTCAGTCAGGGGCAGGGGGTGAGTCCCATTAATCAACCACTGTTGTAGAATCAGTAATCAAGCTTTGCTCTGGTTTAGATGTGACCAAAAGAAAAATTGTTAGCATGAATAATTGTAATTGTCTGCAGAGGAGAGATATTAATTTGTCAAGCAAGAAAACTGAATACAAGCATGATTATGGGTCTGGCACTAAAGCTTAGTGATTAAAACAAAGAGCTGTGACCTGGAGACAATAGTGGAGTCATAATTACTGGCCTACCTTAAGCAAGTCATTTAAGCTTACTGTGCTCCCTCTCTTTCTTTCTTTCTCTCTCTCTCTCTCTTTCTCTGTTGCACACACTGTCTCTTTCCCTCAAAACCAGGTTTTCTATTATCGTTCTGGCCACAGGAGCCAGCTCTGTGAGTGCTTGAGCACCCCCAATACTGAGAAAATTCCTTGTATGAGTCTAGGGAGGGGTTATTTTCATTGGGCCTAGCATCCCCAATAATTTTGAAAAGTTGGCTCCTATGGTTCTGGCTGATGTATCTCAGTATGGTTTGCAAGGTGCAAGTTATGTTTGGATATAATATATATAAAAGATACAGTGCCGTAGCGAGGGCGGCTGACACCTGGGCGGGTCGCCGCTGCGCACCCCCCCTGGGTGCAGCACGGCGCCCCCCCCCCCTTTGGCACGCGCACCCCCCCGGAGCACATTCTTACCACTGCTGTAGGATAGGGAACGGGTGGGAGGGCTGCTCCGCCCCGAGTGCAAGTCGCTGGGAGCTGCGTCGGCTCCGCTGGTTCCCTGCTCTCTCTGCCCCGGAACAGGAAGTAACCTGATCTGGGGCAGAGAGAGCAGGGAACCAGCGGAGCCGACACCCCCCCAGCGGCGTGCACCCGGGGCGGACCATCCCACAGCCCCCCCCTTCCTACGCCACTGAAAAGATATTAAGTAAAACCAAATTCATGTCCTTCCCAAACAGGATTTGGAGGTGTAACAAACACTATGGAGACAATTCTGCAGCTGAGCTCTTCCATTTAGGTGCCCTGAGAATGCACAGTAGGAATCTATTCTTTAATGCCACCTGAGTGCCCAAGTCTCATTGTAGAATACTAACTAGTGTATCCCGGTATCAGCATACCTAACATTTATTTGCCTGCAATTACACCAGCCAAAGACCTGATGTAACTGTGGGAACTGTGCTCTGAGTCTCCATGCTGAGGGGGTGGGGGGTGGGGGGGGGGGGGGGGGGGGGAAGCAATTCTGCCCAAAGTTGAAAAAGACAACTTGACAGTGGGCTTAAGGGCCCCCTTCCAAATTTCTGCCCTGGGCCCCATATGTCTACCACTAGTCGTGCCTCCTGGGTCCGTTATATGGAGAGGGTCTCACATTTGATATTGGGGTTTAGTGTTCATATATTTATCTTCTTACCCCAGTGGGGGGGGGGGGGGGTGGTAGGGAAATAAATTTCTTTCAGTATTGTAGGCATTGATAAACTATATGAATTTTACCAAATAAGAGTACTAGCACAGTTCTGCTATACCAACACAATATAAACTTTAGAAAGGAATTTCTTGAACAAAAAATAACTTCCTATCTGATACATTTGTGACCCAGGTATCATTAGCTCTCTAATTCTGTAAAGTTGTGCACTCAGCTTTACAACTAGTGCACAAAGTTGTGTGTGCAATATATAGAATAGGGTCTGTGATTAGTGTTAATGGGTGCTAATTGGCAGAAATTATCAATTATGTGCATAACTGTCCTTAGTTGGAATTCTAAAAATTGCGTGCACAAATTCTAGAGTACACAGCTGCAAGGGGAGGTGTGGACAGTAGCATCTCTAGACAGAAATATTTAGGGTGGCAACAGTGGGGCAAGCTACCTATGGGAGGAGACAAGCCAAAATGGCATTTCCACACATTATATCCCTTTTTTGCCCCACTTTTAGACCCCCTTTTACTAAGGCGCGCTCATGTTTTTAGCGCGCGCTAAAATTGAGTACACTAAATGTTAGAGACGCCAATGCATTCCTATGAGCGTCTCTAATGTTTAGCGTGCACCCAATTTTAGCATGCACTAAAAAAGCGAGCGCACCTTAGTAAAAGACACCTTTAAATTTGTAATACATGACACCAGGCCCTTCTAGGCATTTACAAAACCCTTCCCCCTCCAGCCAGTTTTAGCTACCCAGTAAAACCACAATTATAATCAATAGCATCATTCAACAAACACTTCTGTGGGTGAGTAAAGTCTGGATTCTCCACAGGATTGGACAAAATCTCAACATAAACCCTGCACCCCCAGTTCTGTATCACAAATTCCATATTCCCCAACAGTGGAACTATCCCCCTTACAACATGCCACACAAAAAAATATTCAAATTGTGATTATAACCTGAGGAATAGCACACACCCCTTCCACTGCCAGAAACTTTGTTTAAAACAGATGGGCTTTTATTATGTGGTGACTCTGCAGGATGTGGAGACCACACGTCCTGAGCATTTTTATCCTGAGTGACAAGGGCCTGATTTCAAATAGAACCAGACGCTTTGTGAAATAATACAAAACCATGCAGAAAGATATTGAAAACCTATATAGGAAAAACATAATACATCATAGCAACCCTAACCTACCTATAAGAATATTACACTGGGCCCTAGAGTACTAATATATCTATAACTGGGAAACATACCAAGCCACATTGACAAATTAAAGAATAGTAACTCACCTGGACCAGATGGCATGCATCCAAGGGTACTGAAAGAACTCAAACATGAAACCGCTGATCTGCAGTTAGTAATCTGTAGCTTCTCATTAAAATCATCTTCTGTGGAGAAAAGATGACGACGTGAAGCGAAAGCGGTCAAGCAGCTCCGCTCCTAACCTTCACTCTTTGATTCGTAAGGAAATTTTCCTACTTACCTGTGCCTAAAAGGAGGGGTAAGCAGCGCGTTGGCCCCGCTACGCCTGCGATTCACGTGGTAGGACCTATGGACCACTTTACTGCACCCGGACCTTTTTTGGGACTGGACTTCTCGTTGCTGGAGGGAGCGATGGGAGGTGACCCGCTCCCATGGCTTGAAATTGAGACTTCTCTCAGCCCTGAAGACTGGATGCCTCCACTCATGCCGGTGCCGGAACAGCGATGTGGTCAGGAAACCCCTAGCTTTGATACGCAAGGAGTGTTTCCTGAAGCGGGGTCAGGTCGCTGTGTTAATCCGCCTGATACAACAGCTCAGATGAGTGAGGAACAGGAGAGAGTCGGCGTTTCTGTCGACTCTGAAGCCGCTATGAAGAAACAGTCTTCGGAGGAAATACAGACTTCTTTGCCTAATAAACCTTCCACCATTACCTTGGACACTATACGGGAAGCTGTTTTACGTTTGGAAACTTCATTTTCCCAAAAATTACTCTCTGTAATGCATTATACTCAAGTTCCATCGGAGAACATATCCCTGCTGGAAACAAAAACTTTAACTATGGAAAAACAGATTGACTCTAATATTATTAATATTCAGTCGCTCCAACAAACTCAAGTAAATTTGATTAAAGAAAATTTGATATTGAAATATAAGATGGAGAATATGGAGTATCAACAGAGATCTAAAACATTAAGATTGATAAATTTCCTAAAGTACCAGCTGTTGCTTCTCTTATAACTTTCAAAAAGTATCTATCAAAGATATTGAAAATTCCAGAACAGGCCTATCCTCTGGTCTCTAAAATATGTTTATTAATTCACTTGCCCTTCCCAAACCAGAGGAATGCTCCACACACTCCAATAGTTAGGGAGACACAAAGTGGACGCCACAAAGATATGAGAAAATACTGAGTTTTATTCACTTACCAAGTTAGAAAAACAGACAGTCAATAATGCTTTTCTCATGGGAGTGTACACAGAATGCATACAGGTGCAGCAACTAAGCACATCTCCGACTAAGTCCAGCTGACACTCAGGTTATATACTTTTTTCCTATCACCATATAATTCTAATAGTTTGCAAGCATTAGACCCTCCCCCAATATTGCTAAACATTGGCTTCAACAGCTGATCAAGATTATTAGGGTGGTCCAGAGTAACATCATACCGATTAGAATGTTTATTCGCTTGCTTCACAGTCCATTTCACCAGCAACCTTTTATCTTAGACCTCCAGGCCTGATAAGCTGCAAAAAGCCCCTAACCACATTCTGTCCTACGCCCCTGGCTGGAACATTTTTGCTCTAAGTTCCTCTTTCTCCAAGCCTGCAAGCTAGCTTGTAACAAAGTACAGTCTCTGGGTAACACAGAGGCTATGCTTTTAGTTTAAGCTGTTAGCCTCAGGCTTTCAGGACTTTGGTTCAGAGAAGGCCCAGACAGGTTCATTATTATCATATCCCCCCTTGAAGGCCTGTGTAAGCAAGGGCTTCACAAATAGGGATATGCAAAGTTGATGGTGTTGGGAAATGTCCCAATGTACATAACAGTCCAGTCCTGTAGCTGGAACTGTGACCTGTCTTCAGGTGCAATGTGTTAGTGCCCCAGTCATAGGCTGTCTTAGGTTGCAAGTGGGAAATAGGCACTCACTTTACCCGTCCTGGCCACACGACCTCCAGAGCACTAAGATGTGAGCACAAAAGGATGTATATTGTGTCATATAAGTAAGACAAGGACAATCAAAACAATGTGGTCAGGATGTGTATCTAATGGATAATTGGAAACCGTACCCCCCCCCCCCCCCGGACCTGATATAAATTATATCTTTCAATATTTCCCGTGGTTGCTGAGGAAGAGGACCAGATTAGCAAGAGGAAGATAAGGCATATCCTATAAACTAAGTAATAAAAGCCTAAAACCAGTAAAGCATAATAAACGTAAATATAATATATCTTGTAATAAGCTTAAAATCTATATGTCTTATAATAAACTGAACCTAAAACTAATACGTCTTATAATAAACCTAAAATAAACATGTCATATAATAAACTTAACCTAAAAATTATGTCGTATAATAACAGAAATTATGTATTGGTATGTAACTTTTCATGCAGGACAAAAAGCTTGTCCTGTAGGCCTTATTTCTTACTACTAACAGTTTCAGTTATATATTTTAGCAAGATATAAATGATTCCATGTTGTACGATGGATTACATTTTATCCTAAAAGCAGTTTTAACCAACAAGGTTCATATGTTCATATTCCTCGCTAACATTGCGGTCTGCTGCGCTGACAGCATGGCCTATGTCTCATCATAGAGTCCAGTTTCAGCGTTGCGAATCAGTCTTTCATATAGCACATACTGTCCAGCGGGATCTCTCTTACTAAGAGCTGTCTCAATTAGGCGTTCAACAAGTCTCCTGAGACATGGTATGATGCAGCAGCCTACAAGAACAAAAACGGCAACAATGATAAGTAAAGTTGTAGCAGCAGAGAGGATGAAATTTTTCCATTTTCCAAAGGCACTGTCCAGCCACCCTGTCCAAGACGTGTCAATGCCAGAATTTTCTGCAAGTTCATTGGCAAGGATGGTGAGGCCTTCTAAAGCCCTGGTAATGGTTCCATCAGGTACTGTATTGTTGGGAATAAAAGTACAACAGTGGGGCCAGTCATGGTGCAGACCCCCCCTTTTTCAGCTAGCATCATATCAAGAACTATACGATTCTCCCAGGCCATCCGGTTTGTGGCATCTAGCTGTTCAGCGATCCCTTTGACAGCATCTCGAGTGTAGTTGATGAAGCGCTGCTGGTTATAATAAATATAATTAATCCAATCAACATTCTTATTAATAGTCACCCACCAGAGTAAGGACTCAAATCCTGCAGCAATTTGGTTGCGGGCCTTATACTCATCAGGCACCCCCCTTGACACACCTATAGCGTCCAGGTAAACTGCTTCATCAAATGAGATGGGAACTTCCCTCTTTCTCCTGAATTTGTTTCGGCTAGGGATAGGTTTGTCACCACGTTGTGATGCAGTAGCTATGGGGATTATCAATTGAACCAGGGCACACTGTCCTTGCCATTTACGGGGTAAGGCCGTATATAGGGTTCTATTCCCGCAATACCACCACACATCTGCTCGAGAGCGTGTGAAATAAGAGAAATCCAGATTGCCACGAGATGTGATGGTGGTGTTGCATAACGATAGATCTCCCACCACATAGGGGTTGGTAACCTTTTTTCTGCGAATGCAGGTTTGGAATTTGGTTCCTGGTATAGGTGGCTTGAATCTTGGGGGTACCTTCTGGCTGCCTTTGGGTGTCTCTGGAAACAAGAAACTGAGGGATAGACAGGATTGATCATTAGTTTTGGTACCTTGGAGTAATTTTAACATGCATACACCTCCATTATAATCATTAATAAAATTCAAAGGAAAAGGAACGACCAATGGTTCTGGGCGGGCAGAAGCACATACATAACAATCAGTGACATTTAAACTTTTAGTAGTATATTATACCCAATCTAACCACAGATTTTGATCATTGTAGCCTGTCTCTATGGCAAAGGTTTTGCTGAGGTCAGTGATATTTAAAAGTTTACTTGGGACTTTAGTTTCTTCAGGGGCTTTATTTATTTATTTATTTGTTACATTTGTATCCCACATTTTCCCACCTATTTGCAGGTTCAATGTGGCTTACATAGTAACGTAAAGGCGTTCGCCAACTCCGGTGAAGAACAAATACATAGTGATATTGTGGTAGAATAAGGTTCATGCGTTACAGACACATATGGGAATCATAGAGAGGAAGAGTTATGTTAATGTCCATTACTACTACTACTACTACTACTACTTAACATTTCTAGAGCGCTACTAGGGTTACGCAGCGCTGTACAATTTAACAAAGAGAGACAGTCCCTGCTCAAAGAGCTTACAATCTAATAGACAAGTGAACGGTCGGTCCGATAGGGGCAGTCAAATTGGGGCAGTCTGGATTCACTGAACGGTAAGGGTTAGGTGCCGAACGCAGCATTGAAGAGGTGGGCTTTAAGCAAAGACTTGAAGACGGGCAGGGAGGGGGCTTGGCGTAAGGGTTCAGGAAGGTTGTTCCAAGCATAGGGTGAGGTGAGGCAGAATGAGCGGAGCCTGGAGTTGGCGGTGGTGGAGAAGGGTACTGAGAGGAGGGATTTATCCTGTGAACGGAGGTTACGGGCGGGAACGTAAGGGGAGATGAGGGTAGAGAGGTAGTGAGGGGCAGCAGACTGAGTGCATTTGTAGGTAAGAAGGAGAAGCTTGAATTGAATGCGGTATCTGATCGGAAGCCAGTGAAGTGACCTGAGGAGAGGGGTGATATGAGTATATCGGTTCTGGCGGAATACGAGACGTGCAGCAGAGTTCTGAACAGACTGAAGGGGGGATAGATGGCTAAGTGGGAGGCCGGTGAGGAGTAAGTTGCAGTAGTCCAGGCGAGAGGTAATGAGAGCGTTTATGTCGCTCTTTGGTTACTGCTCCAGCATTTTGATGTATTTCCAGGGTGTAAATTTAGGTGTAAGCCCCCTGTTATAAAATGAGAGGAAAGTGCTGATAACGTATTCCAGCACTGCCTACAAAATGGTGGTGCCCTGTCCAGTGCATCCTGGGATCTACTAAGAGGGGCTTTCCTACCATATAAGGGAGTTTCTAAAATTACCGCCTTTGTGTGTAAAGTGTCACACTTTCAGAATCCTACTGTATTACTAGCAAATGTGATCTGACCAGTGGAGGAATATCAATATCCTGGGGGTTATTTTGGACTCCCTGAATGAATGAATAAATCTCAGTGATGGTGAAAATACTCCTCTGGTTTTGACATATTCAGTTGCTCTGCCAGGTTCTTGATGCAGTGTAGGAGTTCAGTCTAGACTATTACAATAATCTATGTACTACCTCTGAAACAGATCCAGAGATTACAGATGGTACAGAATAAAGCAGACCAAGAAAAAAAAGCAAAAACGGGCCTCCAGGAACAGGACAAAGGAACAGAACAAAGGAGCAGGACATGGATCCAAGCACCTGCATCAGGGGTATGATGGTAATAATGCAACAGCACCTCTGTTGGTACTTCAATTTAAATCTAGTGAAATACCGCCAAAATAGCCGAGAAAAGGAGCCCTTTTTCTTTGTATTTCACAGTCCTCAGTCCTGTACTCCGAAAGTGATAGCTAAAAAGTGATAGCTTTAGGCACTAGGGGGTTCTTAGGATGTACTCCTGGTATCAGGGGACGAGGAGTAGGTTTGGCCTTCGTGGGCGCGATGACTAAGACCCTGAAATGGGCCATAGGATCTGCATTAGTGGCATCTATTCCAAGAACATAGGTGCGGTTCATTTCTCGGTATACTCCATAAAAAGTCATGATTACTGGGTTGCATTTTCCTATCTCGCAAGTAGCCCTGTTGATGTATGGCTTGTATACCGAGATCTTGTTTCTCCAGTCATAGTTCCATGTCATATGGGAGGAGTCAGGCCATGGGGGTGATGCAGTGTACCACCACATTCCATGGTCCCACCTATAGTAAGGGTGATTGAACCAATGTGGGTCTTTGCTTGGGTCAGTGCACATGTACACAGCGAATGCTGAATAATGTCTTTGCCACCCTAAATTCCCGAAATTGGCAATGCTACAAATATCAAGTTGGGCTGTGACAACATCACAAGTCAGTTCGAGCCGTATAGTACTTTGGACTGGGTAGTTGGTATCTGCATACCAGGAATCTGCGTCTTCACTATATATGACATCACTACCATAACCAAGCATGTAGGCAAGGCAATGGCAGAATAGAAACTCTGTGTACATTTTGGGCAACTAATGTACTAACAGATTGTCAAGGGATGTTAATATGTCAGGATCAAATAATGGTGCTATGGCCCCTGTGCTGTAGGAAGGTGAGGTTCCAACCTGAACTAGTTTAAATGGTTCAATGATTCTGCTTCCTCTCTTGCACAGGAAGTACAAAGGCCAAATCCTTCCTGGTGCCTCACATGTCAACAACCAAAAGGTTACTAATTCCCCCGTGTTAGGTCGGGGTAGTGGTATGCTCCCTTTCTCTAAACGTAGGGGATGTGCCCTCAAATAAAATGGCTTCAGAGATTATGTTAGTGCCAGGCCCCGTTGTCCAATTGTCTAACAGGGGTTCACACAGTGTACTGAATCTGGTCAGAGGGTCCCTGGTGGGATTATCATTGGGGCCAGGATCCCAGCCTGTGGTATGGGACATATGGTACCTGTCAGTTTCTAGTCAAGTACCCCAGTTAAAAACCTTATCAACAGCAGAATCTTGTTGCAATATAATATGAAAAGCAATAACAGTATTAATGCTAATATAGTTGTGTCTATACCTAATAACAAAGCAATCATGCGCATTATGCTGTGACTATCAGTAACAAAATCACTTTAAAGATAAACAGAAAGCAATGCAATACTAGTAATGTATCTTCGGTGAAGATAATACCAACAGTGTATATGAAAATGCTCCCAATTAGGAGTCCTAAAATGAAGATGGTAAATTCAAGAGCGAGCGTTTCCTGGCTCTGACTCAGTGGCTCCTGAATCTGCCTCTGTGGTTCCTGGTTCTGGTACAGTTGTTTCGAGACTGGGGCTCTTGGTTGTGGTTTCATCCGGTTTCAAAGTGTGGTAAACGTGAATGTCCTTGAGATGCCGTCTTTTCTCCAAGCTGAAGACCCTAGCCGCCTTAGCCTTTCCTCATAGGGAAGCCATCCCATCCCCTTTATCATTTTTGTTGCCCTTCTCTGCACCTTTTCTAATTCCACTATATCTTTTTTGAGATTCGGTGACCAGAATTGAACACAATATTTGATGTGCGGTCGCAACATGGAGCAATACAAAGGCATTATAACGTCCTTGTTCTTGTTTTCCATTCCTTTCCTAACAATACCTAACATTCTATTTGCTTTCTTAGCCGCCGCAGCATACTGAGCAGAAGGTTTCAATGTATCATCGACGACAACACCTAGATCTCTTTCTTGGTCAGTGACTCCTAACGTGAAACCTTGCATTATGTAGCTATAATTTGGGTTCCTCTTGCCCACATGCATCACTTTGCACTTGCTCACATTAAACATCATCTGCCATTTAGACGCCCAGTCTCCCAGTCTCGTAAGATCCTCTTGTAATTTTTCACAATTCTCTTGCGATTTAACAACTTTGAATAACTTTGAGGTTTATTTTCAAAGCACTTAGTCTCCCAAAGTTCCATAGAAACCTATGGAACTTAGCCTCCCAAAGTGCTTTGAAAATATGCCTCTTTGCGTCATCAGCAAATTTAATTACCTCACTAGTTACTCCCATCTCTAGGTCATTTATAAATATGTTAAAAAGCAGCGGAGTAGTAGGTTTTTTTTTTTTTTTGGGGGGGGGGCTCAGCACACAAGATAAGGGAGAAATGGTGAGATGTGTACCTGGGTGCATTTTATGAAGTCCACTGCAATGTCCCCTAGGGTGCCCTATTGCTTTCCTGGGATGTCTGGGGGACCAGTCTACTAAAAATGCTGGCTCCTCTTTCATCCCAATGGCTTGATTTTGTGCGTTTTGCACTTGGACGTTTCTTGTTTGAAAATGGACCAAAAAACAAAACGTCCAAATCGCAAAACCTTGTTCTAAACAGTATTTTCAAAAACAAAAGATGTTTTTCTTTTTTGAAAATGACCTTCTTTCCTATTCAGATTTTAGTCGTTTTTTGCAAAGTGTCCAAAGTTGGACTTACGTCATATCGAAAATCCCCCTCTTTATGTGTTAATTGTAAACCACCCTGTAATGCCTACAGGGTGTATATTAAGTCAAAATGAACTATAAACAATAAACCATAAGTACCAAGAAATGAGTCTGAAGCCAAGAAATAGTGCAACAAAGATACAAAAATACAGTGCACTCCATTTAAGTGCACGTCGGATAAGCGCATGCTTTGTTAACTTCATGCCGTACTTCGGTCCCGTTTTTGGCACCATCAATTTCTATGGGGACAAACTTCGGTTTAGCGCACCACTGATAAGTGCAAGATTCGCTTATATGCATGGTTTAAGATCGCTCCTCTGCAAGAAAGACTCCGCATAAGCACACGCACGGAATATGGAAGTTGATTGGCACGTGACAAAGGGGCAATAAATTTGAAATCTCATTGGTTAACTGCCACAGGCAGAATAAGCAAAAGAAAGTTGTTAGAATGTACACTGGAGTCGTCATTGCGCAACTAGAAGACTTTAACACTGGCTGAACAAATAGAAGTTCTTAAAAAATTAGAAAACAAAACAAACAAAGTCAAGCATCTATTGCTAAAGAATATGGTGTCAATCCCAGTCAAATTTCACGTATCTTGAAGCAGAAAGATCAGCTTCTGGAAGACTAGCAAAACAATACAAATCTACACAGAAAACGTAAACGGGCGGGAAAAGCTGAGGATGTAGAAGATGCTCTTCTTCGGTGGTTTTCTCAAGTCAGGAGCAGATAGTTTCCTGTCAGTGGTCCACTGCTTATGAAGAAAGCTAATCAGCTAGCTGAACATCTTGGACTAACTGAATTCAAAGCCACTGTTGGATGGTTGAACGGTGGAAGGAGAGGAACAACATAAAATTCAAGAAACAGCATGGTGAGAAACAAGACGCTGATGACTTTGGTGCTGAAAATTGGGTTGTTTCAGTTCTTCCTACCAATTTGAACGAGTTTGCACCTAGTGACATTTTCAATGCTGACGAAAACGGTTTCTATTGGCGAGTGATTCCTGTGTCATACGAGGCTAACGCAAATTCGTGGATGACTGGGGAAATTTGGAAGCAGTGGCTAAAGAAGTTAGACACTAGAATGCGGGCACAAAAGCGTCAGATTTTGTTGCTTTGTGATAATTGTGCTGCACACAGTGATGATGTCAGGCTGTCTAACATCAAGGTGGTCTTCCTGCCACCAAACACTACCTCTCTGATCCAACCTATGGATCAGGACATAATAACCAATTTCAAACAACATTATCGGGCTCTTGTGCTACGTCGTCTGATGAGCGTTATGGATGACCAGACTGGCAAGGATAAACGTGCTGTTGAACTGGCTCATAATCTATCACTGTTGGATTCCCTACATATGCAGAAAGAAGTCTGGAATCATGTTATACAGGCAACCATTGTGAACTGCTACAAGCGGGCAAGCTTTGTTAAGGATGTGGAGAGGGACGAAACAGATGCAGCTGTTGCAAACGCGTCAGATGAACAGGCTATTGACATCCCAGCCGGTGTTACTGAAGAGGAGCTTCATCATTACGTAGCTGTTGCTTACGATCTACAAACAGCTGACGACAGCACTGATGTCCAGATATGTGCCTACAAGCAGGCAACGGCTAATGATGAAACAGATGATGAAATGAGCAGCGAGGCACATGCTGACGAAATTCAACAACCTCCTGTCACTTTTGCAAGAGCGCTGGAGAGTCTCAACACCATGCGGGCCTATCTGGAGGTCACTGGATGTCAGTGCTATGACAGTTTTTATCGTCTGGCAGACGTAGTCTATGGAACTCACAGACACAATAGTGTACAGAGGACTATGACTGATTACTTCAAGTAAGCCTAACGTCAGTTAACGGAGACTGTATACTGTACGTATAATAAACAGTACTGTACATATGTTTATCAGATGTCAAGCTTCTTTGGGTCACAACGGTTAAGTGCATGCTCCGGTTAACTGCATGTATTTCTTTGGTCCCAGACCCTTGCACTTAAACGGATTGCACTGCATTTCCCATTGTTTTCAGTACCACAGGCTTGATCAAAAAGAACTTCCAAGCACACCTGGATAAGTTGCCTTCATATGTTACGTCTTATGAACTCCAGAAAGAAGCTCTCTCTGGCACAATGCAAGTACTGCAAAACATTATAAGTAAATTGAGAGACTGAGATCCTAGTCCACATGCACTGGCTTAGGAGTGAGGTTCATTCCTGTCATGGTATACTCAAAACTAACCCATTTGGAGAAATTGTCCCAATGGAAACCTGGCTGGCAGTCCCTGTGCTGAGCTTTCTTACTAGAGAGCTGCCCATTTTGTATCTTCTTAAGAGAATAGAGTGTATATGTGTATGATGATGGAAAAAATGTATAGGATAAACATACATTTTCAGCTCTAACAATAGCATTATTTTCAAACTCTAAAAGCTTTCTAGTATTTAACTTCTGTTGAGACTTTCATTAGTAATAAGTGTATTACTCAATTTTATTATTTTAATATCAGGGGTTTTTTAATTATAGAGAAAGAAGAGGGCTGGTTGGGGACAAGTGGAGAACACAAGAAGAAGAGTGGCTGAGAGCAGGGAAAGAAATGAGAAGAGGGGAAAAGTAGAGAAAGTGGGGCTGGGGAAGATGAAAAAGTGAGAGGTGACTGAGAAGCAAGGCAGATTTTTTTTTGTTTGTTTGTTTTGTTTTTGAATCTGGGATCCCTCAGCATTGAAAGCTTTGGAGTAAGAGAGAGGAAGGGCTGGGCAGGTGAGCTGAGCTGTAGATAGAGAGCAAAAGGGAATTGTGAAGGAGATGAAGGTAGAAGAGAGAGAGGGCCAGCATTCAGCAGATGGATATTCTGAGTCATTTCACTAATCAATATGCATGAATGTCTGGCATTTTGAGACATCACTCAAAGAACAAAGGGGTCCTTTTAATAAGTCATGTTAACGGATTTAACACATGCTAACAAATTAGTGTGTGTTAAGTGCCATGCAGCCCATAGGTATACAATGGGCTGTGCAGCACTTAACATGTGCTAATCCCTTTAGTATGCCTTAGTAAAATGATCCCATAATTAGGCGAATCTTATCCTACTCACAATTGTTATCACAACACAACAAAATATTAAAATGGAACAACAAAATTTCTGTGAATCTCCCCCAAAATGTATATCATTAATTTCTTTAATTATCAACAATATAGAAAACACTTACCTCAGATCAATGGTGGCCCTCCTTTGACTTAAGAGCCTCAGCAGGGGCTAACGTTCTGTTTGCCGTCAGATTGCTTCAGTGTCATTTTCTTGCTGGCAAAAATCTTGAGATCAGCCTGAAAAATATCATAAGTATGCTTCAAGCTGAATGTGTCTTTAGGTATCCGAGGTCTTTTCTTCCATATTTTCCCCTTAATTTGTTCTACATTATTGTAAGTGAATAATCCACATGTTTGGGGAAACTCAGTAATTTTGTTCTTCCCTGTAGGCATTTTTGAGGCCACATACTCTTTTCCAGCCCTTATATCCCCCACCCCAAGCTCTTCCTTTCTCCAGATCCCCCCCATGCTCTTCCCTTCTCCAGCTCTTCTCCCCCATACTCACATGCTTTTCCCTTCTCCAGCCCTCCTCCTGACACTACTTCTCCAGCCCTTCGTGCTCTCCCAGTCTAACCTCACTAACCTAAATCGAGCCAGTGGTCCAGAACTGCAGTGGGGGCAGAAATTTTTCAGGCAGTCCGGCGCCTCAGGAGAAATGGGGGCAGAAATTTCATTAATGGTTCAGTGCTGCAACACACAAGTGGGTGAAATATTTCTTGGGCAGTCCGACACAGAACTTGGGTGAGCAGTCACCACTGCAACGGCAGCAAATGCAGTGGAAACAGCTATGGAAGAGCAGGAGTGAGTAGCAGGAAGGAGCAGAGCTGTGTGGTGGTGCTTCAATGTGCACTGGGTTGCAGATCCAATACAAAAGGCAATCAGCAGGTGGTTGGAAGTTAAAAGTTGCATAACTTCTGGCTGCCTGCTGATTGTTAATGCCGGGGGGGGGGGGGGGGGGGACGGGACTGTAGGACTTGCTGACCTGAACATGTATACCCTGGAGGAAAGGAGGAACAGGGTTGATATGATACAGACGTTCAAATATTTGAAAGGTATTAATCCGCAAACAAATCTTTTCCGGAGATGGGTAGGCGGTAGAACGAGAGATTGAAGGGGGGCAGACTCAGGAAAGATGTCAGGAAGTACTTTTTCACGGAGAGGGTGGTGGATGCTTAGAATGCCCTCCCGCGGGAGGTGGTGGAGAGGAAAACGGTAACGGAATTCAAACATGCGTGGGATATGCATAAAGGAATCCTGTGCAGTAGGAATGGATCCTCAGAAGCTTAGCCGAAATTGGGTGGCGGAGCAGGTGGGGGAAGAGGGGTTGGTGGTTGGGAGGCGAGGATAGTAGAGGGCAGACTTATAAGGTCTGTGCCAGAGCCGGTGATGGGAGGCGGGACTGGTGGTTTGGAGGCGGGAAATACTGCTGGGCAGACTTGTACGGTCTGTGCCCTGAAAAAGGCAGGTACAAATCAAGGTAAGGTATACACATATGAGTATATCTTGTTGGGCAGACTGGATGGACCATGCAGGTCTTTGTCTGCCGTCATCTACTATGTTACTATGATTGATGGCAACTTTGTTAGGGGTGCCATGGCACCTGTGGCTCCTCTATTATCTTGAGCGTCAGATTCTTGAAATCCCCATAATTGGTCCCTATTTCTGCTTCCCCACTACCACCAATAATAACTGCTGCAGGTCTGATGTCTATAGTTTCTGTTTGCAACATAGTTTCTGAGTTAGTATATTTGCAGGTGTTCGTTGTTGCTTCACAGTATCTGGCAGTGGAGGGATTTTGAGTTGCTATTACTGAGGTGACACCAGAATTTGAATATATGTTTTGTTTTGTGTATGACTAGTGAGAAATCTGGGATTGATGTGTTGCATACAGCTTTTTGATATGGGATAGGCAAATTCATACTAAACTTATAATTCAGCTGTACATTTTAGTTTTGGAGTGTCACATACATAAATATTGTCAGGTGTGTTCACAACAGAAGAAAGGTTGAGAATCATTACTTTAAGGTGTGGTTGGTCAGCTGCTTTAGTGAAATACGGGTGGAAGCATTCACATGTCCTTTGTGTTTCAGCACTGTTAGATGAAACCAGTACCAGAAATTGTGGGCAACTCCCAAGTTGTGGTTCCAGTTGGCCTGACTTTTATTTACATAAAAATATTTACAGTGCCGCTCCATAGCCACAGTACACACAATATTAGGTTTTTCTGAGCTGAGCATATGGCTCAGTTTCAAAACTGAACTGAATTTTGGTTTGGGTTGCAACTTTAAAAAGAAACATTATTTTTATTAACAAAGTTGAAATAAGTACAAGAAAATCTTATTCATTCAAGATGAAAATTATATACCAGTCCTACCATATGCATGCTGCTCAAACCCTCTGCCTTGCACTTACGAACCATCCCTTCCACATTATTATTACAAAAGAATCACAACAATGCTACAAAGAATCAAAAAACTCTGAACATTAATTCAGCCACTTTTGATGTCTAGAACTTCCTCATTCTTACAACAGCTTATTAATGGACGTCCTTCAGCAGTTCTGTGAGAAACACATCCTTGTTACTGTACTTTACACTTATGAATGTTCCTTATATTTCCCCGTACCTGGATGTCTGCAACTACATGCACTGTACTTGCGAAACATGCAGCTATGGGAAATATAAGGAACATACATATTTTATTGTGTATATATGAAGAGGTTCGCACACTTGACAATGATTCAGATAAGGAAGACTCTGCACATGTGAACACGTACTCATACAGATAAGGTCCCACATGCATGACGACGGTCCATGCACGTCATAGACATCCATGCGTCATGGTCGTCCATGTGCTGACCCATCATATATGGGGCCAGGACGTCCACATGCTGACCCGTCCATATATGGAACTGTGCATGTAAGATGCCCATGACGCATGGGCGTCCATATAAGGTGATGCACGTTTTCCAACGGTTATTCACTGAGAAACATGGCTCTCAGGCCCAATAGTTAAGCTCTGGAACTCTTTGCTGGAGGAGGTGGTAACAGCAGTTAGAGTATCTGGGTTTAAAAAAGGTTTAGATAAATTCCTGGAGGAAAAGTCTATAGTCTGCTATTGAGAAAGACATAGGAAGCAACTGCTTGCCCTGGGATTTGTAGTATGGAGTGTTGGCATGATTTGGGTTTCTGCCAGGTACTTGTGACCTGGCTTGGCCACTGTTTGGAAAACAGGATACTGGGCTAGATGGACCATTGGTCTGACCCAGTGTGGCTACTCTTAAGTTCTTGTTATTTCTTAATAATTATTATGTATGGTCAAATGAGGATTGTATCTCTACTATTGTATAGGTTCTTCCCCATTCAGGAGGCAAACATGATAGGCTTACTGACCACACAAAAAATGATGTCCCATCAAGGCTTCTTTACCTTCAGGGAAGAATGCCTTTTCCATGAAATAACAAAATGACTGTGAGACGTGCACAAAAACCAGGGTGCACAGTACATCAGGGATTTTAGTAACCTGTAAAAGGGGCTGGGAAAAATTTGGCCTTGGCACCATAATGATCACAAATTGTCTTATTGTTTAAATAATCTAATGTATCAATTAGAATGGGACATCCCTTCCTATCTTCAAGAACATCATTACTAACATAATTATTGGGAAATTGATGATACAATTTACAGAACCCTCGGGAAGCAGTCTTCCCATCAGTTCAGGAGTACCTAGATAAGTTTTTCCTGACCCACTAAAGCATACATAGGCTCGGCGTACTTGGTGATTTGTCATTGGGTTTGGGGAGAATAATCCTCTCTCTGTCCAAGTCTCATTAAACCTGTAAAATTGATGAGACATGTTGCCTTCTCCCATTGTGGGGTTCCCTGTGTTGTTAAGGCTTTAGCACCTAAAGGGAAGGCCAACAAGGAGACCGGCACTTGAAGCCAAGGGTTTATGAAGACTCATCCAATAAGCAGCAAAATAAGTAGCATCAATAACTTCTTTTAAAAGCTTAATAATAGTATTATATTCAGAAACAGCCATATCCGGCATGGAGCAAAAGTAGAAAGAATTCAGCACTCATAACAATAGCAACAATAGAAAAGATGGTTGAACTAACTATAGAAACTCTATCTAAAGAATTCAAATCATCCTTCCTAGCATTGGGGAGGAGTTCCTTACAGTCCTTTAAATGAACTTCTGGTTTCCACATCTTCCTCAGAGGGGGTAATCTTTCCAATGCACTCTATAGAAGGTTCTACCTCTTTCAACCTTAATAGCAATGGTATTTTCTACTTCATGCATTTCTTCTTCATTATCTTGGATGACAGTCTGTAAGGGAAGCAAAGGAGGCGGCAACACTAGGTACAGGGAAGGAAGAGTAAGATATTCACCTAAAGCAGCTGCCCTACTAGCATGCATGGTCAGCAAAATAATTCCCTCAATACTTCAGTATGGGCTAAGGCCCTCGCATTTAACAAAAGCAATTTCTTCTGGATACAAATGGCTTTCAACAAGCAGAAACATAGGGGGCATTATGAAATGATTTCCCCAAAGATGTTATAAAAAAACTGTTTTCCAAATTTTTTCCAAAGTCCTGAGTAATACCATGCAGCTCATTTTCAAAGCACTTAGCCTCCCAAAGTTCCATAGAAATCTATGGAACTTAGCCTCCCAAAGTGCTTTGAAAATATGCCTGCATATATACTAATAGTCATTATGCATATGGAAACAGAACTGTCAATAGTAATTTCACAGGCATGAGTTAAAGCAACAAATTCAGCAATTTGAGCACTATGAACATCTAATAAAAGGAGCACTTTCTACTATGTCTGAAAATGTACAAACAGCATGTCCAGCCCTTAGATGCCCCTGGTTTTCTCTGAGGCAAGAGCCATCCACTAAGAACTCAAAGTCTGGACTGTGCGGGGCCTCTTGCAAACCAGGGCAAGGTTTAGTATTAATTTCAACAAGTTCGACACAGGCATGGGACTCCCCTTCATCAGGGAGTGAAAACAAAGTTGCAGGGTTAAGAGTGGTACACCTTTGAACAATCACATATTGTTGAAAAAGAAGTCTCCATACTGAGCTTATCGGCCATGGAAAAATGCTGGGTCTTAGCATGATTAAGGAGAGCCTCAAACCTTCAAATGAGAGGTGACTGCAGCACTATATTCTCTGACAATGACAATAAAAGAGCAGCTGCAACCACAGCTCTTAAGCAGAGTGGGTATCCTTTAGCAACAGAATCAAGTGCAATACTGTAGTAAATAATTAGCCTAGACTTCGAACTCCGGATACAATGAAATTCTGTTCATGACTAAACAGGATGAACAGAGTTGTATAATCTGGTAAACCCAGTGCTGGGGCAGTAGACAATGCCTGCTTAAGTTGTGTTAAGGCTTGCTCTTTTTTCTGTCCCTAGGGCAGAGGTTCTAGAACTTTACTGGAAATCAGATCCTGGAGGGGTTTGGTAATGATGGCATAGTCCATAATCCACTTTCTAAGTTGCTTCTCAGTAGTACACCGTGGTAAAGTTTGAATAGCAGCACTTCTGGTGGATAACAATTCTCTGCTACCTTGACTGAGTAGAAATCCCAAAAACGTAACTTTGGGTTGGTAGAACTGGAATTTCTTCCTATTGGTGTTTAGGCCTATGTTGAATAGATGGTTAAGCACAAGCACAGAGTCTTTTATACAGGCCTTCTTAGTGTGTGCCCAGACCAGGAGATCATCAACATACTATACTAAGATGGAACCTCCCTCAAATTGCAGGGGTTCTAAGGCCTTTTTTAAAAAGCTTAAGGGACTTTCAGTGTATCACCAACTCAAGGTAGTCCAGGTGTATTGTTGGCCCCTGTATATATGTTGGCTGGCTCTCAGGGGCCAAAGGCATGCTAAAAGAGAAACTACTGAGCTCTATGACAGTATAACATGTTGCATCATGAGGAATGGCTGAAAGAACTGTAGCTGAATTAGGAATAACTGGGAAGGAGGCACCAACAGCCCTATTAACAGCTCTTAGGTCTTGCACAAATCTCCAAGAGTTTTTCCCAGAATTGGGGATAGGCAAGATTAGGGTGTTATAAGGAGATTTTGTAGTGTAGATGACTCCTTGGTCCAGTAAATCCTAAATCACTTGTTTTATACCCTCCTTAGCTTCAGGGTTCAGAGAGTATACTGAGGAATCTTAGACAAAGGCTTGGAAGGGTCCAGGATGACTCTAACAGGTTCAGACTGCAAACTCTCCAGTTCATTAGGGTTAGAAGCCCACAAGGCCTGTGGAACAGCAAGAAGATGAGATTCTAATTCAGGATCAATACTTTTAGTAGGTGAAGGTTCCTCAAGAGACAGGTACATTATTTCCTCAACATCCTATAATCTCTGGAACCTTCCAGAGGAACATACCATCTGGAGTACAGTAAATGGTACAGCCCAAGTGACACAAAAGATCTCTGCCCATGAGATTAACTGGAAGAATAGGGCTCAAACAGAAGGTATTTTCTAGATATGAGGAACCCACTTGTATAAGCAAGGGTTCAGATAAAGCATGATATGTTGGATTACCAGACAGTCCTTCAGCTTGAAACATTTCCTCTGACAGAGAGACTACGGAAAATTTGAACATTTGAGAGCAGAGTGTGTGGCTCCAGTGTCAACCAGCAACTTGGTTGACTGTGCATTCACTATGGTGTCAAATGAGCAATCAGCATCAAGGGGTCTCAGAGGATAGAGGGTCTTAGGTTGGAGTTTTCCATAAAAGTCTCCTCAGAGTTCCCCATATTTAGATAGTCACTAGGTGGGACATCATGGATATACAAGGATTGTTCAACTTCAGAATCAGGAGGTCCTTGAGGAGGATTTTCAAGACAAAAAGCTTTCCAATATCCCATTTGGCCACATACAAAACATGGGCCTCTTGATAAGTCATTATTGTTTCCTGGCCCTTGTCCTCTGCCTCTTCTTCTTCCCCTTCCTCAGTTATTTGAGCGCTAAAAGGCCACAATTGCAGATTCAACAATTGTTCTTGTTTCTTTGCTTCCAGATGTATATCACAGAGGCCATGGAAAGGTGCAAACCCTCCATATTTCTAGTTTTACTGGAATACGAGACTTTTTTGAAATTTTGTTATTCCATTACATTTTCATATACTGTTTACTACGAAAACTTTGATGTAGATCAGGTAATTGTTGGAGTAAAACTCGTTCTGTAAAAAATTATTCAATGCTATCCAAGTGCTTAATTCATTTGGGGAAACTTATGCATAACAAATTTCCTGACGTGTTTACAACAATTCTGACTTCGGATTTGGAATACGCACACTGAATTTAATATAGGACAAATGGTTTTTGCCCAGTAGCACACGAAAAACAATTTTTTGTTATGCTGTAGAGTCTTGCATAAAATGGAAGTGTCTACTCCATATGTGAAATCCTCAAACACCACTGCTATATTGATGATAGGTGAACTGTTGCATCAACGTGGTATCCAAAAAATTGTAAAACTTGAAGAATCCACTGATGGATCCACTGATAGATCATCCACTCAATTAAATGTCAGTGGCAAGCAAACACCAAAAGGTCTTCAAGAAAAAAACAACTTGAACAGCAATGCTTTCAAGATTATTATATGTATGGTTAAGAATCATTTGTAAATCCCAGTGTTACTGCTAAATCTTCTTATACTGTTATACTGTTGCCACGTTGTCACACTCAGTCACAGTTCAAATCTTTTCAAACAAAAAAACATCTAGTCAAAGTTCACTTAAGTTGTTATCAATGTTGGCTGTGAACAGTCTCAGAGATATTAAATATTGTGTCCCAATCTCTACACTGATTTTACTGAAAATTCTCATCAAATTCCCTGTAAAAGAACGACTTAAACATTACCCACCTCTGACTGATTTAAAGTTCATTTTAAATTATCTACAGCACAGAGTAGATGGAACCTCCCGCTTAGTAATATTTGGCATATATAAGCATGAAATATATGTAATGTTTGGTTAAAAATTTAGCATTTCCCTATTATGAGTATGAATGTATAGCTGGAGTTAAATTTTCAGTGGCCATTGAGAATGAGTTCATATTAATTTAGGAGTCGTTTATTTGCTTAATTTACGAGCCTAGGGCTGAAAATCAGTGGTACACTGTTACTTTTTTCCCCACCCTACATCCACCCGTTGCCACCCACTATAGGGGCATAGTTATCAACGTGGGCTACCGTTACTAACTCATGCTATTTTAGCACAGCTCACAGTTTATACAGTGAGACCCAGTTACTAGTAACTGGGGTTAACAGTAATATATCACATCTTAACGGTAGCCCACGTTGATAACTTCCCCTCTAATGCTCCTAAATTTAGGAGTTTAGTGACATTTTGAATATAAAGGGGGCAGTGCAGGGAGTGCCTATTAGAATGGCATCTGGGCACCAGATTCTGTTGTAGAATACTATTGCCGGGTTATTGCCACACAAGCCAATGGCATGTGCTTGGGGCGGGACTACTGCCGGTGGCCACAGTGAGCCAGCGGTAAAGCGGGCAGTAAGCCCGCATTCAGCTTACCACCACTCAGTAAGTCTGTCCATTTTGCTCATATTTCTCTGATAGTATAAAGATGAGTACTATATTCTATAAGAACCTCTTGAGAACTTGTCACAGATATACAGTTAATGAAATACATAAAAATCACCTTCAACTTTTTTTGTTGACCTCTATTTCTATATTTGAGTGCACTACCAAAACTCCTCGTTTAAAACAGATCAACTATTAGTAAAAAAATTAATTAAAAAGATAAGCCACTCTTTTCTGAATTATTACGTGCCATGTTTATAAATCGAATACCATCAAATTGTAACCTTTTTTTTTTTTGCTTTTTTTTGTTACTGGGGGTGAGAGTTCTGCAATAGTTGTCAAAAGAACAATGTATTAACATTTCCCTTCTTCTGTAGACATGTATTTTGCAGAAATGTTATCATATTGTACTCTGCTGACATGTATCATATATATATGTTTTATGACTGTTTCACAGTGCTGTTAAATGTTTATTTCTGATATGTATCATATTTGACCTATCACTGGGATTCAGTAAGTACAATGTATTAACATTTCAATTCTCCTTTTGTAGACATGTATCATATATATGTTTTATGATTATTTTACAGTGCCGTTAATTGTTAATATATTTCTGATAATGTATCTTGTTTGACCTATCACTGGGATTCAGTTTGCTATCTCCAAGCTTACCACATTGATTGTTTGATGCATACTATGTCAAAATGGTAAGGGTTTAATCCTACAGTTCGATCTATCACCAGCTTTTGATCTGGTGGATTAGGTTATATTTTGCTTTCCGAACTTAACCATATAGGCATTGATGGTAATGTGTTGAAGTGGTTTAATGGACTTTTGGTTTCTAGGTCATATAAAGTAAAGCATAATGGAAAGTTATCAGATAGTTGGAAAAATCCTTGTGGAGTCCCACAGGGATCTTCCTTTGTCACCAACACTGTTAATTCTGATTTCCTTATCTATAAATTTAGTAGAGCCGGTGGTGGGAGGTGGGACTGGTGGTTTGGAGGCGGGGATAGTGCTGGGCAGACTTATACGGTCTGTGCCAGAACCGGTGGTGGGAGGCGGGGATAGTGCTGGGCAGACTTATACGGTCTGTGCCCGGAAAAGGACAGGTACAAATCAAGGTAAGGTATACACAAAAAGTAGCACATGTGAATTTATCTTGTTGGGCAGACTGGATGGATCGTGCAGGTCTTTTTCTGCCATCATCTACTATAATCAATTGTTCAAAAATATTTAACACTGATTAGGTCCTGGACGTCACGCTATTGACTTGTTAAACACCGATAAGACCAAATTTTTACTTTTTGATAACAATCCTGACCTTTTAGTGGACCACATAATGGTGGATCAAACTAGGTATTCACTTTCTTCTGTTTATGTTGACCAGAATTTATCCCTTGACTCTCAACTCAATGCTCTAACAGCTCTTCTTTCTTCTGAGGAATTTAAGATGCATAAGAAAGCATTTTGAATTTGAGCAGTTTAGATTATTGGTAGGCAATGTTTTTTGTCCAAGTTGGCCTATTGTAATCTCTATTTGGGTGTGCCTAGACAAGTTATCCAGTGATTGCAAACAATCCAGAACACTGCAATCTGATTTTTTCACTACAGAAGCAGAATAAAATTTCTTCTTATTTTGTTAAATTACATTGGTTGCCTATAGAGGCGAGGATTATGTTCAAATTCTTTTGCTTTCTACATAAAATCCTGAATGGCAAATGCCCAATTTAGATAATGGATCATATGGAATTTATTTCTAATAGGGATGGAAGATAATTTCACAATTCACTTTTCATCCTTCATCAATTAATGAAGCAAAGAGATTTAAAATGTTTGATAGACTTCTTGCAGTTCAAGCATCGATGTCCTGGAGTGCTTTTAGTATTTGTTTTGCTGCTCAGTTATCTTTTTTCTTATTCAAGAAAAATATAAAAACGTATGTTTTTAAGAAGTTTGTTAAAAATTAGTTCTTGAATAAGATTCTCTGTTTTTGTTCTGTTTTTTGCTTTCCAAGAGACTGGCTTGGTTTTTAAATTATTGTAAACTGCTAAGAACCTGAAGGTATCAGTGGTATAGAAGTATATTATAATGTAATGTAATTATGATTAAATTTGGTCATTTTACTAATGTTATGCTGTTAACAAAATTGTAAATTTTATGTCAAGCTGTATCTATTGTATATCACCTTCAGTGAATCTCTTCATAAAGGTGGTAAAGAAATAAATCAACCAACCACAACACTTTGCTCCACAATAAAATTCTCTTAGACTTTCCTGAGTTTAGATAGTCTACAGAGCCCTCTAGTGCTCAAATGTAATATTTCAATCATTTTAACACAACTCTGCAATAGGAATATGCATTTTATTAGCACATATTTCATTCCTTAGCACATCTTTAAGAGTTAGGTGTGCACAAAATCAATTTTTGACTTCACTATTCCCAAATGAATTGATTAAATATCTAGGGAGAAAAAGATTTCAGACGCTTATCTACATAAGTGGATCCAGGGCTAAACATATCATCATAGGTCAGAAAAACCTCCCCTGATAAATATACTTCATAATGACTCCATAAATGTATATGTTTATAGTACTGGCAGCAAACAAATAGCAGCACCTTAAGTCAGACACTCAGTGCACAGCATATTTAAAACTATGGTAATGAGGTTAATTATTCTGTGCAGATCCAGAGAAGTGCACAGTATCCTGAAAGCTGAACACAGCACCAGGGCTTTAACACTAAATCAGAGACAGCATAGAGGATTACCTCCAATGTTCCCTCTAAATTTTTTTCATACTAAGCAGAGGATTTAACAACCTGAGGTGCAGATTATCAAAACTAATGCTAGTGTTAAAAAAATGGTTAGTGACGGATTTGTGCACATTATTGTTTACTGAATGCTTAAAGGGTTCAAGCACAGGTGTTAACATATGCACTAAAGGTGGCCACAAATTGTATTGAAATGTATTTAAATGGGGTTAATGAATTCAGTAAGTATTCCTGTGCAATGCTTCAGACAGAAGCGCTGCAATGCACAGAAGGAAATGATGGCCTATAACGTGAGTCTGAGCAAAACTGAAAGTGAAAGCACACATTGGCGCTTGTTTTACAGCACTTACATATAAGCCTTCAAACGTTTGTGGAAAGAAAGTTCAGATCGCAGAGTGGGGGAGGAGAAGGTCATTCCAAAGTTTAGAGGTCAAAAAGAAAGAAGATCTAGTAGATTTGTAGTGGGCAAAATGGGGAGAGGAAAGGACTAAACGATGGTCATCCAGAGAACGAAGGGAATGGGCCAGGGTGTAGGAGATGATGACAGAAGAGAGATATGAGGTGCTACCAGAGTGAAGGACCTTGTGGGTAAGGACAAGAATCTTAAACCAGGACCTGAATGGGATAGGAAGCCAGTGTAACTGAAGGAACAAAAGAAGTGACATGACCATTATCTTTTTGCATGCAAGAGCAAATAGGCAGCAGAGTTCTGAAGGGTCTGAAGACAGTGTTGCTGAATCTAGGTGACACCAGCGTAAACAGGATTGCAGCAATCTAGGTGGGAATTAAGTTTCAACAATTTTTTATTGATGAGTCAACAGTTACAATACAACCTTTAAATTCAACTGAAATCACACAAGAGAACATGTCCTAATCATGTATAAAGAACAGTCACCTGTTCCATCAATATTTTGATATTATATCCCCCTTCCCCCAATCAACACCTCTGTGTCCACCATACTTCACCCCCACCGAACTTTGTGTTCCTACACCCCAACCCCCCCTTCAGAAAAGAGAAAGAATGCCCATAAATTTGTAGTAGGAACAATATCAAGAAAAACAGACAAACATTGGGGGGAGGGGAACCCTTTTCTTCCCCCACCACCCCTCCAAGGGGATAGCTAGGTGGGAATTAATGAAGGCATGAATTATGGTATGCATAGAGGGGAAGTCTAAAAGTGGATTGCGCAGAGACGACGTAGTCAAAAGAAACAAAAATAACTCCCAGATAGAGAAAATAAGGTACCAGTTAAAGAACAACAGAGAGAGAGGGGGGGGGGGGGGGGGGAGGGAGAATGGTGTAAGCCCATAATCCAACAAGCAGTGGTCTTTGCATCATTAAGAGCAAGTCTGTGGGCAAGGAGCCAGTCAGAGAGTGTATGAAGAGCAGCAAGATCAGGAGCAGGGAAGATAGTGGAAAATATGTAAGTAGAATGTCATCTGGAGAAATGAAGAAGCGAATGTTGAAATCTTGCAGAAGAGTAGCTAGTGGATTTAGGAAGATGCTGAACAACAGAGGTGAGAGGTTATTGCCTTGAAGGAGAAATCATCAGATGTGGAAACACAAGTGGAGACTGAGAAAGAATGGCCGGAAAGGAAGGAGGCGAACCAGGAAAGGACACTACCCCTAAAGCCCAATGGCCTCTAGGCAGTATAGCAGGAAAGAGTGGTGGATCAGGCTGAAGGCCGCAGAGAGATCAAGGGACAACAGAAATGCAATAAAGCAAACACAATGCTAGAAATTATTAGGAAAGGGATGGTAAATAAGGCCAAGAATATTATAATACCTCTGTATCGCTCCATGGTGCATTCTCACTTTGAGTACGGTCTTCAATTCTGGTCACCATATCGCAAAAAAGTTATAGCTCAATTAGAAAAGGTTCAAAGAAGAGCGACCAGAATTATAAAGGGGATGGAACTCCTCCCATATGAACAAAGGCTAAAGAGGTTAGGGCTCTTCACCTTGGAAAAGAGATGGTTGAGAGAAGATATGGTTAAGGTTTACAAAATCCTGAGTGGTGAACGAGTAGAAGTGGATTGATTTTTTTTTTTTTTTTACTTATTCAAAATGTACAAAGACTAGGGGGCACTCAATGAAGTTAATGGAAATATTTTTTTAAACAAATAGGAGGAAATATTTTTTCACTCAGTGAATAGTTAATTTCTGATAGTAAACAAATGTTTAGATAGTTTCATAATTGATCCATATTCAGTTACTTGTTATTGTTTACAGATTTCACCTTTTTCTGTTCACTGTTCAAATTCTGTAACAATAAACATTATGAGTTTATTGACTCTGCTGTCACAATCTACTATAATAAAAAGCACCTCCAACGTTCTGAAGCTGACTCCGTTGCTTCAGTGAATGGTTTGTCAAATTCGTAAGTCTGTCACATCTCTCTGCCCCGCCCTCGCATCAAAACATGATGACGTCGAGGGCAGGTAATCAGAAGGCAGGACTGAGGGAACGAAGGCTGGAGACGAACATTGCTGGGTGGCTGGAGTGGGGGCAGGGGATAGAGAAGAATCGCTGGGTGGCTGCAGGGGGGCAGGGAAGAGAGGACAATTGCTGGGTGGCTGGAGCGGGGGCCAGGGGATAGAGAAGAATCGCTGGGTGGCTGCAGGGGGGCAGGGGACAGAGGACAATCACACACACTCTGTCTCTCACAGACACACTCGCACCCAGTCTCACTCTCTCTGTCACACACACACTCGCACAGTGCTGCCAACCACGCAGAGGGGGTGAGAGGCAGGGGGTCCTGAGACCACAGGGGAGGGGAACGCAGAGGGGGGAGGGAGTCCTCATACCAGAGGGGGAGGGGGGAGGTATCTCTGTCACACACACACTCTCTCTCACACACACTCTTTCACAGTGTTTTTCTCTCTCTCACTCTCACAGTCTCTCAAACTATGTCTCACACTATATCACCTTCATTCTCTGTGTGTCACACAGTCACTCTCACACATGGTCTCATACACTCTCTTGGTCTCACAGAGAGTTGTGTATCGCACACATACTCTCTCACACTTTGTCTTACACACACTCTCTCACACACAGTGTATCTGTGTGAAACACACTCTCTCACACTCACTGTCTCACATACACACTCGCACACACTCTCATTCAAACACACACTCATTCTCACACACACACACACTTTCTCTCTCACAGACACACTGGCACCCAGACTCACTGTCACACACACGCACTCGCACATTCACTCTCTCTCTCTCTCACAGTCACTCTCACACACACTCTCTCAAACATACACTGAGGAAAACCTTGCTAGCGCCCGTTTCATTTGTGTCAGAAACGGGCCTTATTTACTAGTATTAATATAAGTAACATGTTTTTGAAATGCATAATTATGATTTCAATTACTTTGCTTTTATCATGTATATTTTAAAAAATTATATTTTAATCTTCTCTTTGATATATATGAAGTTACTTATGATTCTGGTTTTTTTATGATTTTTTAAAAAATATATTATCCCTTTATATGATTGTTGTATGACTTTTGTATGTTTTTTTAGACTCCTGAAGCAGGTGCACAAGCATCGAAACACGGCTGCCGTGTCGAGTCATTTGATGAACATTAATAAAGACTACTTAACCATATACATCTCCATGGATTATTGAAAATGCCAGACCATCCTACTCCTTCTTTGCTGTAGGATTTGAGGGTCCCTCCACTTTTTGGTAGCTATACCTTATCTAAGATGGAACTCCAACATTAACTTAAGAAGGAACATAGGGTGCATACAGAGGACTACTGTGTTGTGATGAAACAGTGTTGTACAGTAACTAAGTAAATGTAACTAGTTACTGTACTTAAGTAAAAGGTTTTTTTTACTTTTACTTGTAAAGAAGTACAGGAAAAATTTGTTATTTTTACTTTTACCGAAGTAATAATTTTATCAATTTTTACTACTTTTACCTAGTTACTTCTGATGCTTGCAGTTAAAAGTAAAAGTAGCAGAGAGACTTAAATGACGATTCCTCAGTAAATCAAATGAAACAGCAAACCCTGGAACAGGATTTTGCTAGTGCAAACCTTGTCACACAAACAGTGGATCATCTTATTTGAAATTTTGGTGTTCAGGGAATACAATCTATGAGAACAGTAGAGTTGCCTGTGCTTGTTGAACTGGTTACTAGTCTCCAGCCAAACAGAACAGTGATGAGTTTGGTCACTTTGAAGGGGGAGATGAAGCTGAAGTTGGTTGCAATTCTTGATGAACAGACATATGTCTCTATCACAACAGACTGCTGGACATCCCATGGAAAATTTTACATTGGTGTGACAATCCACTGGATTGATAGTTGGCTGTTTGGCTTTAAGACTGAAGAGTTTCCATTCAAATTGGCAATTTTTGCATCAGTTCTTGAAGATAATCACAGTTTGCAATCAGATTAAAAATAGTTAGGACAACAACTGACAATGATTTAAATTTTGTGAAAGACTTATCATTGTCATGCTGTCCAATTACAGAGAAAAAAGATGAAGATGAAAATGCAAGAGATGAATTAACACTACTACTAATGCAGATGATAATGACATAGAAACATGACGGCAGATGAGGGCCATATGAACAATTCCAGTCTGCCCATCCTTTGTAACCCTTAACTCTTCCTTTTCCTAAGCAATCCCACATGCTTCTCCCATGCCTTTTTAAATTGTGGAACAGTCCTCGACTCCACAACTTCCACTGGGAGGCCATTCCAAGCCTCCATCACCCTTTCTGTGAAATAGTACTTCCTCAGATTACTCCTACGCCTATTCCCTCTTAACTTCATCATATGCCCCCTCATTCCAGAGCTCTCCTTCATTTGAAAAAGGCTCTCTTCCTGTACATAAATGCCCTTGAGATATTTAAACGTCTCTATCATGTCTCCTCTCTTCCAGCGTATACATGTTGAGGTTCATAAGCCTGTCCCTATACTTTTTGCATTCAAGACCACTTACTAATTTTGTAGCCGCCCTCTGGACAGACTCTATCCTGTTTATATCTTTCCGTAGGTGCGGTCTCCAGAACTGCATGCAGTACTCCAAATGGGGCCTCACTAGAGACTTAAACAACGGCACTATCACCTCCTTGTTCCTGTTGGTCATGCCTCTCTTTATGCACCCAAGCATCCTGCTGGCTTTTACCATTGCTTTGTCTACCTGTTTGGAAGCTTTAAAGGTTATCAGACACAATCACCCCCAAGTCCTGCTCTTCCTTCTGAATAATCCACTTTTAGTTGTTGAACACCTTTTTAGCTGTGGTGGATTAAAGACTCAGATGAGTGACAATCATTTTCAAAATGTAGTTTTACTAAAAGTGAAGTAGATTGAATTGTACAGTGATAAAACAATAGTTGCACTCACTGTAGTTACGGTATTTTTACTTTTTACTCAAAAGTATTATATTAGGTAGTAACTTTTTTACTTAAGTAAAATTTTTAACGTGTTCTTCATTGTACTTTTACTTAAGTATTAAATATACTTTTAAAAAATGTAAGTACTTTCACCTAGTACGTTGAACAACACAGGCAACCAGGGCCTGGAGCTCATTGACCTCCACGAGCTGAAGTGACTGCCACCAGAAACACATCTTTCCAGGTCAAAAACTTCAGATGACAGGAATTCAGAGGCTCAAAAGGTGCTGTCAGCAGCTGGGTGAGGAATATGTTGAGATCACATGACATAGTGCAAGGCTTGGTGGGGAGCTTTATCAACAACAATCCTCTCATGAAGCAAACAACTAAAGGCAGTACAGAGATGGACTCACCTCCTACATGGTGATAACTACTACTGCTACTTATTTCTATAGTGCTACTAGATGTATGCAGCACTGTACACTGATCATGTAGGAGACAGTCCCTGCTCAATAGAGCTTTCAGTCTAATCAAGACAGACAAACAGAACAAATAAGAGATAAGGGAATTACTTAAGGTGGGAATTATAAAACAGATATGGGTAGGGAACAAGTGAATAGCAGTTAGGATTTAAAAGCAGCCTCAAAAAGGTGGGCTTTTAGCCTAGATTTGAAGGCATCCAGAGCTGGAGCTTGGTGTACCGATTCAGGAAGTCTATTCCAAGCATATGAATTACATACAGAAACGAATATGGAGTCAATGAAGTGACCTGAGGAGATGGCTAATATGAGCATAGTGTCACTGGCAGAATATAAGTTGTGTAGCAGAGTTTTGAATAGGTTGAAGGAGAGAGAAATGGCTTAGTGGGAGACCTGTGAGAAGCAAGTTGCAGTAGTCTAAGCGAGAGGTGATAAGAGTGTGGATAAGGGTTCAGGTAGTGTGCTCAGAAAGGAAGAAACAAGTTTTGGTGATGTTATAGAGAAAGAAATGTCAGGTTTTAGCAGTCTATTGGATACTTGCAGAGAAAGGGAGAGAGGAGTCAAAGCTGACCCCAAGGTTATGAGCTGATGAGACAGGGAGAGTGTTATCCACAGAGACAATAGACAAAGTGGAACCACTCAGTAGAGGAGGGAATCGCAAGCTATTATTACAATCAAAGAAGCAAAATGGATTTTTCTCCTCAAATCTAGAACCAGCAGATCTAAATGGCTCCATTGATTGGCATATATTTTATTAATTTCTGAATTACTCAGTGTACAACTTTACAATGAAATAATCATTCAAGCATTTAAGAACAAAGGTTTTGGACAATGTACAAGAGCAGTTAGCATCGTGGACAATTAGGGGATATACTGTATCTTTAAGAATTTAAAATTGGCATCTCTATTTAAATGCCCTGAGTAGGCGTGTGATGCGTCAGCGCCATTTTGAAATGAAATCTTTGCAAATGGAAGCAGGTGAACCAGAGGGTTGTTTTAGCTGTTTAGGATTTAAAAGAAAAGGAATTTGAAATACCCAGGATTGAATAAAATTTCTGCTTTTCCAGATGACTTGGCGTTTTGATTCAGCAGCACTTGTTCCTGATGAAGCCTGAAAGGGGTGAAATGGTGGCCCCGTAGAACAATTAAGATTTGGACACAAACTCACGATTAATGTTAGAAATTTGTTGCACTTTAAGCGACAGCACAAACACTTTAAGTGACAGCACAAAAAATATGGAGTTTTAGCCCCATGATAGAAACTAAGCACTAGTCCAATAAATGAAACCATGTTTTACCAAGGACTGCAGTCCTTTGGTTTCTGAGGGCTTTTCTCCAATACAACATAATAGCAGCTTTTTTGAATGTTTTATACTAGTGCACCTTGCTGTATTAGATTATCTGAATTAAGCACCAGTATTTATTGCTTTCATCCAGTTTTGTAAGTAGTTTAAAATGAACCCTAGAAGATCAAGCACCCAAACAGTCTGTTGCATGGACTCCAGAGCATCAGTCAATCATCAAGATATGGAAACACATGAACTTCCTAGTTTGCACATGGACTCCCTAGTCTGCACAGCAATGCTGTGACTACCGCTGCGCATTTGGTAAATACCATGGGAGGTGACACAAGGCTAAAGAGCAACACGTGGTAATGGAAGTGTTGTGTTCCCAGCCAAAATCATAGATACTTTCAGTGGACTGGAAGTATCAGGATGTGGGTACAGGCATCCTTTAAGTCCAGAGAGCAAAACCAATTGTTTTCCTGAATCACTGGGAGAAGGGTGCCCAGGAAAGCCATTCTGAACTTTTCTTTGACAAGGAATTTGTTCAGTGCCCTTAGGCTTAGGATTGGACACATCCCTCCTTGTCTTCTTCTGCAGAGGAAGTAGCTGGAATAGAATCTCCACCCTTCTTCCCTTGGTGGAACGGGCTCAAGCACATGGGCCTTCAGAAGGGTAGAGAGTTCCTTTGCAAGTACCTGCTCATGCTGAGAGCTGAAGTAATGAGCACTCGGTAGACAATTTGGAGGTTTTTGATGCCAATTGAGGGCATATCCAAGACTGTCTATTTGGAGAACCCACCGGTCGGAGGTTATAAGGGGCTACCTTTCATGGAAAAACTTGTCTCCCTAAGACCAGCAAGCCATCCGGGATAGACACTTTGACAGAGGCTATGCTCTGCTGGAACTAGTCAAAAGCTCATCCCCTGCTTTGACTGGGAAGGCGCTGAGGCCTTAGGGCATGGTGTTGACCAGAACTAGTGCACTGGGGCTGAGCCTGTGAAGACTGTTGAGAGGAGGTGGTGTACCTATGCCTCTGAGAATAGTATGTACCCCTTCTTGACTTGCCAAAAGACCTCCTAGATGAGGAGGCAGATGCAGAAGGCACCCAATGGGAGACAGAAGAGATGGTATCAACCTTCTCTCCAAAAAGGTTATCTCCCTGGTTCAGGACATTTGCCAACCTCTGCTGAACCACTGGTTCTAAGTCAGAAACATGTAGCCATGAGAATCTGTGCATTGCTATATTTTGGGCAGAGATCCTGAATGCCATATCAAAAGTGTTGTATGTGGCCCTGGCCAAGAACTTATGACATGCCTTCTGCTAACTGGGAGAGAGTCAGCCAAATTAAGCATCTTACATACTGAGTCCCACAAGTAGACGCTCATGAAGAGCTGGTATGTTTGTATAAGTTACATGAGCATAAAGGCCAGGAACATCTTCCTCCCAAAAGAGTCTAAGATTCTAGCTTCTCTGCTAGGGGGGTGGCAAAGCATAGTCTCTACAACTCTTGGCCCTTTGAGGGCGGATTCTACCACCATAGAATGATGAGGCAACTGAGGCTTATCAAATCCAAGGGTACTGTCAATCCGTTACATAGTATCGATCTTCTTGGGCAGTACCGTGACAGACAGAGGGACTCCTAGTTCCGCATGAAAACATCCTGAAGGATCTTGTGCAGTGGCACAGTCACAGCCTCTTTAGGAGGAGACTCGTAGTCCAGGATCTCGAGCATCTTGGACCTGGGTTCGTCCTCCATCTCCAAAAGAAATGGAATGGCAATCACCATTTCCTTAACAAAAGAAAAGGCTCTCAGGGGGAGACTTTCTCCTTTCCTGTGGAGGGAAGGTGTCAGAGGAAATACCATAGGACTCATCCCCCCCAAAATACCATGGATCCTCTCCCAACTCCCATGAGTGCTCCTCATCGGTGTCAGTCAAAACTTCCACAAGGGAGGGCTGAGACTGAGCCTAACTCGACCTAGAGGTACCAAGTTCCCAAGAAGGGCGTCAAGGAGTCAGTTCCAATCTCAACTCCAGCAAAGCTTCCTCCACCAACGTCAAAAGGGTACCGGTTTGGGTTGCAGTCGATACCGGGGCTGCATGCAGCACCAGCGTCAGAAGCCGCACCACACAGGCTGAGAGCCAAGCAGGGCTGCAACAGGAGGTAAGGTAGGTGCAAGCACCCCCAATGCCGTCCTTTGCATAAAGCCAGCCAGCAGCTCAGGAAGCAAGGCCCGGATATGATCATCAAGTGCCGACAGTGGGGAAGGCTGGGGTGGTAGTTCAGAGACAGTCTGCAGATCTGCTGGTCAAAATAGAAACCTGGTTCTGGCTGGTGGGAGACCGATGCACTGCTACATCTTGTACGGAAGGAGAGCGGTCCTCCTGGTGCTGACACTTTTCAGTTGAAGAATCCCTTGATGCCATGGAGCTCCGGGCAACATATATTGAGGGGGATCAATTCTGATGCTTCTTGGCCTTCACACCCAAAACAGATCATCAAGACTCCTCAGTGCCGACGAGGACAACATTGAATCCTCATGCCACCTCGGGGTCGGGTCTGACACAAGTCAGTCCTGGGAGCCCCATACAGCAGTAGTAGGCATCGAGGCAGGTGGAGACCCACTCAATACACCACTGCTCCCAGCATCTACAGGTCTAGCAGCCATATGTACCAATGCTACAGAATCCAGTGCAACACCAGATGTCTATGCTGATACCACCGACCTCGAGGAATCGGACCGGGCTCCAAAAATTCTCTCTCATTGAGCCTCTCTGGCTAACTGGGTCCTTTTCTTCATACCAAGACACAGGATACAGTTAGTAGGGCTATGGTCAGGCTCCAGACACTGAAGACATCAAGAATGGGTGTCTTTCCAGAGATGGTCCGATTACACCAGGTACAGCGCATAAAGCCACTGGGAACTGTCATGGACATGGAAGGAAAAACCTCTGCAGCCGAATCAAACAACGCAATGGTGCCACAAAAAGGGGAAAGGCACCAGAGAAAAAAACCCAGTGAGAATGCGACCAGAGTCAGAACCTAAAAGGAAATTTAAAAAGCGCGAAAAGAAACTAAAAATAATAAAGGACAAATGGGGAAACCCAAACAATGGCACAAAAAAATACAGCGTAAAAAGTCACTGAAAGGCACACAAAAATGCATCCACCCTTCACCGTGGTAAAAAAAAGAACTTCGGTAACCACACTCTCATGGTGGGTGGGATGGCACTCACGCATGCACGGTGGAGCGTGTCTCATGCTCTACAATGCTTGTTACAAGCTCTGGACCAGGCAACGCGGGATCACGTTACCCAACAGACCACATGTGAGAATAAATAGGCTTGCTTGTCCTTGGAGAACAATTGTTTACTCTCTCCAAAAAAAAAAAAACAAAAGTCCATAAGCCATTATGAAATTAAACTGCTTATTTCTAGGATAAGCAGCATAAAATCTGTTTTACTGTTTTGGGATCTTGCCAGGTGCACTTGTGACCTGGATTGGTTATTGTTAGAAACAGGATACCAGGCTTGATGGACCTTCAGCCTTTCCCAGTATGGCAACACTTATGTTCTTATGCAATTGTGGTAAAAACAGTATTCACAGCCATTTGGTATGGGGCAGTATGATCATCCTATATCTAGTAATGAGAGGTCATAAGATTTCCACCTCAGGCCATCCTAGCTCAGGCACACAGTCTCCAATCCATTGCATAGCTATGAATAATAAAAAGAAAAATACTGTAAGTCAGATTCCTTCACTTTAACTCTAGGAATATAGGATGAAGATAACTTTCACAATCTCTCACCGAGTAGTAAAGAAGATACTTGGTTAGCTCTGTGAGGCTGAAAACTGGCTCCACTAAACAGCTAAGCCTACCCATCTTGTTTCAGCAGGCAGCTATATTTACCTGTAGAGATCAAAAGGCATTCCAAGAAGCAGGATTAGGTCAGAGGAGAGATAATATACATATTTATGGCATTTAGTGATCCACATGGTTTTCAGCACACAGAAATAACAAATGGAAAGTATATAGGTGCTTTTGTACCCATATTCCTGATAATTAGTTTTCAAAGAAAAGCTACCTGTCTAGGGGGTCCTTTTTTTTTTTTTTTTAATCATTTTACTTAATTACATTCACATTTATCAAGTAAATGTAAGGAAAAACAGAAATTAATATAAGGAAAAAGAAAAAACATTTTCTCTCAACAATATATATAATTGTCCACAATTGGGGGATCCAAGATCAGAAAAACAATCTCAAAGAAAATAAGAAAAACACCAAGTGGTTAATCTTACAAATTCATATTTTCTGAGGGAGGAAGGTTAACCGGTAATTGTAGCCGGTACAGTGGTAACTAAAGGAAGTTGCTGCAGAGGGTTCTTCATCTGTTCTTTTAATTCCATAAACTCTTGTAATTTCTTGGGTTCAACAAATAAGTAATAAGGAAATAAAACACTTACAAAGGAATCGCTCTAGGAAGGTCCCACCTAGGGCAATGATTCTTGGCTTAAAAGCCAAGAGTTCACACCTCCTAGTCTGCGATTCCCTTGATATATCAGGAAATATATTTATCTTTGAACCCAAAAAACTATCAGCCATGTATCGGAAATACAATTTCAAAACATTGTTGCTATCTAAATCAAAGGCAAAAGTCACTAGTAATATAACTCTCTATATAGGGTATTTTAGGAAGATTTATCATTCTCAAGTTATTTTTCCTTAATTGGTTCTCCAGAAGTTCCACTTTTTTACAAGAAACATGACTGTCCTTCATTACCAGATTAACTGATTTTCGTAGAGAAACCATTTCCGTAATCAAAGTCTCTATTTTTATATCTTGGACTTCCACTTTGTTAGATAAGTATTGATAGAATCACATATTTATTCCTGAAAAATTTTTAACATCTGAAAAAAAGAATTATTCACACTCTGCAGCACTTCCCATAGTGCGTCCATTATGACATTTTTTGGCTTCACCAGGTCCAATTTCTCCACAGAAACTGCTCCAGATATCTTTGGGGGGAAGAGCTCACTCTCCAATCCCCCAGTTGGTTTATTATCCGGAGTCAATGCTGCGCCAGGACCTCCTCGGATCGCGTAAGAATCCTAACCCACTTCAGGCATTTCCACTGTCGACCTCCTTAGCGAAGCGTTACTGTTTCCGGGTCTTGGAGAGGTCATGCCAACAGAGGGACTCAAGGTCACTCCCTCTCCACTGAGATTCGGCAATAAAGCCTTGCTGTTCCCCGAAGCAGGAACCGATAACCCCGACGTTATGACCCCGAATCTCTCCAAAGTAGACTGAGAAGTGGTGGGAACCCCAGCCGTGTTCGAGGAGGACAACACCACGGCTTTGCCTTTTTTCTTCCCCATTCTCTGGGGAGCGCGCCTACTTCTTCAGGTATTCTGGTGTAAAACGGGCACTCAACTAACGTACGTCCTCCCTCGACGCCATCTTGGATCCTCCAGTTTGGGACACTCTTTGTCTGGTTTCTCCTCAGAGGCCTGTCTGATATGGGTAACCCTTCAGCATAGCCCTCTAAGTCATTGAAACACGGAAGCCCCTCCACCACTTACAAGGTGGTGTCCCTTCGGAGGGGTAGGGGGTCCTTTTATTAAACCCTGGTGAAATCTGCAGTTAAACGTGGAAGTATACCATGCAGTAGCTGCAAATGCAACAAAACTATAGAGGGCATTCCCAGCATTTGCTGTTATAAGTGCTGCATTAAATTTGCAGCTACTGTGCAGTACTTTGCTTGGAGTTAGCGTGGAAGCACTTAGCACCTCCTATTTAGAAGATGGAAATGGTCCTGTGTGTATCACCCCCTTTTGAGTGTTCCTGCATCTGGGGTCAACCTGGTTGGAGTCGTCCTTGGGCAGGCTCCATTGGGACCTGTAACAGTTGGCACCTGGTGCCTCCACCTGGGGAAGAAAGTGTCAAAGGGTGGAATTTCCCTCCATTCCATGCAGGAAATTCAAAAAAGACGTTGTAAGCAAGGTTGGATAAAATGTTAAAGTTTATTAAACTAGTTACAATTTATACTACATGAAGGCATTAAGACAGTTTTTAACGAGAAGTAAGCCTTCTGAGTGAATGGTGTTCAACAAACTACTAAACAACCTTGAAACAGTGCTCTTGAACCCAATAAATCTCTTTACCAATGTGGCAGCTTTAAACACGTATCCTTAGGTCTTTATTAGTCTTTTTATGGAAGTGGAAGTACTACCAATGTCCCCTTTGCTTCTTCACTGAGTCGTTCCCCTTGTCCATCCCCACAAAGCCCCCAGATCTCACCTTCCTGCTGGTGCACATCCAATGAGGGCTGAGTCAGTCTGGCTTGGCCAATCCCTGCAGTCTGGGCTCCAAGTGCCAACTGCACTCTTAGGAGCCTCCGCCAGAGCTCAAAGTGCTGATTGAGCTCCCAAGAGCCTCTCTGCTGCTGGGCTTCAGGCACTGAGTGTATCCCCAAAGACATTTCCCAAGCTGGCTCCCATTGGCCACTCTGCCGATGGGCCTTGGGCACCGACTATGCCTCAGAAGCCTTCTGCCTCACTCTGAGCATGCTCCCAAGGGCCTCCCTGCCCTGAACCTGCTTCCCAAGGGTTGCTCCACTTCTTGTCCTCAAGCACCAATTGTGCCCTCAACAACCTTTTTCCAAGGATCTCCCTGCTGTGAGCCTGCTCTCAAGGAATGCTCCACTGCTGTATTTAGGATACACCCCCAGGAGTCCCTTCCCTACCAGGTCCACAGCTTCTAGTCTTTAGAGCATGTGGCCTACAGTTCCAATGTTTCCCCAGTAGAGGAAAGCCAACCCTTTCAGCCAAAAGGCCAAGAGCCAGAGATCCTAGATAAAATCATGGGCATAGTTTGTTTCATTTGGGGGGGGGGGGGGGGGAGGATGCGGTGTGGCATATTAGCATATATATATATATATATATATATGCAAATGAATATGTTAATATGGAGGAAGGGAGAAAGAGCTGGCTTTTTTGGGAATAACCATAATGAATATGTATGAGATATCTCATACATATACATTATGGTTATTCCCAAAACAGCCAGCTCTTTCTCCCTTCCTTCCTTCTTTCCTCCTTACCCAGAACTCCCTCTTCCTCTCCAGTAGTTTTCCCCACCCCCTTTCCCATACCATGCCAGTGTAATAGACCTTAGAAATGCATAAGCTCTATATGTAGATCCTTCAAGAGGTAGTGTCATGATTTAGGTTCTAAAACCCTTTCTGATGTTTTGGTGCCACCTCAGTAAGGACAACACACAATCTCTCCACTGCAAAACACTATACACAAACATGTGCAAAAACACACTCATAACCTTACCAAACCATAATAGCACTAATTCCAAGGACAGGATGAGCTACAACCTTATGCGTGGAAAGGCAGCACTGTAATTACACCGGGTTCTAAAACACCAGTACACTACTTAATAAAATAAAAAACAAAACAAAAAGGGATGCAAATACTACACACTAGCAGAATACTGCACCTTGATCACACATGAAAAACACCTGACAGATATGACACAAGGAACTAGAAATAAAAAAATATGAAGGCAAAATACTGAACTGGAAAGTTACCTCAAGAAGTTAGACTCAGCATGAAGCAATACTAGAAAAATTGAAACTTACATGCAAAATATCACAGATGCACATTTCCAAAAGCAGACATATTCCAATTAATAAATTCAGAATAAAATATTTTTTTCTGCCTTTGTTGTCTGATCATTTAGTTTTTCTATTCACTTTGGTCCCAGTGTCTTCTGTTTTATGCAGTGTCTTCTTTCCATTTGATATTTTTTCACTGACCATGTCCACCATCCTCCTGTGTCCTTATGCATTCTACCATCTGTAGCCCTGTCCCTATCCTTCCTCGAGTTTCAGTATCTGCCCTCAAAGTGTTCCAATCCAGCCCTTAAATTCAGCAGTTTCCCCTCCATCCATATCCAGCATTTCTCTTCACTCCCCTCCATGTGCATCTCCTTCGTCTTTCCTTCCCTCCATCCTTGTCCAACATTTCTCCTCTCTTCCCTCTCCTCCCCCGCATCTCCTTCCTGACTTCTCTCCCCTCCATCCATTCATGTCCAACAACTCTCCATTCTCCCCTCCCTCTCCTCCATCCACCCATATCCAACAAAATTTCTCCCCTGCCCCCATTCATCCACCCATGTCCAGCAATTCTCCTCTCGCCTGCCCTCCACTTCATCCATGTCCAGCAACTCTCCATTTTCCCCTGCCCTCTCCTCCATTCATCCATATCCAGCAAATTTCCTCTCCCCTGCCCCTTCCTTCCATCCATGTCCAGCAATTCTCCTCTAACCTGCCCTCCACCCATATCCAGCAAATTTCCTTTCCCCCAACCCCATTCATCCATCTGTCCAGCAATTCTCCTTGCCATCCATCCATGTCCAGCAACTCTCCATTCACCCATATCCAGCAAATTTCTTCTCCCCTGGCCCTATTCATCCATGTCCAGCAATTCTCCTCTCCCCTGCCCTTCCCTCCATCCATGTCCAGCAACTCTCCATTCTCTCCTGACCTCTCCTCCATCCACCCATATCCAGCAAAATTCTTCTCCCCTGCCCCCATTCATCCATGTCCAGCGATTTTCCTCTCCCCTGCCCTCTTCTCCACCCATCCATATCCCTCAATTTGCTCTCCCCTGCTCCCTCCATCCATGTCCAGCAATTCTCCTCTCTCCCCTGCCCTCCCTTCCATCCATGTCCAGCAACTCTCCATTCTCCCCTGCCCTCTCCTCCATCCACCCATATCCAGCAAAATTCCTCCCTCCCCTGCCCCCATTCATCCATCCATGTCCAGCAATTCTCCTCTCTCCCCTCCATCAATGTCCGGCAACTCTCCATTCTCCCCTGCCCTCTCCTCCAGCCACCCATATCCAGCAAATTTCCTCTCTCCCGTGCCCCCATTCATCCATCCATTTCCAGCAATTCTCCTCTCTCCCCTGCCCTCCCCTCCATCCATGTCCAGCAACTCTCCATTCTCCCCTGCCGTCTCCTCAATCCATCCACATCCAGCAAATTTTCTCTCTCCCCCTGCCCTCCCCTCTTCTCCATGTCCAGCAATCTCTTCTCTCCCCCTGCCCTCCCTTCCATGTCCAGCGATTCTCCCTGCCCAACAGCCCTCCTCTCCGTTCTTTCCTGCCCCCCCCCCCGCAAATTTAACCTTTTATTTTCAGTGGCAGCAATGGAAGTAAAGAAGAAAGCACTGCGGGCTCACCTCCAGCTTCTCCCTTCCCTCAGAGTGTCCCGCCTTCTGTGATTTTGTATTTCCTGTTTCCGTGAGGGCAGGACACTGTGTGAGGGGAGAAGCTGGTGCTTTCTTCTTCACTGCCGTTGCTGCAACTGAAAATAAAATGGTTAAACACGCGGGGGGGAAGGAACAGAGAGGAGGGTTGTCGGTAGGGGAGCTGAGAGCGGGACAGAGAGAGAGATTCCTGCAGTGCTGCGCTGGCCCTGCATTTGGGGAGGCAATGCCCCCCCCCCTCAAACTATGCCCATGGACAAAATATCTGTATTATCAGAGAACGATTGAATCTGGGACTGAATTCCATGAAGATCACAGCTAGACTGCCCCAAATATCTTCTGCTGAGTTTGACCCGACCTCCTACCCAGCTTCAATTACCTTTATTCAATGTGTGTGCCTGTTTATCAACATTAATGGATAATCCTCCCTGAAGTATGTAAATGTGGATCATTAATCTGTCTTTTATCCCCGTGAGCAATTCACATATCTCACCCACTGTGCTGCTCACCTCCCCCCTTAGTTCAATAATGAAACAATTTTCAAATGGATATATTCCTCTTATAGGCCGCTGCCAGATCAAAATATGTCAGTTAGAAAGTTTTCTCTCTCTCAGACAATTTACCTCAGTCACAGAACTATCCTGTTTTTCAAAATCCCCTTTGACCTGAGATTTTTTCCTCTCCTTCTGTATCTCCAAAACCACTCCCTTTAGGGGAGGGTTTCATATGCTAACCATAAAAATGGTTATTAGCACATGGCAGGGGCATATCTGCGTGGGGCCACGGGGGCCTAGGCCCCCATAGATTTGGCCCTGGACCCCCCTGCCGACAACCCTCTCCACCCCCTCCCGCCGCCAACCCACTGTCGCCATCGCCTATCTTTGCTGATGGGGGACCCCAACCCCCACCAGCCGAGGTCCTTCCATTGCAAAGCTGGCAGGGGACTCCAACCTGTTTTTTCTTAACTCGGGAAGAACTGCCCCTCTTCCATGCTGGACAACCGTCCAGATGACAGAGGGGAGTCTCCCAGAAGGCTCTTAATATATCCCCTAGACATAACCTCTTTTATCTGACTCCTGATATCCGGGAGCATCAGCAAGTGAGTAAGTGTAATTTAGACTTAAAGGATTAGACATCCCTCTAGATATTATTCAAGAAAGGGAAAAGACGGGTTTGCAAAGATATAGAGATTTATTGAGTCTTACCAAAGCAATACAGAGCGATCAGGAACATCAATCTGACCTCAGGTCTGACCGGCAGCATGTCTGGATGGAATTTGGATCGTCTCCAGCTCCACCCAAATTTGCCCTTTTATACAATTCTGAGCCCATAGAAAACTAATGCATTTACATTGAGTCTAATGTAAAAGTTGTTTATTCCAAACTCGCTTAACCGCGACCTCCAGTACCACTTTCTATTTCAACAGAAAATTTCCTCACTCTTGCAACTGGCATGATTTTTTTAGACAAACTCTCTTTTTTTTTATTTCCTAACTCAGATTGGGGAAAATCCACTTTACAACTGACACTTTAGAGTTTCCATTTTGTTTACTTATTTTCCATGTTGTTTCATATTTCCCTGACCTATCTCTTCTGCTTCAAGCCTTAGTCTGGCCTTTAGGCTAGGCCCTGCTTTTCCAGCAGACCTTGGCTGGCTGAGCCAATTTAACTTTATGTCAACCTAGTTTCCAATAGACCATACCCTTCAAACTTGATCTCCCACCATTCCAGTTGGGTCTTCTAGCTGTACCATAATTCTACATTCCCCTCATCACTCTTACTGGGGTGACACTAAGCTCGTCATCATCCGTTCCACAAGACGCCAAGCTCTCGCAGGGGAGAATACTTCGTTGCCTCAAACTTTCATCTATGATGTGGATCAAATGAGAGGTATGGTAAACCGAAGGTCACATTCGTAGCTAAGCAAGATGGGAATTACAACTATGCTATAGAAAACATTTTGATTACACATATTGCTACTCATTCCTTTAAGCTGGTTATACGGATATATATATATATATCTTATCCAAGCTATGCATTGATTACATATTGATTAACTATTGGTTAAATACTTGATAACTACTGCGTAAGATCATCATTTCGTGTTAACACAAGCAATGTTCCCATGTGCAACATTCCACTAAATAGTGCTAGGTACTTCTATTGGCTCTCTTGCGTTTGCATAGCAATTTGTCCACCGCATGGGGAGACGTCTAATGTATTCTCTCCAGTGATGTTGGGGAGGAGGTTTTCATACATGACATATCGTCCTGCAGGTCCTTTCTTGCTTATAGCAGTTTCAACTAAGCGTTCGACTAATCCTCTAGCACATGGGATTATACAACATCCTACCAAAATAAAAATAGCAACCACTATTATGATGGTGGTGGCTGCTGAGATGATAAATGTCTTCCATTTACCAAAAGCTTTATCCATCCAACTGGTCCAAGATGTGTCAACATCAGAGTTTTCTGCGAGTTCCTCAGAAAGTGATGTAAGACCTTCCAAAGCTCTGGTAATGGACCCATCTGGTGCTGTATTGTTGGGGATAAAGGTGCAACACTGGGTACCTATCTTTTTGCACATGCCCCCTTCTGCTGCCAGAAGTTGGTCAAGCGCTAATCGATTCTCAAACGTCATCCTGCCGGTGGCATCTAATTGAGCTGCTATTCCCTTGACAGAATCCCTAGTGTAATTCACAAATCTTTGTTGGTTATAATAGATGTAATTTATCCAGTCTACATTTTTGTTTATCGTACACCACCAAAAGAAAACTGACTCAAATCCGGCAGCAATTTGGTTGTGGGCTTTAAATTCATCTGGTACCCCTCTCGGAACACCAATCGCATCTATGTACACCCGGTTATCAAAGGAACCGGAGGGTGAGGTGCTCCGTTTTGTTCTGGAGGGGTCTGAGGGAGCAGAGAGGCAATGGTAAGTGGAATAACTAACTTTACCAGGGCACATTTTCCCTTCCACTTCAGGCTCAAGGTCTGGTAAAGGGTGTTAGTCCCACAATACCACCATACATCAGCTCTGGGATGGGTAAAGCTGGTGAAATTCACCAAGTCAAAAGTGTTTTCCAGAGTAACATTGCAGTTGCTCAAATTACCCACAAACTTTGGATTACACCTTGGGTTTCTACCTATGCAGGTTGGGAATACCAACTTTGGATCTGGTTTTCTGAATGCAGGTGGGATTCCCAATCGAGGGGGTATTTCAGGATAATGCTTACTTAAAGCTAAGCAGGATTTGCTGTCGGACACGGCACCCTGAAATAATCTAGCATACACTTGAAACCCTCTGGATGATTGTTGGAGTGCAGTGGGAAAGGGACCACTATGGGTTCCAATCGGGCCTCTGCACAAAAGTAACAACTAGATACATTCAAACTGGCTGTGGTATAGTGAGCCCATTCTAACCATAGGTTATGTTCACCAAATCCTGTTTCTATCATAGCCAACTCCTTGGTACTACCTACTTGATGGACCTGGAAAGGAATTATTACCTCGGGTGCCCTAGTGGGCATTAAAGGGTTTGGGGGGTTTGGGGTTGTTTTTAGGGGAGGCACAATCTGAATGGTGGCCATCGGATCTCTTCCCGTAGCATCCAATCCCAGGGTATAGGATCGGTAGGTAGCCGAGGTCACCCCTCTGAATGTAATTGCAATCGGGTTGCACTGATTCATTTGACAATTGGGTGGTGTTCGTGTTCTCATTATTGAGATAGTCTTTACAAAGGAGTCTGGAGGTTGGGGCTTCCAGTCTCCTGCATACCACCGTACCTTTGACCAGCTGTCACAGGTGGAGGAGGTACACATGTAAATATTGAATGCTGAATAATATTGTTGGTAAGGCACCTCTCCACACCTGGTGTAAGCACAAAAGTCAAAGGTAAGGACAACTGTTTCATTAGTCGGGGCTAAGTGTATCTTGTAAACTGATCCTTTCGGGCCCCATGATCTGTGCTCTCAAAGGGAGTGGGGCAATGATTAAAAAGCATAACAAAAAACCAAGGGTGGCCATTTTGATTACAATTGTGAAACCAGTAATATTAGATCAGGGCTGAATCAAGGCTGAAGGAATGGCAACTGACGAATGGTAAATAGTGTGAGTACCAGGATTAACCCTAAGGTTACAGCAATAACAGAAATCACAAAGAGAACTATTCCCAGACAAAATAGGTATAGGTGTAACATTAGGTACTGGTGTATTCAGGAAAGATTCTGATGGCTCCTGCTGGGGAAAGGGTGTACACCTCTAACGGTCTGCTTCCCACTTCTCTAAAAAATAACCAGGGTCTCCAGCTAGTGTTGAGGAGATTGAAGGTGAGCACCCAGAAATCAACTGCTTCGTGAGTGTCGGGCCTAACTAGGGGAATATCCGTCTGTTCCAATTGCAAAGCTATACTTTCTCCAAATAGAGAAAGGGTGTAAACACAATTTCGTCCAGGGATCAAGTAATGGCTCACACAATATCTGAAATCTGGTCAACGGATCCCAATTGGGGTCGTCTTCCGGGGCGGGGTCCCAATGAGGATACCTTAAGTCGTTAAGGTCCCTAAAACTCAGTTAATCTATACTATCCCCTAAGTCAGAGCTTTCAAGATCCCAATCCCACAAATCCGGGGGTAAAAAAAACCCACGAGGGTGTTGGAGAAAAGTAGAGGGAAGGCGATGGGTGAGGAGGAGAATTCTGATTACTATCTGCTCCTTCTGATGCAGACATGTACTTTCACCACTAGGCAACGGTATAACCCGGGTGAAGGCACACAGCTGCAAAAGACCCTCTACCGTCAAGGGAAATACAATATTTCTCTAGGGGTCTATTCCCAATTTTTCTCAAAAAAAGCCAGGGGAGCCACCCAGTGCAATAAAGTCTGTTGGTTACTATCCAAAATACAACTTCTTCCCTAGTTTCAGGTCTAAGCAACGGATAGGTGCTTCGTGAAACCTTGACTAATCCTGCATCACATAATACAGGGAAAATATCTTGTATTGTGGCCGGACCGGTACTGGTAGTTTCCAGTAAAGGTTGGCACAGGATGTGATATCTATCCATAGGGTTCCACGAGGAATTGTCGTCAGGCGCAGGATCCCAGAACTCAAAAATACTGGGCTCAGGGCTTGGTAGGCTCATATAGATCTAGGGATACCTGCTAAGAGGTTTTGGTGGAAATATAGGAACCAAATGAGGGCAAAAATTATTGAGAGGGTAAGGCAAAGGGCAGACAGGGCAAGTTCAATCAAATCGTCCCAAGAAATTGGTTGGAGGGGAAACCTCACTGGATTGACCATTAATGTTGGTCAATTGGTAAGGTTGTAACTAGGTGAATGGGTACCTGGCACAACGGTGCTGTTACTGAAGGAGGTGGAGGTTTGTACAAGTGGCGTATAGGAAATAGTTGGTTCTGCTTTGGGAGTGGTCAGGGCAAGGTTTGTGTAGGACTAGGGTCAACGTCAGGCACCCGAGAATGGTAAGGAGTGGTAGGCAGGAGTTTAGACAAGGTAAAGTTCTCAGGATATGGGACAATAGTGCCTGGACTGCGACTAATATGGGAAGGATGAGTAGGAGGCAAAGTACGACCGTCAGTAGGGGTAGAAGTAGTCTCAAAATTTTCAACTGGCAATGTAAGATTACCAGTCAGAAATTCGGTCTCAGTATGATTTCCTGCCGGCAAGGTGGGATTGGCAGTCGAGGTGGTCCTAAGCTCTGTAAAAGTATGAGGAGGTGGTGTACTGGTTTGGGCAGCAGGTGTGGGGTGTATTTCAGACACTGTGGACGTGTCTACAAACCCCCACCAGCCGAGGTCCTCTCTTCTTCCGTTGCAAAGCTGGCGGGGGACCCCAACCCCCGCCAGCCAAGGTCCTCTCTTCCATTGCAGCAAAGCTTCCTGTTCTGAGTCTTGACGTCCTGCATGCACAACATGCAGGACGTCAGACTCAGAATTTGAAACTGAAGGAAGCTTTGCTGCAACGGAAGAGAGGACCTTGGCTGGCGGGGGTTGGGGTGGGGGGGGGGGGTCGTCGACAGGAGGGGGGTCCGGCAATGGCGGGGGGGGGGTGTCGGCGGCGCCAGGGGGGCTAAAATGTGCCCCCTCGCTCTGGCCCCCCCTCCCGCCAAAGTTCAGATACGCCTCTGGCACATGGTATTTGAGAACACTAACTCCAAAATGCCTTCCACACCCATTCTCTGCCCATGATACATCCCCAAACACAAAAAGCACTTAGGGATAAATTAAATAAATTGCACCAAAATTAGGCACCAAAATGAGTGCTGAGCACAAATTTTATAATGACAGTTCCGTGTGGAACTGCTATTGTAGAATACTAGCTTAAGTCCATATTTTTGTGCCTAAATGTAGGCATGAGCATTTATGCCAAGCAAAGGTTCACACCTAAGTACTGGCATTCAAGCACATAAATGACAGTATTCTAGAACACTATCACAGAGTTTGGCCGAATACACCTATGGGATATCCGAAGGAAAGCAACACTCCTGCAGTGCCTGATGCTTTAAAATACAGAAACAGTCCTTGCAAATCGCTCTCATGAATATTCATGATGGATATCCCAAAAACCTAACTGGCTGGGGTGCCTCCAGGCCCAGGTGTGGGAACCACTGACTTATGTTATAATTAAGGACATGTCCAGGCACGCCTGTCTGAACGAGACCTGTGCCCTGCTATTGGCTGATGTAATGCAAAGTAATATCAGGCTGCAACAACCCCTCATGATTGATCCAAACTCATTGGAGCCTGGGTTCTGGGGAAATTCCCAGAACTAATGTTACAAGACTGTTCGGAACCCAGAGTTCCAAGAAAACACCGACAATGACATCAAAAGCTAGATCACTAGTCTCATCAGAGTCAAAGGTCTAAGCAACTTAAATGATGTCAAAGACATGTCTGTGGTTTCTCCAGCCAATTGCCTTCTGAAATGTTATCAGAAACGGTATAAAAGATGGACATTTGTAACTAGAAAGGACCTTACCTTTTCTGCTCTTAGCCTTCCTAGACTCACCTGACTTTCATCTGATCTTCTATCAACTCACTGGACACCCGAACTTTTCAGAGCAAGCACTGCCCTCCAGAAGACAGACCCTGTTTCTGCAGTCATCCCCAAGAGACACTGGTTACTCATGCAGGTTGTACAGTCAAACTCTGTGATGAGTAACAGACAGTAGGCAGCAGCCTATAGGGTAAAATGTGTGCTTGTACTAATGAATTTCTGATAAGCATGAGCTTTCTTTTCAATGAACCTTATTTCTGAACATTTCTTCAATGTCATTTTTCTATTCTTGTAAATAGGTTTTTACTCCATGTGAATAGTTTTAGACAGCTCATTTATTTACCAATCTAGTAAACTATGGAACTCCCTAGATTAATGATATAGTAATGATATTCCTGATCTCTATAATTCTCTCTCTTATTGTAACCAACTTAGACTCTTTGTTGATAGGTCTAAAATAGAATTCTTTTTTATAGTTATGTGCTCTTATGGTCCATCAGTACATTACTGAGGGCGAGCGTAGATAGCTGTATAGATGTGATGTTTATTATTATTACCTGAGTGCATACCATTACATTACGTTATCCATGTCATCTTAACACACCTGTGGTAAATTTTGACATACCCTTATCTTTACCTACAACCATGCCTAATGGTTTGGCGTCCCTGACCCACCTATGCTTTTCCCAGGCCCATGCCCACTTTGGAGCTGCATGCATAGAAATGACACACGGTGTTTATAGAATATGGGCATAATTATGCACATATATACTAATGAGCTGTAATTAGCACTTAATGCTAATTATTGATAGCACCAATTATTTTAGGCACATAACTGACCCTGTTCGATAACTGTGCACTCAACTGCACACCTAACTTTGGGCGCCATTTACAGAATGAGGGGGTTAACGTGTAATTTACAGAATGGTAACTGCATAAATACCGCATAGCCCCTTAATACATTTGTGCACTAGCAGCAACTATATGGTACACTGTGCATTAAATGCTGAATGCAGTTTAGTAAAAGGGCCTCTTATTTTACCTTCAAAATTGAGTACCAGTTAATTTGATAGAAATGTACCCTTGTGCCTTGCATCTAGGCTGGTAAGAGAAAGTCAATCCCTCCATTCCTGAATCACATTCACACTTTAGGAATAGAAAGCCTGAAGATATACACCTAATTCTTCCTTAAAGATAAATATCTCGTTTATCACTTCAGAAATGATAGCCTCATCTTCAGACACTTCAAAATGCACTGAGGCAGCATTGTGCCCTTAAGAAAAATAAGTGGCTAGACCTTGTTTGTGCCACAGATATATAAGTTTTACCTTATTAGCCTCTGAGAATTTATTATTCAAATGAAAATAAAAGTTGTCAAGGTTGATTGTCTCTGGAGTCAGACATGATTATGGGTCTGTGTGCAGGATTCATGTGGTTTACTGTGCTGGTGAAAACACAATTTAGGGTTCTAAGCATGTTAATGATAGCTTGTATATTAGTACAGCAGATGAGACCATGAGATGACATCAACAGCTAATCTTTCACTTGTACACTAAGCTTATTTCTTAAGGGTTATCATGTACATAACAAATTAAGCAAGCTGGCATGATAGGATGTAAACAGCATGTAGAAATGGCGTGATTTCAGTAGGAATCAGACCTAGTAAATCCTGGTTCAGTCACTTATTCAGTGTTCTGCTATCTGGAAATCTTAGATGAAAACCAGTTTAGTCAATCTCCAGCATAAATCTAAATCAAAGCATAAGAGCCAACTTTTCAAAATGATTGTGGTGCTAAACCATATGGAAATTACCCCTCCCTGGACAGAGTCAAGGAGTTTGCACAATATTGGGGGTGCTCAAGTACTCACAGAGCTGGTACCTATTGAGGGGCATAATCGAAGACGAACGCCCATCTCCATGGGCGTCTATCTCCGAGAACAGGTACGTGAAGGGGCGGGACAAACCGTATTTTCGAAAAAAATGGGCGTCCATCTTTTTTTCGATAATATGGTTTGTGCCAGCCAAATTGCATCGGATTTGTGCGGATTTGAGCTGGGCGGTTTCGTTTTTCAGCGATAATGGAAACCAAAAGCGCCCAGCTCAAAAATGACCAAATCCAAGGCACTGGGTTGTGGGAGGGACTAGGATTCGTAGTGCACTGGTCCCCCTGACATGCCAGGACACCAACCGGGCACCCTACGGGGCACTTGTAACAATTAAAAAAACAAAGCAAACTACCTCTGAAGTCCATAGCTCCCTTCCCTTGGGTGCTGAGCCCCCAAATCCCACTCCCCACAACTCTACACCATTACCATAGCACTTATGGCTGAAGGGGGGCACCTACACATGGGTACAGTGGGTTTTGGGGGCGGTTTGGAGCGCTTCCATTTACCACCACAAGTGTAACAGGTAGGGGGGGATGGGCCTGGGTCCACCTGGCTGAAGTCCACTGCACCCACTAACAACTGCTCCAGGGACCTGCATACTGCTGTGATGGAGCTGGGTATGACATTTGAGGCTGGCATATAGGCTGGAAAAAATTTTTTTTAAGTTGTTTTTTTTTGGGTGGGAGGGGGTTAGTGACCACTGGGGGAGTCAGGGGTGGTCATTCCCGATTCCCTATGGTGGTCATCTGGTCATTTAGGTCACTTTTTTGGCACTTGTTCGTGAAAAAAAAAGGGTCCAAAAAAAGTGACCCAAATTCGCGCTAAAAATGCCTTTCTTTTTTCGATTATTGGCCGAGGATGCTCATCTCTCCTCGGCCGATAAACACGCCCCAGTCCCGCCTTCACCACGTCTCTGACACACCCCCGCCAACTTTGGCCATTTCCGCGATGGACTGCAGTTGAAGACGCCCAAAATCGGCTTTCGATTATACCGATTTGGGCACCCATGCGAAAAAGACGCCCATTTCCCGATTTGGGTCGCTTTTTGGACGCCTTTGACTTTCAATTATGAGGTGGATAGTAAGCTACACCCCATTCTCATACTCAGGAGGCCATTATAGTGTAGCAGGATATCTATGATATTTCAGTATTCAGTCCAAAACAAAAAGGCTCGTGAAGGACTGTGGGCAGCAGCTGGTTTAGAGAGTGGTAGAAATTGACTCATTCAGGAGGTAAGAACCAGGAGCCTTGGATAAACGATATAGCTTTCCTTTGCAGCATAGGAGCCAGCTTTTCAAAATTATTGGGGGTGCTAAGCCCAATGGAAATAACCCCTCCCTGGACCCATACAAGGAATTTTTCTCAATATTGGGGGTGCTCAAGCACCCACAGCACCCACAGAGTCGGCTCCTATGCTTTGCAGCACTACTCTATTCCAGAGGCAATTTCTATCATGCTGTCAATGAGAATGATCAAATACAAAGCCAAAGTAAAGATGGGGATTTATCTATTTTTTGAGCAGTGACTGCAAATGCATTTTTTATTTTGCAGTGAGCAAAACAAATTCAGAATTAAAGACTTTTGAGATAAACTGTGTTTCTGAATTGCCCATCTAAAATATTGAAAACACTCACTTCAGACTATAAGAAAATGTAGTTTATCAACAGCATGTAGTAACTATACTTGTCTATTGTTTAGTTTTCTCCTTTCTATTACTTGCCATCTGTGATGAATCAGTGCAAAAGGATTCAATGACGTATCAGGAGATGATGAAATGTCATTTGCAGATCAAAAGCTCAAAAAATATATTGTGAACTATCTGAACTGGACTAGACATGATTCAGTCCGCTGATTGCCACAGGCAGAATAAGCCCCAAATATTCAATGCTGGGCCATGTCCAGGCACCAGCACTGAATATCTAAGGCTAATTCCTACTGATCTGCCACCGGGATTTATGCAGGTCCTGGCTAATGTTCATTTGAGACCTGTATAAGACACTTGCATATAATATATATGCAAATCGCTGTGGGTTGTACCACAGAAAGGTAGTATATCAAATCTATGACCCTTACACTAAACTTCCGTTACCAACTGGCTGGTAGTACCATGAGCCTACAACTAGAACTTGTGGTAGCCATTTTCAAGATGCCGCTACTAGAGGAAAGAGTGGGCTTCACTCTTGCCCCTATCACCCACTGCACCACCAATGAGGTCAAGGAAGGCCTGGGGAAGGGGGGGGCATTCTATAGGATTGGGGTCTGAGCCTTGTCTGGGGGTGGGAGAGAGGGCAGGACATTATAAACGTGCCAGCTGGTACCAAAAGCTGATGTTCAGTGCCGGCATCCGCATAGCTAACAGGGTATATTTAGGACTGCATTTTATGCACTGAATATTGCTGGCAGTCACATAACTCCCAGCTCCTCCCGACTTCGTCCCTAGGTGGCCCTGTTCCAAAATGACTGGTTAGCGCCAATATTCAGTGGCACTGCACAGTTAAATGCTGCTGTATATCCTGCCCACTTAAATCACTTGGATATTGGGTGGGAACTTTCCAATGATGTATTGTGATCTCAACGTGTTGAGTTTTCTTGTGGTGAATTATAATAAATGAAACCATGCCTTATGACAGTGGTTCTCAATGCAGTTTACTGGGTACACTCAGCCAGTTGGATTTTAAGCAAGTTAAATAACAACTCACCCTGGGCTGTTGGTTCCTGGTTCCCGAGTGGTAACAGAGAGCAGGAGCTGCTGGGCTCCAGCAGTAGTTGCAGGCAACTACAGTGTTGCTGGGAAGGAGAGCCGTCAGTGTCAAGGCAGCAGAGATGGAGCTGCAGGTCTTTCTATGCAGCAGGAGCATTCAGGGAGCGATGGGGACACAACCTACTGAAAAGGGAGGCAGGTAGTTGTGTGCTTGGACAATGGCAGCACTTGTCGATGCCATGTGCCGGTGGGGGTAGGAGGAGAGGTCATCCAGCACCTGGCACATGTACTAAGGTTTGCATGCACAGAGCAGGGTGATTACAGGAAGGAGGAGAATCACTGGTGCACAGAGGACGTTGAAGTCAGTAGCATGGGAAGATAAGAGAGCCAAGTTTGTTGTAGGGGCCCTGGCAAGGTAATACTGGCTTCAGTTGGGGGAAGTCTTAGGCAAAAAGTAAACAAGCTGCAGGGTGAGGCAGATGGCAGGTTTAAGGTGCTGAAGCTTTGTGTGAGCAGTGATTTGCGCCAGGGACTATGGCAGCATAGGAGTGTAGTATGTGAGTAAGAAAAACAAGATGGCAATAATGTTGTGGGGTTCCATTTATATTGTAAATGATCCTCCCCTCCGCCTGAGGGTCCTCGGGATCTCCCCTTCACCCTTGCTGCCCAACCTCCTGGTTCACTGCAGTCCACAGGGCAGGGCTCAAAGAAATCAACTTCAAAGCAAAACTAACAAGTTCTTTATTTTGCTTGGGATCCAACAGTCCAGCAGTGCAAAAAGACACAATACTTGAATCAACAAAAAACCTCCCAATTCCCCCTGTTGCTCCTCTCAGGGGTACAAACACAGCAAGAAAAAAAAACAACTTTTAACTCCCAGGCTTCCAGCACCCAGCTGGGTTCCTTTCAGACAGTTTTATAGCCCTGGGTCTTCTTTCTCCCCCCCCCCCCCCCCTCCCCTCCCTTGGGAGGGGGCAAAACACTGCAAGCAGTTCCAACAAAAAAAACCAAAATCAGTTCTTGAGGCTTCAGCACACAGCTCAAACCCCTTCAGCTTCTTTTAGGCTTTTTAGACACAGTTCACACTCCACCTTCTTCCTGCTGGGCTCAGCCCACTCCGAGAAAATCTCTCATCCCTCTTCAACCAGAACTCTTTAAACTCACAGTTCAATCACAGCCTGAGCTCTGGAAAATGAAAAGGCCCCACCCATCTGAGTCACTCTCTCTAAGCACTGACCCATCATCCCACATGACCTTTCCTCTTCCCTCTCTTAGCCCAGCTACCATACCATGAGGTTACCTGCTCTCTTATTTTGTTACCTAAGGAGTGAGCCCAGGCTGAGAGGTCCATAGGCTCTTCCTCGCTCTCCTCTCTTTCTCTCTGCCCAGCTTCTTGATACTCCATGGGCTCCCCGTCCCACCCACTTTGCAGCTGTTCCTCTTTCCCTTGATTACCCTGCAGGGGCACCACCCTTTCCTTGTTAGAGTTCTCCCCCTGTTCCTGCTGGGGAAGGTAATCTCTGTTCCAGGCTTTGCCCCGAGGTTGCTGGGAAATGTAGTCTCTTCCTCTCCTCCATTTTACAGGGGTCACGACCCTTTCTCTGCTCTCTCGGGGAATGCTGGGTAATGTAGTCCTTTTCTCTCCACCCTTTTCTAGGGGGCATTACTACTTTTCTCGCTCTCTGGGGATGGAATGGAGGCAAGGCTCTGTTCTGCCTATGTCTGCTCGTGAGCCTCCCCCCTTCTTCCTCTTCCACTTCCATCTTATCTACCCCCAGGTCCTCTCCTTCACAATATATACAGTGGGGATATGTGGTCAGGCATGGATGAAATAGAAATGCAGCAGGGGAGGGTCAGCGCCGGCAGCGGGCAGGCAAATCTGGGGATCTTGGGGGAGGGGCGTGGCGGCGAGGGCAGGGCCTCGTGCTGCTGTCGTGTGGTTGGTCAGTGCTGCGTGTGATGTCAGCCTGGGCTTTGGAGCCTACCCAGGCCCAGGCCTGCTTATCCGACATTGCTGCCTGGATGTCCAACCGCCACCTGAAGCTGAACATGTCCAAAACCGAGCTCCTCGTCTTTCCACCTAAACCCACTTCTCCTCTTCCTCCACTTTCTATCTCAGTTGATAACACCCTCATCCTCCCCGTCCCATCTGCCCGCAACCTCGGAGTCATCTTCGACTCCTCCCTCTCCTTCTCTGCGCATATCCAACAGACTGCCAAGACCTGTCGCTTCTTCCTCTTCAACATCAGCAAAATTCGCCCTTCCTCTCTGAGCACACCACACGAACTCTCGTCCACGCTCTCATTACCTCTCGCCTTGACTACTGCAACTTACTCCTCACCGGCCTCCCACTTAGCCATCTATCCCCCCTTCAATCCGTTCAGAACACTGCCGCACGTCTTATATTCCGCCAGAACCGATATACTCATATCACCCCTCTCCTCAAGTCACTTCACTGGCTTCCGATCAGATACCGCATACAATTCAAGCTTCTACTCCTTACCTACAAATGCACCCGGTCTGCGGCTCCTCACTACCTCTCTACCCTCATCTCCCCCTATGTTCCCGCCCGTAACCTCTGCTCACAGGACAAATCCCTCCTTTCAGTACCCTTCTCCACCACTGCCAACTCCAGGCTCCGCTCATTCTGCCTTGCCTCACCCTATGCCTGGAACAATCTTCCTCAACCCCTACGTCAAGCCCCCTCCCTACCCATCTTCAAATCTCTGCTTAAAACTCACCTCTTCAATGCTGCCTTTGGCACCTAACCTCTTGAGAAATATAGTATGCCCTATCAGATTGACTCTACACTTGTGTTTAGATTGTACACTTGTCTTTAGATTGTACACCTGTCTTTTAGACTGTAAGCTCCTTGAGCAGGGACTGTCCTTCCATGTTAAATTGTACAGCGCTGCGTAACCCTAGTAGCGCTTTAGAAATGTTAAGTAGTAGTAGTAGCAGACCAACTCTGAAGAAAGCCACGGACACAGGCAGCCAGACGCATAGAACGTTGGAGGTGAGAACTCTCTGGTTTTGTAAGCCACATTGAGCCTGCATGTTTGTGGGGATGATGTGGGGTATAAATACATTGATAAATAAATGGCCCATCCAGTCTGCCCATCCTCAGTAACCACTAACTCCTCCTTTTCCTAAGAGATCTCAGGTGCCTGTCTCACGCTTTCTTAAATTCTGACAGTCCTTGTCTCCATGACCTCTACCAGGAGGCCATTCCATGCATCACCATCTTTTCCGTGAAAGAGTATTTTCTTAGATTACTCCTAAACCTGTTTCCTCTTAACTTCATCCTATGCCCTCTCATTCCAGAGTTTTCCTTCATTTGAAAAAGTCTCACCTCCTGTACATTAATGGCACCGAGGTATTTAAAAGTCTTCATCATATCCTCTCTCTCCTGCCTCTCTTCCAGTATACATGTTGAGGTTCATAAACCTGTTACTATATGTTTTATGAAAGACCACTGACCAATTTTGTAGTCACCCTCTGGACAGACTGCATTTTGTTCATATCTTTCTGTAGGTGCGGTCTTCAGAATTGCACACAATACTCGTGAGTCTCTGGTGAGGCCCCATTTAAAGGGAACTATCACCTTTTTTTCTCCTGCTGGTCATCTCTTATACACTCAAGCATCCTTCTGGCTTTGACCGTCGCCTTTTCTACCTGTTTGGCCACCTTAAGATCATCAGACACAAATCACCCCTAACTCCCACTCTTCTCTCATACACAGAAGCACTTCACCCCCTATATTGTACTGTTCCCTTGACTTATGTAACCCAAGTGCATGACCCTGCATTTCTTAGCATTAAATCATAGTTGCCAATTATTGGACCATTCTTCAAGCTTCGCTAGATCCTTCCTCATGCACTGGGGTGTCCACCCTATTACAGAGTTTGGTACTATCCGGAAAAGAGACAAACCTTACCAGACAGCCTTTCTGCAATAATACTTACAAAGAGGTTATAAAGAGCCGGCCCAAGGACAGATCCTTGCGGTACACCACGGATAACATCCCTTTCCTCAGATAAAGATCCATTTACCACTACCCTCTGTCTCCTTCCATTTAACCAGTTTTTAACTCAGTCAGGCACTTTAGGTCCCATACTGAAGGCACTCAGTTTACAGTCACATGTGCAGAACCATGTCAAAGGCTTTGCTAAAATCCAAGTACACTGCATCTAGTGCCCCCTCCCACGTCCAACATTTTGGTCACCCAGTCAAAGGAATCAATCAGACTTTGTCTGACAAGACCTGCCTCTAGTGAAACCATTCTGCTTTGGGTCCTGCAGTCCATTTGATTCGAGAAGCCTCACAATCCTCCGCTTTACAAGCGTTTCCATTAATTTACCCACCACTGAGGTCAGACTGACCACTCTGTAATTTGCAACCTTCTTCTTACTTCTGCTGTTGTGCAGAGGGTCCACATCCGTCGTTTTCCAGTCCTCTGGGATCACTCCAGACTCTAAGGAAGCACTGAAGAGGTCAGACAGCGGAGCCACCAGAACATCTCTGAGTTTCTTGAGTACCCTCAGATGTATCCCATCAGGCCCCAATGCTTTGTCTACTTCTAGTTTAGCTAGCTCCTCACAAACAGTCTTCTGAGAAACAGCCCTGGTCTATCATACATCCATTCCCATTTATTTTCTGCGATCCTGCCCCCAGCTATTCACCTATGAATACAGAATAGAAATAATTGTTAAGCAGTTCAGCTTTATTCTTATTAGCTTCTACATATTCCTCCCCCTCAGCCTCAGAATGCAATTATGGCACTTACTCCTGTCACTTAAATATGTCTTGTCCCGCAATTTTACCGTATCGGCTATCTTTTCTTCCATTTGCCTCTTTGCTTTCCTAACAACTTTTTTAGCTTCTCTTAGCTATTCCATGTATTTTTGCCTGTTTTCCTCTTTCTGAGTCATCGTGTAACAACATATTTATTTATTTATTAGGATTTATTTATGGTCTTTTTGTAGGAATTCACTCAAGGCAGTGTACAGTAAGAATAGATCAAACATGAGCAATAGGCAATTACAGCGGTAAAATATTCAAATAACAATACAAAGTATGGCATAGTATACTACTTTGTGTTAAACCACAAAAATGCTCTAAATAGGGACCACTGGTTTTCTATTCTAATCCTTCTACTGTTTACCACGTGGTATTCAAAATATTCTGCTTCAAACATCCATAGCTGCTTGAGATGGGCGTCTTTCTCTCAAGGTCGTCCAAATCGGCATAATCAAAGAGCTGATTTTGGGCGCCCTCAACTGCAGTCCATCGCGGGGACGACCAAAGTTCATGGGGGCATGTCAGAGGCGTAGCGAAGGCGGGACTGGGGGCGTGCTTAAGAGATGGGCGTTCTCGGCCGATAATGGAAAAAAGAAGGGTGTCCCTGACGAGCATTTGGTCAACTTTACTTGGTCCATTTTTTTTCACGACCAAGCTTCAAAAAGGTGCCCAAACTGACCAAATGACCACCAGAGGAAATTGGGGATCACCTCCCCTTACTCCACCCCAGTGGTCACCAACCCCTTCCCACCCTAAAAAATAAAATAAAATAAAAATTTTTTTTGCCAGCCTCAAATGTCATACCCAGCTCCATGACAGCAGTATGCAGGTCCCTGGAGCAGTTTTAGTGGGTGCAGTGCACTTCAGGCAGGCGGACCCAAGCCCATCCCCCCCTACCTGTTACACTTGTGCTGGTAAATGTGAGCCCTTCAAAACCCACCTGAAACCCACTATACCCACATGTAGGTGCCCCCCTTCACCCCTTTGGGCTATGGTAGTGGTGTACAGTTGTAGGGAGTTGGTTTGGGGGGCTCAACACTGAAGATAAGGGAGCTATGCACCCGGGAACAATTTGTGAAGTCAACTGCAGTGCCCCCTAGGGTGCCCGGTTGGTGTCCTGGCATGTCAGGGGAACCAGTGCACTACGAATGCTGGCTCCTCCCACGACCAAATGCCTTGGATTTCGTCATTTTTGAGACGGGCGCCCTCGGTTTCCATTATGGCTGAAAACTGGGGACAACCATCTCTAAGGTCGACCTAAATGTTGATATTTGGGCGTCTCCGACCGTATTATCGAAACGAAAGATGGACGCCCATCTTGTTTCAATAATAGAGGTTTCTCCGCCCCTTCACGGGGCCATCCTGTGGGAAAACTTGAGCACCCCGTTCAATTATGCCCCTCAATGTCAACACAATATGTAACAGAACATTTTAATTGACAGTGATTGGTGTAAGCAAAGATGGAACATATAGATTGGTAAGAGAGTAAGAAGTAGAAAGTAAGGCAACTAATTTAAAGAAAGTTGCGCATGAGGTCAGAGAGATGGTTAACATATAGATAGGTAAAACAGTAAGAGGAGTTAGAAAATAAGGTGTCTAATTTAAAGAAAGGTGCACATGAGGTCAGAAAGATGGTTAAATATTATATCAGCTAGGGTAGGAATGGATAAACATGTCCTGCTGCAGTATGTGCAACCCGTGACACTCCTTGTGTGTGTGAGACTAACAAGTTAGTTACTTTACTTCTTCCATTAAAAGCCTGGTTGAAGAGCCAAGCTTTCACCTGCTACTCCAGAGAAGGCTTGCTTACGGGTATCACATCATGTAATGTCTTTTGGAGAGGGTGTGGTTAGTGATAGTCTTTGAGAGGACCTTAGTGTCCTTGGCGGTGTGTAGAGGATCATCCTGTTCTTCGAGTACTCGGGGCCATTTCCTTTAAGGGCCCTGAAGATCAAACAGAGTTTTTAATTTAGCCCTGTATTGTACTGGTAGCCAATGAAGTTTTTGTAAGAATGGTGTGATGTGGTCACATCGCTTGCAACCTTCTACGAGTCTTGCTGCAGCATACCGAATCAATTTAAGCTGGTGCAGGCCCTTTGTAGTCAGACCGTGGTATAGTGCATTGCAGTAATCCAGTCTTGATATTATCATATGAAGGCTAATCTTCTTTCACTTACCTTTTCAGCTATTATGTTCGAAAACCAGAGTGGTCTTCTTTTCCTCTTACTTTTATGCAATTTTCTAACATAAAGGTTTGTCGCCTTTAAAATAGCTCCTTTCAGTTTTGCCCACTGATGTTCTACTTTCTTCAGCTGTTCCCATCTAACTAACCTTTTCTTGAGAAATTCCCCCATCTTGGCAAAGTTAGGTCTTTTGACATCTAGGACCTTCAATCTTGAATAAGCCCTCTCCTCCTGTCTCTTAATATTGAATCATGTCATTCGGTAATCACTAGATGCCAAATGATCTCCTACCGTAACATCAGAAACATTCTCTCCATTTATAAGCACCAGGTCTAGAATTGCTCCATCCCACGTGTGTTCCGTTACCCACTGCTGGAACAATTCTTCCTGTAGAGAATCCAAAATTCTTTTGCTTCTAGACGACCCAAGCAGCAGGGACACCCCAATTGACGTCTGGCATATTAAAATCACCTATCATTAGTTCTTCCCTTTCCTAGCTATCTTGTGAATGTCTTCAATTAAGTCTCTGTCCATTTCTTCTGACTATGATGGTGACCTGTGTATTACACCAATGTAAATACATTTTCCTTTCCCTCTTCCCAGTTTAACCCACAGTGCTTCTTCCTTACCCCATACATCCTAAAATTCTGTCACTTAATATTACTTTTAACATATAATAATGCCACTCCTCCACTCTTTTTTCCTATCCTGTCCTTCCTGAATAGATTAATGCTAGGTATAACTATATCCCAGTCATGGTTCTCCATGAACCATGTCTCCGTGACTGCCACTAAATCCAAGTCGGCTTCTTTCACTATAGCCTCTAGATTTAGAAATTTGCTTCCCATACTACAGGCATTGGTATACAAGGCTCTCTAGATTTCACTTTTTTTCCCCCCTTTCTCTATAAAGGTATTTGATGTCTTACTTTTTGTGAGGGTTATTAATGACTTGGGGCTTTTCTCATCCGTCCCAGCAAATTTAATGTAAAGCCTTCTTTAGTACTTTAGCAAGTCTGTTATGGAAGACACTGTGTTCCTTTCTTGATAGGTGGACGTCTTCATTGCTCAGCAGCTCTTGGAAAGCCATCCCATGGTCTAGGACAGTGTTTCCCAAGTCCAGTCCTGGAGTACCCCTTGTCAGTCAGCTTTCAAGATATCCACAATGAATATGCATGAACTTGATTTTCATATTGAGAAAACTATCATTGAGAGAGTCAAAGATGCACTGGTTGCCATAGATATAATACAGCAAAGATGATTTAAAAATGAGTATTAAGAATCATCTTTTTTTAGATAATTTTGTCTCCGCCATATTTTATATATACAGCTCTCCCTCAAAGGTCTTTTGAATCTATGTTTACCGACTTTTTATCTCCTTTTTAGATCTCTTATATCAGGACTGTATATCCAAATAAAGACCATCAAAGGTTTGTTTGCCATATCCCATCTGCAGAACAATCTTTTTTATGTGTACATCTAGTGTAACCCTTAGCAATATACCTTGTAATTTCTAATGTGGAATGGAGGAGTAGCCTAGTGGTTAGAGCACCAGTCTTGACATCCAAAGGTGGCTGGTTCAAATCCCACTGCTGCTCCTTGTGATCTTGGGCAAATCACTTAACCCTCCATTGCCTCAGGTACAAAATTAGATTGTGAGCCCTCCTGGGACAGAGAAATATCCAATGTATCTGAATGTAACTCACCTTGAGCTACCAAAACTGAGGATGTTATAATGCCTTTGTATTGCTCCATGGTGCGACCGCACCTTGAATATTGTGTTCAATTCTGGTCGCCGTATCTCAAAAAAGATAATGAGGTGTATTTTCAAAGCACTTAGACTTACAAAGTTCCATAGTAACCTATGGAACTTTGTAAGTCTAAGTGCTTTGAAAATGAGCCCCATAGTGGAATTAGAAAAGCTGCAGAGAAGGGAGAAGAAAATGATAAAGGGGATGGGACAACTTCCCTATGAGGAAAGGCTAAAGCGGCTAGGACTCTTCAGCTTGGAGAAAAGGCGGCTGAGGGGAGATATGACAGAGGTCTTTAAAATAATGAGTGGAGTTGAACGGGTAGATGTGAAGCGTCTGTTCACGCTTTCCAAAAATACTAGGACTAGGGGGCATGCGATGAAGCTACAATGTAGTAAATTTAAAACAAATCGGAGAAAATATTTCTTCACTCAACGTGCAATTAAACTCTGGAATTCGTTGCCAGAGAATGTGGTAAAGGCGGTTAGCTTAGCGGAGTTTAAAAAAGGTTTGGACAGCTTCCTAAAGGAAAAGTCCATAGACCGTTATTAAATGGACTTGGGGAAAATCCACTATTTCAGGGATAAGCAGTATAAAATGTTTTGTACTTTTTTGGGATCTTGCCAGGTATTTGTGATCTGGATTGGCCACTGTTGGAAACAGGATGCTGGGCTTGATGGAGGATGCTGGGCTTGATGGACCTTTGGTCTTTCCCAGTATGGCAATACTTAAGTACTTATGAGCAGTGCTCACCAAGCAGCGAAGGAGCAGTGCTCACCATGTAACAAGCATAGATGGAACCCTGGAGAACAGCCAGAGAAGAAGGTGCTGCCAGCAGGCCAACAAGAAATGAGCACAAATTGTGGAAATGTAGACCCGACACTGCACTCCCCTGGCCTAGAGAGACTTGCTAACGAAGAAGAAAAGGCCCTGTGCCCCAAAAGAAACTCTCGGTCCCCAACAGCTTTCCACAATGACTGCCCTCCTAGCCAACAGAGACAGAGTAGTCGTCATCGTAGAGAAAGAACTCCCACAAAGAGGGAGGTAAGCACTACGGATCTGGAATCCTCAGGCCATAGACAGCAAAGGCAGCAGGTACGCTGTCTAAAAGAAACAACTCTCGCCAGGCCAGGAACAAAGAGGAAGCTGGCCACTAACACCAAACCGAGGAAAAACCAGATAAGGGAAAGTCAAGCTCCACAACCAGAACAGAGCCAGTCCCCTGCAGAAAAATAGAGAAAAGCGCAGAGCCAAGAGGCGACAACCCAGACACACCACAACTGGTCTCCCCAGCAGAGAGAGAACTGCGCCCTCTACAGAAAAAGGAAGAAGTGCTAAATGTGTCAGAAAAGAGACGCCTGAAACTAGAAATGGCAAAAAACGAGTGAGCCAGGCTAAAATTCCTGCCCGAAAGCAAAGAAAAAAAAACCTGTGGAGAACTAGCCCCAAAAAGGCGCACACCAAAAAGTTGAAGCTGAGCCAAGTGCAAGCAAAAGACTGCCAATAGTGGCACTCCCGAGGGTGCTCAGTAAAGGGACATGAGCTAGTACTTACACATCAAGGGCAACTCGAACCCCCCACCAGAAGGAAAGTAGTCTGCAGACAAAGCAGAGTAGCTCCCTGGCATAACACAGACTGTGCCTGTCAAACGCAGACATGAGTGATCCACGGAGATGAGAGAACTAGAACCTGCCTAAGCAAGAGAGGACAACCACTGCCAAAACAAGAAATGAATAACAGGGGCGCCTCAAGCAAGATGCCTGAAGCCGCAGAGACCCGACGGTCTGTATGAGAACTGGCCAGTGGCCGCGTGAGGCTGACCAGAAAGAAAAACAGCCCTGGACTGACAAGACCAATCCTGCAGCCAAAGGGAGCCGGCCAGAGACTTTCCCTACTCTGGAAACGGTAGACTAAGACCTCTGAACCGCGAAGGAACAAGTTCCAGCAACGGGGCCGCCCTCTGAACCAGCCGCCGTCTAGGACCGTGAGGAAGAAAAAAAAAAAAACAACTGAGTGTCGTGATCCAAACGCGAGCTGTGCCCCACAAAAGACCCAAAGCAACAGGTACCAGCTTGGAAGGGTCCAAGATTACAATCGGAGGCTGGCCAGCGATGAGTAAAGGAACTTGACAAACGGCCCACCAGAACATGTTGTCAAATGCGGGAAAGAGAGAAAACACCACAAGGGAACAAAAAATGCCCGACAAAACCTGAGGGAGCAGAGAAGCGAAGTCTAACGCAAGGACAGAGCCCACCAAAAAAAAACCTAGGAGGCCCCGAGAAATTTAGGAACTAAAAGTAAATCAGGTAACAGGCAAGAAAAAAAAAAGGAAAAAATAAAAGTTGTTTCTTCTTTTTTTTTTTTTAAACCGTTGTCTTCACCAGTGACAGGAATTAATAAAGGCTCACCTCAGAGGCAGAAATTCAGACATACTTATCACCACAGAAGAACCCCCCAGGGTTTTTAGACAAGATATTCCATGCCACAATCAACCATCACCCTGCTAGAAAGACAGCCAGGGGAGGTGAGGGAACCAGGGTCACTGGATATCACCCTAGCTGGCAGATGAGGAACTCAGGACCACTGAGTATCACCTAAAACTAGCCCCAACACAGCTTCCAGCACATCCCTGGCTCCACTGTCACCAGAAGAATCTAAGACAGGAGCTACCAGCCAGCAATCCAGAGCAGCTGCATGATCCGTCCACCATCCGCTAGGAGACAGAGAAAATACTGAACATTCCACGCTGCACAATACCCTTTAGGGGCAGTTTACTTGGAACTATTTTCTTTGTCTCCTTCCGCTGGTAGATGGATACAACCCATTAGTCTGGGTTGGTCTGGTATAGATGACAAGGAATTATTTTTAAACAAGAGTGTAGGTGACATTTACCTGTTCCTGGAGTCCTAGTGGTCCTGGTTTCTGGTCCAGTGAGAAGGCTAGTCTATGCAAGAGAGCACAAGGAAGAGGAAATAAGTTTACTACTAAAGTGTGCACATATTTTGACATTTTGAAAAATGAGTACTCAAACTAATTTTTGAAGTACCGTATTTTTCAGACTATAAGACGCACCGGACCATAAGACGCACCGGACCATAAGACGCACCTAGGTTTTAGAGGAAGGAAATAGGAAAAATTTTTTTTTCCTTTTTCCCTCCTCTAAAACCTAGGTGCTCCGGTGCGTCTTGTCCGAATCCCTCCCCCTGGCCCTGTCACCACTTCTCCCTACTCACGCGATCTTCCCTGGTGGTCTAGTGACGTCAGGGCAGGAAAGAGCCCCCTCTTTCCTGCCCAGCGCGCTGCTCTCCATCCTCCTGTATGCATTGCTGCCTGACGGTCTCGGCGAGATTCAAAATGGCCGTCGAGAATTGAAGTCTCGGCGGCCATTTTGAATCTCGCCGAGACCGTCAGGCTGCATACAGGAGGATGGAGAGCAGCGCGCTAGGCAGGAAAGAGGGGGCTCTTTCCTGCCCCGACGTCACTAGACCACCAGGGAAGATCGCGTGAGTAGGGAGAAGTGGTGACAGGGCCGGGGGGAGGGGGGGGAGAGGAGGTAACCCTGACAGCGATCCGGAACTCGGAGGGCGGCCGGCCTGCCAGCCAGCCAGCCAAATCTACCTTCGGACTATAAGACGCACCCCCCATTTTCCTCCCAAATTTTGGGGGAAAAAAGTGCGTCTTATAGTCCGAAAAATACGGTAATACTTACCTGGTACATCTGAATATAGTTCTCTAAGACTCTGCTTCTGAAGATAACTTGGAAGCTATAACTGAGCAGAGGACAAGGAAAGGGATTTTCATACAAAGCCATACATCTTGGGCTTATAATAAAAATTATGTTTTGGGAAATGTTCTTCTGACTGATCTGATACTATTCATCAGTGGGAGCATTTGTAGTTTGTACCTCATCAGGTTCTGCTAGAATTGAGGAAGATACCTATTATACAAAAATTAATTGCAGAAAGCAGTTTAGCTTAGAAAGTTTACCTGCAGCTGTGATTTTTAAGTGCAAAGTTTCAAATGTCTTTAAGAAATTCTAAACTATTCTTGCACTTCATGAAGATTAATTTTAAGAATTTAGATATTTATTGTTTTAATGTAATTTATGCAATAAAAACATTGGTTATTTGAAAGAAACCTGGTAAAATCTTGTCCTGTTCAGCATCTGCAAGAGCTAATACATGCACTCTAAATTCAATGATGTTATTTTTAACAGCTGTATGCTCTAGACTAACTTGTCTCGGTTCTGGGGAAATCAGCACTTGGACTATTGTCTTACCTGATAATTTTCTTTCCTTTAGTAGCAGCAGATGAATCCAGAAACTGGTGGGGTTGTACCCGTCTACTAGCAGGTGGAGATAGAGAACACTGAAAGAAAGAAGTGATCCTGGAAGTCCAGCCCCTCATTCCTTCAGTATATGTCGCATCACAAAGCGGAACAGGAGATAACACAAACTGCAAACCTTCCTCACAAAGTAAAACATCAACATGTGTGAAACAGCTCTATCTGATTTGCTTGTGTTTTTCAGTTTTTGTTGTTGCTTTTTTTTTTTTAAATACTGTAGCTGAGAAACTTATCTCAATAGAAAGAACAGAGCGTGGCATAAAGAACGGGAGGGATCCTGGACTCATCTGCTGCTACTAAAGGAAAGAAAATGATCAGGTAAGACATTATTTTTCCTGCCATAGCATCAGCAACAGATGAATCCAGAAACTGGTGGGATGTACCAAAGCAATCCCCTATCTGACGCTCCTCGTGACAGAACCACTGGCGGCTACCCAGACTGTAGAATGTGCCAAAAAGGAATGAAGTGATGCTCAAATGGTCACCCAACAAAACTTATCCAAGAAAAGTACATCAATCTCCGCCCAGTACGCCGACTGTACCCGAGCCACAGGAGCCCACCATTCCTCAGACAGAGAGTACCCCTGCTCAGAAGAACACTGAAGCCACCACTTCCCCAGTGACTGAGCTTTAGTCTCTAGATGCAGCAGAGCCTATCCGGAACCCGATAGATGCACAAGAAGAAGATCCTAAGAACACAAAGTCATGTTCACAAAACCGGAGGCAGACTTTGCGAACCTCAGACAGTCTGAGCTGAGCAACTCAGGCAAAAAAAAATTTTCCCTGCGACAACGAGGGAAGAGAAAAGACAAAAATAAACGACCTACAACAGACAGATGGAAATGTCCATACAGGTACCCCAAACTCCACAAGGAAGGGACTCTACCTTACAACGCTGAGGCTCCATGATACAAAGCCATAGCTATCAAAAAGACAGTCTGCAGGGAAGATCCTGCCAGAAGCGAGACACCGTGGCTCAAGCAGAGTCCTCCGCACTGCCCCCAAAGACAAAATTCAAGTTTCAGTATCGTAGCGGAAAGTGAAATGGAGGCACAAGATGAAGCGTGACTTGTAGAAACCGCCCCAACCCCAAATGTGTCACTAAGAAAGAGCCCTCAAGGCTGGACCCTGAAGGAAAAAATGCCAACGTCAAAAGCAGAATCTGGAAAGAACCGTAGGCTTGCCCTGTCTGCAAATCATCCAGCAGACAACCAACAGAAGAGCCACAGACACCCGCAAGGGTGACCAAGCATGATCCACACACTGCACCTGAAAAACACTGCTACCCACGGAAAAAAACGGTAGAAACCGGAGCGCTGCAGTCCAAAGCTACATGGCTATCATCACAACAGGATTGTCCTTCCGTCAATGTTGAGCTCTAGAGCCAAGCCATAAGACTAAAGCGGGAGGGATCTGCTATCAGCACTGGTCACTAGAACAGATGATCCAGGACTACAGGACACCGAAAGGCTCATTCCCGAGAAGCTGAGTCAAATTCACATACTCAGGACGGTGCAACCAATCTGGAACCACCAAAAACTCCAGCCTCGGTGCCGAATGATCCGGAGGAAGACTCCCTTAATCAAGGGCCACAAAGGGAAAACAAAAACAAGCGCGGACACTGGGCATCCAGCCCAGGGGAGCAAAGTCCCTTCCTGCTACAAAGAACTGGGCCAACTTGGTGGTCCCTCTAGAATGCCAACAGATCAAACTTCTGTGGGGAACCCCAGGTCTGAGATTACTGGGAAACGTCTCCAACACATTCTGGCGAGACAAGATGACAACTGAGAAAAACCGAGAAAAGAAAGCTCTGACCCACAAAGATCTCGCCGAGAAGCCAAACAAATGACTCTCTGGCAGTTCAGAAGTCCACTCGCTAGAAGACTAAAGACATGCTGTGCATACCATCCTGGCGGTACAAGTAGGCTACTACCGTTGTGATACCCAAAGGAAGGAGAACTGACTGACCTTCCAGGAACTCATGAAAGACCGCAGTGCAGACATCACCGCTTGCAGCACTAGAGAACTGATGGACCACTCCGCTGCCTTCATCGCTCCTGGGCAAATCAGTGGAGAAAAAAAAAAAAAAGCAGCACCTCTCCCTGCACGGATGGCATCCCCGACGACCACCATCCACTGTGCATAACGGCATCCCTTGCCGGTGATGGTGTGCAAAGCCACCAGCTCATGCTGTGCTAAGTCTGAGGTAGCCAAGACAGGTGGCGCTGGAAGTCCTTGCATGTCGGTATCCACATGCAGAGAAGCGAAAACTGCAGTGGGCACAAGAGGGCTTATGCCCAGAGCACCACAGTGGCTGCCTTGGATTCCAGCACTGGAAATGTAAACCCAGGCCTGAGGACTTGGCCATCTAAAGAGACCGCATACCAGAGAAAAGAGTATCATCCCAAGGCTAGAAGACCCGCCCTTGCACCGTTCGACACGCACCCCCAAAAAGTGCAGCATCTGGGAAGGAACCAAGCGATTTGTCAAAAGGCTGATTCCCTTCCCCGCGCTAGTCAGAGAGAGAGAGAGAGAGAGAACCCAGTTGGAGGCAAGGCGACTATGTTCTGACTAGTGCAAAACAGTCAATTGTCGAGGTAAGAGTGAACTCTGACCCCTTCCAGCAACAGACAAGTCGTCGCCACCACCATAACCATGGAAAATGAGCGAGGATTCGTAGTAATCCAAAGGCCAAGGAACAAAACAGAAAAGGATGTCCCAGGATCGCAAAGCAGAGGCCAAATAGGTAATTACAAAGAGGCTCTCAAGAGATTTAGAGCTGCCAGAAAACTCCCTCCAGTTGCAGCGCAACCATCACTACTTCAAGGTGTCCTTGAAGAAAAGTTGCATTTGCAGGTATTCAATGATCTTCTGGAAATTGAGTACAGAATAGGCGGAACCTTTTCCGAGGTCCCACAAGAAAAGAGATACCAACCTGTGCGCCTCTTGGACAGTGGCACTGTTGCCATAGCCCCTCTCGAGGAGGGACCTAACTGATTCATCAATCAGTACTAGCTTGGCGACTGAGGCGTACTGCTACTCCAAGAAGGAATCTCTGAAACTGGCTCAGAAAAGCTCGATAATCCAGAGGTCTGAAGCAACTTGTTCCATGCTAGAAGTAAAAAGGACAGCCAACCCCCTAGCCAACCTACCAAGGAGAGGACCGACACCCCATAGTAGCGAGGAACTCCCACCAGGCCACCCCCCCGCAGGAGCCCTGACCCAACACCTCCCCCCCCCCAGCAACTCTGGGAATGACGACGGGGAAGGGCCACTAGACCACCAGGTGGGGGGGGATTGACTCGTGGCCTACTGGGCTCCATGTGGGGGGATGCCGGGGAGGGTTAGAGACCCACAGGATCTCCAGCTCCCCCAACTTGTTTTGGGGGGACTTGTGTCAGTGGACCGGGAGGGGGGGGGTTGACTCGTGGGGCTCTATTTGAGAGGATGCTGGGGGTGGTAAGGGGGGCTGGAGACCCACTGGATCTCCAGCCCCCTCAACTTGTTTTGGGGGGGTCAGGGGGACTGGCGGTCCTGTCAAACAAGTGCAGGAGGATTGTGCCCGGGTGCATGCACTTTTACCCTATGATCAGAGAGAATAGCATGCTTAAATTTGCATTCTATTATCTCTGATCATAGGGGTGGTAAAGCCCCATGCTGTTCCAACGCTATTTTTAGAGCGCTGGTTGGAACAGCACAGCAGGCATTCTTTTTTTATGTCCAGAATTTTATTGGTTTTAGAAAAAGAAACAATTTATCAAGCAATAACATCAAGTAATAACATCAACTGTAACACAGAATTAAAAAAAAAAAAAAAAGACAACCTGCAAATCAAAATAATAACTCTTAAACTAGTTACCTAAGATTATAAGATTTCAGATAATTATCCACATGAGACCAAATTTTAGCAGTAGAACATCTCACCCGTTTTGTCTGCAACAGAGATTTCAAATTTATGAATCTGTAAAACTGAATGCCACCAAAAAGTAGAATTAAGATTAGAAATTATCTTTCCAATGCATAAGAACTAGTTTCAGCGCAGCAACAAATAAAATGTTCAGTAATTTTTCTTGGGAAACGTCCAATTGATTTTGGAATAGCACAGAACCTAACATAAAAATTGAAGGAGTAATTGGACCCTGTACAGAAAGAATATTTGAAATAAACGACCACACCTGACACCAAAAGTCATAAGTTATTCTACAATCAAAAATCATATGAAGCAAAGTACCAGCGTGCGAGCCACTGGACCAACATTTGTTGTTATTAAGACCAGCTACTGCCAATTTATGAGTCCAAATCGCCCTATGACGAAAGAAATATGTGGATAATGATGAAGAAAAAGCAAATTTGCTAAATAGATACTTTTGTTCTGTTTTCACAGAAGAAAATCCTGGAGAAGGACCGCGATGGACTGGAAAAAGTACAAATGAGAATGAAGTGGATAGATCACCATTCACGGAAGGCAGTGTGTATCAACAACTTGAAAACCTTTTTTTTTTTTTTTTATTAAGGTTTTACAAGTATAACACAAAACAACCAAAAAGAAACAGTAACAATAATCCATGGCAAAGTTAATAACAAAAATAAAAAGGCAGAACAACATACCATGACAATACCCATAACAAATCAGCAATTATACAATTATCAGGTAGTGCTATTAGGAGTCTGACAAAATGAATCCAAACGAGCCCAGGTCTTCAAGACAGATTGAACACAACGGTGCCTATGGGCTAGTATAGTTTCATATTTCCTAATCACACACACGTTACTCCACCATTCATTATAATTGAGATGTACATTATTTTTCCAATTTAAAACAATTAAATGTAAAGCAACCGCTAACAAAATGTTAAACAATTTCTTATCGGATTCTAAAAGAGAGAGGTTAGGAGAAGAGGCTCTTAAAAGCACAATATCATAAGAGATCACGGTTAATGCAGGCAACTGAAAAATAAGGCGCAACTTAGCCCAAATGAGTCGCCATTATGCTCTTACGTTCTTACAGTAAAAAACCATATGGGAAAGGAATCCATCTGATTCTTGACAGGACCAGCATTTGTAATCAAGACTTTTAGTGATCCTGGCCACTCTAGCAGGTGTCCAATAAGCCCTGTGAAAAAGAAAATAGGAGGATTGGGAAATTGCTGCTGATTTAGTTGGACGCATCGAGGGGGGCGTGGCTAAGCCTTGAGTGGAATGGCTGCCTGATCTCACAGCTCCGCTGTTTTTTAAGAATCCTGAACTCTCGTCGCCTACTTTTTGTTGCCTTTCCCACTTAAAAAGTCGGGGACTGCTTCCTGACGATCTTAACAACTTGAAAACCTAAAGGTGGACAAAGCCATGGGACCGGACGGGATCCACCCCAGGATATTGAGGGAGCTCAGAGAGGTTTTGGCAGGTCCTCTTAAAGATTTGTTTAATATATCCTTGCAGACGGGAGAGGTTCCAAGGGATTGGAGAACGGCAGATGTGGTCCCTCTTCACAAAAGTGGTGATAGGGAAGAAGCTGGAAACTACAGGCCGGTAAGCCTAACTCGTTTATTGGAAAAGTAATGGAAGCGATGCTGAAGGAAAGGATAGTGAATTTCCTGGAAGCCAATAAGTTGCAAGATCCGAGACAACATGGTTTTACCAAAGGGAAATCATGCCAAACAAATCTCATTGAGTTCTTTGATTGGGTGACAGGAGAATTGAATCAGAGACGAGCTATGGACGTAATCTAAGTACATAAGTAATGCCACACTGGGAAAAAACCAAGGGTCCATCGAGCCCAGCATCCTGTCCACGACAGCAGCCAATCCAGGTCAAGGGCACCTGGCAAGCTTCCCAAACGTACAAACATTCTATACATGTTATTCCACATGTTATTCCTGGAATTGTGGATTTTTCCCAAGTCCATTTAGTAGTGGTTTATGGACTTGTCCTTTAGGAAACCGGCTAACCCCTTTTTAAACTCTGCTAAGCAATAAATTTTGCAAAATTGATAAAAGATATACCAAGACAAGTGGGAGGGCAGAGCTGCAGGAGAGTCAATACAGGGTAATTCACAGGGGGTACATATCACAATCACAAGCAGTAAGGGCAGGATGGATATCTGATGCTCAATGTCCTAAGTGTCATAGAGATAATAACACTTTTTGCATGTATTTTGGCGATGTGATCGAATAAAACACTTTTGGAAAATGTTACAGAAATATCTTGAACAACTATTGGGACATAGACTGCTTCCCTCCTGGAGGGGAGTGCTTTTGAATAAAAGCAATGCTTATGGGATCTCAGACAAAAATCAGGAGTTATTCTTGTGTAAGGCCCATGCAGTGGGGAAAAAATGTATACTCAGACATTGGCTGCAGGCTGGGCCACCCTCCTTTTGGTATTGGAGAAATAGGTTCCATGAGCTAATGCTCTGGGAGGCCAGGGAGGCTTACGGTAACCCAAAGAAAAGAAAGATCTTTGTTAATACTTAGATTTCAGCAAAGCTTTTGACACGGTTCCCCACAGGAGGCTCTTAAATAAACTGGATGGGCTGAAGATAGGACCCGAAGTGGTGAACTGGATTAGGAACTGGTTGACGGACAGACGCCAGAGGGTAGTGGTGAATGGAATCCGCTCAGAGGAGGGAAAGGTGAGTAGTGGAGTGCCTCAGGCATCGGTGCTGGGGCCGATACTGTTCAATATATTTGTGAGTGACATTGCCGAAGAGTTAGAAGGTAAAGTTTGCCTATTTGCGGATGATACTAAGATCTGTAACAGAGTGGACACCCGGGAGGGAGTGGAAAACATGAAAAAGGATCTGAGGAAGCTAGAAGAATGGTCTAAGGTTTGGCAACTAAAATTCAATGCGAAGAAATGCAAAGTGATGCACTTAGGGAATAGAAATCCACGGGAGACACATGTGTTAGGCGGGGAGAGTCTGATAGGTACGGATGGAGAGAGGGATCTTGGGGTGATAGTATCTGAGGATTTGAAGGCAACGAAACAGTGTGACAAGGCGGTGGCCGTAGCTAGAAGGTTATTTGCTGTATAGAGAGAGGTGTGACTAGCAGAAGAAAGGGGGTGTTGATGCCCCTGTATAAGTCGTTGGTGAGGCCCCACCTGGAGTATTGTGTTCAGTTTTGGAGGCCGTATCTTGCTAAGGATGTAAAAAGAATTGAAGCGGTGCAAAGAAAAGCTACGAGAATGGTATGGGATTTGCGTTACAAGACGTATGAGGAGAGACTTGCTGAACTAAACATGTATACTCTGGAGAAAAGGAGAAACAGGGGTGATATGATACAGACGTTCAAATATTTGAAAGGTATTAATCCGCAAATGAACCTTTTCCGGCGATGCGAAGGCGGTAGAACGAGAGGACATGAAATGAGATTGAAGGGGGGCAGACTCAAGAAAAATGTCAGGAAGTATTTTTTCACGGAGAGAGTAGTGGATGCTTGGAATGCCCTCCCGCGGGAGGTGGTGGAAATGAAAACGGTAACGGAATTCAAACATGCGTGGGATAAGCCTAAAGGAATCCTGTGCAGAAGGAATGGATCCTCAGGAGCTTAGTCGAGATCGGGAGGCGGGGCTGGTGGTTGGGAGGTGGGGATAGTGCTGGGCAGACTTATACGGTCTGTGCCAGAGCCGGTGGTGGGAGGCAGGGATAGTGCTGAGCAGACTTATACGGTCTGTGCCAGAGCTGGTGGTGGGAGGCGGGGCTGGTGGTTGGGAGGTGGGGATAGTGCTGGGCAGACTTATACGGTCTGTGCCAGAACCGGTGGTTGGGAGGCGGGGATAGTGCTGGGCAGACTTATACGCATAGGCGCCCCATATAAGAGGCTTGGGGAGGCTAAGCCACCCCAGTCCAACCGTAACCTTCCCCTTGTTGCAACCCCCCCGCCTCCCAAACGCGGGGCTGCCTGGCACTGCAGCCAAGCAGCTCTCAGAAGTTTCCTCCGATCTTTCCCACCCTCAGCTGAGCTTCCCGATGACAGCCCTCCTCTCTCTGTCCCCCCCCCCCAGCTCGTGTTTACCTGTTTTACTTTTAGTGGTAGCGAGTGGCGACGGCAGTGATAAAGAAGAAAGCATTACGGGATCCTCCAGCTTCTCCCTTCCCTTCCCTCACATGTGTCCCGCCTTCTGCGATGATGTATTTCCTGTTTCCGTGAGGGCAGGGATACGTGCAAGGGAAGGGAAGGGAGAAGCTAGAGGATCCTGTAGTGCTTTCTTCTTTGCCACTTGCTGCCACTAAAAGTAAAACAGGTAAACACGCACCGGGGGGGGGGGGGGGGGGGATGGAGAGAGGAGGGCTGTCATCGGGAAGCTCAGCTGAGGGTGGGAAGGATCGGCGCAAACTTCCGAATGCTGCTTGGCTGCAGTGCCAGGCAGCCCTGCGTTTGGGGGGGGGGGGGCGGGGGTGGGCAGCAGCAAGGGGAAGGTTGGTATTGCCTTTGCCATGGCTATGGAGTATTATGTGGGGTGGGGGTTGTTTGTTTTTTTTCCCCCTGGTTCCTTCTTATTGGGCTGGCTTTTTGTTCCAGCTGGCATAATTTCTGGTCTTGAAAATGCTGATACTTGGCTCTGTTATAAAATCTAATTTTTCTGATTTCCATTGGCTATAGACGTATTTTTAAGTTGGATAATACAAAGTTGACAGAAGTGTTTTTATTTGTTATTTTTTTTTTTTTGTTTTGTTATATTTGTACCCCACACTTTCCCACTCATGGCAGGCTCAATGCGGCTTACATATTGTATACAGGTACTTATTTGTACCTGGGGCAATGGAGGGTTAAGTGACTTGCCCAGAGTCACAAGGAGCTGCCTGTGCCTGAAGTGGGCTGCAACTTTCTGCCATCACTAGTAATTGTCTCTACTGCTTTGTGGCAGTTTCTGGATAAAGCTTCAGAAATTGTGTGAGTAATTAAAAAATTAACTTTAGGAAAAACAAACAGATCTTATCTGAAGCAAGGGTGACTTGTTTCCTCTGAAAGGATATGTCATGTTCAATATTTTCCATGCTGAATATGAAATCTACTTCCAGGCCATCTGGACATTGATGAGAAATTGAAGTACAAACAGCGGGATTGGTGGGGGGTTGAGTCTCCAATTGCTAAGTTTGGTCCTTTCCTGTGCTCATACTCTTCGGTTCTAGAATCTAGCACTAGGTAAGTCAAGTGAGGTTAGTATTCATATCAGCTGATTTTTATATATTTGGTTTTTTAACTTTGAATAGAAGTAAAGTCTTTAAGCCAGCACTGATTTTCAGCTCTTGTATGAAAAAATATCAAGTGGAAAGAAGACACTGCATAAAACAGAAGACACTGGGACCAAAGCGAATAGAAAAACTAAATGATCAGACAACAAAGGTAGAAAAAGGTATTTTATTCAGAATTTATTAATTGGAATATGTCAGCTTTTGGAAATGTGTATCTGTAATATTTTGCATGTAAGTTTCAATTTTTCTAGTATTGCTGCATGCTGAGTCTGACTTGAGGTAACTTTCCAGTTCAATATTTTGCCTTCATATCTGTGTCATGTGTTTTTCATGTGTGATCTAGCATGTAGTATTTGCAGCCCTTTTTGGGTTTTTTTTCACTAGGTAGTGTACTGGTGTTTTAGAGCCTGGTGTAATTACAATGCTGCCATTCCACACATAAAGTTGTAGCTCGTCCTATTCTTGGAATTAGTGCTGTTATGGTTTGGTAAGGTTATGAGTGTGTTTTTGCACAAGTTTGTGTATAGTATTTTGCAGTGGAGAGATTGTGTGTTGGCCTTACTGAGGTGGCACCAAAACATCAGAAAGGGTGTAGAGCCTAAATCATGACACACTACCTCTTGAAGGATCTACATATGGTCGCTAATAAAAGGAGCTCATTGTGAGTACTATCCACCCTAAAAGGGTGTTTTGTGGCTTTACATGAGAATTGTGATATTATGATCCCTTGTTTCATATTGTTGACGGTCTGCATTTTCCGTATGGGTGGTATATTGGTGTATTAGGGTCAGCCCAGTGTAATATTTATGTTACAGTAAGGTTCTGAGTGTGTTTTTGCACAAATTTGTGCATAGTAACATAACATACATAGTAGGTGACGGCAGAAAAAGACCTGTACGGTTCATCCAGTCTGCCCAACAAGATAAACTCATATGCGCTACGTTATATGTATACCTGACCTTGCTGTTTTGCAGTTGAACGATTGTGGTTAGTATATGCTTTGAGCAACCACTTTATTCTTTGACATATGATACATATATAATATCTACATTTAATAAAAGGTATTGTGACTTATTTTTACTTATTTTTTTTCTGTGTTGTCAGCCAATTATGGATGTAAGCTCCGCCTCTGGCCCCACCCCTAACCCCACCCCCTTTAGCCTCCCCAAACAGTTGGGCCACCGACCCCTATGCTTATATGGTCTGTGTCCTGAAGAGCACGGGTTACCATATGGCTCCAGAAAAAGGAGGACGGATTGAGCCAGCCGGGTTTTACTTCCATTGCTTTCAATGGAAAGCAATTGCTTTCAATCGAAGTATTTGCCCATTGCTTTCAATGGAAAGCAATGGAAGTAAAACCCGGCTGGCTCAATCCGTCCTCCTTTTTCTGGAGCCATATGGTATACACAAAAAGTAGCACATATGAGTTGTCTTGTTGGGCAGACTGGATGGACCGTGCAGGTCTTTTTCTGCCGTCATCTACTACGTTACTATAGTTACTGTGGCTGAATGTAGCTGGCAGAAGTAGGCTTTCAATCATCTGCCCATTAGTAAGGACTAGATAATCACCTAACCTGGCAGGGTGTTGCTTTTCATTTAGGTCACGTGGTGGTAGCTTCTGCACGTGGCAAAACACAATAAGAGATCAACACTTAAAGGGCCATCAGCCACCACCTTTGTTTACCTGCTGAGGAGTGGATACAAACATACACAGCAGTGTTTGACATTTAAAAGCATGATATCCAATTATGGATTTTTACAGGATTGCTATGGGAGAACGAGAAGCAGTGTTGAGACGATGAGTTTAATTATTAAAATCTCCGGGGAGAGGGAGCTAGGAGTATGAAAATTAATTAAAAGGGGAGGGGAAGTCTGAAGGATACCCAAGCCCTTCCAGCGCGGTCCTGTTTAGTCTATGGATATGTTCATCCAACATACAAAGAATCTGGTGTTCTCCAAAACCAAATACACCCACTACTAGAACTGGGTACTACCGCAACCACATTTTGAAAATCAAAACACACTACAAGGACTTTAAAAGAGTCAATTTCTCATACCTCCTTCCTTTCTCAACTTAACGACAACATCTGGAATTATGCATGACTATGTCTAACGAACGGTATCAGCCCTGGCTCCATCTCGGTTCCTGGGGCTGGCCAGCGAGGTCTGCGACTCAAGCGGGAGCTTCGCTTCCAGAGCAGAACGGCCCCAGGACCCAGGACCGAGGTGGTGCAGCTCCCTTTTTCTCCTCCTCGGCTCGCCGCGCGCGCTGATTGGCCGCCGCTTTCCCGCTTGGTTCCAGAACCTCCATTTTAAAAAAACAAGTATTTACAGTTGTGGTGACTGAGGGAAGTGCACGCTCTCTTCTTGGGGGTTTTTTTTCCCCCCCTGACGCGCTGCGATCTTCACCTTCTCCCTACGGGTTACCGATTTGTTCAGCGCTATTTTCTCTTCATTGCAGGTGCTTACTGAAAGGTAAGGTGAGTGCATGTGGGCTGTGGGTTTCTCGAGGTAGTGTACCTTACTATCAAGCGTGTCGCAGTCAGGAATGGAAGAGGCGACTGTTCTATAGTAGTCGCCAGCTTTCCAATAGCGGGCCGCAACTCGGAAGAGACAGAATTAAGGGACTTTAGAGAGAATGGGGGGGTGGGGGATCCGAGGGGAAACGAGACGCAGACGCGCAACAAGCTCCTGTCCCGCCAACTCTGCAGCGCGGGGCGGCCTCCATTTCTTTCTCCCTTCCTCCCCCCTTTATTTTCGCGGGCTTAGCTGCATTTGTGGAGCTGCTGCAGCAATATCATTCAGCATGTTTGTATGGTCAGATCCTTGCAGGCTGGGGGTGGGGGCGTCTTGCAAGCCAGCTGTTTTTTTTCGCCATTTTCTTTATGTCTGCTGTGTGTATGTGTGTGATCTGCTTTATCCGTGTTGCCTTCAGGAATGGGCAAGGAAGTTGATGCACAACAAAAACGTGAATTGACCTTTTGTTTTCCTTATAAATACGTCTATTTAGGACTCGCGAAAGTGGAGGGGTTCGGGGAGCGCTATTTAACACGATCGCGACCCCTTTGTATTTCCCGCCGTGTTTCAGAGAGCCGGGATCCGGGCTGTGTGGAGAGACAAGGGCCTGCGCCGCCGCAGCGAGGAAGCTGGCTTTAAACGCAGGCCTGGCTCGTCTGCGCCTCTCGCTAGCCATTGGCTCTCTCTCATTAGAGTCATTAAGGCAGCTTTGCTGTCTAGTCTGTTTTGGTGCCTTTTACCATTATTTTTCACTTTGATAAGCAAGTAGGATACATCACAAAGCTAAGCGTTTGTACGTGTTTTATAGAATGGTAAAGTTTTGGTTTGCATTAGAATGATCGATGTAATATCTTTAAATTTAACCCAGACTTAGTTTATAGTGAACAGTACAATAGGTCAATTTGACATACCAGTAGCTGCCTGGTAATGTTAACTATGGTGTGCTAAAGTTGCTCCCTGAAGCAAAGGAGTTGCATTTTTGTGATATGCATGTTTATTAAAAAATGGGGGGGGGGGGGGGGGGGAAGCTATGACACGCCGCATTACTGTAAACAGGAAGGTTGTAATGTAAATATGATCTTTGCTGCTGCTTACATAAACGCATTTTTTCTAAACAAGATTATTGAAACAAGGGTTTTCTATAACAGTACGAAGATCAATAAATATAACCATACCTAAGAAAAAGTCTTTATAATACTGTTACATATTAAATATTCTAGAGAAAAGAATCTATTCTATGAAACCAGTGTAAATATTCAGTATAGCTGACAACATTGTGAATCTGAAAAATGCAAGTTTCCTGTTCAGAACTTTCACTGTGACTGTTCATGTTCTTTAAAGACTGAAAACTTTCACAAATTTAAAATGTGTGTGTGTGGTGGCGGAAGGGAGGATTAATGTGCTCCATACATAGAACTTATTTATTTATTACATTTGTACCCCGCACTTTCCCACACAAGGCAGGCTCAATGCAGCTTACATCGTAACAAAATAAAAAAATAACAAAGTCGTAAGGAATTAAGCGTTAGGAGGTAGGCATGAGGAAGAAGGAAAGGAATAGATAAAGGATAGTAATAGGATAATAGTAAACATGGTCAGTGTATAAACAGTTGTCATAAGAATCATGTGGGCAAGCTTTAGTTATGTTGCGTCTTTAGGGTAGGCTTTCTTGAAGAGATGGGTCTTTAATGCTTTTCTGAAGGGCAAAAGGCCGTTTATAGTTTGGATGGATCTTGGTAGCGCATTCCAAAACTGGCTGCCAGATTAATGTATATTAGGCCCCTAAACTATATTATTCAAGAGCCTCCCCTCCCCGATTAAGGGGGGGGGGAGAAAGTTATGAACTTGGGGTCCTTCATTTAAAATAAGCAGGCTTATAACAGTAACCCATTTTATGCAGTGAGAGCCTGTGCTAAAGTAGCCCATGTTAATAATGCTCCATCTAAGTAGAAAGTAAATATAATAGTTGTCCATGCTTGTGAAAAAGTGGGCATAGAATGCTATATTTTTATTAAGTACTACATAATAATAATGAGGCACCTTGTAATGTGAGGCCCTAAGCTGTAGTTTCTCTAGTTTATCATATTAATAGGGCTGGACATTTACTTGATATAAGGCCCCTTTTACAACGGTGCGCTAGCATAGGAATAGTATAGTTGGTGCACGCTAAAAACTATGTAAAAGACCCCCATAGTTTGTTCTTATCCAGGAGCACCAGCTAGTATCACTGGAGACTTTGCTGGTGGGTCTCCTGTCTTCCCTTACTCTGTTTTACATTTATCATAACCCTTGGTATCTGTCGCAAGTATGCTTGGATCAGTCACTCGGAGGGGAATTTGATGAGTGGTGCACTGTTAATAGAATTACGCAGAGTCCCGCGCCTAACTTGGTGCCAGCCTGCTGAAATTCTGGTATAAATGTTGGTGCAGTATTCTGTATCAAGAAAAATGTCAGGAAGTATTTTTTCACAGAGAGAGTGGTGGATACTTGGAATGCCCTCCCGCGGGAGGCAGTGGAGATGAAAACGGTAACGGAATTCAAATGTGTGAGATAAACATGAAGGAATGGATCCTCAGAAGCTTAGCCGAGATTGGGAGGCGGGGCTAGTGCTGGGCAGACTTCTATGGTCTGTGCCCTGAAAATGGCAGATACAAATCAAGTTAAGGTATAAACAAAAAGTAGCACATATGAGTTTATCTTGTTGGGCAGACTGGATGGAATGTGCAGGTCTTTTTCTGCCGTCATCTACTATGTTACTATGTTATGTTACTATGTAACAATGTGTGTAACCTTTTAGAATGCCCCTGATGTGCTCATTCCCCCTCCCATGGCCACCCCCTTTGTTACATGATTAGTTGCCGCACCTTATATCAAGTGCAGGTGGTAATGGGTGCCAATTAATGTGAATTAGTTTTTTCACCCAGTTATTGATGCTAATTGGCTCATTAGCTAATTTGTATGCATCTCAGGAGCGCACCCAAATTTTGGTTTTTGGCACCCAATTATTGATGCTAATTAATTTGCACACACATTTCAGGAGTGCACCCAAATTTTGGTGCTCAAATCTAGGCGCCATATATAGAATCTGGGGGTTTATCTGTTTAGTGTCACACAAGACTGTAGATGTATGACAATTTGTATGTATGTGAAGTATTTTGGTTAACACAGTTCTTTATGTAGAAATAAGGGTCATCAAACAAATTGAAGGGTAATTTTTTTGTTAGTGAATAGAGAGGTGGTTTTCTAGCCCATTATAAACCATAAAGTTGTATCTCTCTGTTTATCACCCTCCTCTCACGTACCAACACCCATCCTGTTAGAATATCAATGAAATGCTTTGATGTCCCCATGCATACCCCCACCCTCCCACTCTGTCAGACGGTCAAAGTAATGCTTTGATGTTTCTCTTATATATACTACTAGTAAAAGAGGCCCGTTTCTGGAGCAAATGAAACGGGCGCTAGCAAGGTTTTCATCCCCAACACCCCCCCCTTCTCCCTACCTACCTACCAGCCGACCCCTTCGTCGTTCTGACGCCATTGCTCCGCACCTCCTGAACCGTACGCCATTGCTCCGCCCTCGGTGTGTGACACCATTCTCCGCCCTTGGCGATTTCGGTGGCTTCACCACCATGAACCCTTCGAACCTGTCTTGAAGGAAGTGACGTCAGTGTCTTCAGAACGTTGAGGGTGAGTTTTATTGTATAGGATCTGCTACCACATTTGCTTATTTCCGATCTGACGAAGAAGGGCAACCTTCGAAAGCTAATCAAGAAATGTATTAAGTTATGTCCAATAAAAAAGGTATCATCTTATTTTCTTTTCCATGTTTTATTTTGTTTGATTTCTATTGATAACCTTTGTTAGTGAAGTAACTTAATTCTCAAACTAGCATGTCTTCTTTCTAGTAAGCTTCTGTCTCCTAGTCCTGCACTGAAATCTGTGGTGGCAGGAGAATTTTATGGAATTTTTTTTCCAGTGCAGAATTCCCTCGGGAGTTGAGCATGAATGTGAACCTGTTATTCCGTAGCGTCCCTCTGCACTGGCCCAGAATGTGACTGATGGGTTGTCACGCCTTTCAGCAGGCGAAGAGAGGCTGAGAAGGCTAGGGCTTTTCAGCTTGGAGAAGAGACGGCTGAGGGGAGATATGATAGAAGTGTATAAAATGAGTGGAATGGATCGGGTGGATGTGAAGCGACTGTTCACGTTATCCAAAAATACTAGGACTAGAGGGCATGAGTTGAAGCTACAGTGTGGTAAATTTAAAACGAATCGGAGAAAATTTTTCTTCACCCAACGTGTAATTAGACTCTGGAATTCGTTGCCGGAGAACGTGGTACGGGCGGGTTAGCTTGACGGAGTTTAAAAAGGGGTTAGATAGATTCCTAAAGGACATTAAATGGACTTGGAAAAATTCCGCATTTTTAGGTATAACTTGTCTGGAATGTTTTTACGTTTGGGGAGCGTGCCAGGTGCCCTTGACCTGGATTGGCCACTGTCGGTGACAGGATGCTGGGCTAGATGGACCTTTGGTCTTTCCCAGTATGGCACTACTTATGTACTTATGTACTTAACTGTGGCTCTAGAGAGAGAGCCAATAAGAGCCCTTGCCAGCTAGAGAAAGATCCAGTATTCTCAGTCTCCAGCAGGTGGAAGGTGGTGAGCCCTTCAGTCTCATTCCTAGGTATCTCTCTTCTATGGTTCCTTTCTCTGTTCAGTTTGTTTTTAAGGCTTAGCAGAGGGTTCCTCTGTGTAGGGTATTAGATCCCAGCTGTGCATCTGAGGTTTTGCCTGTTGGTGGAAGCTGAGATCTGTAGGGGTCTTTTACAGCCTAGGGGGTATCACGCTCAGGTGGCCAGGTCCCTCCCCCCATGTCCTCCCTAGCATTGGAGTGATGCATATGTGTCTTTGATTGTGCCTCAGTCTGTTCGGGGGAAGAGCTGTGCAGGCAGAAAGAGGCAGCTGCTTAAAAAAAAAAAATCCAGCTATCAACTGTTTAGTGAGTGCAAGCGAGCAAAGCAGCACCCTTTCTCCCCTTTGCGGCTGGCCTTTCCCTCTTCCTTTGCCACTTTTGGCTGTGGCACAGATTGGGGAAAAAAAGGCGCCGATTTCAGCATCATGGTAGACAAGCTCTGCCGCAGTGCTAGATGTCAGCGACTGTAGCAAGTGCTTGACAGTGCTGGATATTCATCAGAGATAGGGACATGGCTTCTTAGTCAGTGGCGCTGGTATCGGGGAGGTCTGATTCAGGTGGTTCTTGTCCGCTTTAGTCGGCTTCAGTTTTGGCGAGAATGCTGCCATTTTGCCATCCTCTGCATCTCGGCCCGTGGCTTTCCTGGTGCCTTTGCCATCCAGGAGTGCTGCTGTTTTGCCGGCAGTATCTGCATGGGGGACGTGGATGCTGAGCACTGTGGCTCATATTTTAGATCCTTTTTCCTTCTCCATGATGTCTCAGATTTCTGAACACTCTGTTCTGTATCTTGTTTGGCTAAGCATCTTGGGATTTCCCTTGGCTTCTCTGCCCAGCCCTCATTTGTCTTTTAAATTTTCTCTTCTAGCTTAAATTGCCCTGCAGAACAGCCTGGGTTACAGGTCTTAGGCAAGGCTGTTTTCCTGTAGGCGAAACCAAACAGAAGAAAGTAGAGGCTGATCAAAAGACAATTCCACCACTGGAGATATTATGAAGACACACTTCATTGATGCAAATGTTAAGGGACCCGACACGGTCCATGTTTCAGCATATCGCCTACATCAGGTGTTACATGGATAGTTCATTACATCTCAGCGGGTATCTGAGAGTCTGTAATGCAGTCAGGCTGATCGGAAGTCACACTCATGTAAACCGCCACTGACTTCATAATATCTCTAGTGTTGGAATCATCATTTGATCAGCCTCTATTTTGTTCTGTTTGGTCTTCCTGACGTAGAGGTTTTGTCCTGTTTTGATTCCTCAAGGGGAAAGACAGCAGGTTCTCCCTTGAAGAAGCTGACATGTTTGGAAGTATAGGTGCTTATATTACCAGTTCCTGTCAGTGTAATATGAGGTCATGAAGGTGAATAGGGGGCAGATTTCCCTGAGGTTTCTTTTGAAAGTTTCTGGTTTAAAATCTTGCTAAGTGCTATAGCTGTGAGTATCACTCAGAAATTGGAGGTATACCTCTGAATACAGATATGTTTACTGTATCCACTTTGCAGGCAGCTCTGAAAAAGAGTGTGATTCTTTTCTGTGGACAGAATATGTGCATTCCATATCATCAAGCTGATCAATCCATAGACTGGTGGGTTGTGTCCATCTACCAGCAGGTGGAGATAGAGAGCAAACTTTTGCCTCCCTATATGTGGTCATGTGCTGCCGGAAACTCCTCAGTATGTTCTCTATCTCAGCAGGTGGTGGTCACACACAGCAGCAGCAGCTCTGGCTAGGCCTCCAAGCCTAATTTTTAGGTTTTGTTGAGTGCCTGGGGTTGAGGGCTCTTTTGAGCAAGTGCAAACCTGGTGGTGCCAGGTCCCTCCTTTTCTCCCCCCTCCCGCTGGCTCCGTTGAAAAAAAAAAAAAAAAAAAAAAAAAATTTTAAACGTCTTTAAAGGCGTTTATTTCGACGTTTATTTAAGCGTCTATTGCAGCTACTCACTGGGACACCAGGTCGTTACAACTCGGAGCGGACAGCAGGTAATTTTTACCTTTTTATAGCGGGCGGGGGTTCCCCGATTCTTCTCCTCGTGGCACATGGCGTCGGAGGGCGAGGGCGCTAAGGGTCGCTCCCCGGGTCGCTTGAGCGCTTCTAGAGGGGATGCGGGGGTCTTAAAGCCTGATTCGCCCTTGTTGGGTGGCAGTTTCGTGACCGATGAATGTCCCGGTCCTTCCTCCGGCGTGGCGGTTTTTCCCGCCATAAACGCCCATCCCCCGCTCCTCGCCTCCGCCATTTTGGCCGGCCACGCGGCTCGGACGGCTTCTTCTTGGGCCGCCCTTGAGGTTGGAGACATTAATGCCATGAACGCCCTTAATTTGGGCGACGGCACAGAAGCGGCTAAAGTTAAGAGCCGTTCTTCCCGCGCGGCTCCTTCGCGGAGTGTCGCGCCGGACGCCATTTTGGATGCGCAGCAGGCCTCTCCCCCGCTGTTGCGAGCGCCGGTTGAGAGTGCGCCTAGGGCTGTTGCCCAGGCTGCGGAAGTGCACAGTCTGGGGGGTTTCTCCCCCGAGTTTGTTTTGCTGCTGCATCAGGCCTTCCTCATGCACAACGCTGCCCCCGCTCCCTCGTCTGGTAAAGAGGTTGAGGTTCCCAGAGGTAAACGCCCTCGGGTTGATTCCCAGGCCTTGGAGGAATTTGTCTCCTCCGATGTAGATGAGGGCAGCGTGTCTGAGGTCTCCCAACGGTCCTTTGCGGATTCCTTGGAGGAGACGGATCCCCGCTCGGATGGAGCGGATGACCCCTCTGCAGCGCGGCTTTTTCGCCCAGAGGATTTGCCCAACCTGTTGTTACAGGCCATGGACACTTTGAAGATTTCCTCTCCGGAGGACGTCTCTCCCTCAGCCCCTGTTGGCTCTGCCATTATGCTGGGGACGAAGCGCCCGCCTAGAACCTTCCACGTGCATGATGCCATGCACACCTTAATTTCGGCTCAATGGGATGTCCCAGAAGCGAGCCTTAAAGTGGCTAGGGCTATGTCCCGCCTCTATCCTTTGGCTGTGAGTGAACGTGAGGCCTATCTGTGGCCTACCGTGGATTCTTTAATCACAGCGGTGACTAAGAAAACGGCATTGCCGGTGGAAGGTGGCACGGCCCTAAAGGACGCCCAAGACAGGAGATTGGAGGCGGCCTTAAGGTCGTCCTTTGAGGCGGCTGCTTTAAGTTTGCAGGCCTCAGTTTGCGGCTCCTATGTGGCCAGGGCGTGCCTGACTATGGTGCAGCGGGCTTCCCCCTCGGATCATTCCTTGAGGGATGATTGGCCAGCCCTGGAATCGGGCTTAGCCTATTTGGCAGACTTGCTGTATGATGTCTTGAGAGCCTCAGCTAAAGGCATGGCTCAGACAGTCTCTGCGCGGCGGTGGCTTTGGCTGAAACATTGGTCTGCTGACCACGCCTCTAAATCCCGCCTGGCTAGGTTGCCTTTTAAAGGCAAGCTGCTCTTTGGGGTCGAGCTGGACAAAATCGTGACCGATCTCGGCACGTCTAAGGGCAAGAAGTTACCAGAGGTCAGGGCTCGGGCTAGTGCTCGTCCCGGTACCTCCAGAGGACGGTTTCAGGAAGCCCGTCGGTACCGCCCGGGCAGGTCGGGTTCTTCTGCCCCCTCTTCCTTTAAGAGGCATTTCTCCCCCAAGCAGCGTTCCTTTCGCAGAGACCGCCGTCCCGGAGGTGCTCCCTCCGGTCCTCCCCCAGGGTCTCGTACCCAATGACGGGGTCTTGGTCCACGCCCCAGTGCAGATTGGAGGACGGCTGTCCTCGTTTCTGGGCGAGTGGACCACAATAACTTCAGACGCTTGGGTGCTGGAAGTCATCAGAGACGGCTACAAGCTAGAGTTCTGCCGACCCTTAAGAGACGGGTTTGTACTCTCTCCCTGCAAGTCTCCGGTCAAAGCTGTGGCAGTGCAGCAGACTTTGGACAATCTGATCCGCCTGGGTGCGGTCGTTCCGGTGCCAGAAAGTCAGCTTGGCAAGGGGCGTTACTCCATTTACTTTGTGGTACCAAAGAAAGGAGGTTCTGTCCGGCCTATCCTCGACCTCAAAGGGGTCAATCGGGCCTTGAAAGTGCGGCACTTTCGCATGGAGACTCTCCGCTCTGTTATAGCGGCAGTGAAGGCAGGGGAGTACCTGGCTTCCTTGGACATCAAGGAAGCGTACCTGCATATTCCCATCTGGCCTCCTCATCAACGCTTTCTGCGTTTTGCAGTCCTAGGCCGACACTTCCAGTTCAGAGCCCTCCCGTTCGGGTTGGCTACTGCTCCGCGGACCTTTTCCAAAGTAATGGTGGTCATAGCGGCCTTCCTGCGAAAGGAAGGAGTACAAGTCCATCCTTATCTGGACGACTGGTTGATCCGAGCCCCCTCTTATGCAGAGTGCGGCAAAGCTGTGGACCGGGTAGTTGCTCTTTTGAGCTCCCTGGGATGGATCATCAACTGGGAGAAGAGCCAGCTGCGTCCGACTCAGTCCCTGGAGTATCTGGGAGTTCGATTCGACACCCAAGTGGGCAGAGTGTTCCTGCCAGACAATCGGATTGTCAAACTTCAGGCTCAGGTGGACCAGTTCCTGGTAGCCTCTCCTCTTCGGGCTTGGGACTATGTGCAGCTGTTGGGCTCTATGACGGCCACGATGGAAGTGGTGCCCTGGGCCAGGGCTCATATGAGACCACTACAACACTCTCTGCTGCAGCGCTGGACTCCGATGTCGGAGGATTATGCGGTGCGTCTTCCCTTGGATCCAGCAGTGCGCAAGGCGCTGAGCTGGTGGATGCAGACAGACAAGTTGTCTGCAGGAATGCCTCTGGTGACCCCAGAGTGGATTGTCGTCACGACGGACGCCTCATTGTCGGGCTGGGGAGCCCACTGCTTGGGAAGGACAGCGCAGGGGCTCTGGTCTCCTGCAGAGGCGAAGTGGTCTATCAACCTCCTGGAACTCAGAGCCATTCGGTTGGCGCTTTTGGAGTTCATCCCGGTACTGGTGCTGAAGCCTGTACGGGTACTGTCGGACAATGCCACGGCTGTGGCCTATGTCAACCGCCAGGGAGGTACCAAGAGCGCCCCTCTAGCCAAGGAGGCTATGAGTCTATGCCATGTGGGCGGAAGCGAACCTGGAACAGCTGTCAGCGGCCCACATTGCCGGAGTCATGAATGTCAAGGCGGACTTTCTCAGTCGCCATACCTTGGAGCCCGGAGAGTGGCAGCTATCTGCTCAGGCGTTCTTGGACATCACGAAGCGCTGGGGCCAGCCGAGCCTAGATCTGATGGCGTCATCGGCCAATTGCCAAGTGCCGCGCTTCTTCAGCAGAGGACGGGACCCTCGATCCCTGGGAGTAGATGCTCTTCTCCAACAATGGCCGACTCAAGAGCTTCTCTATGTGTTCCCACCCTGGCCCATGTTGGGCAGGGTCCTAGACCGGGTGGCAAGACATCCCGGCAGGATAATCCTGGTGGGTCCGGATTGGCCCAGACGTCCCTGGTATGCGGACTTGATCAGGCTCTCAGTCGACGATCCTCTGCGGCTGCCAGTGGAGCAGGGCCTGTTACATCAGGGTCCCGTGGTGATGGAGGATCCCTCCCCCTTTGGTCTTACGGCCTGGCTATTGAGCGGCAGCGTCTGAGGAAGAAGGGCTTCTCAGACAAGGTCATCGCCACTATGCTGAGAGCGAGGAAACGCTCTACTTCTACTGCTTACGCCAGGGTTTGGCGTATCTTTGCAGCGTGGTGTGAAGCAGGCTCACTTTCTCCCTTCACTGCTCCAATTTCTTCAGTGTTGGCGTTCCTGCAAGAAGGTCTGGACAAAGGCCTGTCGCTCAGTTCCCTTAAGGTCCAGGTAGCGGCTCTGGCTTGCTTCAGGGGCCGCCTGAAGGGTGCTTCCCTGGCTTCCCAGCCAGATGTGGTGCGCTTTCTCAAGGGAGTTAATCACCTGCGCCCTCCTCTGCACTCAGTGGTGCCTGCGTGGAATCTCAACCTGGTGCTAAGAGCATTGCAGAAGCCGCCGTTTGAACCCTTGTCGAGGGCATCTCTGAAAGACCTGACGTTGAAAGCAGTCTTTTTGGTGGCTATCACTTCAGCCAGAAGAGTTTCCGAGCTCCAGGCGCTCTCATGTCGAGAGCCTTTTCTGCAGTTCACTGAGGCAGGAGTGACTATTCGCACAGTGCCTTCCTTTCTGCCCAAGATTGTTTCTCGCTTCCATGTGAATCAGCAGCTCTGTCTCCCTTCCTTTCGTAGGGAGGACTACCCAGAGGAGTACTCTGCTCTTAAATATCTGGATGTGAGACGAGTCATCATCAGATACTTGGAAGTGACCAATGATTTCCGGAAATCGGATCATCTGTTTGTCCTGTTTGCAGGTCCTCGTAGGGGTCTGCAGGCTGCTAAGCCTACAGTGGCAAGATGGGTCAAGGAAGCCATTGCAGCGGCTTATGTGGCCGCAGGGAAGGTGCCGCCTATCCAGCTGAAGGCTCACTCCACAAGAGCTCAGGCGGCCTCGATGGCAGAGGCCGGTTCCGTCTCCTTGGAAGAGATATGCAAGGCGGCAACTTGGGCTTCGGCCCATACATTCTCCAAGCATTACCGCTTGACTGTGGCTGCTCGGGCGGAGGCCCGGTTTGGAGCTTCAGTGTTGCGGTCAGGGATTTCTATGTCCCGCCCTGGGTGAGTACTGCTTCGGTACATCCCACCAGTCTATGGATTGATCAGCTTGATGATATGGAAGGTAAAATTATGTATAATCATACCTGATAATTTTCTTTCCATTAATCATAGCTGATCAATCCATAGCCCCTCCCAGATATCTGTATTGTTTTGTTCTGGTTGCATTTCAGGTTCAAGTTTAGTCTTCAGTTACTTCAGAAGGACTTCGTGTTCAAGTTTTTTCACTTGGATTCTTCAAGAGTTAAGACGAGTTGTGTTACAGTGAGCTGCTGCATTCCTCTCCCCTCCGTTTTACGGGGCTGGATTGAGACTTATAATTCTGCCGGCACTCCCTCCCGCTTCGTGCGGCTGTAGGGCAGTTTTGTACCCCTCCCGCTTCGGCGGTGTTCGGGTCAGTCAGCTCCTCCCGCGGTTGCGGTTGCAGGATAAGCCAGATCCCCCCGCATCGGCGGGTGTGGTGTCCCTCCCCCGCTCCGCGGGGATGAGCTGGACGGATTCCCCTCCCCCACTTGTGTGGGGATGAGCTGGGTTAATTCCCCTCCCCCGTTTCGGCGGTGGTGAGCTGGGCAGAGTGTCCCTTCGTGGGTGTAATTCTCTAAGTGCTGAGTCCTGTGGATGGAGCTTTGATATCGACATACTGAGGAGTTTCCGGCAGCACATGACCACATATAGGGAGGCAAAAGTTTGCTCTCTATCTCCACCTGCTGGTAGATGGACACAACCCACCAGTCTATGGATTGATCAGCTATGATTAATGGAAAGAAAATTATCAGGTATGATTATACATAATTTTTCCATTAATCATAGCTGATCAATCCATAGACTGGTGGGTTGTGTCCATCTACCAGCAGGTGGAGATAGAGAGCAAACTTTTGCCTCCCTATATGTGGTCATGTGCTGCCGGAAACTCCTCAGTATGTTCTCTATCTCAGCAGGTGGTGGTCACACACAGCAGCAGCAGCTCTGGCTAGGCCTCCAAGCCTAATTTTTAGGTTTTGTTGAGTGCCTGGGGTTGAGGGCTCTTTTGAGCAAGTGCAAACCTGGTGGTGCCAGGTCCCTCCTTTTCTCCCCCCCCCCGCTGGCTCCGGTGAAAAAAAAAAAAAAAAAAAAAAAATTTTAAACGTCTTTAAAGGCGTTTATTTCGACGTTTATTTAAGCGTCTATTGCAGCTACTCACTGGGACACCAGGTCGTTACAACTCGGAGCGGACAGCAGGTAATTTTTACCTTTTTATAGCGGGCGGGGGTTCCCCGATTCTTCTCCTCGTGGCACATGGCGTCGGAGGGCGAGGGCGCTGAGGGTCGCTCCCCGGGTCGCTTGAGCGCTTCTAGAGGGGATGCGGGGGTCTTAAAGCCTGATTCGCCCTTGTTGGGTGGCAGTTTCGTGACCGATGAATGTCCCGGTCCTTCCTCCGGCGTGGCGGTTTTTCCCGCCATAAACGCCCATCCCCCGCTCCTCGCCTCCGCCATTTTGGCCGGCCACGCGGCTCGGACGGCTTCTTCTTGGGCCGCCCTTGAGGTTGGAGACATTAATGCCATGAACGCCCTTAATTTGGGCGACGGCACAGAAGCGGCTAAAGTTAAGAGCCGTTCTTCCCGCGCGGCTCCTTCGCGGAGTTTCGCGCCGGACGCCATTTTGGATGCGCAGCAGGCCTCTCCCCCGCTGTTGCGAGCGCCGGTGAGAGTGCGCCTAGGGCTGTTGCCCGGGCTGCGGGGGTGCACAGTCTGGGGGGTTTCTCCCCCGAGTTTGTTTTGCTGCTGCATCAGGCCTTCCTCATGCACAACGCTGCCCCCGCTCCCTCGTCTGGTAAAGAGGTTGAGGTTCCCAGAGGTAAACGCCCTCGGGTTGATTCCCAGGCCTTGGAGGAATTTGTCTCCTCCGATGTAGATGAGGGCAGCGTGTCTGAGGTCTCCCAACGGTCCTTTGCGGATTCCTTGGAGGAGACGGATCCCCGCTCGGATGGAGCGGATGACCCCTCTGCAGCGCGGCTTTTTCGCCCAGAGGATTTGCCCAACCTGTTGTTACAGGCCATGGACACTTTGAAGATTTCCTCTCCGGAGGACGTCTCTCCCTCAGCCCCTGTTGGCTCTGCCATTATGCTGGGGACGAAGCGCCCGCCTAGAACCTTCCACGTGCATGATGCCATGCACACCTTAATTTCGGCTCAATGGGATGTCCCAGAAGCGAGCCTTAAGTGGCTAGGGCTATGTCCCGCCTCTATCCTTTGGCTGTGAGTGAACGTGAGGCCTATCTGTGGCCTACCGTGGATTCTTTAATCACAGCGGTGACTAAGAAAACGGCATTGCCGGTGGAAGGTGGCACGGCCCTAAAGGACGCCCAAGACAGGAGATTGGAGGCGGCCTAAGGTCGTCCTTTGAGGCGGCTGCTTTAAGTTTGCAGGCCTCAGTTTGCGGCTCCTATGTGGCCAGGGCGTGCCTGACTATGGTGCAGCGGGCTTCCCCCTCGGATCATTCCTTGAGGGATGATTGGCCAGCCCTGGAATCGGGCTTAGCCTATTTGGCAGACTTGCTGTATGATGTCTTGAGAGCCTCAGCTAAAGGCATGGCTCAGACAGTCTCTGCGCGGCGGTGGCTTTGGCTGAAACATTGGTCTGCTGACCACGCCTCTAAATCCCGCCTGGCTAGGTTGCCTTTTAAAGGCAAGCTGCTCTTTGGGGTCGAGCTGGACAAAATCGTGACCGATCTCGGCACGTCTAAGGGCAAGAAGTTACCAGAGGTCAGGGCTCGGGCTAGTGCTCGTCCCGGTACCTCCAGAGGACGGTTTCAGGAAGCCCGTCGGGTACACGCCCGGGCAGGTCGGGTTCTTCTGCCCCCTCTTCCTTTAAGAGGCATTTCTCCCCCAAGCAGCGTTCCTTTCGCAGAGACCGCCGTCCCGGAGGTGCTCCCTCCGGTCCTCCCCCAGGGTCTCGTACCCAATGACGGGGTCTTGGTCCACGCCCCAGTGCAGATTGGAGGACGGCTGTCCTCGTTTCTGGGCGAGTGGACCACAATAACTTCAGACGCTTGGGTGCTGGAAGTCATCAGAGACGGCTACAAGCTAGAGTTCTGCCGACCCTTAAGAGACGGGTTTGTACTCTCTCCCTGCAAGTCTCCGGTCAAAGCTGTGGCAGTGCAGCAGACTTTGGACAATCTGATCCGCCTGGGTGCGGTCGTTCCGGTGCCAGAAAGTCAGCTTGGCAAGGGGCGTTACTCCATTTACTTTGTGGTACCAAAGAAAGGAGGTTCTGTCCGGCCTATCCTCGACCTCAAAGGGGTCAATCGGGCCTTGAAAGTGCGGCACTTTCGCATGGAGACTCTCCGCTCTGTTATAGCGGCAGTGAAGGCAGGGGAGTACCTGGCTTCCTTGGACATCAAGGAAGCGTACCTGCATATTCCCATCTGGCCTCCTCATCAACGCTTTCTGCGTTTTGCAGTCCTAGGCCGACACTTCCAGTTCAGAGCCCTCCCGTTCGGGTTGGCTACTGCTCCGCGGACCTTTTCCAAAGTAATGGTGGTCATAGCGGCCTTCCTGCGAAAGGAAGGAGTACAAGTCCATCCTTATCTGGACGACTGGTTGATCCGAGCCCCCTCTTATGCAGAGTGCGGCAAAGCTGTGGACCGGGTAGTTGCTCTTTTGAGCTCCCTGGGATGGATCATCAACTGGGAGAAGAGCCAGCTGCGTCCGACTCAGTCCCTGGAGTATCTGGGAGTTCGATTCGACACCCAAGTGGGCAGAGTGTTCCTGCCAGACAATCGGATTGTCAAACTTCAGGCTCAGGTGGACCAGTTCCTGGTAGCCTCTCCTCTTCGGGCTTGGGACTATGTGCAGCTGTTGGGCTCTATGACGGCCACGATGGAAGTGGTGCCCTGGGCCAGGGCTCATATGAGACCACTACAACACTCTCTGCTGCAGCGCTGGACTCCGATGTCGGAGGATTATGCGGTGCGTCTTCCCTTGGATCCAGCAGTGCGCAAGGCGCTGAGCTGGTGGATGCAGACAGACAAGTTGTCTGCAGGAATGCCTCTGGTGACCCCAGAGTGGATTGTCGTCACGACGGACGCCTCATTGTCGGGCTGGGGAGCCCACTGCTTGGGAAGGACAGCGCAGGGGCTCTGGTCTCCTGCAGAGGCGAAGTGGTCTATCAACCTCCTGGAACTCAGAGCCATTCGGTTGGCGCTTTTGGAGTTCATCCCGGTACTGGTGCTGAAGCCTGTACGGGTACTGTCGGACAATGCCACGGCTGTGGCCTATGTCAACCGCCAGGGAGGTACCAAGAGCGCCCCTCTAGCCAAGGAGGCTATGAGTCTATGCCAGTGGGCGGAAGCGAACCTGGAACAGCTGTCAGCGGCCCACATTGCCGGAGTCATGAATGTCAAGGCGGACTTTCTCAGTCGCCATACCTTGGAGCCCGGAGAGTGGCAGCTATCTGCTCAGGCGTTCTTGGACATCACGAAGCGCTGGGGCCAGCCGAGCCTAGATCTGATGGCGTCATCGGCCAATTGCCAAGTGCCGCGCTTCTTCAGCAGAGGACGGGACCCTCGATCCCTGGGAGTAGATGCTCTTCTCCAACAATGGCCGACTCAAGAGCTTCTCTATGTGTTCCCACCCTGGCCCATGTTGGGCAGGGTCCTAGACCGGGTGGCAAGACATCCCGGCAGGATAATCCTGGTGGGTCCGGATTGGCCCAGACGTCCCTGGTATGCGGACTTGATCAGGCTCTCAGTCGACGATCCTCTGCGGCTGCCAGTGGAGCAGGGCCTGTTACATCAGGGTCCCGTGGTGATGGAGGATCCCTCCCCCTTTGGTCTTACGGCCTGGCTATTGAGCGGCAGCGTCTGAGGAAGAAGGGCTTCTCAGACAAGGTCATCGCCACTATGCTGAGAGCGAGGAAACGCTCTACTTCTACTGCTTACGCCAGGGTTTGGCGTATCTTTGCAGCGTGGTGTGAAGCAGGCTCACTTTCTCCCTTCACTGCTCCAATTTCTTCAGTGTTGGCGTTCCTGCAAGAAGGTCTGGACAAAGGCCTGTCGCTCAGTTCCCTTAAGGTCCAGGTAGCGGCTCTGGCTTGCTTCAGGGGCCGCCTGAAGGGTGCTTCCCTGGCTTCCCAGCCAGATGTGGTGCGCTTTCTCAAGGGAGTTAATCACCTGCGCCCTCCTCTGCACTCAGTGGTGCCTGCGTGGAATCTCAACCTGGTGCTAAGAGCATTGCAGAAGCCGCCGTTTGAACCCTTGTCGAGGGCATCTCTGAAAGACCTGACGTTGAAAGCAGTCTTTTTGGTGGCTATCACTTCAGCCAGAAGAGTTTCCGAGCTCCAGGCGCTCTCATGTCGAGAGCCTTTTCTGCAGTTCACTGAGGCAGGAGTGACTATTCGCACAGTGCCTTCCTTTCTGCCCAAGATTGTTTCTCGCTTCCATGTGAATCAGCAGCTCTGTCTCCCTTCCTTTCGTAGGGAGGACTACCCAGAGGAGTACTCTGCTCTTAAATATCTGGATGTGAGACGAGTCATCATCAGATACTTGGAAGTGACCAATGATTTCCGGAAATCGGATCATCTGTTTGTCCTGTTTGCAGGTCCTCGTAGGGGTCTGCAGGCTGCTAAGCCTACAGTGGCAAGATGGGTCAAGGAAGCCATTGCAGCGGCTTATGTGGCCGCAGGGAAGGTGCCGCCTATCCAGCTGAAGGCTCACTCCACAAGAGCTCAGGCGGCCTCGATGGCAGAGGCCGGTTCCGTCTCCTTGGAAGAGATATGCAAGGCGGCAACTTGGGCTTCGGCCCATACATTCTCCAAGCATTACCGCTTGACTGTGGCTGCTCGGGCGGAGGCCCGGTTTGGAGCTTCAGTGTTGCGGTCAGGGATTTCTATGTCCCGCCCTGGGTGAGTACTGCTTCGGTACATCCCACCAGTCTATGGATTGATCAGCTTGATGATATGGAAGGTAAAATTATGTATAATCATACCTGATAATTTTCTTTCCATTAATCATAGCTGATCAATCCATAGCCCCTCCCAGATATCTGTATTGTTTTGTTCTGGTTGCATTTCAGGTTCAAGTTTAGTCTTCAGTTACTTCAGAAGGACTTCGTGTTCAAGTTTTTTCACTTGGATTCTTCAAGAGTTAAGACGAGTTTGTGTTACAGTGAGCTGCTGCATTCCTCTCCCCTCCGTTTTACGGGGCTGGATTGAGACTTATAATTCTGCCGGCACTCCCTCCCGCTTCGTGCGGCTGTAGGGCAGTTTTGTACCCCTCCCGCTTCGGCGGTGTTCGGGTCAGTCAGCTCCTCCCGCGGTTGCGGTTGCAGGATAAGCCAGATCCCCCCGCATCGGCGGGTGTGGTGTCCCTCCCCCGCTCCGCGGGGATGAGCTGGACGGATTCCCCTCCCCCACTTGTGTGGGGATGAGCTGGGTTAATTCCCCTCCCCCGTTTCGGCGGTGGTGAGCTGGGCAGAGTGTCCCTTCGTGGGTGTAATTCTCTAAGTGCTGAGTCCTGTGGATGGAGCTTTGATATCGACATACTGAGGAGTTTCCGGCAGCACATGACCACATATAGGGAGGCAAAAGTTTGCTCTCTATCTCCACCTGCTGGTAGATGGACACAACCCACCAGTCTATGGATTGATCAGCTATGATTAATGGAAAGAAAATTATCAGGTATGATTATACATAATTTTACCATCTAGTTTAACTGTATGCTGTCTTACAGAAGGTAATTCTTTTGCCCTAATTTTTACCATAGTGTACCTATGAGGTACTTCTAGTGTGGTTAGGTATGTTCGGTGTGGGGTCTGATTAAAGTCCGGCATTTAGCGTGAGCTCCCTGTAATTAAATCAGCAGAGGAGACAGACTCGCTTTCCTTTCATCAAGTGTGAGCTGATCACTGGACTTTTGCTGGCAGGGCTGGGAGTAGCCTCCGGGCTCTCAAGTGCAGGCTGTTGATTGCTGAATTCTGTGAGCACACCCCACTTTGGTGAGTCTGGAGAGGGCTGAGGCTGCTCTTACTAAGGTATGCCCTGACTTGATTTAGGGGGTGGGGGGGGGGGGGGAAGGAAATAGTTTAAACGTAATGCGAGGTGTAAGGACTTTTGGGAGGAATGTTGGATGGTGTCTTAATAATTCCCAGAAGGATGTGCTTCTCTGCTCATTAATGAAAATTATCAATAAATGATTTTATGCATTTCTTGGAGCATGTATCTAGCTCCAGTCTACAGAACCGAGAAGTAGTTTGCATCTAGATCTGTCAGATGTTATAACGTGCTAAATGCAGAGGCTTTTTGATAGTTATTGGGAGTGTGCCAGCATCTTCTCAAAAATTGTGGCACTAAGAACTGCACTAGTGTGCTGGTTGCAATTAGCGTGGATACAATTCAGCACCTATCATTGAGGCAGTGCTAAGGGAACCTGCCTACCTACAAAAGTGTCAGTTAGCGTGCCATATTTATCATGTGCTAACTGTAGTATGTAGTCTATGCTCATTCTAAGTCCAAATCTTGCCTAATTCCCACGAGTAACGTGGAGTTCACGTGAATTAGCCTATGCTAACCATCATGTCTTCTCAGTAAAAGCCTTACTTGCTTGTGCAGAAACAGTTAACACGTGCCAATTCACATAGTCCTTGCTTAGCGCACTTAGAGGCTCATTTTCAAAGCACTTAGCCTCCCAAAGTTCCATAGAAACCTATGGAACTTAGCCTCCCAAAGTGCTTTGAAAATATGTCTCTTAGTAAAATGGCCCGCCCGGAGAGGTTTTTTTTTTTTACTTCGCTGGTTCTGACAGAGGCCTATCTTCATATTCTTTTTCGGGCCATGCATCTACTTTTTCTCTGCTTGCGGAGTTGGCTGAGCCCTATCAGTTTCGGCCGCTGCCTTTCAGGCTGGCGACTGCCCCTCGTACTCTTACCATGAACGATGGTAGTAGTGGCAGCGGCTCTCAGAACAGAGAGCGTCCTCTTTCATTCTTTCCTGGATGATTGGCTGATCAGAACAGTCATATGAGGAGAGTGGTCAGGCCCCTTTTGCAGTCCCTAGGGTGGGTAGTAAACTCTCAGCAGAGTCGTCTACTGTCGCCCCAGTCGCTAGAGTGTCTAGGGGGTGTTTCGATACTCGGCTGGGTCGGGTTCTTCTCTCCCTGGGCCGTAGCCTTAAGTTGCAGTCTCAGATTCGCCTGTGGTTGCAGTCCTCGAGGCCCAGAGCAAGGAATTATCTTCAGGCTGGGTTCCATGGCACCTGCGATGGAAGCAGTGCCCTGGGCATGGGCTCACACACAGCCTTTTCAAAAGTCACTACTCTCCAGGTAGTTGCCGCAGAAGTAGTCTCTGCACACAAAATTTGTCCCTTCCAACGCAGGTGAGGGGCTGCCTCCGCTATTGGCTCCGGAGGTCCAATCTATTCAAGGGTATGCCTTTGAAGCAGCCGAAATGGATAGTCGTCACAAGAGATGCCGGTCTCAGAAGCTGAGGATCTCACTGTCAGGAGCGGTATGCTCACGCTCTCGACAGGAGACATCTGGAAACCAGAGCACTTTGGTTGGCTTCCCAGGTATTTCGTCACCGGCTGGCAGGTGAGTCAGTCCACATCATGTCAGACTGCTGCGCCATAGTGGTGGCATATATATTAGTTGGCAAGAATGGACGAGGTGTCGTCAGGTGAAGCACAGGACAGCAGAGCTACTGCATTGGATGGAATTGCATTGAGTAGCTCTTCCTGCAGCTCATGTTGCAGGTGTTCAAAACATTCAGGCAGGCTTTCTCTTTCGAAACTTGCTGGATCTCAGAGGGTGGGCTCTTGGCAACTAGCGTTTCAAGCAGTGGTAAAGCGTTGGACTTCTGACGATGGTTCTTTTGCGTCCATGCTCAATTTGAAGCTTCAACTATACATCAGTTGCTGAGAACCCCAGAGCACAGAGAAGAGTTAACGCTCCTTTGGCTTTGGACAGCCGCTCTGCTCTAGTCCTCTCGTAGGCCGTCTGTTTCAGAGATCCAGATACTCGGAGGCCAAATGATTTTGGTAGATTCATATTAGCTTTGCAGGCCTAAGCACGATGATCTTTGGTGCCTTCTGGTCAGTTCTCTTCTTCGTTTTCCGAAGTCGATAGGTCTTCTGATGCAGAGCCCGGTGTCTCATCTGGATCCGGCTTAATTTTGCCTTAAGACTTGGCTCTTAAGCGTTCATAGTTGGCAAGCAGAGGGTACTTGGCGAGTGTACTGGCCACTATGCTTCAGTCGAGGTGTCTGTTTACGTTCCTAAGTTATGTTAGGACTTGGCAAATTTCTTGAGGTGTGGTGTGAGGAGCTGTACATCTCGCCCTTTCGTATATCAGTTCAGCAGTTGTAGATTTTTGCAGTGAGGTCTTGACAAAGGTCTGGCAAGGTACAAGTTGTCACCTTGTCCTGTTTTTCGTGGTTGCGTTCAAGGTAAGGCCTTGGTCGGCCATCCGGTTGTAGCCAGGGTTTTTGTGCGGGGCGAACCTTATGCGTCCTTCCCGGTTGGTTGTTTTATTCGTTGGCATCTTTATTTGGTGCTCTCAGTTCTAACCAGGCCTCCGTTTGAGCCTTTGGCTTCCAGTAGTTTTAAAAGACTTGACACTAAGTCAGTATTTTGGTGGCTATCACTTCGGCTGCAGGCTGTTTCTTGTGAGTTTCCGTTTTTGGACTTCTCTAAGGATCGGGTGGTGTTGCACCCCATTCTCTCATTTCTTCCCAAGGTCTTGTCTTGATTCCCTTGTCTGTCGGTGGTCTTGTCTTTGCTCGGTCATCTTCAGAATTGGAGGCCTGGCGTTCCTTGGAGTCTCTTGTTGTCTAGAAAGTTCTCAAGCAGTATTTAAAGTCTGTGGAGGAAGTTTGTGGGACAGATCATATGTTTCTTCTGATCAGGGCTTTGCGCAAAGAGATCATGACTTCTAATCCTATGGTTTCTTGTTGGCTTAAAGACATGATAGCTTATTTGCTCTCCGGAAAACCAATACTGGTGGGAGTGAAGGCGCTTTCTATGAAAGGACAGTTGACCTCTTGGGCGGAACGTTTATTCTGGTACCTCCTTTGGAGTTTTCTAAGGAGGTCACTTGGTCGTCTTTGTAATTTTTTTCAAAGCATTTTCAGTTGGATGTGCAGTGTCATAAGGATGCGGTTTTCGGTACAATGGTTCTCTCGGCGGGGTTACTTAGATTCCTGCCATGTTCATACTGCTTTGTTACTTCCCATCAGTTGCATTCTGGGCCGCTCCAGAGGGACACTAAGGAAGGAGATATTAGGCCTTACCTGCTAATTTGCTTTCCAATAGTCCCTCTGGACTGGCCCAGATCCCTCCCTCAGTGTATTCTGTTGTTCTGAGTTCCTCTTGGAGCTGAGTTGTATGTTCTGCTGTTATTGTTTAACAAAAAAAAAAGGACACAACAAAGAAATAAGTCCTCTGCCTGGAGTGGCATCTCTTGGAAGCATGTACGATATGAGGCACTGGCTCTGTGTTGTCGAAGTGCTAGTGGTTGCTCAGGCCCGTGAATGCACAGCTGAGGTTCTGCTCCTTTCCTTCTGCTTTGTTATGATAATACTGGATCTTTTTCTAGCTGGCAAGGGCTCTTATTGGCTCTCTTTCTAGAGTCACAGTTCTCAGTCTCCACCTGCTGGAAGGCGTACACAACCCATCAGTCACATTCTGGGCCGATCCGGAGGGACTAAAGGAAAGCAAATTAGCAGGTAAGGCCTAATTTCTCCTTTTAAATGTCTCTTCCGTGCCACAGGACCGTACAGCTACATACACAGGAAGAAAAACATTCAGAAATAACAAGCTTTAATCTCCCTCTAAAATTTGCTTTGGATTGACTACCTTGTTCTTGAGCTTTTTTGCTATGAGGAATTCTACCAACCTCTATTCCAGTGATTTTCAACCTTTTTCCATCTTTCGGCACTCAGGTTACAAAAATTGTAGCTGATCTTTTGCCTAAGCCAGTGTTTAATTTCCTGCAAGTTCAAGAAGGGAATAAAATCCCCAGAAAAATAATTGTACACTTGTCTGATTGCTGAGGACTAAATTTAACAATTGGGCATAAGTCCTGTAGCTTTTTTTTTTTTTTTTTTTTGCATAATTTTGCATGTTTGATTTTTCAGTTGCAGTAGGTACAGGAAAGTGAAGCCTCATGCAAAACAATCTTGTCTCAGACTTTGTTTTGCGTGAAGCTTCACTTCCCAATCTTGTCTCAGACTTTGTTTTCCCTATTTTTGACCAGTTTATATTACATTTTTTTTAAAGACTTTGTCAAGGAATAGTCAATTTATGCAATCAGAATCAGTGCTGATCTTATAACTCCTGGTGCAATATTTTCACACGTACTGTTTTGATGGCAAGCCACAGAACTGGCACTGTGCAGGAAGTCCTCCGAGTCCTTGCTTCAATAATTCAGTGCAGCCATGCTTACTCTTTGCCCAGGCTGATGCAACAAGACTCAGTGCCACATGCATGGACTAACTGCACATGGAGGTCACCACACGAATGCGCCAGTAGATCAGGTGACCTCTGATCATGATGCTGGCTCATGCATATGTCAGTCCTCGCTTCAATAATTAGTGCAGCCATGCTTTGGTCTCTGCCCAGGCTGATGCAGCAAGACTCAGTGCCACATGCACGGGCCAGCTGCACATGGGGGTCGTAACACGAATGCGCCAGTAGATCAGGTGACCTCTGTTCATGGTGCTGGCGCATACATGTGTCAGTGTGAGCCTTGCTGTATCAGCCTGGGCACAGAGCAAGTGCGGCTGTGCTGAATTATTGAAGGGAGGATCCTAGATAGGTAGATGGTCACAGAAGCTTGTAAACTCCCAAGGGAACCCCCGCTGGAACAAGAAACTATCTCCATCCTTGCTGACCTGGAGGGGATTCCCACGGGATTCCTGCAGACCCTGTTCTCATGCAGCTCCTGACCATGGCACACTGGTTGAAAAATGCTGCTGTATTCTTTTGAAGCCTGCTAGATTATTTATATTTTGTCAGTTTTATATACATGATTATTAGCATACAGAAGGACTGAATGGCAACAGTAATACATTAAATTATAGTTCTTGCTAGAGCCCTTACTGATGGGTTGAGTTCCCCTATCAGCAGGTGGAAGTAGATAGTAACATAGTAGGTGATGGCAGAAAAAGACCTGTACGGTCCATCCAGTCTGCCCAACATGATAAACTCATATGCGCTACTTTATATGTATACCTGACTTTGATTTGTATCTACCACTTACAGATAAATGGAACTATTCCAATGACATCACCAGTGTAAGGTCTGGTGCAGCCTGGCATTCTCCAGTATTTCTTTGTCTCCAGCAGTTGGTGTAGGTTGGTCTTGGCTGGTGAGCAGACCTCAGGGTCTGTGTCACACGCGAGTTCTTGGGCCATTGCTCCTGGGATTTATTTCATGGCCCTTACCCCAGTTTAGCTCGGAGGTACTTTGCCCTCTGCAGCCCCAAGCTTGAATTGACTGGCTGGTGAGGGGGGGGGGGGGGGGTACGGTTTCTTATCTCCCCCCCCCCCCCCCCCCCCCATTGCGCTCCTCGGCATAGTTCTAGTATGGCTGCAGGGTTGGTGGAGGAGTTAGCTCCCCTACCTGAGCTGGTATGCAGTTCTGACAGACGATCGTGGCACGGCCCTCAGGGACCAGATGGTTCCAGCCATCGTGGTCTGCATCGGGCAGGCTTTGTAAGAAGATGCTTATGCTCAGGGGGTGCTGAGCTGTAGCGCCAATAGGATTTGTCACCTTGGTGGGGAGCTTGAGGCAGACTGGGACTTCTGCCTCCAGCTTCTCTGGTAAGAAACCCTTGAATCTTTGTAGAGCAGGTGATGATTGCTCTCCCTTGCAGTTGGTGTCCCCAGTCCTGGGGAACTCTTCCCCAGTTGAAAAAAAGGATCCAGTAGTTCAGCTGTTCCACTATGAGAAACTGGGGCAGCTGATTAATTTTGGATTTAGGCCCCCTTGGATGGGGTGATACCCATCTAGAAGGGCTTTCATACGCCCCCTAAAGCTGAGCTTCCCAACCTATGGGTTGAGACCCCAAATGGGATCACAAAACCTGCCTTTGGGAGACAGTGTAGGTGAGTCCTCTGTAGGTGCATCATTATTGTGCACCTCTGGAGGGGGGGGTGTCACACAGGGTTGTTTTTTTTTTTTTTTAATTTTGCCACAATCATTTGGTCACAGCCACAAAAAGATTAGGAAGTACTGCTCTAAAGTTTTTTTTCCCTTGCATAGGGCCCTCTTCCAGATGATAGTGGAATGGGATGCTCTGGATTGTATTTTGAGGGGTATTATGCTTTTGGGTAGGCTCTACTCCTTGATAAGGGATGACCTTGACAGATTGCTGCAGCTGCCTAGGGTATGTGCTGGTCCCAGCAATGATCAAGAAGAACATGATTTTAATGGAAGGGGGCTCTGATGAAAGATTCTCATGACAGGAAGGTGGAACAGCTCCTCAAACAGGCCTTTGCTTTCTCCATGCCCGTGCCCTGCTGAGTTGGATTCAGTAACTTTCAGAGTTCCTGGAGGTAGTGCACTTGGAGTTGGGGGCAGCGTTCCTGGAGAATGCGCTATACAGCCTTGTATGTATTTCTCCCTGGTCATTGGCCTTGGTAATTGTCCCCTGCAGGTGCAGCCTCTAAGGCTGGCAGAGTAAGCTGCCCCTAAAAGTTAGTTGCTGTTTGGAGAATACTTGGGGGGAAACTGAAGAATTTGGGGGAGTCTAAACCCCATTATCTCCCAGAGGACTGTCCACTGGTTCCCACTTGCTCCTCCAGGGGGAAGTTAAGATAGAAGGTAACGCACAGTAACACAGTAAAGATGACAGATAAAGACCCACATGGCCCATCCAGTCTGCCCAACAACTGCTCTAGATTAGTCTACCAGAATTCAAGGAAAGTAATAGTGAATGTTAATAAGCATCTGTCTAAATTTAAAAGTGATACTAAAAAAGTTAAATTGAACAAGTTACAAAGAAATGATAATTATAAAAGCCAAAAGTTTTCCGTAGGAACAATAAAACTACACATTCCATTTCACGACCCAGAACATCACAATGATATTGCACATAACCAAGGAGATGATAATATTAACTCCAGTGTAGAAGCTCTTTCTAATTTTAGACCTATACAAAATCAAGGTGATAATACACAAGCTGAAACTAGTACATTTGACCATAGGAGCAAAAAAAAAAAAAAAGGATTTGCAGTAAATCAGGTGAATTATTTACATCTCCAACAAGTCCAACATTACTATCTAAAAACATAAGAACGACAGATTTTTTTAGACAAGTTCAAGAGCAACCACGTCCATTCACTTCCCGCACCCGCCTTCAATCCAACTACAACCAAAATTACTATACACGGGAAGATAGATTCCAAGATCACAGATCCTTTTTACCAACAAGAGGGAGAGACAGAGAATGTGGTAACATACAGTCAAGGAAGTATTGAAGAAGACATTCCTGTGATCAGTCTTTTGAGCCACTATCTTACAGATGTTCAAGTGAAATTATTGCAAAAAGGATTATCATTTGTACCCACATTGCAGTACGATCCTTTCCAAACCAGAGTTGACCTTTTCCGTTTTTTTAGGAAGTTACAAATTGTATATTTTTTCACAGAAAAGGAACAAACAGTAGATATGTCCATTTTAAAGAAGAATTCTAAGTGGGTCTCACCAGGATTACTAGACCCCATTATCTCCACTTTCAGCCAACGTGCTCAAAGACATAGAAGATATAGAAAAGAATAGACCTAAAAAGTGTTCTTAGAATCTAACCAAGATGGGACATGAAGAAATGATCTCTTTATTTAAGAATACCAACATTGTCATAAAACCCGCAGATAAAGGTGAAGGGGTTGTCATGCAAAGCAGAGAAGATTACGTAAATGAAGTGCAAAAGCAGATATTTGATCAAGAATATTGTTACTTTGGAGGGTGACCCGACAAAAGTGCCAAACCCTTAAGAGAAAAACTTCACTGGCTCCCATTCAAAGAACGCATTACTTTCAAGGTTTGCACCCTGGTTCATAAAATCATTTACGGAGATGCCCCGATGTACACGTCAAACCTCATAGACCTGCCACCCAGGAACACTTAAATATCATCACGCACATTCCTGAATCTTCACTTCCCCAGTTGTAAACGTCTAAAATACAAATTAACATATGCATCCAGCTTTTCCTACATAGGCACGCAGCTTTGGAATGTACTACCACTTGACGTGAAAAAATGCATGACCTAATCAACTTTCGGACATCACTAAAGACTTACCTCTTCAACAGAGCATACCACAATGATCCTTCATATGAACTTTAATGCATTATCGCTTTATCTGTTATTTCTAATATGTTTTTAATTACCTGATTGTTTAATTACATCACATCACCCTTGTTCTTTATGTAATTTACAATTGTATCTTCTACTCTGGAGTGGCGATATGACAGAACAATGTAAGCCACATTAAGCCTTAAAATGGGTGGGAAAATGTGGGATACAAATGCAAAAACAAAAAAAGCAACACTGGGCCTTCAAGACTGGAACAACAGGAGTATTTTATTGACAAGTGACCCGACACGGGCCGTGTTTCGGCGTTAAAAAACGCCTGCCTCAGGGATCAGGGTTTAAATGTAATTTGTTTAGAATTGTATTCATGTCCAATATCGAACTGCAATAGGTCTTATCAAGCTGTAATTTTCTAGCTGACTACCAAAATTCTTTCAATCGCTGTCACCGTTCTTCTGAAAATAACTGCCAAACAAAACATGGCATGCGCAGTGCTGTGTGCTAACTGTTGGTCCTGCCTCTCCAAAATAAATAAATACAGTTACAACAAGATACCAGTGAGAGTATTTATCTAGCTCATGGTGCAGGTTTTCTTACATCTAAAGAGAGAAACTTTCTTGTACAAAATCCAGTTATTCCAACGATTTACACACTACAGAAGATTCATAAATCTGTGACACAACCACCAGGGGCCGTCTGCTCCTTTGAGCAGGGACTGTCCTTTTTTTGTTAAACTGTACAGCGCTGCGTAACCCTAGTAGCACTCTAGAAATGTTTAGTAGTAGTAGTAATAGTTTCAGGCAATGGTTCAGTCTTAGAGCTACTTTCTCAGTTTGTAGATTTGTTTTTTCTTCGACCATATGTCCCTGATATGTCCCCATCATGTGTAAGAGACTCCTCTCACATTATTACACTTTTAGATGAATTTGAAGGTGATTTGGATGGTATTATACAGGTCACTCTTGATACTGACACATTATACACCAACATACTGAAGTTAGAAGCATTAGTGATAATAGAGGCGTTACTTAAAGGAAGAAGAATGCATTGCCACATAACGAATTTCTTAGTTATTACATTTGCCACAATTGCACTTGTAATCATTTTACATTTCAAAGATTTTACCAACAAATAAAAGGAGTAGCCATGGGATCGGCCATGGCATCTGATGTGGCAGATTTATATGTGGCATAGTTTGAGGACAAATATTTGAAAGATCATCCCTTTAAATCAGAAGTTATTTTTATAGAAGATATATTAATGATGTCTTTTTACGACGGAGAGGCACAGAGTCTGGACACTGAGTGGCTTAATATTTGCAATACAAATTTATATTTCAAAATTCAATTTGATCACAAACAGATTTCATTTTTAGATATTCTTATTACAAAAACAGAGGAAAGGTCACAGATTCCATTTTTAGATATTCTTATTACAAAAACAGAGGAAAGATCCCACTGACCTTTCTTTCTGAGAAGAGGACATTTCTCTGGTAAGTGAACATTATTTTGCTTTGTGCTTTGGAAACTTAAAGATTGGGGTTTAAAGGAGCAATTGTAGGTTAGTGATAGGCAGAATAAAAATATAAAAAAGCAAATTTTATCAACTAATCTCCAAAGTCTTTTCCCCTTAGTTTTAAAACTTGAACTTTGTACCACAGCATTAACAGCCTCTAGCAGACACTGCAGGATCTAGTTTAGTCTTCCCACCCACCCCTAGAACAACTCTTCATTTATAGTCAGTTATTGTAATTAGGATAACAAGCGAGGAGTGTTCTTACAGAGTTTTAAATACATTTCATTACCATCTAAGAAGGAAACAATAAAATACACAATATACCATATAAACTAAAACTCATTTTTCCATATCATCATGCTGATCAATCCATAGACTGGTGGGTTGTGTCCATCTACCAGCAGGTGGAGATAGAGAGCAATCCTTTTGCCTCCCTATATGTGGTCATGTGCTGCCGGAAACTCCCCAGTATGTTCTCTATCTCAGCAGGTGGTGGTCACACACAGCAGCAGCTCTGGCTAGGCCTCCAAGCCTAATTTTTAGGTTTTTGTTGAGTGCCTGGGGTTGAGGGCTCTTCTTGAGCAAGTGCAAACCTGGTGGAGCCAGGTCCCTCCTTTTCTCCCCCCTCCCGCTGGCTCCGTTTAAAAAAAAAAAAAAAATTTTAGACGTCCTTAAGGGCGTTTATTTCGACGTTTATTTAAACGTTTATTGCAGCTACTCACTGGGACACCAGGTCGTTACAGCTCAGAGCGGAAAGCAGGTAATTTTACCTTTTTGTAGCGGGCAGGGGGTTCCCCGATTGATCTCCACGTGGCTGATGGCGTCGGAGGGCGAGGGCACAAAGAATCGCTCCCCGGACCGCGTGTGCGCGTCTAGCGGGGATGCGGGGGTTTTAAAGTCTGATTCGCCCTTGTTGGGTGTCAGTTTGGAGGCCGGTCAATGTCCCGGTTCTTCCTCGGGTGCGGCGGTTTTTCCCGCCATAAACGCCCATCCCCCGCTGCTCGCCTCCGCCATCTTGGACGGCCACGCTGCTCGGACGGCTTCTTCTTGGGCCGCCCTTGAGGTGGGAGACGTTAATGCCATGGCCGCCCTTCATTTGGGCGACGGCAGAAAAGCGGCTAAAGTTAAGCGCCGTTCTTCCCGCGCGGCTCCTTCGCGGAGTGTCGCGCCGGACGCCATCTTGGATGCGCAGCATGTTTCTCCCCCGCTCTTGCGAGCGCCGGTTGAGGGTGCGTCTAGGGCTGTGGCCCAGGCTGCTGAAGTGCACAGTCTGGGGGGTTTCTCCCCCGAGTTTATTTTGCTGCTGCATCAGGCCTTTCTTATGCAAAACGCTGCCCCTTCTCCCTTGTCCGATAAAGGGGTTGAGGCCCCCGGAAGTAAACGCCCTCGGGTGGATTCCCAGGCCTTAGAAGACTCTGTTTCCTCTGATGTAGATGAGGGCAGCGTATCTGAGTTCTCCCAACCGTCCTTTGGGGATTCCTTGGAGGAGACGGATTCCCGCTCGGATGGAGCGGATGACCCCTCTGCAGCACGGATCTTTCGCTCAGAGGATTTGCCCAACCTGTTAGTGCAGGCCATGAGCATTTTGAAGATTTCCTCTCCAGAGGACATCTCTCCCTCAGCCCCTGTTGGCTCCGCCATTATGCTGGGAACGAAGCGCCCGCCTAGAACCTTCCACGTGCATGATGCCATGCACACCTTAATTTCGGCTCAATGGGATGTCCCGGAAGCGAGCCTTAAAGTGGCTAGGGCTATGTCCCGCCTCTATCCTTTGCCTGAAAGTGAACGGGAGACCTTTCTTTGGCCTACCGTGGATTCTTTAATCACTGCGGTGACTAAGAAAACGGCGTTGCCGGTGGAAGGTGGCACGGCCCTATAGGACGCCCAAGACAGAAGATTGGAGGCGGCCTTAAGGTCGTCCTTCGAGGCGGCTGCCTTAAGTTTGCAGGCCTCAGTTTGCGGCTCCTATGTGGCCAGGGCGTGCCTGACGATTGTGCAGCGGGCTTCCCCCAAGGATCCTTCCTTGAGGGCTGACTGGCCGGCCCTGGAATCGGGCCTGGCTTATTTGGCAGACTTACTGTATGATGTCTTGAGAGCCTCGGCTAAAGGTATGGCTCAGACAGTCTCTGCGCGGCGGTGGCTTTGGCTGAAGCATTGGTCTGCTGACCACGCATCTAAGTCCCGCCTGGCTAAGTTGCCTTTTAAAGGCAAGCTGCTCTTTGGGTTCGAGCTGGACAAAATTGTGACCGATCTCGGCACGTCTAAGGGCAAGAGGTTACCAGAGGTCAGGGCTCGGGCCAGTGGTGCTCGCCCTGGTAACTCCAGAGGACGGCTTCAGGAAGCCCGTCGGTACCGCCCGGGCAAGCGGGCTCCTCTGCCCCCTCTTCCTTCAAAAGGAACTTCTCCCCCAAGCAGCACTCCTTTTCGCAGAGACCGCCGTCCCGGAGGTGCGCCCTCTGGTCCTCCCCCAGGGTCTCGTACCCAATGACGGGGCCCTGGTCCATGGCCCAGTGCAGATTGGAGGACGCCTGTCCTCGTTTCTGGGCGAGTGGACCAGGGTAACTTCAGACGCTTGGGTTCTGGAAGTCATCAGAGACGGCTACAAGCTAGAGTTCTGCCGACCCTTAAGAGACGGGTTTGTACTCTCTCCCTGCAAGTCTCCGGTCAAAGCTGTGGCAGTGCAGCAGACCTTGGACAACCTGATACGCCTGGGTGCGGTCGTTCCGGTGCCAGAAAATCAGATTGGCAAGGGACGTTACTCCATTTACTTTGTGGTACCAAAGAAAAGGAGGTTCTGTCCGGCCTATCCTCGACCTCAAAGGGGTCAATCGGGCCTTGAAAGTGCGGCACTTTCGCATGGAGACTCTCCGCTCTGTTATAGCGGCAGTGAAGGCAGGGGAGTTCTTGGCTTCCTTGGACATCAAGGAAGCGTACCTGCATATTCCCATCTGGCCTCCTCATCAACGCTTTTTGCGTTTTGCAGTCCTGGGCCGACACTTCCAGTTCAGAGCCCTCCCTTTCGGGTTGGCTACTGCTCCGCGGACCTTCTCCAAAGTAATGGTGGTCATCGCGGCCTTCCTGCGAAAGGAAGGAGTACAAGTCCATCCTTATCTGGACGACTGATTGATCCGAGCCCCCTCTTATGCAGAGTGCGGCAAAGCTGTGGACCGGGTGATTGCTCTTTTGAGCTCCCTGGGGTGGATCATCAACTGGGAGAAGAGCCAGCTGCGCCCGACTCAGTCCCTGGAGTATCTGGGAGTTCGATTCGACACCCAAGTGGGCAGAGTGTTCCTGCCAGACAATCGGATTGTCAAACTTCAGGCTCAGGTGGACCAGTTCCTAGTAGCCTCTCCTCTTCGGGCTTGGGACTATGTGCAGCTGTTGGGCTCTATGACGGCCACGATGGAAGTAGTGCCCTGGGCCAGGGCTCATATGAGACCACTACAACACTCTCTGCTGCAGCGCTGGACTCCGGTGTCGGAGGATTATGCTGTGCGCCTTCCCTTGGACCCAGCAGTGCGCAAGGCGCTGAGCTGGTGGCTGCAGACAGACAAGTTATCTGCAGGAATGCCTCTGGTGACCCCGGAGTGGATTGTCGTCACGACGGACGCCTCTTTGTCGGGCTGGGGAGCCCACTGCTTGGGAAGGACAGCGCAGGGGCTCTGGTCTCCTGCAGAGGCAAAGTGGTCTATCAACCTCCTGGAACTCAGAGCCATTCGGTTGGCGCTTTTGGAGTTCATCCCGGTACTGGCGTTGAAGCCAGTACGGGTCCTGTCGGACAATGCCACGGCTGTGGCCTATGTCAACCGCCAGGGAGGTACCAAGAGCGCCCCTCTAGCCAAGGAGGCCATGAATCTATGCCAGTGGGCGGAAGCGAACCTGGAACAGCTGTCAGCGGCCCACATTGCCGGAGTCATGAATGTCAAGGCGGACTTTCTCAGTCGCCATACCTTGGATCCCGGAGAGTGGCAGCTATCTGCTCAGGCGTTCTTGGACATCACGAAGCGCTGGGGCCAGCCGAGCCTAGATCTGATGGCGTCATCGGCCAATTGCCAAGTGCTGCGCTTTTTCAGCAGAGGACGGGACCCTCGATCCCTGGGAGTAGATGCTCTTCTCCAACAGTGACCGACACAGGAGCTTCTCTATGTGTTCCCGCCCTGGCCCATGTTGGGCAGGGTGCTAGACCGGGTGGCAAAGCATCCGGGCCGGATAATCCTGGTGGGTCCGGACTGGCCCAGATGTCCCTGGTATGCGGACTTGATCAGGCTCTCAGCCTTGCAGAAGCCGCCTTTTGAACCCTTGTCAAGGGCATCTCTGAAAGACCTGACGTTGAAAGCAGTCTTTTTGGTGGCTATCACTTCAGCCAGAAGAGTTTCCGAGCTCCAGGCACTCTCATGTCGAGAGCCCTTTCTGCAGTTCACTGAGGCAGGAGTGTCTATTCGCACAGTGCCTTCCTTCCTGCCCAAGATTGTTTCTCGCTTCCATGTGAATCAGCAGCTCTGTCTCCCTTCCTTTCGTAGGGAGGGCTACCCAGAGGAATACTCTGCTCTCAAATATCTGGATGTGAGACGAGTCATCATCAGATACTTGGAAGTGACCAATGATTTCCGGAAGTCGGATCATCTGTTTGTCCTGTTTGCAGGTCCTCGTAAGGGTCTGCAGGCTGCTAAGCCTACAGCGGCAAGATGGGTCAAGGAAGCCACTGCAGCGGCTTATGTGGCCGCGGGGAAGGTGCCGCCTATCCAGCTGAAGGCTCACTCCACTAGAGCTCAGGCGGCCTCGATGGCAGAGGCCGGGTCCGTCTCCTTGGAAGAGATTTGCAAGGCGGCAACTTGGGCATCGGCCCATACCTTCTCCAGGCATTACCTCTTGACTGTGGCTGCTCGGGCGGAGGCCCGGTTTGGAGCTTCAGTGTTGCGGTCAGGGATTTCTATGTCCCGCCCTGGGTGAGTACTGCTTCGGTACATCCCACCAGTCTATGGATTGATCAGCATGATGATATGGAAGGTAAAATTATGTATCATACCTGATAATTTTCTTTCCATTAATCATAGCTGATCAATCCATAGCCCCTCCCAGATATCTGTATTGCTTATATTCTGGTTGCATTTCAGGTTCAAGTTTAGTCTTCAGTTCCGGTTCAGGAGGACTTCGTGTTCAAGTTTTTCAATGGATTCTTCAAGAGTTGAGACGAATTTGTGTTACAGTGAGCTGCTGCATTCCTCTCCCCTCCGTTTTACGGGGCTGGATTGAGACTTAAATTCTGCCGGCGCTCCCTCCCGCTTCGTGCGGCAGTAGGGCAGCTTTGTACCCCTCTGTTGCTGCCTGCCTACAACTTTTGCCGGGTGTTGAAAGAATATGTACGGAGGACCGATGACTTTCGTCTGTCAGATTGCCTGTTTGTCCTCTTACGTGGTGCTCATAGAGGGTTCACGGCTTCTAAAGCTACGCTGGCGAGATGGATTAAGGAGATTATTTTTTCCGCTTACATTCTGTGCAACAGAGCTATTCCGGGAGGTATTTGAGCTCACTCCACCTGGCGACTTCTTGGACTGAGTTTTCTTTAGTTGCCCCTGAGGACACTTGCAAGGCGGCCATGCGGTCCTCTCTCCATTCTTTTGTTAAACATTACAGAGTGGATGTTCAGGCTTGTTGGGATGTGATTTTCAGTGAGCAGGTGTTGACAGCAGGACTATTAGGGCCCCTCCCTTAATTGATTGCTTTATTACTTTCCATCAGTTTCAGCTGGGCCGGTCCAGAGGGACGCTAAGGAAGGTGAAATTAGGTCCTACCTGCTAATTTGCTTTTCTTTTAGTCTCTCCGGACTAGCCCAGCACCCCCCCCCCCCCCTTCTATGCAGCTTGTTGTTTTTTGTTCCTTTGCTCTTTTTTTTTTTTAGGGGGGGGGGGCATTCAGAAAAAAAAGTTATCTTCTTGTCTTACTGTGTTGGTCATAAGCTAGCATGCTTCTGCCTTTTGGTGTATGAGTGGCTGTATAATCCAGCAGAGCACAGACTGTTCTTTCTTCTGCTTTGTTACTGATATACTGAGAGTTGAGAGGGCTGGACTGGGCTCTGATTGGCTCTCTCAAGAATCATTTTTCTCAGGCCAAGATGCACAAAAGTCTTCGTTAGAGCCGTTCCATACCGAATTTCATAACGAATCGGTACGGAATGGCTATGCACAAAGGGATAGGGAATGCAAATGAGCTGTTCGTTGCAGCTCACTTGCATTCACTAACCCTTCGTTAAAAACGTCGGTAATCGGCCCGTAAAGCATGCGCAGAGCAGCCAAGAGTTATGCTAGCTGCTCTGCGCATGCCACAAACGTAAAAACAAAAAAAAACCCATTCCTTGTCATCAAGCAGATGAATCCATTACGAGTGGGTTATGTCCATCAGCCAGCAGGGGGAGATAGAGAGCACTGAAAAACCATAGTGCCTCATGGCGAGCTAGCTCCATCTGCCTCTTCAGTATTCTCTATCTCCACAGCAGGGTGGTCGCAGCTTATTCAGCTCCTTCAGAAAATCTGCCTGGGGTGGCTCCTGTGCTGTTGCCAGTTGTAGCAGGGGTGTTGTGGCTGGTGGTGCCCACTTTAAAGACACATTGGCAAGCCCTGTTCCTGTCTTTGCCCACGCTGTGGATGCAGGCACATAGGTTTGCCCTCTCACTGCCTTTCCCACGCTACTGATCCTCCGGAGTGGAAAAAATTTGCCTCTTGCATTGTTGCCTCTAACTTTCCTCACAGCGTTAAAAAAAAAAAAAAAAAGTTGCGACGCGCTGGAAGCGCAGCGATATCAGGAAAGAGGCTATCTTTTGATTGTGCTGCAGATCGGAGCTCTGTGGACTCAATCCGAGGAGGTAAGAGCATTTGGTAGCTCCTCCGGGGAGGGCCCGCGTTCGGGGCGATTTTGGCGTGAATCCGCCATTTTGAATTTCCCGCCATTTTCGGCGATGGCTGCGGAGGTTGTAAAGCGCTGTTCCCGTTGTGGCAAGCGCAGATCAGCAGCAGGGCTCTGTAAATCATGCTCTTTTGACGTCAGAGCCGGCCCAAGCATGGCGAGCAAGGTTTCTTCCCACTCCGTGGAGCTGGCAGCGGGCGACATTTTGGAACAGCATGGCGCGACCCCCGCTGAGGTGGAGGGGTGTGAGCCTGGAGGGGAGCCTCGGATGGAGGCCAATATGAGAGCCATTGCCCTCTGACTGGAACCGGGAGGCCAGGGTGAGCCATTCTCCCCTGAATTTGTTTTGCTGCTGCATAAAGCATTTGTGTTAAAAAGAGCTCTCCCGCAGGGGTCTCAATCGGCCCGGCTGCCTGTGTCCCCTCCAGTAGAACCCGGCCTTGAATTACCGTCAGGTGCGTTTTCCCCTGACAGATGGCCGCAGTACAAGCGCAGAAGGGTGGATTCCCCTTCAGAGAGTGGCGCACCCCCCCCCCCATCCCCCGTGGTTGGGATGTGAGGAGTCTCAGGGGTCTGGCAGGCCCTCGTGGTCTGGAGAGCCAGAGGAAGTTGCAGGATTGCCACTGGATCCGGATGATCTTTCCGCGGTGAGGATTTTCCACCGGGATGAGTTGCCAGCGCTGATTTCTAATGCACTGCAGGCCCTCTCTATTGAAGATCCTGCGAGTGCTGAGCTCTCCTCTGCTAATCCGAGGATGACAAGTACTAAGAAGCCTGCTTGAGCCTTTCCTTTGCATGACTCCATCCAAGAGCTTATTTCAGCTCATTGGGCTGACCCCGAGGGGCCTTTGAAAGTTGCCAGGCTATGGGGCAATTATACCCTCTAAGTGAGGAGAATTTGGTGCGCCTAGCTGTGCCTAAAGTGGATGCCCTAGTCACAGCTGTGACAAAGAGAACTACCCTCCCAGTTGAAGGAGGAGTTGCCCTGAAGGACATGCAGGACCGACGCCTTGAATCAGCTATAAAGCGGTCCTTTGAGATTTCAGGCCTATCCTTACGGGCGTCTGCATGCAGCTGTTATGCTGCCTGAGCCTGCCTTGCTTGGTTACAACAGGCAGTGGAACAGCCCGGAGATGGAGCGGAGCCCCTTGCGGAGGTGGCACCGCAGATGGAGTCGGCCTTGTCTTTCTTGGCTGACGCTCTTTATGATCTGGTCAGAGCTTCGGATAAACAGATGGCGGTGGCGGCTCGCCGCCTGTTGTGGCTACGGCATTGGGCAGCTGACATGGCCTCTAAGCAAAGGTTGGTGAAGTTACCCTTTCGAGGCCTTCTATTTGGTGAGGAGTTGGAGAACATTGTTAAAGGCCTGGGGGATGCTAAACCCCAGCGCTTATCCGAGGACAGGCCGCGGCCTTCCTCCAAGGGTCAGGCGGTTCCCTCCTCTTACAGACCTCGCTTCAGAGAAGCTCAAAGATACTGCCCGGGCCTTCTGCTGGGTTCACTTCTCGTGCCCGTTTTCAGCAGAGGAACTCATTTTGCTTGGACAAGTGTTCCGCAGCAGCTGGCTCAAAGCCTGGAGTTCAAGGGCGACCCTCTCAATGATGGTGCGCCGGCCCTCTCCTCGCTCCCTGTTATAGGAGGACGACTTTCCCTCTTTCACGAGGAGTGGGCCAAGATTTCCTCAAATCAGTGGGTCTTGGACCTGATCAGAGATGGCTACAGATTAGAATTCAATGCCCCGATAAGACGTGTTTGTGGAGTCCCGATGCGGTTCTGCCGCCAAACGGGCAATGGTAGAGGAGACCTTACAAGGCTTGATTCACTTAGGGGCGGTGTGCACGGTGCCTCCCGCCGAACTCTGCTCTGGCCGTTACTCCATTTACTTTGTGGTGCTGCGAAAAGGAGGGTCTTTTCGGCCAATCCTAGACTTAACAGAAGTCAACAAGTCTCTGAGAGTGCGGCATTCAACAAGTCTCTGAGAGTGCGGCATTTTCACATGGAAACCCTGTGCTCCGTCATTGCGGCGGTACAGCCAGGAGAGTTTCTCACGTCTCTGGACCTGAAAGAAGCTTACTTGCACATACCAATTTGGCCCCCGCACCAGAGGTTTCTGCAGTGATGGGAAAACATTTCCAGTTTCGGGCCTTGCCTTTTGGCCTCGCCACAACTCCCCGAACCTTTTCAAAGGTAATGGTGGTAGTAGCTGCCTTTCTCAGGTGAGAGGATATCCGGGTTCACCCGTACCTAGACAACTGGCTCATCAGAGCGGACTCTGTAGAAGAGAGTCATCATGTTACAGCCAGAGTGGTCTCAGTGCTGCAATCTCTGGGCTGGATAGTCAATTTAGCCAAAAATCACCTGACCCCCTCTCAATCTCTAGAATATTTGGGAGTCCGGTTCGACACAGCCTCGGGGTATTATACCTACCCGAGCAAAGGCGGTGCAAGCTTCAGAACCAGGTCTGTCTGCGCCTGAGGATGCCTCACCCACGAGCTTGGGACATTGTCCAGCTGTTGGGGTCGATGACAGCCACCTTAGAAGAGGTGCCATGGGCGAGAGCGCACCTGAGACCTCTGCAGTGTTCCCTGCTTCAACGATGGTCTCCAATATCTCAAGATTATCAATGCAGACTCACGTGGCTCGGCTCAGTATGGAGTGGTGGCTCTCAGACAGCATGCTGTGGCGAGGAATGCCACTAGTGCTCCCCGATTGGTGCCTGGTGGTAACAGATGCCAGCCTGAAGAGCTGGGGTGCACATTGCCGGGGAAGGCATGCCCAGGGTCTCTGGACACCCGAGGAGTCGACGTGGTCCATCAATCGCTTGGAGTTGAAAGTGATATTTCAGGCGCTTCTGGCCTTTCAATTGACCCTGGAAGGTTTGGCTGTCAGAGTTCTGTCGGCCTACGTACGACAGCAGTGGCCTACATAAATCGACAAGGCGGCACTAAGTGTCAAGCACTGGCCGCAGAGGCCGCTCAGATATGCCACTGGGCCGAGTTACATCTGCAGTTTCTGTCAGCAGCTCACATTGCAGGTCAGAGCAACATGCAAGCTGATTAAGCAGGAATCAAATCAACCCAGCGGAATGGGAACTTGCAGATGAAGTATTCCTGCAGATCTGTGCCAAATGGGGGACGCCTGTAGCGGATCTTATGGCCTCAAGCGCAAATGCCAAAGTCCCGTGCTTTACGGCAGGCGGAGAGATCCTCGCTCGGCGGGGTTGGATGCCTTGGCTCAACCCTGGCCTCAGGGACTCCTGTATGTGTTCCCTCCATGGCCCTTGAAAGGGCGAGTTCTCCTGCGGATTTGGCTACATCAAGGAGAGGTGGTTCTCATTGCCCCGGATTGGCCCAGGAGGCCGTGGTATGCGGACCTTCAGCGGTTGCTGGTGGAGGCTCCCTTGCCTTTACCTCTGGTATCGAATCTGTTGTCACAGGGGCTGGTAACCATGGAGGACGCCTGCCGCTTTGGTCTTACGGCATGGCTATTGAGAGGGCGCAATTGAGAGACAAGGGTTATTCCAGTAAAGTCATTTCCACTCTCCTACAGGCCCGCAAGCATTCCACTTGCGTGGCTTATGCCAGGAATTTGTGCCAATTTGAGGCTTGGTGTGCTTCTAAAGTGATCACACCCATGCAGGCTTCTGTCTTGCAAATACTTGACGTTTTGCAGGATGGTTTACAAAAAGGCTTGGCCTATAATTCCCTGCGTGTTCAAGTGGCAGCCTTAGCATGTTTTTGAGGGAAGGTCGCTGGCCTCTCTCTGGCTGCTTGCCCGGATGTGGCATGGTTTCTCAGAGGGGTGCTTCGGCTCCATCCTCACGTGCGGGCTCCCTCTCCGGCCTGGAACCTGGGTTAGTTTTAAAGGCCCTTCAGTGTTCACCCTTCAAGCTGCTTTGGCGAGCTTCGGAGAAGGATGTGACCTTAAAAACGGTCTTTTTGGTGGCCATTACGTCGGCGAGACGGGTATCTGAGCTCCAGGTGCTGTCCTGTCGAGACCCATTTCTGCAATTCTCAGAGTCCGGAGTTATGGTACATATGGTGCCATCCCTAATGCCTAAGGTGGTTTCAGCGTTTCACCTAAACTAGCCTATTTTCCTGCCTTCCTTTTCCAAAGAGGAATTTCCAGAATCATTTGGGCAGTTGCACCTTCTGGATGTGCGAAGGGCTCTGTTGCAATATCTGTGTGTGTCAAATGCCTTCAGGACCTCTGACCATCTTTTTGTTCTATTATCAGGTCCGCGCAGAGGGTCTCCAGCGTCTAAGGCCCTCTATAGCCCGTTGGCTCAAAGAAGCTCCTTTGATTGTAAGCTCCTTGGAGCAGAGACTGTCCTTTTTGTTAATCTGTAAAGCGCTGCGTAACCCTAGTAGCGCTCTAGAAATGTTAAGTAGTAGTAGTAGTAAAAACTATTTTTTCAGCATATTTGCTGTCTGGCCGGCATCCGCCTGAAGCCTTTAAGGCACATTCCACTAAAGCGATGTCCTCTTCCTAGGCTGAAACTGGAGCACTCTCTCTCTTCAAGAGATATGCAGTGCAGCGACATGGGCTTCTAAGCTCTCTTTTGCCCAACATTAGGTTCTTACTTTGGTAATTTTCTTTCCTTTAGTCATAGCAGATGAATCCATGAGCCCTCCCTCAGTGGTTCATTATGTTAATTTTATGTTCAGTTTTTCCTGTAGATATGTTCCCTCATTGGGAGAAGTTGGAAAACAGTCTATAGGATTTCTGTTCTGTTACAGGAGGTTGAGTTCATCCCTCCTTTGAATTGTTGCTCCTGTTCTGGGGCGTTCATCCGCCGTGAGGAAAGTTCATGTTGTTATGCTTTGCGGTGTAACACTGCTTTGGAAGCTTCAAATACTGAAGAGGCAGATGGAGCTAGCTGGCCATGAAGCACTATGGTTTTTCAGTGCTCTCTATCTCTCCCTGCTAGTTGATGGACACAACCCACTCGTAATGGATTCATCTGTTATGACTTAAGGAAAGAAAATTACCAAGGTAAGAACCTAATTTTCCCGTCTTCACCTGCTGGAAGGTGTACACAACCCATCGGTTTCAGCTGGTCCACTCTGGAGGGACTAAAGGAAAGCAAATTAGCAGGTAGGACCTAATTTCACCTTATTTACATTTAAATTTTATTTTTAATTCATTTTAATTCTTTTTTTATTTTATTTTATTGTATTTGATTGTGTCTACAATACACACCATGTTATATTTATTTTATGTTTTTTTTAGGGATGTCTGGTTTTCATTTCCCAAGAGTTTTAGCCCATACTCAGAATTTAGATGTTCATTACTGACCATAGAGAATTAGTAGCAAGACATGGCCATTACATTCTGTTAATATCCACTGTAGTTCATCAATATGTGTTCATTGACTGTATATGTTAAACGACAAGCAAGTTTAACTCAGTGGCTTCTTCTCTTGTTTTATCAACAATTTCTTATTGATGTAAAAAAGGTACTTGCTATAAAAAATTTCTTTTTTATAGCAAGTACCTTTTTTACATCAATAAGTCTTTGACTAACAATAGTTCAATTTTACTCACACAGTAAAATGTGTGAGTATATGTTTTTAAGAGATAAAGGCAGGGATTCCTTTATTGTTTAATTATATTAACAGTATTTCCTTTTGCCTCTCTTTACTTATCACCATGTCGGTGCCTTCTGAGGCGGTTAAGTGCTGCTCCCGGTGTGAGGGCCGGAGAGCAGCATTGGGGGAGTTTATCCTGCCGCCATCCGCCTGCAGCGGGTGTTCAGGCTGGCGGGGGTTCCCCTCAGGCTTCTGGTGAGTCGGAAGCGCAGGGGATAGTTTTGGCGGTTTCCTCGGGGCAGTTAGTGCAGCGCATGTTGGCGAGTGCCATTTTTTCCTCTCAGGCACGACCCGCTCCACATGTAGTGGTTGATAGACAAGAGGCGCAGCACGCTTCTGTGGCACAGACTCTGATGGAGGGAAGCAATGTACAGGGAGCAGGGGAGTCCCTTGCAGTTCCTTTTTCCCCGGATTTTGTTTTATTAATGCACAATGCCTTTCTTTTGAAGAAGTCAGGAGCTTCTCTTCAGGCAGCCCTGTCTCTTCCTCAGCAGCCTCTTACTGCAGCCTCTCAGTCTTTCCTGCCAAAGTATCCCCAGGTGGAGATTTTGGATCCCGAGGAGCTATCTGACACAGATGGCCCAGTTTTGTCGCTGGGCTCTCCCTCAGTATCTTTGGATTTGGCAGATGGTCACTCTGCCCTCTGAGGAGGGGGATGATGCGACGGCTGTCCGCCTTTTTCTCAGGGAAGAGCTTCCCTCCCTGATTGTTAGGGCTTTTGAGATTTTGGGACTAATGGAAAGAAAGTTATCAGGTAAGAATTCATTTTTCCTTTTTATATATATTCCTTTTTTTTTTATAGTTCTCGTGTTAAACACTTTTTACACATTAATTATCCACCGGACACATAAAGCTAGTGCGCCTTAGTAAAAAACCTCAGTTTTGTAACTTTTTTTGTATTAAAATATTCTTCATTAAATTTAGGTTGATATATCTAATGCTATTCATTTACCAGAATTAAAATGGTGCCCCCTATGGTTCAGTTACAATTTTTTCTCTTTTAAGGCTTTTTTTTTTTTTTAGGTATAAGACAACATATATGTTTCACAGAAGCTAGTTAAGAATTCCATACATCTAATAGAAGGTAACATTTTCACCACATTCTGTATAATAACATTATTATAGAAGGTAAAATTTTCACCACATTCTGTATAATAACATTATTATATATGTTGTATGGTTGTATTTCATTATTTAAAATGTTTTTTCTTTATTTACATTGGGTTTAGTTATCTCTTAACAATAGGTATTAATTTTGCATAATGATACCTTAGAAGCTTATGTTTTACAGCTGTCATTTACACTTTTTTCATTTCTTTATTCATTTATATTAAGATTTCTTTTTTATCTATACTGTCAAATTTACATTTACTAATTGTTTTATTTATTTGCTGCATTTGTACCCCACATGTTTTTATTGATTTATTTTTTTGTATATATGTACTTTTAGACTCCTGAGGAAGGCTTCTTTAGGTTGAAACAAGACTCGTGTCGAGTCTTGGATGTTACAGTAAAACTTCAATACATTGAACATCATCTACTGTTCACTTATTTGTTACCTTCGCTGTGCTTGACTAGTATTTCAAGCTTTCCGTAGGTTTCACTCATGAGACCTAATATGCAAAGGATGAAAGTATGGAACCTCCCCACTCTGTCTATGGATTTTTCACTTATTATTCAGTTATGTCTCTTTGACCACTATTCTGATTTAAAATAAATCTACATCTGTGCTAAAAATTCTCATTTTGTATTTCTTAGATCATAACCATGTCTTCTCCTGAACCAGAAGACGATACTGTGGTTGAAGAGCAATCAAATAAGGATAATCAGTCTTTTGAGGAAAGTAAGGAGGAAATTGAAAGCAAAGAAGAGACAAAGGAGGAAGAGGAGGAAGAAGAAGAGGAGGAGGAAGAAGAGGAAGAAGAAAAAGGTATGTGTAGTTTTTTTTAATAACATGGGAACCTTTTACTAAAGCTTAGCGTATGCTAATAGATATTAGCATGTGCTAACTGCCACGTGGTCCATAGATATATATATATATGCGCAGCATTTAGCATGTGCTGATGTCCATTAGCACGTGCTAAGCTATAGTGTTTGTCTCAAGTGAAATCTGCATTAAAAGTAAAGTTTGAATAGAAGAGTAATATTTTGCTGTTTTCTAAGAGTAAGTACGTCGCTTGTAAACCTCAGAACAAAAAAAATAATTGAATTACGTGTTTGTTCTTACAGTTCAGTGCATGTTGCAACAATATCAAATACATCACAAATTCAATACAATATACTTTATAGTTCAACAATTTTTATTGATGACAAAACGCACAAAACAGGCAAAAATAACAAAGAGAATACATAATAGCAGATAGAGTACATATACCCAGCATCCGCAATCCACAACATGTCATCAGTTTTTATATTCTGTGGTCTATAAGTACTTCAGGTACTGATACCCCCCCCCCCCCCCCCCCCCCCCCCCCATGAAACCGAACAAAACTGTTGACTGAAAATTTGGGCATCTTTTAGGTCTTAATAACTCTGCCATTACATGTTCTACGTCTGTGAAATTTGTACCAGTTAATCAGAATTTCTTAGCGTGAGCAGCAGATGAATCCAGAGACTTGTGGGTTGTGACCATCTACCAGCAGGTAGAGATAGAGAGCGCTGAACTGCAGTGTCTTATAGGATGGAATGCTTCTTGGTCAGTTTGTATTCTCTATTTCCAGCAGGCAGATGGATGGTCTCTCACAAGCTCCTCGTCTCATCTGATGGTGGCTCCTGTTCTCGGTCTCTCAGTTCAGTTGAGCTTTGGGGTGTGTGGCTGAGCGGTGCCACCTTTAGGGGGGTGCACCTGGTCACCCCAGGTCCCTCCGCCACTCTTCTCCCCCTCTCCAGCCCTTCCTCCATTCTTCCTCACTAAAAAAAAAAATTGGGGCATAATTCTTTAAAGCCCACAGCCTTGGGTGCAGGAGAGATACTGGTTTGGGCCAGTATAAAGGGCTTGGTAATAAAGTGGATGTGAGTGTGCTTCCAGCAGGCCTGAGTTTGACAGGCAGGACTCCCAAAGGCTGGTTCTCCCAGGTTGAGTGTATGTTTACATTTTCTTTCACCTTTGGGTCAGTTGTGGTTTTACTTTTGTTTTGTCTTTAGAATTCACCTTAGGCAAGTAAAATGCTCCACTGAAAACTATTGTTGATTTTGAGGAAAAGACTTCAGACACTGTTCCAGCTGAATCTAATCTCGTAGTACAGCCGACCGTGTTGCTAAGCGTATACTTTAAACTCGATCATACAGTATATACGCTTGCGAGTATCCTCATCAGTCAGAAAAACCTCATTCTGTTAACTGTGTTAGGATCTTAACTTTTATTTCATTTTATAAAGTTTTAAGAAACTAGTACTTAGCTGTGGTCTGTGCTGAGACTACTGAGTGTGCCCACGCCCAACAGTGAGCTCCTGCTTTGCGCAATGCTTCTTAAGAAGCTGGACCCCATGTCTTCTCACAGCTAACTTTTAATACCATCTGTTTTCCTTTGCAATAGCTGCTGAAGTTGTTAAAAGCTGCTCCCACTGTGGTAACAGAGAGCAGCATTGGGACAGTGTCTGGATGGCTGTGTAGTCTCTCCTCTGATAAAGGGGGCCGTGTTCTGGGAGGCCACGCTAATTTCCCATGTGGGAGAGATGTGGGCTCATTATCCTCATGGGGCGAGATGTGGTCTGGCAGCCTTTTATACAGCAGCGTGATTCAGGAGCAGCACTGCCAATGGCTTCTTTACCCGGCACTGCTTCAGAGGTCCTTATGTCAGCCGCTGTGGGGGTTTCTCCAGTGCTGGGGGTCGTCTGGCCTCCCCCCCCCCCCCCCCCCCCCCAATGTTCATTTTGCTGCTCCAGCCTTTGTAGATTTCTTGCTTGTTCCCTGCCTCAGTCTCCACTGATGGACCCTGCCCCTGAAGAGGAGATGTTCGCACTCCAGCTCAGAAGTAGGATTGCTCCCCTGTCTCCCTGTCATTCTGAGGGACTCATTTCAGGGCAGCCCCTTTCTGCACAGATGCAGGAAGAGTTGGAGGAGGGGGAGCTATTTACAGAGGAATCTGTTAATTCCACCGCAGTGTGGGTGTTTTATAAGGAGGAGTTGCCTTCCTTTATACCTAAGGCACAAAAGGTTCTTAATCTGCTAGTCTTGAAATGGTAAGTACTAGAAGACTGCTTCAGTATTTTCCAGTGCATGAGGCTATGCAGGAAGTCATTTTTACTCAGTGGGTCACCCCATAAATTGTCCTTCAATTGGCAGTGGCTATGTCATGTCTTTACCCCATTTCCATGCCTAAGCTGGAAAAGCTATGTTTGCCTAAAATGGATTCGTTAGTGGCAGCAGTCACCAAAAGGCCACGCTGTCTGTGGTGAGTTAAGATTTTACTATACACTAGGATTTAACCAACTCTGGAACTATAAGTATAATCTTAACTCGCCACATAATTTATAGTTCCAGAGCTGGTTAAATGCTGTTCCTAGTGTGGGAGCCAGTGAACAGCATTAGGGCGCTGCACCTTGTGTTAGGTCCTCTGAAAGTGCCTATTTAGCGTTCTCATATTGTTAGATACCTTTCATTTAGAGAACTTTGAGTCCCCTCAGTTTTGTCACAGAGGGCAGTTACTTTAACACTCTGAAAGTTTTCCTCACTTCTTTTGTAGAACTTTCTTTTTCTTACCAGAACTCTATTTATATTGACAGTACAGGAATTCCTTTTTTTCAGCAGCTTTAGAAAGGAGTTTAGTCAGGCTTAGTGCTGTTGGCTCCATGTTTCTGGAAAAATTACATATCATTATTTTCAGAGGCACTGGTCTCCATGGTAACCATGGAACCTCAGTTCCTTGTCACTTGCCACAGATGAATCCAGGAACTAGTGGTTGTCCGCCTACCAGCAGGTGGAGATAGAGAGAAACAAACTAAAGGCAGTGATGTCAGACAGCCAGCTCCTTCCTCAGTTAGTATGTCTCTATCTCAGCAGGTGGTGGACGGCTTTTTCTTCAGCTCGTGGGCCCAAGGCCTCTGAGGGTGCTCTTGGGCCGGTGGCCAGTTTGAGCCAGGGGTGGCGGACTGGTGGTGTCCCCTTTGGCAGCATATGCAGTTGCTGGGTCCCTGCTGCACCTCAAATTCCCTCGGAACAGGCTTTTGCTGTTCCTTTCCTTCCCTGTTTGTTTCTGCCTCCTCACTAAAAAAAAAATAAGAGAGAACCATAGAATTTGTTTAAAAGAGAAACAGAGAAGCACAGGGAAGTGTGTTTTTGCTGAGAGCAGGTTTGTGTTACTGCTGTCCGAGTCCTGTTTTCTGTTGCCTGCTTGTCTGAGCCTGCCTCGAAGTGGAGTCGGAGAGGTTTTTTTCTTCGGCTCAGCTGTCAGTTTCTGCACTTTCATGGTCCGGGGTAAGTCCTGCTGGCTTCCTGTTCAGGGACGGGCAATGGCATCGGAGGCGGTACAACGCTGTTCCCGATGCAGGAAACGGCGTTCGGCGGCGGGCCTTTGCAGCGCGGGCTGCGCTGATTTGGCGGGACTCGATGGAGCAGTGCACCCCCCCCCCCCCCCCCCCCCCCCCCCCCCCCCCCCCCGAGAGCGTGGCTTTCCCGCCTGGAGCCTGGCGATTTTCGCTCCATTTTGCGATTGGTTGCAGAGCTGGCTCCGGTAGCGGTTTTGGGCAAAGCTTCTTCTCCGCTGGTAGGGGAGTCGGGGGGCCGTCAGGGACTGTGGTGCAGGTGCCATGGCTGCGACCTCCTCCGTTGCGGGGGAGGGGTTTTCGCCAGAGTTTATTTTGCTACTCCATCAGGCGTTTTTGTTGAAAAGGGCCTTGCCCCCCCCCCCCCCCCCCTCACGTGGCTACGACGGCTTCAGCCTTTGATTCTCTCAGGGGGTCTGGGGGTAACCAAGAGATTGTTTTTTTTTTTTCCCCCAGAGGATTTCTTTTCCCTTAAAAAGCCTAGGCTTTCTTTGGTGTCTGAGGAGGGGTACTGCATAAGGTCGCCTGCAGCTTCCTCCGTGGTGGCTCTCTCAGAGCAGATGGGGGTAGAGGATGTGGAGGACGGTGTCCTCACTGACCAACAGGAGGACTCTTCCGCCGTAAGGATTTTCCATAAGGAGGAGTTGTTCTCCTTTATCTCTCAGGCGCTGGAAGCCCTGAATATAGTGGACCCTGAGGTTGCGGCTTCTCAGGCAGTCAACCCTGAGATGGCTAGTACCAGACGACCTTCTAAGGTCTTTCCGGTACATGAAGCTATTGAAGAGTTGATTTCGGCCCAGTGGGCGGATCCTGATGGGGGGCTGAAAGTAGCCAGGGCTATGGCCAGGCTGTATCCAGTTTCAGCGGACCGTTTAGAGCAGTTTGCTGTACTTAGGGTGGATGCCCTGGTGACAGCAGTCACTAAGAAGACTACTGTTCCAGTGGAAGGTGGTGTGGCACTTTAAGTATATGCAAGACAGGCAGCTAGAGGCCTCTTTAAAAACGTGCCTTTGAGGTGGCCGCTTTGACACTTCAAGGTTCTGTTTATAGTTCTTATGCAGCTAGAGCTTGTCTCAGTTGGCTACGATTTCGGAGTCTGATATGCCGGGAACTCCTCAGATGTTGCTGATGGATATTTGGCTGGCATACTTGACGGATGCCTTGTATGATTTGGTCCATGCTTCGGCCAAACTCATGGCCTTGACCATTTCCTCTCGGCGTCTTCTGTGGGTCCATCATTGGGCCGCAGATATGGCCTCTAAGCAATGGCTCATGAAATTGCTTTTTGGGGAAGACCTAGAAAGGAGCCTCGAGGTCACGTTTCAGAGAGACGCGCCGGTATCACCTGGGGCGGTCCAACGCAGTCTTTCAGCATCCTCATTTTGGGCAGCGTTCTTCCTTTTCTCAACGAGAAGCGTCTGGCTGGCCCCCCTCTCATTGTTTAATTAAATTGTATGTCTCCCCCATTGTTTTGATAGAGCCTATGTTCCCCACCCCTTCTTTGTTCCCTTCTGTTTGTCTCGTGGGGATTAAATGCACCTCCACACTTTGTGTGGTGTTTCTCTGGACCCCCCTCTCATCAGGGGGCTCCTCGGGCCTCCCAATGATGGGGCGCAGGTCCACTTGGGAGTAGAGCAGATTGGTGGTCGGCTTTCTCTGTTTCTTCCAGAGTGGGCCAGAATTACTTCGGACCAGTGGGTCCTCTGTGGTGGGAGAAGGTTACAAGCTAGAATTCTTTTCTCTCATCACAGACTTTTTTCTGGAGTCCTGCTGTATATCGCTGGCCAAGAGGACAGCGGTTCTGCAGTGTTTGCGAAACCTGCTAAGGATAGGGGCTATTGTGCCTGTTCCTCCTTTCAAAAGGCACACAGGCTGGTACTCCATCTTCTTTGTGGTTCCAAAGAAGGGGGGGGCTTTTCGGCCTATTCTCGATCTCAGAAAAGTAAACCAGTTTTTGCGGGTTTGTCACTTCTGCATGGAGACATTAAGGGCAGTTATTGCTGCTGTTTAACCAGGCGAGTTTTTGATGGCTCTGGATTTGAGGGAAGCTTACCTGCACATTTCCATTTGGCAGCCCCATCAGAGATTTCTCAGGTTTGCGGTGCTGGGTCAGCACTTCCAGTTTCGGGCCCTTCCTTTCGGAATGGCCACTGCCCGACGCACTTTTTCCAAGGTCATGGTGGTGGCGGCAGCGGAAGGAGGGGATTCGAGTGCATCCATATCTCGACAACTGGCTGATTCGGGCGATGATAGCAGAGGAGAGTCGAGTGGTCACCAACTAAGTGATTGCGGTATTGCAATCCTTAGGTTGTGTGGTCAATATGGACAAGAGTCATCTGGTTCCTACTTAGTCTGCAGTATCTTGGAGTGCAATTCGATATGAAGCGGGGGAAGGTGTTTCTCCCTGAGGGGCGAAGGATCAAATTGCTTTCTCAGGTACGGACCTTATTGAGTCGTCGCGCTCCCCGAGTGTGGGACTATATTCAGTTCCATGACGGCGACCTTGGAGGTCATTCAGTGGGCAAGGGCTCACATGCGGCGTCTTCAGAATTTCCTTTTGAGCAGATGGTCGCCGACATCGCTGGATTATCAACGACGCCTTCCTTGGTCGAGCTGGGCCAGGAACAGTCTCACATGGTGGCTCCGGTCAGCCAATTTGCAGACTGGTGTTTCTCTGGCGTCTCCCAGTTGGGTGGTAGACATGACAGATGCCAGCCTTGTGGGCTGGGGAGCCCATTGTATTTATCGAGTAGCCCAGGGATCGTGGACCCCTCTCAAAGCGACTTGGCCGATAAATCGTTTGGAGTTGTGAGCAGTCGTGAATGCGCTGCGGAGTTTTCAGGACCTTCTGCAAGGGCAGGCGGTTCGTGTATTCTCGGACAACACCACGACGGTGGCCTACATCAATCGGCAGGGGGGCACTCGCAGTCTTTCCTTGGCAGTGGAAGCGTCTCGTCTTCTTGTATGGGCGGAAGCGCATGTTCAGAGTCTGTCGGCAGCACACATTGCGGGTCAAGACAATGTTCAAGCGGATTTTCTCAGCTGGACTCTTTTGGACGCAGCGGAATGGATGCTGTCGGACTCGGCTTTTCGGCTGGTCTGTCAACGTTGGGGAAGACCAGTAATGGATCTCATGGCCATGGCTTGCAATGCCAAAGTTCCCCAGTTCTTCAGCCGCAAATGGCAGCCAGGATCTGCAGAATTGGACGCTCTTCTCCAGCCATGGCCGGAACAACAGCTACTTTATGTTTTTCCTCTGTGGCCTCTGATAAGGAGAGTTCTTTGTGGCATCGGGAGCCGGTCGTTCTAGTGATCCCAGATGGGCCCCGACGGCCGTGGTATGCGGATCTCGTTCGAGCACTCTCAGAGCCACTTTTGCGATTTCCGGAGACTCCCGATCTGCTGCATCAAGGGCCAGTTCAGATGGAAAATCCCTCCCACTTTGATCTTACGGCCTGGCTATTGAGAGGCGGCAGCTGAGGAAGAAGGGATTTTCAGGACCAGTCATTGCCACTCTTTTGGGGGCATATAAGCAGTCTACTTCAGCAGTGTATGCGTGAGTGTGGAAAGCTTTCTCGGTGTGGTGTGCTTTGCGTGCTGAATCGCCTTTTCGGGCAGACATTACAGCTATTCTGGAGTTCCTTCAGGATGGTCTTCAAAAGGGATTGGCATATAATTCCCTTCAAGTGCAGGTGGCCACGCTAGCTTGTTTTAGGGGCAAACTGGATGTTTCCTCTTTAGCAGCTCGCTCTGATGTGGTCTGTTTCCTATGCGGGGCTCTTTGGCTTCGGCCTCCTCTGCTGCAGCCGTGCCTGGCGTGGCATTTGAATGTGGTACTGCGAGCCCTCCAGGCCCCACTGTTTGAGCCGTTGAATAAGGTTTCTGAGAAGGATCTAACACTTAAGACAGTGGTTTTGGTGGTCATTGCTTCGGCTAGGAGGATTTCTGAAATTCAGGCTTTGTCTTCCAGATATCCTTTTTTGCAGTTTTCTGAAGCAGGGGTGTCGATTTGGGTGGTGCTGTGGTTTCGTCTTTCCATATCAATCAGGCGGTTTATCTTCCGTCTTTTCGAAGAGAGGATTATCTGGGGGAGTTTGCCTCGCTACGTTTCCTGGACGTGCGGAGAGCCTTGTTTCGGTACTTGCAGATCTCTAACGAGTTTTGACGCTTGGATCATCTTTATGCTCTTGTTGGGATCGAAAAGAGGTGAGGCGGCTTCTAAGGCTTCCGTTGCTGGCTGGATTAGGGAAGCCATTGGAGCAGCGTATCTGCTACAAGGGCGGGTGTCTCCAGTGGCCCTGAAGACGCATTCTACTCGGGCACAAGTGGCTTCTTGAGTGGAGGCGTCTGCCTTATCTCTGGAAGAGAATTGTCGGGCGGCTACTTGGGCATCCCATCATACTTTTGCAAAGCATTACAGGCTAGATGTGTCTGCTCGGGAGGATGCGAGTTTTGGGGCGGGAGTGTTGGCACATGGAGCGTCTGCTTCCCACCCTACTTCTCGAATGCTTTGATACATCCCACTAGTTCCTGGATTCATCTGCTGCAATTGACAAGGAAGGTAAAATTATGTCTTACCTGATAATTTTCTTTCCTTTAATGCAGCAGATGAATCCAGGATCCCTCCCTAGTTCAGCCGACGGTTTTTTCATTTTCCGTGCAGTGTGGCTATTTTTTCCTTCCAGTTTCTCTTTTGCAGAGTTCAGACATGTGAGTCATTCCATGTCAAGTGGACCAGGGGTCCCCACCTCACCATCTCAGATTTTGATGAAATTTGGTACATAGTTTCTTTATGATAAAAGGAACACGGAAAGGATTCCCATTTCTGGATCAAGTTGCAGTTATTTCGAAGTTCTTATTTGGTTCTTTGTTTTTCTTAGTGAGGATGGTTTCTGGTTGTTGTTGGTTTCATATTTTTGGCCTTGGCAAATGCTTACGAATGACATACTAACTGAGGAAGGAGCTGGCCATCTGGCATCCACTGCCTTTAGTTTGTTTATTTCTATCTCCACCTGCTGGTAGGCGGACTTAACCGCTAGTTCCTGGATTCATCTGCTGCTTTAAAGGAAAGAAAATTATCAGGTAAGACATAATTTTGCCTTCTGCCATGGGGACATTTTCTACAGGTGCAGTGTTTACAGCAAAATAGTTTTATTCTGGAAGGTGGCTGGCTTTCAGCCTGAAGGTCACAGGTTCAAGGCTGGTTTGTGCATCATATTAAAAACTCTGAAACTCAGCTGTGTTTCAAATGGGGCATATTTTACTTTACTCTCCCATTTTGCTTGCCTTGACAAGCAGTTCATTTCATGGCTGGGACAGCTAACACAACACTACAGTGCTAAAGGTTAACCATGTTGGTTTGCCACAGCTGCTGTGCTGTCTGCAATTGCACCTGACACTGGCCAAAACTATTACGTACCAGCTCCAGCAACCACTATATCAGCGGCACCACTAGCTGTATGCTGTAGTGACTGTAAATGCTTCTATTGCATTTTTGCACCTTTTCATTGTATTGGACTGCTAGCGATTATTACATAGCTACTTTAATATAGAGGAATAGCTTAATGGTTAAAGCTACCTGCTGAGAGTGAGCACAGAGATCTAGAAGTTGCTGGTTTAAGTCCTATTGCACCTTGCCATCAATAGTGCGCAATGGTACAACCAGCCATATTCTGCTACACCATCTAACTCTGGCTCTCAGCTACACTAGTTGGCTCCAATGAACAGCCAGTTGTAATGCACAACCACACAAGCCATTCTTGACCCACTTAGCAAGAAGATAGCTCTGGCTTAGGCATTGAACAGTTGATTTGGCTGCTAAGTCACATTTAGCAAGCTACCTTTTTAAAGGTAAACTGTTGTTTGGAGAAATTTGGAGAAGTTGAGTAAAGACCTAGGGGACTTTTAAGTTTCAGAGATTGCCAGAGGACAAGATTCTTTTAAAACTTCTCAGTCTCATCTTAGGTTTTATGAGGCCAAGTGCAGGCCAGGCAAATCTAAATTTCATGGTCCCCACTTCAACAAAGACAAGCCACCTTTCATTCTGCCAGAAAGAACTCTGCTTCACACTCCAGGTCTACCAATGCCTTCTGCGTCTCCCAATCATGGGTTCTCAGTTCACTCTTTGGGTTTCGTAATAGTAGAACTCCTCTCCAGGTTCCATGAGGAGTGGACCAAAATTACCTCTGACCAATGTGTCCTGGAAATACTAAAGCAAGGTTACAAACTGGAGTACTCCCATTCCACTGCAGATTTTTTGCTTGGAATCTCCACCCAAGCTCCAGCCCAAATATCAAGCAGTTAAGTCACCTTACAAATGCTTCTTCATTTAGGCACAGTCAAGACTGTCCCCAGTTGCAATTGGGGAACAGGAAGTTATTCCATTTACTTTGTAGTTCTAGAGAAGTGAGCTTCTTTCTACCTGTGTTTGGACTTCAAAAAAGTCAGAGTGTTAAAAGTTCAACATTTCACAATTGGAACATTGCAGTTGGTAATAGTTTCAGTCCAGCAGGAAGAGTTTCTAACCTCCCTGGATCTCAAGGAAGTGTGCTTTCATATTCCCATTTCACCTTCCCACAGAAGATTTGCTATTTGTAATCCTTGGTGAACATTATCATTTTTAACCATGTCATTCAGCCTTTCCACATCACCAAGGACATTTTTTCAAGGTCATGGTAGTAATGGTAGCCTTCCTTCGCAAGGATGGATTGCTGGTTCATCCATACCTCACGATTGGCTGATTTGTGACTCATCCTTTCAAGAGAGTCTACAGGTTTCATCCAAGATAGCTGCTCTTCTTCAGTCCTCAGGATTGGTATTCAATTTCACAAGAGACAGTTTCCAACACAAATCTTGGCATATCTGGGAGTGATATTCGACATTGGCTTAGGGAAGACATTTCTTCCTGTCGTTCATCACAAAAGATTTACATCCAAGTCCGATTCTACTTTCCCTACCAGATCCTGGGGTCTGGGAATATGTTCAAGTTCTGGGTGCATTGGCCTCTATCTTTGGCATTCTCAGTGGGCCAGATTCCATATTAGACCACTTCAGGGGTTCCTTCTCCTCTGTTGGTTTCCATCTCTCTTGGACCATCCAAGCCAAACTCAGCCTCCCTCTGACAATTTGGTTCTCTCTCTCTCTGCTGGCAGCTATCTGTAGCAGTTCGTATTCTGCTGGGGCGTGCCTTAGCTGGGTGCAGCAGATTTCATATTCCTTCCAGAATTCCAGCAGTCTGAATTGCCAGATGTGGAGATGAGGCAGGCATTTTTGGCAGATTCCTTGTATGCCTTGATTTGGGTGTCGATCAAGCACATGTCTTTGGTGGTCACAGCCTGTCATTTGCTGTAGTTGCGCCACTGTGCAGCAGATGCAGCTTCATACAGCGGCTGGTTAAGCTCCCTTTTAATGGCAAGCTGTTGTTTGATGAGGATTTGCAAAGTTGGTGAAAGATCTGGGTTACTCAGCGTCTTCCTGAGGACATGTCTAAATGTTGTTTCCGGTCAGGTCAGGCACGCCCTCGTTAGGCTATCGTCCAGGGCAGTCTAGTTTTAATTAGAGATCCAAGTATCTGTCCAAGCAGGGTTTCAGAACTCCAAGCTTTGTCCTGTTGAGATACTCTGGGTTTCTCCTGAAGGGATGACTGGGTGCACAGTCCCATCTTTTCTTCCTAAGGTGGTTTCTTCCTTTCATCTCAACCTTTGTTTCTTCCAGCTTCCTTGATGTTTGCAATGTGCTCCTACACTGTTTGGAAGTGACCAAGTTGTGTTGTTCAGATCATTGTTTGTGCTTTGTTCGGGACCTCAGAAAGGTGATGCGTTTTCCAAGACCACGCTAGCTCGCTGGGTCAAGGAGGTTATCATGTTTGCCTGTTTACTAGCTGGTAAACCACTTCCAGCTGGATTCTGGGCACCTTCTACCCGAGCTGTCATGACTTCCTGGGCAGAAGCCCGTCTGTTCTCCCTGGAGGAAATATTTAGAGTAGCAACATGGCCTACCTGGCATATCTTCTCCATGCACTACCGTTTGAATATCTCTGCTCAGTCGGATGCACCTTTTGGAGTATCAGTGCTATCTGCGGGAGCTTTAGGTTCCCACCCTATTTCAGGACTGCCCACAAATCTCTGGATTCATCTGCTGCTGACGCTAAAGAATGAAAAATTATTTCTTACCTGATAATTTTCTTTTAGTAGCAGCAGATGAATCCAGAGGCCCACCCTATTTTTCTGGCGGTTCCTATTAGTTAGTTCTCTGTTGGAACTTGTTGCTGCATTTTTTTGTATTTTAGGTGGACTGTTGTAAGCAATTTACGTGTTTGCAGTTCTTGGTTTAGCACTTTTCCCTGTGGGAAAGAAGAAATGCTATAATGCTGTTTGCTTCTGTTTTGTTATGAGAAATACTAACTGACCAAGGAACATTCCACCCTATAAAACACTGCAGTTCAGCGTTCTCTATCGCCACCCATTGGTAGATGGTCACAACCCACAAGTCTCTGAATTTATCTGCTGCGACTAAAGGAAAGAAAATGATCAGGTAAGAAACAATTTTTTATTTTGTGTAGATTTAGAAACTGCAACCCATTTTGAACTGGGATACATGGTTTCTGAAATCTCAAAAATAGGATTTTATTCAATCTCGCGTAACAAAATGCCACGTTCAGCAATCCACTCTATCAAAGATATTAAAGGAAAAGCTTTCATGTTTTATTTATTAGTAGCTGTGGTTAAAATGAGCGATATGTGTTAATTTTGTGCAGCAGGAAGCTACAGTTTTCCTGATAGACCTCACTGAAAATGATCATATTCCATATGTGAATCCAGTCAGTTTTCATCCTGTGGGACACGTAGCTCAAAAATGAGCTTTACATCATTAGGATTTTTCTTCACTTTTATTGGATTCCAGTTTCATTTTGCTTATCCCAAGCTATCCATACTAAGATAATGGCAAAAATTCCAAATTCTGAATAATTGTCATTGACAGCATCTTTGCAGACGGGTTTATTTTAACAGACATCATGAGCAACTGCATCAATTCAAGAATCTAGTAAGAGTTCTCCCAGGATAAGCAAGCCTATTTATTCTCACAAGTGGGTAACGCGGTGCTGCGTTGCCCAGTCTGGAGCTTCTAACAAGCTGAAAACAGAGCTTTGTGGAGCGCGAGGCATTCTCCACTATGCATGCACAAGTGCCTTCTCGCCCACTATGATGGCGCGGTGCCCACAGTTTTTTCTTTACCGCAGTGAAGAGAGGCTGTGGTGTTTTACTTATTTTTTAAAAAATTACTTGTCTCCTCACATACCCGGTCAAAAAGCTTTTTTGGTGCCTTTCGGCTTTTTGGGGGGGAAGATTTTTTTTTTTTTTTCTTCTACCTGCCTTTTCCTCTCTTCCGTTAAATTTTTTTTTGCCTTTTTTTATTTTTTTTATTTTTTTATTTTCCAGTCAATAGCCCGTGATTAGGCCTCAACTCCAGCCGGTTTATCCTGTCTTTTTTGATCGGTGCTTTGCCCCTTTTTCTGGCACCATCAAGCCGTTTGACTTCATTGCAAAAGTTTTTCTGTCCATATCATCTAAAGTTCCCAGTGGCTTTAAGCGCTGCACCTGTTGTAATGGGACCATTTCTCCGGCGCAGACACCCATTCTTGGTGTCTTCAGTGCTTAGGGCCTGACCATAGCCCTGCTAACTGTCTCTGTGTATGCACAAGAGAACCCTGTTGTCCAGAGAAGCTCAACAGCAAAGACTTTTGGAGCCAGGTCCAAGTCCTCGATGCTTGTATCGACATTGGGGTCAGCGGTATCGGCATTGACGTCTAAGACTGCATCGGGAGAATCTGTCCCAGGTATGGCTGCTTTGAGACCTGGATGCTGGTAGTAGTATTGCGTCGAGTGGGTCTCTACCTGTCTGGACGCCAGCTGCTGGAGAGTGTTCCCGGGACCCAACCCCGAGATGACATGAGGATTCAACATCATTCTCATCAGTACCAAGGAGTCTCTGTGCTGAGCTTACTGCGAAGTCTAAGAATCCTCGACACCGATCCTCCTCAACACAATGTGCCAGGAGCTCTGTGGCGTCAAGAGAATCTGCACCCAAGAAGCATGGGCGCTAGGAGGATTGCTCCCCTTTCTTTCAAGAAGTACCAATGCGCTGTTCTCCGAGCAGCCAAGACCTGGCTTCCGTGTTGACCCCAGCGGTTCTACAACCTGTCTCTGAACCGGCACCCCAGCTTTTCCTGATGTCTGCCCTCTGAGTGTATCCGGACCTTGTTACCTGAACTGCTGGATGGCCTCATGCAATGGTGTGTGTCGGTAGCGGGGGTGCTTGTGCATGCCGTACTTCCTGTTGAGGCCCCACTTGGCCCTCAGCCTCTGGTGTCGCATGTGGTATCAGTTTCAACTGCCAACCCAGGCTGGTACCCCCTCGATGTCTGTGGAGGAAGCTTTGCCAGAGTCGAGGTGGGAGCCGACTCCTCGACACCCCTCTCGGGGACCTGGTTCGTCTATGTCAAGGCACACTCAGTCTCGATGCTCCCATATGGAGATTTTGTCCGACACTGAGGAACGCTCATGACGAGTCAGAAGAGGATCTGAGGTAGTTCTCCTTGGTTGAGTCCTGTGACATCCTCCACTTGAAAGGAGAAAGGGAGACTTTCTTTTCCATCTTTTGTAAAGTGAATGTCTCTTGTGCAAATATTATATCTACTCCCTGCCGGACCGCTTCCTTAAATAAGAGTTCTTTTTTTACTGGCGAATTTAGGCCCTTCACATTAAGTGTAAAAAAGGTGATTGTAGTCATATTTGTTATCTACGTAACCCATCTCTTTAGCTCTCTCTGCATCTTAGTATCAGGAACCCCTACCATATTTGCTTTCTTCTGTAAAAACTCTTTTCCAGCCCCCTCCCTTCCCCCCCTACCCAAATTCCACCTTCCATATCACGGTCAGGTGTTTTAAGGGGATCTGTAACATTCCCGTGCCCCAAAGCTTCTATGTTGGCTATATCTTATATCAGAATGTTTTTTTGTTTTGTTTTTTTTAAACTTCCCTTTCCCCTTAACACCACATAACATTATGGCTTTAAACCTTATATAGCACTAGAAGCTTAACATAAGTTAACAATTATCGACCTCTTACATACCATTATTAGCTTTTCCCTCCCCCCCCCCTGTTTTCTTGTATTATAGTCTCTTCTGTAGCATTATATTCCCTTACGTCTCTGACCTTCGCTTTGTACTAGCCAGATAAGAGACGTACTGTGTCCAACATTTCACGTATAGTGACTAGATGATTAAGTTGCAAAAGATTTCCCTCGGTGCAAAGCAGGATATGACTGTTGCCGTTGTAATCACCCTTTCCCAGCCGTCACTCGCTGCCATCTTGGTTTTGCCACGCGTGCCGTCCCCATCTTAAGTGTGGGCCCGGCTAAGTTGGTTATCTCTTTTTCTGGGAAGATCAATGCTGCATCAGAGGCCCTTCGAGTCTGATGTAGTTTCCCCTCTTTATAGAAGCACAGAGCAAACGGGTGACTCCATCTATATTGTATGTTTTGAGCTCGCAGGTATTGTGTAAGCGGGCAAAGTTCTGCCCGCCGCCGAAGTGTGGCGAGTGCCAGGTCTGGGTGTGCCTCAATTCGGTGTGTGTCCCATGTGAAATCCGGGATTTCCCGCGCAGCATGCATTATTTTTTTCCTTTAGTTTGTAGTCCGCAAAGCATGCTATCAAATCTCTGAGCTGATTATTTCTGGGCGCTCCTAGCGAGCGATGCGCTCTGTCAACATAGATCTCTGAAGGTTCTTTCTCCACCTGTATCTTTTAGGAGAGTGCTTGCCATCTGCTGCACCACAAGCTCACAGTTCGCATAGGATGGGATTTCTGGAAGGCCTCAAAATCATATATTACACTGTCTGCTCCAATTTTCGATATCTTTCAGTTTATCCCAGATTTGCTGGAAATTCTGTTTGTCCTCTATAGCTTGTTCATTTAAGACTTGTATCATTTCCATTTGTTCTTCTAATCTCTCTTCTGTTTCTGTTACTTGCTGCCCCAGAGCTCCAATTTTGCCACGCAGGTCTGCCCCCAAGGTATTGAAATCGGAGCGCATGGCTTTTAGCTCCCCTGTGAATTCTTTCAGGCACTCCCGAATCTCGACCAGTGGATCATTTCCTGCAGTTTGTGGCTCTTCTGGACTGTAGAGCAACTGGGACTCCTGTATTATCTGCTGCTGCACCTGGTCCTCTGTTGCCGATTGCTTTTTCACCCCATTTTGATTTGTGAGGTTGATGTGCTTGGGCCCAGGTATGCGAATCCCGCCAGGGACTGTTTCAGTGCGCGGGAGGTCATGCTTATTGTGATCCCGCTCTCTTCCATCGCTTATTACTCTCTCTGGCTTTAAATTATTGCTAAGTTAGCCGATCAAAGAAGCGTTTTCTGCTTTGGGGCAGCCGGAGCAAATCGCTCAAGCAGCCATCTTAGCTCGGTGACGTCACTTCCCCCCTCTCTATTTGTTTTTATTCAGCTGAGGAAGGCACGCTTGCGTCGCGGGCGGAAAGCCGTTCACCCATGTGCAGAGTGTTCATCCCGCGCAGCGGAGCGTTCTGGAAAGCTCTTCTTTTTGCTGTGCAAATTTTTTCCTGGTCTCCTGGGCCGTTGCGGACGATGATGAGAATAAGCCTGCTGTCCTCGGAGAATACCTGCTACAGGTATGTATCTTCATTTTTCAGTACTGTGTGTTGCCTTTTGGTCTGGTGTCTGCGCCCAGAGTATTCACAAAGTGCCTGGCGGTAGTCGCAGCGTCACTACGCAGGCTGGGGGTGCATGTGTTCCCTTATGTCGACAATTGGCTGGTGAAGAGCATGTCTGAGGACAATGCTCGGGAGTCCATATGGATGACTATTTGGGTGAGCTACTAGGGTACGCTATAAACTTCCCTGAGTCCTATCTTTGCCCTGTCCAGCGATTTGGAATTCATTGGAGCACTGCTCTGTACGCAGAAGGTTCAAACCTTCCTCCCAGAACAAGAGCGGACACTAGCCACCTAGGCTTCTTAGGTTTGAGCCTCTTATCAGGTCACAGGCAAGGACTAATTTTTCTGTGTTTTAGTGGAAGCCAAAAATATGTGGTTTGTCCTGTTTTTTGGTGTGTCTGCCTCCTTTCTCGCCCCTGGGCCTATCTTACAATTCCTGATGGTCTAGGATGTAACTGGAGCAGAAATGATTCCTAGTGCTTCTGTCCATTCTGGATGCTGTCAAAATGGCTCCCACGATGGGATATTGCTCCTGTCTGGATTACATCACTAGACCACCAGGGAACATTTGGCAGTCTCAAGGGGGGGCTACTCGTTCTATTCTATTCATATTCTTGTGTTCTGCTACATTTCCTAATGGATTCAGTATTCACCATAGGCAAGTAAAATGCTCCGCTGAAAACTATTGTTGATTTTGAGGAAAAGACTTCAGACACTTGGTTCCAGCTGAATCTAATCTCATTAGTACAGCTGATCGTGTTGCTAAGCGTATACTTTAAATTTGATCATACAGTATATGCGCTTGCGTGTATCCTCATCAGTCAGAAAAACCTCAAATTCTGTTAACTGTGTTAGGATCTTAAACAACTTTTATTTCATTTTATAAAGTTTTAAGAAACTAGTACTTAGCTGTGCTCTGGGCTGAGACTACTGAATGTGCCCATGATTCAGTGCAGATCACAAAAAAAAATAAAAAAAAATCCCCAAATCAGGGAGAATTACATACATTACATGTCAAATAATAAAATACAGATAACTATAATGTTCCTGTTCTGATTTTTAACACTAAATAAATATGTTTTAAGAGCTGTCAGAAACAGTAGATTAGGATTCAATTTGTCTAATTCTAAGGGGAAATGATTCCATACCTTAGCACCCTGGTACACAAAAGTATATGCTAATTGCTTCTTCATAGAAATGTTTTTTGCTGAACGAGCATCTAATTTTAAACATTGAGTGCTAAGAGAGAGAGAAAAATTCTTAGGAACATAAAGTATGCACTAACCGATCTGATAAAATGCCATATATTGATTTAAAAACTATACAAGCTATTTTTAAATTTAATCCTAGATCTTATAGGCAGCCAATATAGGGTCTCTCTTACTAAACCGTGCTAGCGATTCCCGGGCTACAATTGTGACGCACCCCATTTAAAATGAATGGGCTGCAGCGCATTTGCCATGCCGGGAATCGTTAGTGCAGATTAATAAGAGGTCCTTAATTTTTTCAGCAAAGGAGATGCTCTTTCATATTTCTTTGTACCCCCCCCCCCCCCCCCAAAAAAAAAAAATATATATATATATCAGTCTTGCTAAAGTATTTTGAAACGGTTGCAATCTAGTCAACAATCTGTCAGAAATTCTGCTATAAACGGAGTTACAGTAGTCTAGATAAGGTAGTAAAATTGATTGTGCAAGAGACCTAAAACTACTAGGACTTAACATAGCCTTGTATGACTCTCAACGGTCTTAACCTAAAAAAGAACTTCCTTGCCAAAGCCTTTATCTGATGTTCTAACTCAAGTTTGGGATCAGCAGTGATACCAAGAATTCTTGTTATCTTCAATCCTCAAAACCCCTCCTGTTACCAATTTTAATTTTTACAGGCACAGATTTATAATTTCCAAGCCAGACCATTTTTGTCTGTAACCTATTAAGTTTTGAAAACTTATTAGAAGCCTAGGTATCAATTGCTACAATAGTTGATTCTAAATATATCAATGTATCTTCAAAAATATGTCATCAGTATATGATAAGACAGAAGCATCTAAACCTGAATAGGCAAAACCCAGAGCTCTCAAAACTCTTTTTCTACTGTGATGGCAAATAACTCGCAGAATTTTGAGGGGGACTGATACAATTATTTCTACAAGAGCCACAGCTACGCGAGGGGATTTTTTGAAAGAATTGAAAGGATTGTTAATTTCCCCAGCGTGCTGTGGACCTTAATGCGATTGAGGTGTGAACCACGATGTTGATATAAGAGGATTTTTGGATCAAAGGAAGACATGAGAGTGGACCACCTTCAGCCACAAGCTAAGTGCATAGGATTTCTCCAGCATTATTATTTTTGGTACTAGTGTGAGTAACGTTAGTGTGGGACCATATGAGAGCAGTTATGTGAGGAAAAATTCATGTTTAAAGCTCAGTGGGTTGATTTATTTGATATTATTTAAAATTTATTATCACGGAGTATATCAATGATTGAGAAGCTTGTCCACCCTTAGAGGTTTAAATCGCGTGGCGTTTCCTTGCTTGGGTGAGGTATTTCTCCAACACAAATATTATTATTTTAGATTCACTCATTTGTTTAATTATGTCTGCTCTCTCATGAGTACCCATTTCTAACAGGGACCCTGGTTTAGCATTTTTATTGATCTTACATTACCAGTGGTTATTTTCTGGGTTTGAATTTTTTGATTCTAAATAAAATTGTAGCAGGCATTTAAGTCTTCTAATTTGGTATGATGAACTCCTTAGGAATTTGCATCTCTGTGGAGTTATGTTATCAGTACATGTAAAAGCACTATGGCTTTTTGTTTTTCATGTGTTGCAGTCCATATATGTGAAGGCTATTTTGCTTGCAAGTAAAATGTGGTCTTTCATTATTTAAATTATATTCAGGCTTGGATACTGTGGGTTTAGCAGAGAGATGCAGACCGCAAGTTCAGACAGTCCCCAGTGGCCCTCACTGGTTCATATTCAGACAGCTGAACTTGAGTTTTTGGTTTCAACTGAAACCAGGTGATGAGTTTTGACTGTAGCTTCAGTTGGTCTGTATGTGACATTGACATCTAATGATATATTATCATGGTTTCATTGTATTCTTTTCAGAGCAGTGTAATGGTGGGAAATACTCCATTGAAAGCACCCTTCCTTTCTTCCCTCCAAGCTGGATACAGGCAGACAGGGATGCACATATGCATATACACACAAGACTTGGAAAGAATGTTATGAACTATCCTTTCTGTTATTTTCCCCTGTGTCCAGCATGATGCTGGCCATCCTGGGGCCAACACTGTTTGTTGTATGGACTATACAGTAAACACCATTTTGAAAACAGAGCAGTAGAGCAAATGCTGCTGGGGTTTGCTCCTATACCATGTAAACCTTCAGATGAGGGGGGGGGGGGGGGGGGGGAGAGGTCAGTCCCTGTTTGGCTGGTTGTAGAGGGTTGAGGAATGGTGATAGCATCTCCCCTTTGGTATCACAGCAGCGGCAATGGCAGCAGGAGAGCAGTGCCAGTGAGTGAGGAAAGGGGTAGAATGGTAGAGGATAAAGTGGGAGAAGGTGATCGGACTGGGAGCAGAGTTGTTCTTGGTGGGTTTTTTTTTGGGGGGGGGGTGGAGAGGAAGATTTCAGGAGGGGCCTTGTCCTATCATTTCAGACATCTCTCCTCTAGCAGCTAATATGCTGTCAAGAGTCTTATCACTAATTTTGTATTTGGATTTAACTCAGTTTTAAGTAGTTACTCAAGATGAGTTATGTAAATGCAGGTATACTAGGCATTTCCTTGTCCCCAGATTACTTGTAATTCTTTGTTCCTGAGGCAATAGAGGGTTAAGTTACTTGCTCAAGATCACAAGGAACAGCAGTGGGTTTCGAATCTGGCTCCCTGGTCTGCTCGGTGGTCTAAACATTAGGCTACTCCACCACTAATGCAGCCCACTGTTATGAAAGAGTTCTCCCACCTCAACACATTCTATTGCTCTTCCCTCATTTCAGGGCACACATTAGACGTAAACTGAAGTAACAAAAATTGAACGGATAACGTTTTTTGATGTGTTGCCAGTACATTGGTGAACTTTTTATATGTTGCCTTTTTGTGGTACAACCAAAGCACTTTACGTGTATTATATACAGATACTTTCTCTGTCCCTAGTGGACTCACAAGCTGGTCTCATTTTAACTGTCACAGTGAGGCTGAAGTATTAAAGTGCAGTGGTCTTAACAGTAAGTTATACTCCGCAAAGAGAAATTCTGCTAACTTCCTGGTACGTTCTTCGTTATCCTGATATCTTAATATAGAATTGTATCAGTTAACTTTAAAATATTTATGTTATATGTATATATATATATATATATATATATATTTTTTTTTTTATTATTATTATTTTTGATCCAGAAAAGAGCCTTATTGTAGAAGGAAAAAGAGAGAAGAAAAAAGTTGAGAGACTGAGCTTGGAGGTGAAAGTACAGAAACAAGACCCTGTAACAATGCAAGGTAAGATTTTTATTTTATTTTTCTTCCCTCTTCTGTTCTGGAAAGCCAACTTGTTGGCTGTATATATATTTTAGCTTAATTATACCCCAAAACATTTTGGTCTCATGAAGGTTAATAGACAAAACTTACAGTAGTAAATATTGCATAAAACTTATTTTTTCGGGGGAGGGGCAGCAATCTTTTCTATTGGGGATTGATGCTGAAAAAGTTTTTGTTGGGGGTCCATGAGACAAATAGGGCTGCCCATTGTCCCCATTGCTTTTTGCATTGGTGATGGAACTGCCTGTGGTTGCCATTCCCTCTAATCCAGTTGTTAGGGGAGTTGTGGTGGGCGATAGAATACAAAATTAGTCTTTACGCTGATATCTTGCTGTCATTGACTGCCCCAATTACTTTCTAGCTTATTTTCGAAAGGGAAGTCCATCTTCCGACTCAAATCCGGGAGATGGGCGCCCTTCTCCCAAGGTCACCTAAATCGGCATAATCGAAAGCCGATTTATTTGCGTCCTCAACTTCTTTCCGTCGCGTGGACGACCAAAGTTCACGGGGGCGTGGTTAAGAGATGGGCATCCTCAGCCAATAATGGAAAAAAGAAGGGTGTCCCTCATGAGCATTTGGTCGACTTTTACTTGGTCCCTTTTTTTCACAACCAAGCCTCGAAATGTTGCCCAAACTGACCAGATGACCACCGGAGGGAATCGAGGATGACCTCTCCTCCCACCCTAAAAAAATTTTAAAAACATTTTTTTCCAGCCTAAAATGTCATACCTAGCTCCATCACAGCAGTATGCAGGTCCCTGGAGCAGTTTTTAGTGGGTACAGTGCGCTTCAGACAGGCGGACCCAGGCCCATCCCCCCCTCCCCCAACCTGTTACACTTGTGGTGATAATGTGAGCCCTCCAAAACCCACCCGAAACCCACTGTACCCACATGTAGGTGCCCCCCCCCCTTCATCCGTAAGGGCTATGGTAGTGGTGTACAGTTGTGGGGAGTGGGTTTTAGGGGGTGTGTGGGGGGCTCAGCACCCAAGGTAAGGGAGCTATGCACCTGGGAGCAATTTGTGAAGTCCACTGCAGTGCCCCCTAGGATGCCTGGTTGGTGTCCTGGCATGTGAGGAGGACCAGTGCACTACGAATGCTGGCTGCTCCTACGACCAAGGGGCCTGGATTTGGTCATTTTTGAGATGGGCGTCCTCGGTTTCCATTATGGCCGAAAACCGGGGACGACCATCTCTAAGCTCGACCTAAATGTTGAGATTTGGGCGTCCCTGACCGTATTATCGAAACGAAAGATAGACGTCCATATTTCAGTTTCTGTGGATTACGGGACTGTAGATAGCTTGGGACCCTGGCATCTTTTTTTTTTTTTTTTTTTTTTAAATATGTATATTTCCATATCATCATGCTGATCAATCCATAGACTGGTGGGTTGTGTCCATCTACCAGCAGGTGGAGATAGAGAGCAAACTTTTGCCTCCCTATATGTGGTCATGTGCTGCCGGAAACTTCCCAGTATGTTCTCTTATCTCAGCAGGTGGTGGTCACACACAGCAGCAGCTCTGGCTAGGCCTCCAAGCCTAATTTTTAGGTTTTGTTGAGTGCCTGGGGTGGAGGGCTCTTCTTGAGCAAGTGCAAACCTGGTGGCGCCAGGTCCCTCCTTTTCTCCCCCCTCCCGCTGGCTCCGTTAAAAAAAAAAAAAAAAATTTTGAACGACCTTAAAGGCGTTTATTTCGACGTTTATTTAAACGTTTATTGCAGCTACTCACTGGGACACCAGGTCGTTACAGCTCGGAGCGGAAAGCAGGTAATTTTTACCTTTTTATAGCGGGCAGGGGGTTCCCCGATTGATCTCCACGTGGCCTATGGCGTCGGAGGGCGAGGGCGCAAAGAGTCGCTCCCCGGATCGCTTGGGCGCTTCTAGAGGGGATGCGGGGGTCTTAAAGTCTGATTCGCCCTTGTTGGGTGACAGTTTCGTGACCGATGAGTGTCCCGGTCCTTCCTCCGGTGTGGCGGTTTTTCCCGCCATAAACGCCCATCCCCCGCTGCTCGCCTCCGCCATCTTGGCCGGCCACGCGGCTCGGACGGCTTCTTCTTGGGCCGCCCTTGAGGTGGGAGACATTAATGCCATGAACGCCCTTAATTTGGGCGACGGCACTAAAGCGGCTAAAGTTAAGCGCCGTTCTTCCCGCGCGGCTCCTTCGCGGAGTGTCGCGCCGGACGCCATCTTGGATGCGCAGCATGTCTCTCCCCCGCTCTTGCGAGCGCCGGTTGAGGGTGCATCTAGGGCTGTAGCCCAGGCTGCGAAAGTGCACAGTCTGGGGGGTTTCTCCCCCGAGTTTATTTTGCTGCTGCATCAGGCCTTCCTTATGCAAAACGCTGCCCCTGCTCCCTCGTCTGGTAAAGAGGTTGAGGCCCCCGGAGGTAAACGCCCTCGGGTTGATTCCCAGGCCTTGGAGGACTTTGTCTCCTCCGATGTAGATGAGGGCAGCGTATCTGAGTTCTCCCAACGGTCCTTTGCGGATTCCTTGGAGGAGACGGATCCCCGCTCGGATGGAGCGGATGACCCCTCTGCAGCGCGGCTCTTTAGCTCAGAGGAGTTGCCCAACCTGTTAGTGCAGGCCATGGGCATTTTGAAGATTTCCTCTCCGGAGGACGTCTCTCCCTCAGCCCCTGTTGGCTCTGCCATTATGCTGGGGACGAAGCGCCCGCCTAGAACTTTCCACGTGCATGATGCCATGCACACCTTAATTTCGGCTCAATGGGATGTCCCAGAAGCGAGCCTTAAAGTGGCTAGGGCTATGTCCCGCCTCTATCCTTTGCCTGAAAGTGAACGTGAGGCCTATCTGTGGCCTACCGTGGATTCTTTAATCACTGCGGTGACTAAGAAAACGGCGTTGCCGGTGGAAGGTGGCACGGCCCTAAAGGACGCCCAAGACAGAAGATTGGAGGCGGCCTTAAGGTCGTCCTTTGAGGCGGCTGCTTTAAGTTTGCAGGCCTCAGTTTGCGGCTCCTATGTGGCCAGGGCGTGCCTGACTATGGTGCAGCGGGTTTCCCCCTCGGATCATTCCTTGAGGGCTGATTGGCCGGCCCTGGAATCGGGCTTGGCCTATTTGGCAGACTTGCTGTATGATGTCTTGAGGGCCTCAGCTAAAGGCATGGCTCAGACAATCTCTGCGCGGCGGTGGCTTTGGCTGAAGCATTGGTCTGCTGACCACGCCTCTAAATCCCGCCTGGCTAGATTGCCTTTTAAAGGCAAGCTGCTCTTTGGGGTCGAGCTGGACAAAATCGTGACCGATCTCGGCACATCTAAGGGCAAGAAGTTACCAGAGGTCAGGGCTCGGGCTAGTACTCGCCCCGGTACCTCCAGAGGACGGTTTCAGGAAGCCCGTCGGTACCGCCCGGGCAGGTCGGGCTCTTCTGCCTCCTCTTCCTTCAAGAGGAACTTCTCCCCCAAGCAGCATTCCTTTCGCAGAGACCGCCGTCCCGGAGGTGCTCCCTCCGGTTCTCCCCCAGGGTCTCGTACCCAATGACGGGGCCTTGGTCCACGCCCCAGTGCAGATTGGAGGACGGCTGTCCTCGTTTCTGGGCGAGTGGACCACAATAACTTCAGACGCTTGGGTGCTGGAAGTCATCAGAGACGGCTACAAGTTAGAGTTCTGCCGACCCTTAAGAGACGGGTTTGTACTCTCTCCCTGCAAGTCTCCAGTCAAAGCTGTGGCAGTGCAGCAGACCTTGGACAACCTGATACGCCTGGGTGCGGTCGTTCCGGTGCCAGAAAATCAGATTGGCAAGGGACGTTACTCCATTTACTTTGTGGTACCAAAGAAAGGAGGTTCTGTCCGGCCTATCCTCGACCTCAAAGGGGTCAATCGGGCCTTGAAAGTTCGGCACTTTCGCATGGAGACTCTCCGCTCTGTTATAGCGGCAGTGAAGGCAGGAGAGTTCTTGGCTTCCTTGGACATCAAGGAAGCGTACCTGCATATTCCCATCTGGCCTCCTCATCAACGCTTTCTGCGTTTTGCAGTCCTGGGCCGACACTTCCAGTTCAGAGCCCTCCCTTTCGGGTTGGCTACTGCTCCGCGGACCTTCTCCAAAGTAATGGTGGTCATCGCGGCCTTCCTGCGAAAGGAAGGAGTACAAGTCCATCCTTATCTGGACGACTGGTTGATCCGAGCCCCCTCTTATGCAGAGTGCGGCAAAGCTGTGGACCGGGTAGTTGCTCTTTTGAGCTCCCTGGGGTGGATCATCAACTGGGAGAAGAGCCAGCTGCGCCCGACTCAGTCCCTGGAGTATCTGGGAGTTCGATTCGACACCCAAGTGGGCAGAGTGTTCCTGCCAGACAATCGGATTGTCAAACTTCAGGCTCAGGTGGACCAGTTCCTAGTAGCCTCTCCTCTTCGGGCTTGGGACTATGTGCAGCTGTTGGGCTCTATGACGGCCACGATGGAAGTAGTGCCCTGGGCCAGGGCTCATATGAGACCACTACAACTGTCTCTGTTGCAGCGCTGGACTCCGATGTCGGAGGATTATGCTGTGCGCCTTCCCTTGGTCCCGGCAGTGCGCAAGGCGCTGAGCTGGTGGCTGCAGACAGACAAGTTGTCTGCAGGAATGCCTCTGGTGACCCCGGAGTGGATTGTCGTCACGACGGACGCCTCTTTGTCGGGCTGGGGAGCCCACTGCTTGGGAAGGACAGCGCAGGGGCTCTGGTCTCCTGCAGAGGCAAAGTGGTCTATCAGCCTCCTGGAACTCAGAGCCATTCGGTTGGCGCTTTTGGAGTTCATCCCGGTACTGGCGTTGAAGCCAGTACGGGTCCTGTCGGACAATGCCACGGCTGTGGCCTATGTCAACCGCCAGGGAGGTACCAAGAGCGCCCCTCTAGCCAAGGAGGCCATGAATCTATGCCAGTGGGCGGAAGCGAACCTGGAACAGCTGTCAGCGGCCCACATTGCCGGAGTCATGAATGTCAAGGCGGACTTTCTCAGTCGCCATACCTTGGAGCCCGGAGAGTGGCAGCTATCTGCTCGGGCGTTCTTGGACATCACGAAGCGCTGGGGCCAGCCGAGCCTAGATCTGATGGCGTCATCAGCCAAGTGCCGCGCTTTTTCAGCAGAGGACGGGACCCTCGATCCCTGGGAGTAGATGCTCTTCTCCAACAGTGGCCGACACAGGAGCTTCTCTATGTGTTCCCGCCCTGGCCCATGTTGGGCAGGGTGCTAGACCGGGTGGCAAAGCATCCGGGCCGGATAATCCTGGTGGGTCCGGACTGGCCCAGATGTCCCTGGTATGCGGACTTGATCAGGCTCTCAGTCGACCATCCTCTGCGGCTGCCAGTGGAGCAGGGCCTGTTACATCAGGGTCCCGTGGTGATGGAGGATCCCTCCCCCTTTGGTCTTACGGCCTGGCTATTGAGCGACAGCGTCTGAGAAAGAAGGGCTTCTCAGACAAGGTCATCGCCACTATGCTGAGAGCGAGGAAGCGCTCTACTTCTACTGCTTACGCCAGGGTTTGGCGTACCTTTGCAGCGTGGTGTGAAGCAGGCTCACTTTCTCCCTTCACTGCTCCAATTTCTTCAGTGTTGGCGTTCCTGCAAGAAGGTCTGGAGAAAGGCCTGTCGCTCAGTTCCCTTAAAGTCCAGGTAGCGGCTCTGGCTTGCTTCAGGGGCCGCCTGAAGGGTGCTTCCCTGGCTTCGCAGCCAGATGTGGTGCGCTTTCTCAAGGGAGTTAATCACTTGCGCCCTCCTCTGCACTCAGTGGTGCCTTCGTGGAATCTCATCCTGGTGCTAAGAGCCTTGCAGATGCCGCCTTTTGAACCCTTGTCTAGGGCATCTCTGAAAGACCTGACGTTGAAAGCAGTCTTTTTGGTGGCTATCACTTCAGCCAGAAGAGTTTCCGAGCTCCAGGCACTCTCATGTCGAGAGCCTTTTCTGCAGTTCACTGAGGCAGGAGTGACTATTCGCACAGTGCCTTCCTTCCTGCCCAAGATTGTTTCTCGCTTCCATGTGAATCAGCAGCTCTGTCTCCCTTCCTTTCATAGGGAGGACTACCCAGAGGAATACTCTGCTCTCAAATATCTGGATGCGAGACGAGTCATCATCAGATACTTGGAAGTGACCAATGATTTCCGGAAGTCGGATCATCTGTTTGTCCTGTTTGCAGGTCCTCGTAAGGGTCTGCAGGCTGCTAAGCCTACAGTGGCAAGATGGGTCAAGGAAGCCATCGCAGCGGCTTATGTGGCCGCGGGGAAGGTGCCGCCTATCCAGCTGAAGGCTCACTCCACTAGAGCTCAGGCGGCCTCGATGGCAGAGGCCGGGTCCGTCTCCTTGGAAGAGATTTGCAAGGCGGCAACTTGGGCATCGGCCCATACCTTCTCCAGGCATTACCGCTTGACTGTGGCTGCTCGGGCGGAGGCCCGGTTTGGAGCTTCAGTGTTGCGGTCAGGGATTTCTATGTCCCGCCCTGGGTGAGTACTGCTTCGGTACATCCCGCCAGTCTATGGATTGATCAGCATGATGATATGGAAGGTAAAATTATGTATCATACCTGATAATTTTCTTTCCATTAATCATAGCTGATCAATCCATAGCCCCTCCCAGATATCTGTATTGCTTATATTCTGGTTGCATTTCAGGTTCAAGTTTAGTCTTCAGTTCCGGTTCAGGAGGACTTCGTGTTCAAGTTTTTCAATGGATTCTTCAAGAGTTGAGACGAATTTGTGTTACAGTGAGCTGCTGCATTCCTCTCCCCTCCGTTTTACGGGGCTGGATTGAGACTTAAATTCTGCCGGCGCTCCCTCCCGCTTCGTGCGGCAGTAGGGCAGCTTTGTACCCCTCCCGCTTTGGCGGTGTTAGGGTCAGTCAGCTCCTCCCGCGGTTGCGGTTGCAGGATAAGCCAGATCCCCCCCCCCCCCGCATCGGCGGGTGTGGTGTCCCTCCCCCGCTCCGCGGGGATGAGCTGGACGGATTCCCCTCCCCCACTTGTGTGGGGATGAGCTGGGTTAATTCCCCTCCCCCGTTTCGGCGGTGGTGAGCTGGGCAGAGTGTCCCTTTGTGGGTGTAATTCTCTAAGTGCTGAGTCCTGCGGATGGAGCTTGGATATCGACATACTGAGGAGTTTCCGGCAGCACATGACCACATATAGGGAGGCAAAAGGATTGCTCTCTATCTCCACCTGCTGGTAGATGGACACAACCCACCAGTCTATGGATTGATCAGCTATGATTAATGGAAAGAAAATTATCAGGTATGATACATAATTTTACTATCTGGACTTTGAAAACATCAAACTTCTCCGAGGACAAGCAGGCTGCTTGTTCTCACATGTGGGTCGGCGTCCACGGTGGCCCCAGGAACGGAGATTTTTTCTAGTAAAATCTGAAGAGCTTTGCGACAGCCAGCAAAGCATGAGATGGATGCACTGCGCATGCGCGGCCATCTTCCCGCCCATGCGCGTCCGTTCCATCCTCAGTTTTTTCTTTTCCGCGGTGGAGAGTGGCTGCTTGTCGGTCTCTCTACCTTAGGTCCCAGGAAAAACATAGGCCTGTTTTTTTCTGTTCCAGGCTGCACTCTCAGCTAGCTGTATATAGTTTTAGGTTAATCTACTTTATGTCTTCACCATTGCGAGGCCCATTTCACCAGTGTTTATTGTTTTGGGTGAGCCTGGATGCTAGGGATACCCCAGTTGTGAGTATAATCCAGCCTGCTTGTCCTTGGAGAATGCAAAGATACTTACTTGTAGCAGGTATTCTCTGAGGACAGCAGGCTGATTATTCTCACCAACAAACCCACCTCCCTTTGGAGTTAGTTGTTTATTTGTTTATGCTTTACACTTAACTGAGGTACGTGCTCGCGCGGTGGGCGGGGAGTCAGTCTGCGCATCTGCGGTTTGTACTGCACGCATGACAGAAGGCTCTAGCAAAGTTTTTCTTTTTGCTATGGCAAATGCCGGTTCCCGGGCCGACACGGACGTCGACCCAGTTGTGAGAATAATCAGCCTGCTGTCTTTGGGGAATACCTGCTACAGGTAATTATCTTCGTTTTACTCCTGACTGAAGGACCCATGCTCATACGTCAGCGGGAAGGCACCAGTGCATATGTGGTGGGACACTGCTAGAAAGTTCTACATTTTAAGCTAGTCATCGTCCGCATTGGGATCCTTTGGGGTGATATCACCCATCTGTGAGAATAGCTGGCCTGCTAGCCTCTGAGAACTCCTTCTACTGTTAAGTGTTTTCGCTGTACCTAGGCATATGGTATGGTAAAAACCCTGATCAAACCACCAAGTTAAATATGTGTTATAGTGTTCAAATGGTTAATGATAAAATTGAAAATTGGTCACCATTATTCCTTAACTGGTGGGGAAGAACTGAAGATATAAATGGTACTAGCCCCCAAGATTAACTATATCCTCGGTATGGCCCCTCCCTTTTTTCCAACAAACTTTTATTAAAAAAAAAAATTAGTCATTTATGCAAATTCATCTGGAAATTTAAGGTCCCTCATATAGCATTAGCTAAGTTGAAACTCCTAAAACGTAATGGTATAAACTTTCTGGATTTTAAATCATATCATTTAGCTTTCCAAGCGTGATCAGATGGTACTACTCCTCAAACCATCAAGATCAACCTGTATGGCTTATTTTTGAAACTGAGTTAATCTACCCTTTCCAATTACATCTCCTACCTACAATGAAAAAACTCACACTTCTCTAGTTAGATATGTGTTAGTTCTGTTGCTGCTAATGCCATGTACATCCGGAACACTTTTCACTCTCCGAAGATATGGTCCCCCCTGGACAGCTTTTGCAACAAAAATAATAATATTGCTACTTGATTCATTTGACTTCTAACAGCGATATACGTTAGTTCTGTTATATTATCTTGTTACTCTTTTGTTGTTAGTATATTTTCTTTAACAACTTATATATTCTCTTAACATTTGTGTACAATGCTTTTTTTTTTGCTTTTTTTTTTTTTTTTTGTAACAAAAATCAAACAATTAAAAGTATATATAGTGGCATAGTTCTAAGATGTGATAATATGGAGGTCATTTTGGTTTATGTGGCATTTGCATATGGAAATAATGTTTACATGTGTAAATACTCGGTTTTAGAAAAGCCGTTTACATGCAGATATTTGTAGCATGCAACCACAAAAAAAGGGGGGGGGGGGGGTCCCTCACCATGTGGTCACCAGGCATCAAATTTGATTTGAGGGTACACCTGGATCTAAATTTGTGGAATTTTCAAAGCATGGTTTGGGCAAACCTAAAGTATATGTGTGTTTCCATTTTTTTTGCAAAAGCAATACATGTATGCTTTAAAAATTCTAGATACCTGCATTTACACTTGCTCTGATGCATGTTTGTTGGCTAACTGCTTGTTTGGACTTAAGTTTTGAAGCAGTGATTGAGAGGATAATCGGGATTATCTTTCTGGTATTTAAAACTGGCTCAAAGAGCCAAGAATGTTTTGTACCTTAATTCTTTTTCATTTCACCATGTATACCTAGTTTTATGAAATCTGACATGTGTAAGTTGCAAAATTTGACACTTGTATGTTCCGGCATGTACATGTTCAAAGACTTTTTACTATTTCTGCATTTGGGAAACCTGATTTTCTAAAATTGATGTGCCCCATTTTGTGCCATGTTATTCTTAGTTATTAAGTAAAGCCTCTGCGTTTTAAAAAAAAAGTTTTGCAAATACGCGACTGAATAACCGGACCTGGACATCCCTTTTCCTGCTGAAACCAATGCAAAATTGATTTCGTATATAGTTGGCTAAATGCTTAGGATACCAAAGTGTTCCATGTTATAAGTCTCTACTGTTTTTCTGTCTAGGGAAAGGAGAAAAACTTAGCGAAATTGAATCTATACAATATTATTTAAAGAAGAAGAAGTTGGAAGACTTGAGGGTTCTACACAAACTTCTCTACAACAGGCCTGGCACGGTAAAAAAAAAAAAAAAGAGCTTATAGCAATTTTTTTTTGCATGTTACCTAGATCATTAAGAGGGCCTTTTACTAAATTGCGGTAAAAAGTGGCCTGCGGTAGTGTGGGCGCATGAAATTGCCACACGCCAAGGCCATATTTTACCATAACCAGATCTTCCATTCTTTTAAATGGAAGTTGTAAATTGCCATGTGCTTATAGAAATATTGGCACAAGCAATTTACTACCTGAGCCTTTTACCACCTTCTATTTAGTAGGCAGTAAGGTTCGTGATCTAACCCAGCTGACTACTTCTCGGCACAGCTACAGTACACCGCCACAAAATATTTTCTGGCATGGGAAATGATGTACAGCAAACATAAAACTACTGTAGGGCATCTGGGCGTGCCCCACGATAGTGCTGTTGTGCTGCGTGCTACCCGCGCACTAGCCCTACCACAGTTTAGTAAATGGGACATCACCACTAGCTGGGAGTAGCGCGCCGTTGAGTGGGTCTCCACCTGTCTTGAAGGCTCCTACTATGCAGGTCCACCGGGACCGACCGCTGTCGGACCCGACCCCGAGGAGGCGTGTGGATTCCACGTCCTCCTCGGTACCGAAGAGTGCGGGTGACGTGTTACAAGCGAAGACGAAGAAGCATCATCGGTCTCCTTCGAGGCACGGTACCGGGAGCTCCGGGGCGTCGAGGGATTCGGCACCTGAGAAGTGTCAACGCCGGGAGGAGCGCTCCCCCTCCATACAAGAGTTGTTGGTGCGTCGATCTTTGGACAGCCCAGTACTGCCTCCCAGGCCTCCACAGATTCTGATACCGACTTCTGCACTGACCCCACAGCCTTCCTCGACAGCGACTCTAGACGAGCGCATCCGAGCCATTCTTCCAGGTCTTCTGGAGGGGCTACTGCGCAAGCACCCCCGGTACCATCGATGGAAGCAGCAGCTGGCTCTGTGCCTGTGGTGTGGTCCCCGACGCCGGTACCGCTTGTGGCATTGGCCTCGGCTGCCACCCAGGTCGACATCGCTGGAGGGAGCTTCATTGCTGCCGGCACGGGAGTCTGCTTCTCGGCATCACCATCGAGGACGGGGTTCCTCGGTATCGAGACGGGCCCGGTTTCAGATTGCAGTTCGAAAACTCTTGTCTGATACCAAGGAGGATGCCTCGTGGGATGAAGAAGAAGATCCCAGGTATTTCTCTTCCGAGGAGTCTTGTGGTCTTCCTTCTGATCCTACTCCTTCACCAGAAAGAAAGCTTTCTCCCCCGGAGAGTCTTTCTTTCGCTTCATTTGTCCGGGAAATGTCTGCGGCTGTTCCCTTCCCTGTGTTATCTGAGGATGAGCCCAGGACTGAGATGCTCGAGGTCCTTGACTAACCTTCGCCACCTAAGGAGTCATCCACTGTTCCTTTGCATAATGTCCTTAAGGAGACATTGCTTAGGAACTGGATGAAACCACTAAGTAATCTCACCATCCCCCAAAAAGCTGATCCCAATATCGGATTCACGGAGAACCTGAGTTGATAAAGTCTCAGTTACCTCACGACTCTATGGTTGTGGATTCTGCTCTCAAGAGAGCCAAGAGTTCTAGAGATTTTCCCTCGGCGCCCCCAGGACGAGAATCTAGAACCCTGGACTCTTTTGGGAGGAAGGCCTATCAGTCCTCCATGCTCGTGTTCAAGATTCAGTCGTACCAGCTCTACACGAGCATCCACATGCGGAACAATGTGAAGCAACTGGCGGACTTGGTGGACAAATTCACTGTGGAGAACACCAGGCCTTTTCAGGAGGTGGTCAGGCAAATGAAGGCGTGTCGCAAATTCCTGTCCTGGGGTGCTTACGACTCTTTTGATTTTGCGTCCAGATCCGCTGCTCAAGGTATAGTGATGCACAGACTCTCATGGCTGCGTGCCTCTGACCTGGACTATCGAACCCAGCATCGGCTTGCGGATGTTCCTTGCCGGGGGGATAATATTTTTGGCAAGAAAGTTGAGCAGGTGGTAGAGCAGCTCCACCAGCGGGAAACCGCCCTCGACAACCTCTCCCCCCAGGCGCCTTCAGCATCTACCTCATCAGGTAGGCGTTTTTTCAGGGGAAGGAGGAATGTACCCTATGCTTACAATAAGCGTAGGTACAATCCACCTCGACAGCCTTCTCAGGCTCAGCCCCAGCACGCTCGTTCTCGTCAACAGCGTGCGCCTAGGCAGGCCCCTGCAGCTTCCCAGCCAAAAGCAAGGGACGGACATTTGACTGGCTCCAGTTGAGCATAGCCGCTATAAAAGTGTCTGTGCCGGACGATCTAGTGGTCGGAGGGAGGCTAAAATTTTTTCACCAAAGGTGGCCTCTCATACTCTCCGATCGGTGGGTTCTTCAAATAGTCTGGCTAGGATACTCCCTCAATTTGATCTCCAAACCTCCAAATTGCCTACTGGGAGCTCAGTCCTTCAGCTTCCAGCACACTTGCAGAGGAACTCTCCGCCCTTCTCAGCGCCAATGCGGTCGAGCCCGTTCCACCAGGGCAAGAAAGGCTGGGATTCTATCCCAGGTAATTTCTTGTGCAAAAGAAAATGGGGGATGCATCCCATCCTAGACCTAAGGGCCCTGAACAAATACCTGGTCCAAGAAAAGTTCAGGATGGTTTCCCTGGGCACCCTTCTCCCCATGATTCAGCAAAACGATGTGCTATGCTCTCTGGACTTAAAGGATGCATATACACACATCCCGATACTTCCTGCTCACAGGAAGTATCTTCGATTCCGTCTGGAAACACAACAGTTCCAGTATTGTGTGCTGCCCTTTGGGCTCGCGTCTGCGCCCAGGGACTTTGCAAAATGTCTGGCGGTAGTTGAAGCGTCGCTACGCAGACTGGGAGTGCATGTGTTCCCTTATCTCGACGATTGGCTGGTGAAGAACACCTCAGAGACAGGAGCTCTACAGTCCATGCAGATGACTATTCAACTGCTGGAGCTGCTCGGGTTTGTTATCAATTACCCCAAGTCCCATCTTCTTCCTGCTCAGAAATTGGAATTTATAGGAGCTCTGCTGGACTCGCAGACGGCTCGTGCCTATCTTCCCGTGGTGAGGGCAGACAATATTCTGTCCCTCGTTTCCTTGGCCCGGGCGTCTCAGCAGATCACGGCTCGGCAGATGTTGAGACTTTTAGGCCATAAGGCTTCCACAGTTCATGTGACGCCCATGGCCCGTCTTCACATGAGATTTGCTCAATGGACCCTAGCTTCCCAGTGGTATCAAGCTGCAGGGAATCTAGAAGATGTAATCCAACTGTCTACCAATTTTCACAAATCCCTTCAGTGGTGGACAGTTCGATCCAATTTGACCTTGGGACGTCCCTTTCAAATCCCTCAGCCACAAAAGGTGCTTACAACGGATGCATCCCTCCTGGGGTGGGGAGCTCATGTCGATGGGCTCCACACTCAAGGAGTTTGGTCCCTCCAGGAAACAAGTCTTCAGATCAATCTACTGGAGTTTGAGCGGTCTGTAACGCTCTAAAGGCTTTCAAAGATCGGCTGTCCAATCAAATTATCCAAATTCAGACAGACAATCAGGTTGCCATGTACTACATCAACAAGCAGGGGGGCACCGGTTCTCGCCCCCTGTGTCAGGAAGCCGTCCAGATGTGGCTTTGGGCTTGCCGTTTCGGGATGTATCTCCAAGCCACGTATCTGGCAGGTGTAAACAACAGTCTGGCCGACAGGTTGAGCAGGATCATGCAACCTCACGAGTGGTCGCTCAAATCACGCATAGTGCGCAAGATCTTCCGAGCGTGGGGCACCCCCTTGGTGGATCTTTTTGCCACTCAGATCAATCACAAAGTCCCTCAGTTCTGTTCCAGGCTTCAGGCCCACGACAGGCTAGCGTCGGATGCCTTTCTCCTGCATTGGGGGAAGGGCCTTCTGTATGCGTATCCTCCCATATCTCTGGTGGGGAAGACTTTACTGAAACTCAAGCAAGATTGCGGAACCATGATTCTGATTGCTCCCTTTTGGCCGCGTCAGATTTGGTTCCCTCGTCTTCTGGAGTTGTCCTCCGAAGAACCATGGAGATTGGAGTGTTTTCCAACCCTCATCACTCAGAACGAGCGGGCGCTTGTGCATCCCAACCTCCAGTCTCTGGCTCTCACGGCCTGGATGTTAAGGGCGTAGACTTCGCCTCCTTGGGACTTTCTGAGGGTGTCTCCCGAGTCTTGCTTCCAGAAAAGATTCCACGAAGAGGTGTTACTCTTTCAAATGGAGGAGGTTTGCCATCTGGTGTGACAGCAAGGCCCTAGATCCTCGCTCTTGTCCTACACAGACCCTGCTTGAATACCTTCTGCACTTAGCGTCTGGTCTCAAGACCAACTCCATAAGAGTTCATCTTAGTGCAATTAGTGCTTTTCATTATCGTGTAGAAGGTATGCCTATCTCTGGACAGCCTTTAGTTGTTCGCTTCATGAGAGGTTTGCTTTGGTCAATGCCCCTGTCAAACCTCCACCAGTGTCATGGGATCTCAACGTCGTTCTCCCCCAGCTAATGAAGCCTCCTTTTGAGCCACTGAATTCCTGCCATCTAAAGTATTTGACCTGGAAGGTCATTTTCTTGGTGGCTGTTACTTCAGCTCGTAGAGTCAGTGAGCTTCAAGCCTTAGTAGTGCATGCTCCTTACCTCAAGTTTCATCACAACAGATTAGTCCTCCGCACTCACCCCAAGTTCTTGCCGAAGGTGGTGTCAGAGTTCCATCTGAACCAGTCAGTTGTCTTGCCAACATTTTTTCCCCGTCCTCATATCCACCCTGCTGAACGTCAGTTGCATACATTGGACTGCAAGAGAGCATTGGCCTTCTATGTGGAGCAGACAAGCCCCTTCAGACAGTCCGCCCAAATGTTTGTTTCTTTCGATCCCAACAAAAGGGGAGTCGCTGTTGGGAAATGCACCATTTCCAATTGGCTAGCAGATTGCATTTCCTTCACTTATGCCCAAGCTGGGCTGACTCTTGAGGGTCATGTCACGGCTCATAGTGTTAGAGCCATGGCAGCGTCGGTGGCTCACTTGAAGTCAGCTGCTATTGAAGAGATTTGAAAGGCTGCGACGTGGTCATCAGTCCACACATTCACATCTCACTACTGCCTCCAGCAGGATTCCTGACGCGACAGTCGGTTTGGGCAGTCAGTGCTGCAGAATCTGTTCGGGGTTTAGAATCCAACTCCACCCCCTAGACCCACTTTTTGTTCTCTTCCAGCTGCACTCATAATTAGATGTTTCTTCGTAGGTCAATCTTTGTTATGTCCTCGCCGTTGTGAGGCCCAATTGACCTTCTTTTGTTGTTTTGAGTGAGCCTGCGGGCTAGGGATACCCCACACGTGAGAACAAGCAGCCTGCTTGTCCTTGGAGAAAGCAAAGATACTTACCTGTAGCAGGTATTCTCCGAGGACAGCAGGCTAATTGTTCTCACCAACCCCCCCCCCCCCCCCCCCCCCACCTCCCCTTTTGGACTTTTGGAGTTGTTCTTTATTTGGTTTTTGACTTAGCTGAGGCGGGAACAGACGCACGCAGGCGGGAAGATGGCCGTGCATGCGCGGTGCGAGTCCCGTAAGCTGTCTTAAAGCTTTGCTGGTTTTTACTGGAAATATCCTCTGTTCCTGGGCCGCCGTGGACACCGACCCACATGTGAGAACAATCAGCCTGCTGTCCTCGGAGAATACCTGCTACAGTTAAGTATCTTCGCTATCTGTAAAATGTGGTTGCACTGCATGCTCCTTGTGACTCTGGGCAAGTCACTTAACCCTCCATTGCCCCAGGTACAAATAAGTACCTGTCTACAATATGTAAGCCGCATTGAGCCTGCAATGAGTGGGAAAACGCGGGGTACAAATGTAACAAAAATAAAATAAATAGACCACACATCTGGGAATGCCTATTCTATCTTGTAGTGCACTTAATTTCTGTATTCAAATACCTATCCATAATTTTGTAAGAACCAGTTTCCATGTGTAAAACATTCTTTTTCCGTGTATAAAATTATAAAAATTCCCCCCTCTGTGTGTGTGTGTGTGTGTATATATATATATGTATATATATATATATATATATATATATATATATATATAGCTTTGAAACAGAACTCAGTTAACATGACATAAGTTACATAGGAACTGCTATTAAGTATTAAGATACTTAATACTGTAGATAGTGAAGATAATGCCTGAACTTTCTACTTCTATACACCCTTAACAGTGCTTCTGGCTTAGTTAAGGAGTTACTATATCCTGGAATCTGATTGGAATGTTATATGCTATAGTTTAAAATGTAGCAGCTTTAATTTAGGATGATAAAAATGTCAACATAATCTTGAAAGCTTGCTTGTGCAGAAATGTCACGTTCCATTTAGTCAAACCCTGAAAACAGGAGGGGATCCAGTTTTCTATTTAGTGGCATCTAGTTTTTGAAGTCATTGTAACATGTTAAATATTGCTTCAAGGATGGATTAAGCATTTTTAAATTTTGATATATAACTAACTTGTTTTGTATGACCAATTTTATTTATTTATTTTAGGTTAACGCACTAAGGAAGAATATCGGTCAGTTTAGTGGTTTTCCATTTGAAGCTGGCAGTGAGCAATACAAAAGAAAAGAAGACATGTTAAAGAAGTAATCATTTCTTAAATATCATTTGTTAAAATTTGCTTAAACCATCATTTTAGTTGCTGATACTTAAACTGAATGCATATGAAGTTTTTAAAATTAGAATCAGTCTGTTCATAAAATATCCACCATTCCCATCAAAAACTTAGAAACCATAATGAGAACGGAGGCGTCACCTGAATACTGTCACTCTAGATGGTGACTCCAAAAGATTTCCTCAAATTTCTCTATCCCATGCAGAACAGTAAAAGTCAAGCCCTGCAGCGTCTGCCCACCAGCATATGCAAAAATCAGTCATAGAAAAAAATTGTCTCCAAAAATAGCTGCTGTTTTAGCAAAAAGGAAAAACCGGCAAAGGGGACCGGGAAATTCCCAGTTCTTGTTCAGGCAGAGATAGCTGCTGCTGCTATAATTTTAATCCCTCTACCTGACCTCCAAAGACAAGCAGGCTTATTAATTCTCTCAAGTGGATGATGCCGACCCGTGTCGCCTGGTCCGAGATTTATAAAAGTATAAACGTAGCTTTGTGGAGTGCAAGATGCACTCTACTGCTCATGCGCAAGTGCTTTTCTGCCGGTCTCCTCAGTTCTTTTTGTACCTGCCTGTCTGACATTGCTGCCTGGATGTCTCAGCGCCATCTGAAATTAAACATGACCAAGACTGAGCTTCTTATCTTTCCCCCTAAACCAACCTCTCCTCCTCCCCCATTCTCTATTTCTGTGGATAACACTCTCATCCTTCCTGTCTCATCAGCTCGTAACCTTGGGGTCATCTTCGACTCCTCCCCCTCCTTCTCTGCACATATTCAACAGACTGCTAAAACCTGTGGTTTCTTTCTCTATAATATCAGTAAAATTCGCCCTTTCCTTTCTGAGCACACTACCAGAACCCTCATCCACGATCTTATCACCACTCGCTTAGACTATTGCAACTTGCTTCTCACAGGTCTCCCACTTAGCCATCTCTCTCCTCTTCAATCTGTTCAAAATTCTGCTGCACGACTAATATTCCGCCAATGTCGTTGTGCTCATATTAGCCCTCTCCTCAAGTCACTTCACTGGCTTCCTATCCGTTTCCGCATACAGTTCAAACTCCTCTTATTGACCTATAAGTGCATTCACTCTGCAGCTCCTCAGTACCTCTCCACTCTCATCTCTCCCTACATTCCTCCCTGGGAACTCCGTTCACTCGGTAAATCTCTCTTATCTGCACCCTTCTCCTCCACCGCTAACTCCAGACTCCATTCCTCTTCTCTTGCTGCACCACATGCCTGGAATAGACTTCCTGAGCCGGTACGTCAAGCTCCATCTCTGGCCGTCTTCAAATCTAAGCTAAAAACCCACCTTTTTGGTGCTGCTTTTAACTCCTAACCCTTATTCATTTGTTCAGAACCCTTATTTTATCATCCTCACCTTAATATTCCCTTACCTCTTGTTTGTCCTAATTAGATTGTAAGCTCTGTCGAGCAAGGACTGTCTCTTCATGTTCAAGTGTACATCGCTGCGTACGTCTAGTAGCGCTATAGAAATGATTAGTAGTAGTAGTAGTATCCTGTCCAGTTAAGTGCTGAATATCAGCACTTAACCAGTCAAGTGCTGACTGCCCCTGGAGCGCCCCCAAAATAGCTGGCTTTCACATAGGTGCTAATCACTAATTTTCAGTGGTGATAACCGATTGTGCCACTGGACAGTAAAGTCATTTTGAATATCAACCAGTTCATATTCAGCTTGATGGGCACTGATCCACTTGTGTGGCTGACTGACCTGTCCTCTCAACAAAACAGCTGTGATCAGTAAAATTCTATGTGGAGAGTTGTATTTGTAATTATGGTAGTCTTTCGAAAATCCAACTTAATGGTTTACAAGCTAATTTTTAATGGAGAAAGGTGCCTTTGATATTTTTCAAGCTGTTTTCCATGGTGGTTTGCTAAAAATAAAATGGCTGGTTTTTGTTCTCCTTACTGTTGAGTCACAAGTTAACAGTGCCATAAAATGAAAACCTATGCATATTCATTTTATTCTTTTCAGTATTAAAGATTACATACCACTAGAATATCCTTTTAAATGCAAAATGAGAGCACTAAAGTATAACAGTGTCATACCTTTGTCGTCTTAAGGCCTTAAATATTTAAATGTGGGGTACAAATGCAACAAATAAATACATTTCTTTTTTTTTAAGGCTGAATAAAATTACATTGAAGAATATTTGTGAAATACTGAATCTAGAAAAAAAAGGAACAAATGTTGACATAACAATCAAGATTTTGAATTTCTTAATGAAACCAAAGCATTCAGGAAAGGTGAGGTGTTTTGTTTATTACATTTTATTTAAGTAAATTAAACACATACCGTATATACCAGAATATCAACAGAGATTTTTTTTGGGGGGGGGGGGGGGGGCAAAAAAAGGCATCAAAAATGTAATCTCTATATTTGAGACCTACTTTCCCACCCCTATGATGTCCGTCATTCCTACCATTCCCTGCCGGTAGTGTCCCTCCTCCGCCACTGCTGCAGTGACTGCCGCAAACCCCCATGAACTGGCAGAGTTCTCAGTTGACTCCCTCCCCCCCCCTCCCCCAATTCAGGCACGGCTCATGCTTAGTTCCTCCCTCCCCCAGGATGACCCCCCCCCCCCCCCCCCCCCACCTGTCCCTGTGGTAAAAAATGGCTGCCGTGACTTCCAGTTGTAATCTTGCGAGACTGCCACTGGAAGTCACAGCAGATGTTTTTACCATGGAGATGGCATGTGCAGGAACGAGTGGGGAATCGCTCCTGTCCCAATGCACTACAAGACCATCAGAGAGGTACGGTTGGCCTTGGAGGACCTACCAGCAGGTCTGCGGGTATACAGAAACAGCAAGTTGAAACAAAGTAGGCGGGACTCGCAGAGGGAAGCCCTGACTCTGGCAGCCTTTGTTTATCGCTTCACTGGCTGGCTGGCAGGCAGTTGTGATGGAGGATGGGCTGGGGGAAGAAGAATCGCTGGACATGAAGAGAGGAGAATCGCTGGACATGGATGGGAGGGGAGGGCAGGGCAGGGGAGAGAATTGCTGAACATGGATGGGGGGAGGGCGGGGAGAGGAGAATCGGACATGGATAAGAGGGAAGGGGAGGACGGGACAAAGGAGAATCGCAGGACATGGGAGGGGAGGGCAGGGGAGAGAGGAGTCACGCTAGACATGGATGGGAGGGAAGGTCAGGGAAGAGAGAATTGCTGGACATGGGTGGGGAGGGGAGGGCAGGGGAGAGAGGAGAAATGCTGGAAATGGATGGAGAGGAGAGCAGGAGATAGAGGAGAATTGCTTGACATGGATGGATGGAAGGGTTGGCGGGGAGAGAGGAGACATGCTGGACTTGGATGGAGGAGAGGGGAGAAAGAATTATTGCTTTATATGGATACAGGGGAGGGAAGAGAGGAGAAATGCTGGACATGGATGGAGGGGAGGAGAGGAAATAAAAAAAGAAGATGATGCACATAGATGGAGATGAGGGAAAGGGAGGAGAGGAGAAAATAGGCAAAAGCTGGATCCACGTTATACCACCTCCAGTCAATTCCACGGAGGAGGACCCAGCTTTTACTTATGGATGTAGGGCAAGAAATGAAGAAGAAAGGAGGAAAGTAAAGAAATAAATGGAAAGGAAGCCCTGGAAACAGAGAACTGATGGAGAGCAGCAGAATCAGAGACTGGGACCAACATGGATAGAAAAACAAAGTCACCAGACAACAAAGGGAGAAAAAAACCATTTTATTTTCATTTTAGTGTTTGGAGTATGTCCAATTTGAGAATATACATCTGCTGTTTTATTTTGCACTGGGTATATTGGAGCTGTAATAGCTTACAGAAATTATTTATAATGAAAAAAAAATCACAAGTTATTATTTTTCTCCTATACTAGTATAATATTTTCTATTTTCAATGATACCTGTTTTTCTCCGAGGACAAGCAGGCTGCTTGTTCTCACGACTGGGGTTGACGTCCACGGCAGCCCCCACCAACCGGAATAAAACTTCGCGGGCTGTCCCGCACGCAGGGCACGCCCACTGCGCATGCGCGGCCGTCTTCCCGCCCGTGCGCGACCGCTCCCGCTCAGTCTTTTCTTTTCCGCGCTGGAGAGAGCCGCGTTCGTCTCTCTCTCTGTCAGCCCCAGAAACCGGATCGCGTCTTAGACGCGAGTTTTTTTTCTTCTTCGTTTGTTTTCTTTTGTTCCGTTTTCTTTTTTCAAAAAAAAAAAAAGGAAAGAAAACTTGGTTTGTCTCCCCTCTTCGTTTAGCGCAGGGCGCCTCGTTGCGGCCTTGTCGCGCGGTCATTTTCTTTTTCGAGGTGTGCTTTTTACCGCCACCATCGACGACTTTGACTTCGCCGACGCGGTTTTTCCGTCGATGTCCTCGAAGGTCCCGAGTGGATTTAAGAAGTGTGGTCGGTGCGGCCGGCAGATCTCGCAGACCGATACTCACGCTTGGTGCCTCCAGTGCCTCGGGCCGGAGCATAATACCAAGACGTGCACCTTGTGTCTCAGTTTACGGAAACGGACACAGGTGGCGAGGCAAGTTCTTTGGGACCATCTTTTTGGAACTTGCGCCGGCCCCTTGACGTCGACTTCGACGGCATCGGTGTCGACGGCCGGATCTTCGGTACCGGTACCGATGTCGACTAAATCGGCACCGACGTCAGCGACCCCAGGAGCACAGGTTCCGTTGGCCCGCCGGTCCTCCGGAGATGGCAGGGGTGAGCGGCCGCACGGGCAATCGGCCCCGGTCACTCCCTCTACCCAGGGCCGGTTTGGACCCGATCCCTCGAGGCCGGGGGGGGGGGGGATCTACCTCCTCCTCTTCAGTACCGCCGAGCGCCGATGATGGGCACCGGAAGAAAGCTAAAAAGCACCGTCATCGGTTGCCCACAGTGCAGATGGCTACCAGCTCCGGCTCCAGAGATGACTGGACGCCGAGGAAGCGGCAGCGCCGGGAGGAGCGTTCCCCCTCGGTGGAAGAGGTATCGCTACGTCAGGGCACGGGCACTTCGGTGCCGTTTCCTGGACCTGAGCAGATTCTGGCACCGGCACCTCCACCGGCCCCCTCGCCTTTCCCGACAGCGGGCCTTGACGAGTGCCTCCGAGCCATCCTTCCGGGGATCCTGGAAGGGCTGATGCGCCAGACTGTGCCGGCGCCGGGGGCGCTTGCGCCCCTGGCGCCGTTGATGGAGGCGCCGGCGTGCTCTAGCCCAGTGCCGAGGCCTTCGACGCGGTCTCGACCGCCACGCAGGTGGAGTCCCCGTTGACGTTGATGGAGGGAGCTTCATCCCCGCCGGCGCGGGAGTCCACCGCTCGAAGCCACCACCGAGGACTCGAAGTCGAGCCGGGCCCGGTTGAGGTCTGAGCTACAGGAGTTCATGTCCAACACTGAGGAAGAGGCCTCGTGGGGGGAGGAGGAGGACCCCAGATATTTCTCCTCAGAGGAGTCTGTGGGCCTTCTCTCCGACCCCACTCCTTCACCGGAGAGGAAGCTCTCGCCACCTGAGAGCCTCTCCTTTGCCTCCTTTGTTAGGGATATATCTATCTGCATTCCCTTTCCCGTGGTCTCTGTGGATGAGCCGAGGGCCGAGATGCTCGAGGTCCTCGACTATCCATCACCACCTAGAGAGTCCTCCACGGTACCGTTGCACAATGTCCTCAAAGAGACACTGCTTCGGAACTGGTTGAGACCTTTATCTAATCCCACCATCCCCAAGAAAGCGGAGTCCCAATACAGAATCCACTCAGACCCAGAGTTAATGCGGCCTCAATTGCCTCATGACTCGGCGGTCGTGGACTCTGCTCTCAAGAGAGCACGGAGTTCGAGGGATACCGCTTCGGCGCCCCCGGGGCGGGAGTCTCGCACTCTGGACTCGTTTGGGAGGAAGGCCTACCAATCTTCAATGCTCGTGACCCGCATCCAATCCTACCAGTTCTACACGAGCATACACATGCAGAATAATGTGAAGCAACTGGCGGACCTGGTCGACAAGCTCCCCCCGGAGCAGTCCAGGCCTTTTCAGGAGGTGGTCAGGCAGCTGAAGGCGTACAGAAAGTTCCTGTCCAGGGGTATCTATGACACCTGTGATGTGGCATCTCGAGCTGCGGCCCAAGGTATAGTGATGCGCAGACTCTCATGGCTGCGTGCCTCTGACCTGGACAACCGCACCCAGCAGCGGCTGGCTGATGTCCCTTGCCGGGGGGATAATATTTTCGGCGAGAAGGTCGAGCAGTTGGTGGACCAACTACACCAGTGGGAAACCGCTCTCGACAAGCTCTCCCACCGGGCGCCTTCAGCATCCACCTCTGCAGGTGGACATTTTTCCCGAGTCCAGCAGGCTGCGCCCTACGCCTACAGCAAGTGTAGATACACCCAGCCGGCCCGAAGGCCTCATCAGGCACAGGGACAGTCCCAGCGCGCTCGTTCCCGTTAACAGCGTGCGCCTAAGCAGCCCCCTGCGCCTCCACAGCAAAAACCGGGGACGGGTTTTTGACTGGATCCATGGGAACATAGCCGCCATCAAAGTGTCCGTACTGGACGATCTGCCAGTCGGGGGGGAGGTTGAAAGTTTTTCACCAAAGGTGGCCTCTAATAACCTTCGACCAGTGGGTTCTCCAAATAGTGCGGTGCGGATATGCCCTGAATTTGGCCTCCACTCCACCAAATTGTCCTCCGGGAGCCCAGTCCTTCAGCTCCCATCACAAGCAGGTACTTGCAGAGGAACTCTCTGCCCTTCTCAGCGCCAATGCGATCAAGCCCGTGCCACCCGGGCAGGAAGGGCAGGGATTCTATTCCAGGTACTTCCTTGTGGAAAAGAAAACGGGGGATGCGCCCCATCCTAGACCTGAGAGGCCTGAACAAATACCTGGTCAAAGAGAAGTTCAGGATGCTTTCCTTGGGCACTCTTCTACCAATGATTCAGAAAGACGATTGGCTATGTTCCCTGGATTTAAAGGACGCATACACTCACATCCCGATACTGCCAGCTCACAGACAGTATCTCAGATTCCGTTTGGGAACACGGCACTTTCAGTACTGTGTGCTGCCCTTTGGGCTCGCCTCTGCGCCACGAGTGTTCACAAAGTGCCTCGTGGTGGTGGCGGCGTACTTGCGCAAGCTGGGAGTGCACGTGTTCCCGTACCTCGACGATTGGCTGGTCAAGAACACCTCAGAGGCAGGAGCCCTTCGGTCCATGCAGTGCACTATCCACCTTCTGGAGCTGATGGGGTTTGTGCTAAATTACCCGAAGTCCCATCTCCAGCCAGTCCAATCTCTGGAATTCATAGGAGCGCTGCTGAATTCTCAGACGGCTCAGGCCTTTCTTCCCGAAGCAAGGGCGCAGAACCTTATGTCCCTTGCTTCCCAGACCAGAGCGTCTCAGCAGGTCACGGCTCGGCACGTGTTGAAACTCCTGGGTCACATGGCCTCCACAGTTCATGTGACTCCCATGGCTTGCCTTCACATGAGACCTGCTCAATGGGCCCTAGCTTCCCAGTGGTGTCAAGCCACCGGGAATGTAGAAGATGTCATCCGCCTCTCCATCAGTTGCCGCAATTCACTGCACTGGTGGACCATTCGGACCAATTTGTCCCTGGGACGTCCATTCCAAATTCCGCAGCCCACGAAAGTGCTGACGATGGATGCATCTCGCCTGGGGTTGGGGGCTCATGTCGATGGGCTCCACACTCGGGGATTGTGGTCCCTCCAGGAACAGGATCTTTAGATCAACCTCCTGGAGCTCCGAGCGGTCTGGAACGCGCTGAAGGCCTTCAGAGATCGGCTGTCCTACCAAATCATCCAAATTCGGACAGACAATCAGGTTGCAATGTATTACATCAACAAGCAGGGGGGCACCGGATCTCGCCCCCTGTGTCAGGAAGCCGTCGGGATGTGGCGTTGGGCTTGCCAGTTCGGCATGCTTCTCAAAGCCACATACCTGGCAGGCGTAAACAACTGTCTGGCCGACAGACTGAGCAGAGTCATGCAACCGCACGAGTGGTCGCTCCATTCCAGAGTGGTACGCAAGATCTTCCGAGAGTGGGGCACTCCCTTGGTGGACCTTTTCGCCTCTCAGACCAACCACAAGCTGCCTCTGTTCTGTTCCAGACTACAGGCCCGCGGCAGACTAGCGTCTGATGCCTTTCTCCTCCATTGGGGGACCGGCCTCCTGTATGCTTATCCTCCCATACCTTTGGTGTGGAAGACCTTACTGAAGCTCAAGCAAGACCACGGCACCATGATTCTGATAGCGTCCTTTTGGCCCCGTCAGATCTGGTTCCCTCTACTTCTGGAGTTGTCCTCCGAAGAACCGTGGAGATTGGAGTGTTTTCCAACTCTCATTTTGCAGAACGACGGAGCGCTTCTGCACCCCAACCTTCAGTCTCTGGCTCTCACGGCCTGGATGTTGAGGGCGTAGATTTTGCTTCGTTGGGTCTGTCTGAGGGTGTCTCCCGTGTCTTGCTTGCCTCTAGAAAGGATTCCACTAAAAAGAGTTACTTTTTTAAGTGGAGGAGGTTTGTCGTCTGGTGTGAGAGCAAGGCCCTAGAACCTCGTTCTTGTCCTGCACAGAACCTGCTTGAATACCTTCTTCACTTATCAGAGTCTGGTCTCAAGACCAACTCAGTAAGGAATCACCTTAGTGCGATTAGTGCTTATCATCATCGTGTAGAGGGTAAAGCCATCTCTGGAGAGCCATTAGTCGTCCGATTTATGAGAGGCTTGCTTTTGTCAAGGCCCCCTGTCAAGCCTCCTGCAGTGTCATGGGATCTCAACATCGTCCTCACCCAGCTGATGAAACCTCCTTTTGAGCCACTGAATTCCTGCCATCTGAAGTACTTGACCTGGAAGGTCATTTTCTTGGTGGCAGTTACTTCAGCTCGTAGAGTCAGTGAGCTTCAAGCCCTGGTAGCTCATGCTCCTTATACAAAATTTCATCATAATAGGGTAGTACTCCGCACTCACCCCAAGTTTCTGCCAAAGGTGGTGTCGGAGTTCCATCTTAACCAGTCAATTGTCTTGCCAACATTCTTTCCCAGACCGCATACCCGCCCTGCTGAACGTCAGTTGCACATTGGACTGCAAGCGAGCTTTGGCCTTCTATCTGGAGTGGACACAGCCCCACAGACAGTCCGCCCAATTGTTTATTTTGTTCGACCCCAATAGGAAAGGGGTCGCTGTCGGGAAACGCACCATCTCCAATTGGCTAGCAGATTGCATTTCCTTCACTTACGCCCAGGCTGGGCTGACTCTTGAGGGTCATGTCACGGCTCATAGTGTTAGAGCCATAGCAGCGTCGGTGGCCCACTTGAAGTCAGCCACTATTGAAGAGATTTGCAAAGCTGCGACGTGGTCATCTGTCCACACATTCACATCTCATTACTGCCTACAGCAGGATACCCGACGCGACAGTCGGTTCGGGCAGTCAGTGCTTCAGAATCTGTTTGGGATTTGAATCCAACTCCACCCTCCAGGACCCGAATTTATTCTGGTCAGGCTGCACTCTCAGTTAGTTGTTCTTCGTAGGTCAATTTCTGTTATGCCCTCGCCGTTGCGAGGTTAAATTGACCTGGGTTCTTGTTTTGAGTGAGCCTGAGAGCTAGGGATTCCCCAGTCGTGAGAACAAGCAGCCTGCTTGTCCTCGGAGAAAGCGAATGATACATACCTGTAGCAGGTGTTCTCCGAGGACAGCAGGCTGATTGTTCTCACCTACCCTCCCTCCTCCCCTTTGGATTTGCGTTTTTACTCATTCCTTGCTTGTCATTCAACTGAGCGGGAGCGGTCGCGCACGGGCGGGAAGACAGCCGCGCATGCGCGGTGGGCGTGCCCTGCATGCGGGACCGCCCGCGAAGTTTTATTCCGGTTGGTGGGGGCTGCCGTGGATGTCAACCCCAGTCGTGAGAACAATCAGCCTGCTGTCCTTGGAGAACACCTGCTACAGGTATGTATCATTCGATATATGCACCATGGCTGGTATAAGGGGTATGGCTAATGTGGGTGTGGCTACCATAGGGGTGGAGCCATATGTGGTGACCCCCGCCCATAATGAGTACCGGCACCTTTTTTCCTGCAAGAAAAGCACTGGTAATGTTATCTAGGTTTATATTCCGATGGGTTTCTTTTTGAGTATATAAGGTAAGCTTGCAGTCTTTTCTCTCTAATGTAGGGTTCTGGGCTATTATATAATTTAGAGTGTTCACTGATAAAACTCTGTATTTTACATTAGACCTTCCTGTTGGAACACATGCTATAAAAAAAAATAGTTAAATCTTCAGCAAAATGACATTTGTACTCCATAGTGGTATTAAGGGTTCAACTTCCACTGTTTATTCCTTACTTTTCTGAGAAGCATTCCTTCTTGAATGGACATTTAAATTGAAATTGAGTAATGAGTTAATTCATTTTTTTGTTCTGTATTTCCCCATTCCTTTGTATAGCCAAGTAAAACGTGTACAGCTATTACGTAAACTTTTCTCAACGCAGTTTATAGCAGTGATTCCCAAACCTGGTCCTGAAGGCACCCCAGTCAGTCAGGTTTTTAGGATACCTACAATGAATATTAATGAGAGAGATTTCCATGCAGTGGAGCGGTGCATGCAAATCTCTCATTAATATTCATTGTAGGTATTCTGAAAACCTGACTGACTGGGGTGCCTCCAGGACCAGGTTTGGGAACCCCTGGTTTCTCCAAGGGCAAATAGGCTTACATTCTTACAGGTGGGTAGACGAACCCGCATCACCCGGGTCGGCATGATACCAACCAAAAACGTTTGCGAGAGCCTTTCACTCCAACGCACATGTGTGAAGTGCCTTCCTGCCTGCAGTGCGACTGCACCTATTCAGTTTTTTCTCAATGTGAGAAGCGCTGGTTTTCTGTTGCTCCTCGCATACTATGCAGTTGATGGAACATAAAAAACTGATGTTTGATAAGTAGGAAATCTGTGGAAGAAAAGAAAGAGAAGAGTGTAGTATGATTCCCAAATATCAAACTTGACAGAATTTCAGACAGAATTTATTTGGTTACCAAATAGAGCTGAGTAGAAGGAATAGTCATAGGGCCAGACAACCAACAGGCCAACCGTCTTGTCTTCATTGATGTATTTATGTAATTATGATCTAGCAGCCATTTGGAAATAGAATTTAAACATGATTGGAGTGGGTCAAGAGAGAGGGAAAAAGGATTAGTTGGGTATAATAGAAGGATGTCATCTGCATAAAAATATGCAGAGATACCAGAAGCTTGAATTAGAAAAGCAAGGGGACTCAGAAATTCCTGGAAAAGGAGTGGGGAAAGAATGCAACCCTGAGGGACCGCACACTGTAATTCCTTTCTTTCCAAAGCAGAGTTCAGCATAGAAACCTTGAAAGAACGGTGGGACAGAAAAGAAAACCAAGAAAATACAGTCCCAGTAATACCTAGTGAAGATAAATGATAAAGGAGTGATCAACTAAATCGAAAGCTGCGGGGAGATCGAGAGATATTTCCAAAACTATATTGTGTTGCTCGAAATGTCCATGAACTTCACTAGAAAAAGCTGTAATAACAGTTTCAGTGCTAAAATAGTGGCACACTGGTTATACAGTTGGCCTATAGACTCTGAACAGGAGTTTATTTAGGCAAGCCTTAAGAAGCAGAGGCAAGTTGCTTTTTGGAGATGACCTTGAAATTGGTCAAAGACCTAAGAGAGGCTGGGCTACAAAGGCTGCTAGAAGATTGAGCATATTCCTTGGCCAAAGGCTCTTTATCCATGCTTGTGTGAAAAACTAGGGAGACTGTGAGGCATATTTTCAAAGCACTTAGCCTTCCAAAGTTCCATAGAAACCTATGGAACTTTGGAAGGCTAAGTGCTTTGAAAATATGCCTCTGTATGTAGTAATCTTGCACTAGAACCATTCACTATTGCTTACCACACAGTTTCCTACAACAATCACAGCCCAAAAAATTTGCTCCCCAGTGTGGTAATCAAATAGCATTCATAGAAGCCAAGCACAAAACAAGCTAACAAACATGGGAGAGCAAACTGGATGCATGCGCATATGGGTCTATTCTAGTGCCAGCCATATCTTTAAAAAAATATTTGGGACTAGTTAGATGCATGCACATGCATCCTTGCATATTTTGGAATGTTTTCTGTGTGTGCAGTTTTTGCAATGCTAATATCGATGCACAGAATACCATTATAGAAAGTGCACCAGTATATGTGCATGCAACTCTTGACAAGTGTCAGTGCACATTAGGCAACACTCCAACAGGTCATTATGCTTATAGTAAAAGTAAAAACAAGCACGAAATCCTCACTAATGCTACTGCAAAAGAACAAACTAACCTTTTACTCCTAGTAGTTTCATTAACATGGATTTAATGTGCTGTGGGCTGATATCAACCCAAGACTTTGTATGTATGTGTAGGGTGCAGACAAAATTGTGTACAAAAGCTGAGCTAACCTATGTGCAAGGCCTAATGCACTTAACTGCATCAGCCCCTAGGGATATTTACAGTCAAATTAGTTCTGTGGTTCTCCCTCCTTGTCCAAATTCCACAAGAATTGGCCCTTTCAGGGTGCTAGTAAGCTGCAACAAAGTGGAGGATTCCCCTCTGCTGGGATCATGGGATTGGAGGCCAAGAGCCCTGCTATGGAGGTGTCCTTATAGCCTTAAAATGGCTTCTCCAACTGGGGTCATTGAACCTGTTCATCAAAAGGAGCAGAATCAAGACTTTCTACTGTATTAACTTGTGGTCTTAAAGAATGAATGGTACTTTGTCCTTTTTCTGGGCCTCTGCAGGATGCTGCCCTGCATGTGTCATTTGCATAGAATGCTTAAGGTCAATGACTGCAGCAGTCTGAATAGGACAGAGTTTCTAACATGGGCTGGATTTATTTGAGTTTTTCTTCCAGATCCCGATGAGAGAACTGCTTGTGTTGCTTTCACTTCTGTATCCTTGGCAAGCATTTTCAGTTCAGAGTCATGCCCTTCAGATTGGCTACAACATAAAGAACCTTTTTCCAAGATAGTGGTCATAGTGCCATTTTCTCTTTGCAAGGAGAGTATACAGATTAATCTGTACATGAATAGCTTGATTTGGGCAACTTGGATGCCTTCAGGGGTATGAAATGCTGAGTAGTCCAGATGTTGGAGAAACTAGCAATCTTGTTGCATCATAGTCCCTTGAATATCTGTGTTTTGATACCAAGCTAGGAAGGTTTTTATGACATGGGAAAGATTGCTCAAGCTTCAGTCTCGGCTCCAAGACTTCTTGGTTTGTCATGCATCACAAGCTTGGAATGCTATTCAGCTGCTGGAGTCTTTGGCAGCAACTTTGGACCTGGTTCCTTGGGCAAAAGCTCACATGTGACCACTACAGTGTGCTGGTTTTTGTTTTGTTTTTCTTTAACTTTTTTTTTTCAGATTGGCCTACTTGATGTTAGGCTTTTGATATTCAACTCTCCCTGTAGAATTCTGTCAGGGTGGAGCTGTTTTGGTGGACTTTTCCATATCACTTCCTACAAAGTATGCACTTCAGATTCCCCAATAGGGTTGTGGTGAACATCAGTGCTAGTTTGTCAGGTTGGGGACCACATTGCCAGGGGGAAGGTGACTCTGGTCGGCACAGGAGGCTTTCTGGTCCAACAGGTTGAAGACCAGAGCCGTTCAGGTAGCCTTGTTCAGGCTTCTCTCTATTATAGAGAATGGCGATGTAGGGGCTGCCCAACAATCTGAAATTGCAGTGGCATTGTGATCAACATATAGTTGGATGGGAGAGAGAGACCTCAGAAGCCTTTTGTAGAGGTTAACAGTGAAATATCTCTTCAAATTAGGCTGAATAAACTCCCAGAACCACCTGGTCCAATTGCACACACTTTGTGTTTCTAATAAATATGCTTTTAAACCTTCATTCCAGTTCCAGACCTTTTCTAATCATATAAATGAATGAGCAGTACTTTCTATAGAAACTGTTTCCAGTTCAAAACTTTTCTAATTATAATCAGTACTGGGTGCAAAAACAGTTCACATGGAGCTAAGAAAACTTAACTTTAGACCCAACAAGGCCACTGTTTCACCTGACAGCATTCAGGTTTTTTAGGGGTATAAGCCCAACTCTTTAATTTCCTTGAAATTTTTCTTTAAACCAGCATATTTTCTATTTTAAAAAAAAACACAAAAACAAAAAACCCTAGAGTTAGCATCTTGCTTATTTCTATTTAAAAAAGCAATTTACTGTTCCCAGAAACCTGCTTCTGTTGTTTGTTTTATGCAATCTGCATGGCTTCTAACTGCTAAAGAGACACCATTACCATTATGAATAGCCACGGGATGTCCTTGTGTGATGTCATCACACAGGTAATCTGCACCCTTCTCCTCCATCGCTAACTCCAGACTCAGTTCCTTTTATCTTGCTGCACCACATGCATGGAATAGACTTCCTGAGCCAGTACGTCAAGCCTCCATCTCTGGCAGTCTTCAAATCTTACCGTTCAGTGAATCCAGAATGCCCCAATTTGACTGCCCCTATCGGACCGACCGTTCACTTGTCTATTAGATTGTAAGCTCTTTGAGCAGGGACTGTCTCTCTTTGTTAAATTGTACAGCGCTGCGTAACCCTAGTAGCGCTCTAGAAATGTTAAGTAGTAGTAGTAGTAAAAGCCCCACCTTTTTGATGCTGCTTTTAACTCCTAAGTCCTAACCTTTATTTACTTGTTCAGAACCCTTATTTTATCATCCTCACCTTAATATTCCTTTATCTCTTGTTTGTCCTGTTTGTCCTAATTAGATTGTAAGCTCTGTCCAGCAGGGACTGTCTCTTCATGTTCAAGTGTACAGCGCTGCATACGTCTAGTAGCGCTATAGAAATAAGTAGTAGTAGTAGGTGCTCTGGGTTGTGCCTTATCCCTTTGACCACCATTACTTGCTTGGACTGCCCATATTTTCCAGTTCAGACTAATCTGCTGAGATATTTCTGCAGAGGGGGATTCTGAGGTCTTTTTCTCTCATCCAACTGCAATTTCAAATTGTTTTGAGGTTTGACTATTTTTCAACCTGACTGCCTTCCGGTTTTCACTGGTTGTCCAACAAATGCCACTTTGTCTCTTATGTCAACAAGTAGGGAGGCACTTGAAATATGGATGTAGCTCAGGAAGTCAACTTGCTGTACCAGCGGTCAGAGAGCAATCTGAAAGCGATCTCTGCAGCACATGAAGCTGGAGTGGAGAATGTGCAAGTAGAGACTTTCTCAGCCAGACCGTGTTAATCCCAGGAGAATGTGAACAGAATTCCTGGGCCTACCAGTCGATGGTGGACAGTTGAGGTACAGTGTTTGACCTGATGGCCGCATGGCAGAATGCCAGGGTGTTGAAAAAGTGTGGTTGACTCAGAAGGCATACACCCAATAATTCAGTAGTGGCCTTGGAGAAAGTCTGCTCTGGCCGCTGATCGTTTGTCTTCTACAAAATAGTGATCCATTAGAAGCTGGTCATCCTGATTGTGCTGGACTGGCTACGAAGACTGTGGTTTGTCAGTCAGTTGGTTGGGGGCCTTTTACCTCAGGATCACGACACACCACATAAAGACCTGGTCCTCATAAAGTACCTGGATCCTTTTTGGCTTAAAGCCTGGCGTTTGAGAGGATTCACCAAAGGAGCAGAGGTTACATGATGGCAGTATTTCTACCTTAGCCATGGTGTATACAACCTCAACTTCTCTAGCATATGGTGTATAAAACCTCAACTTCTCTAGCATATGTTCACATTCCATGTCACTTGCAGCAGGTGAATCCAGGAACAAGTGGGTTAAGTCTGCCTACCAGCAGGTGGAGATAGAGATAAACAAACTAAAGGCAGTAATGCCAGACGGCCAGCTCCTTCCTCAGTTAGTATGTCTATATCTCAGCAGGTGGTGGACGGCTTTTTCTCCAGCTCCTGGGCCCAAGGCCTCTGAGGGTGCTCCTGGGCTGGTGGCCAGTTTGAGCCTGGAGTGGCGGACTGGTGGTGTCCCCTTTGGCAACATACGCAGTTGCTGGGTCCCTGCTGCACCTCAAATTCCCTCTCAACAGGCTTTTGCTGTTCCTTTCCTTCCCTGTTTGTTTCTGCCTCCTCACTAAAAAAAAAAAAAAAAAAAAAAAGAGAACCATAGAATTTGTTTAAAAGAGAAACAGAGAAGTGTGCTTTTGCTGAGAGCAGGTTTGTGTTACTGCTGTCAGAGTCCTGTTTTCTGTTGCCTGCTTGTCTGAGCCTGCCTCGAAGTGGAGTCGGAGAGTTTTTTTTCTTCGGCTCAGCTGTCAGTTCCCGCGCTTTCCCGGTCCGGGGTAAGTCCTGCTGGGTTCTTTCAGGGGCGGGCGATGGCAGCGGAGGCGGTAAAACGCTGTTCCCGATGTGGGAAACGGCGTTCGGTGGCAGGCCTTTGCAGCGCGGGGTGCGCTGATTTGGTGGGACTCGACGGAGCAGTGGACCCCCCGAGAGCGTAGCTTTCCCGGCCGGAGCCTAGCGTTTCTCGCGCCATTTTGCGATTGGTCGCAGAGCCGATTCCAGTAGCGGTTTTGGGCAAAACTTCTTTTCCGTTGGTAGGGGAGTCGGGGGAGGGGGGGCGTCAGGCACTGTGGGCGGTGGTGCAGGTGCCATGGCTTCGACCTCCTCCATTGCGGGGGAGGGGTTTTCGCCTGAGTTTATTTTGCTACTCCATCAGACGTTTTTGTTGAAAAGGGCCTTGCCCCCCCCCCCCCCCCCCTCACACGGCTACGACAGTTTCAGCCTTTGATCCTCTCAGGGGGTCTGGGGGGTAACCAAGAGATTTTTGGGTTTTTTTCCCCAGAGGATTTCTCCTCCCTTAAAAAGCCTAGACTTTCTTTGGGGTCTGAGGAGGGGTCCTGCATAGAGTCGCCTGCAGTTTCCTCCGTGGTGGTTCTCTCGGAGCAGACGGTGGTAGAGGACGTGGAAGACGGTGTCCTCACTGACCAACCGGAGGACTCTTCCGCCGTGAGGATTTTCCAGAAGGAGGAGTTGTCCTCCTTTATCTCTCAGGCGCTGGAAGCCCTGAATATAGAGGACCCTGAGGTTGCGGCTTCCCAGGTGGTCAACCCCGAGATGGCTAGTACCAGACGACCTTCTAAGGTCTTTCCGGTACATGAAGCTATTGAAGAGTTGATTTCGGCCCAGTGGGCGGATCCGGAGGGGGGGCTGAAAGTAGCCAGGGCTATGGCCAGGCTGTATCCCGTTTCAGCGGACAGTTTAGAGCAGTTTGCTCTACCTAGGGTGTATGCCCTGGTGACGGCGATCACTAAGAAGACTACTCTTCCAGTGGAAGGTGACATGGCACAAGGATATGCAAGACAAACAGCTAGAGGCCTCTTTAAAATGTGTATTTGAGGTGGCCGCTTTGACACTTTAATCTTCTGTTTGTAGTTCTTACGCAGCTAGAGCTTGTCTCAGTTGGCTACATTCTGTCATGGATACGATTTCGGAGTCTGATATGCCGGGAACTCCTCAAATGTCGCTGATGGATATTTGGCTGGCATACTTGGCGGATGCCTTGTATGATTTGGTCCGTGCTTCGGCCAAACTCATAGCCTTGACCGTTTCCTCGCGGCGTCTTCTGTGGCTCCGTCATTGGGCCGCAGATATGGCCTCTAAGCAACGGCTCATTAAATTGCCTTTCCGAGGGAAATTGCTTTTTGGGGAAGACCTAGAAAAGATTGTTAATGATTTGGGGGATTCCAAATCTCAGCGTCTTCCGGAGGATAGACCCAAGTCTACTTCCAGGCAGGGAGCCTCGAGGTCACGTTTCAGAGAGACGCAACGGTATCGCCCAGGGCAGTACAACGCAGCCTTTCAGCGATCTCGTTTTGGGCAGCGTTCTTCCTTACACAACATGAAGCATCCAGCTGGACCCCCCTCTCGTCAGGAGGCTCCTTCTCGGGCCTCCCAGTGATGGGGCGCAGGTCCACTCGGGAGGAGAGCAGATCGGTGGTCGGCTTTCTCTGTTTCTTCCTTCCAGAGTGGGCCAGAATTACTTCGGACAAGTGGGTCTTTGATGTGGTGGGAGAAGGTTACAAGCTAGAATTCTTCTCTCCCATCACAGACTTTTTTTCTGGAGTCCCGCTGTGTATTGCGGGCCAGGAGGACAGCGGTTCTGCAGTGTTTGTGAGACCTGCTAAGGATAGGGGCTATCGTTCCTGTTTCTCCTCTCGAAAGGCGCACAGGTCGGTACTCCATCTTCTTTGTGGTTCCAAAGAAGGGAGGGGCTTTTCGGCCTATTCTCGATCTCAGAAAAATAAACCAGTTTTTGCGAGTTCGTCACTTCCACATGGAGACATTAAGGGCAGTTATTGCTGCTGTTCAACCAGGCAAGTTTTTGATGGCTCTGGATTTGAGGGAAGCTTGCCTGCACATTCCCATTTGGCAGCCCCATCAGAGATTTCTCAGATTTGCAGTGCTGGGTCAGCACTTCCAGTTTCGGGCCCTTTCTTTCGGGATGGCCATTGCCCGACGCACTTTTTCCAAGGTCGTGGTGGTTCCTGCGGAAGGAGGGGATTCGAGTGCATCCATATCTCAACGACTGGCTGATTCGGGCGACGACAGCAGAGGAGAGTCGAGTGGTCACCGACCGAGTGATTGAAGTGTTGCAATCTTTAGGTTGGGTGGTCAATATGGCCAAGAGTCATCTGGTTCCTACTTAGTCTGGAGTATCTTGGAGTGCAATTCGATACGAAGCAGGGGAAGGTGTTTCTCCCCGAGGGGCAAAGGATCAAATTGCTTTCTCAGGTATGGACCTTATTGAGTCGTCGCACTCCCCGAGTCCGAGTGTTGGACTATGTTCAGCTCCTCGGTTCCATGACGGCGACCTTGGAGGTCATTCCATGGGCAAGGGCTCACATGCGGCGTCTTCAGAATTTCCTTTTAAGCAGATGGTCGCTGATGTCGCTGGATTATCAATGATGCCTTCCTTGGACGAGCCAGGCCAGGTGCAGTCTCGCGTGGTGGCTCCAGTCAGCCAGTTTGCAGAAGGGTGTTTCTCTGGTGTCTCCCAATTGGGTGGTAGTCGTGACGGATGCCAGCCTTGCGGGCTGGGGAGCCCATTGTCTTCATCGAGTAGCCCAGGGATCGTGGACCCCTCTCTAAGCGACTTGGCTGATAAATCGTCTGGCGTTGCGAGCAGTTGTGAATGCGCTGCGGAGTTTTCAGGACCTTCTACAGGGGCAGGCGGTTCGTGTATTCTCAGACAGCACCACGATGGTGGCCTACATCAATCGGCAGGGGGCATTCGCAGTCTTCCCTTGGAAGTGGAAGCGCCTCGTCTTCTAGTGTGGGCGGAAGCACACGCAGAGTCTGTCGGCAGCGCACATTGCGGGTCAAGACAATGTTCAAGCGGATTTTCTCAGCCGGACTCTTTTGGACGCAGCGGAATGGAAACTGTCGGACTCAGCTTTTCGGCTGATCTGTCAATGTTGTGGAAGACCAGTAATGGATCTCATGGCCAAGGCTTGCAATGCCAAAGTTCCCCAGTTCTTCAGCCGCAAACGGCAGCCAGGATCCGCAGGATTGGACACTCTTCTCCAGCCGTGGCCGGAACAACAGCTACTGTATGTTTTTCCTCCTTGGCCTCTGATAGGGAGAGTTCTTTGCCGCATAGGGCCGTGGTATGCGGATCTCGTTCGAGCACTCTGAGCCACCGTTGCGACTTCCTGTGACTCCCGATCTGCTGCATCAAGGGCCAGTTCAGATGGAAAATCCCTCCCGCTTTGGTCTTACGGCCTGGCTATTGAGAGGCGGCAGCTGAGGAAGAAGGGATTTTCATGACCAGTCATTGCCACTCTTTTGGGGGCACATAAGCAGTCTACTTCAGCAGTGTATGCGTGAGTGTGGAAAGCTTTCTCTGCGTGGTGTGCTTTGCGTGCTGAATCGCCTTTTCGGGCAGACATTACAGCTATTCTGGAGTTCCTTCAGGATGGTCTTCAAAAGGGATTGGCATATAATTCCCTTCGAGTGCAGGTGGCCACGCTAGCTTGTTTTAGGGGCAAACTGGACGTTTCCTCTTTAGCAGCTCGCTCTGATGTGGTCTGTTTCCTATGCGGGGCTCTTTGGCTTCGGCCTCCTCTGCTGCAGCCGTGCCTGGCGTGGCATTTGAATGTGGTACTGCGAGCCCTCCAGGCCCCACCGTTTGGAGCCGTTGAATAAGGTTTCTGAGAAGGATCTAACACTTAAGACAGTGGTTTTGGTGGCCATTGCTTCGGCTAGGAGGATTTCTGAAATTCAGGATTTGTCTTCCAGAGATCCTTCTTCGGCTAGGAGAATTTCTGAAATTCAGGATTTGTCTTCCAGAGATCCTTTTTGCAGTTTTCTGAAGCAGGGTTGTCGATCCGGATGGTGCCATCGTTTCTACCTAAAGTGGTTTCGTCTTTCCATGTCAATCAGGCGGTTTATC